>NC_016133.3:47741964-48380692 GCF_000005505.3 Brachypodium distachyon
CTAATAATACATATAAATTTTCAGATCCCTCTAGCTAACTTTCAATGTCATACTTTCAGTGGATGCCAATTTGGGACACCACTAGGATGCCTTATGAATTTTACTATATTTTGCGTGACCTGTATTAATTCTACAACTCCAGTACTGCCGGAGTCCATAATTAAATACTCAGTTTGACTGCCTGCCAATGTAGTGAATAGATGATATCTGCAGCCAAATTATAATCTTCGTCATGTAAGCAAAAACTTCAGATCTTTAGTTTTTGATGTAGTCACATCAAGTTGGCAACAATAAATAAAACAAATTACCTGCTGATATTCTTGGTGATATGTTTCAAGTTATATGTGCTATATACAAATGAACTTTGGTTGTGTTGATTCAGTATGCGCTACTAACTATCTTAGCTAAATCTTGGCCCCTCATAGGATACTTAAATCATTATACACTTGAGATCAGAAACATGGATAATTCTATTGAGTACGGTATGACCTCGCTCAACTTAAATGCAGGTCTATGCTGACACATTGGTAAAGAAAGCATACGAGGACTGGATGCATGCTGTAGAATATGATGGTAAGGCACTCCTGAGCTTCAAGCAGAAAAAGAAAACTGTCACAACAAGAAGTGATACTGCAGCAGCTTCATCAAGCAATCTGGCTTCTTATGGTTCGGTCAATGCACAGAAACAGATATTGCCAGGAAAAGCTGGGCAATCTTCTGCGGGTACTACGAGTGAAGGTAATAAGATCTCGAACTACTTGCAATGAATTAACAAGCCTGAGGCATCTTGTTTGTATTTCTTGTTTGCCATTGTTCTTATAGGGTCAATAATCTTGTTCTAAATGATATATTATTCCCATCTCTAGTTTTTTTTTTGTCATTGCAGTCTCTGCCTAGATAGTATAATAAGAGCATAATTTGGTGGTAGTATAACAGAGCACATGCCTTGTTAAATAGGCCCATTCAGATCATTAAACCTTGCTGCAAAGTGCTTTAACTACCTTGCTTCAGTTTTGACTCATGTATGCATAAAGAAACAGGCTGCTGTTCGGTTATACATGTGTAGATAGCATGATATTTGGGAATTTGTTATTACTGTTTCTTTTTTCTTTGAAAAGGAGGGCATCCCCCCGGCCTCTGCATCGATCGATGCACAAACCAAGTTATCACCGTTGCTAGATAAAATTACTGAATTCTTTTGTTCTCTCCAGCAGATGGAGCAAGAAGCACATACAACGGAAACCAAACAGCAAGATACACCGCCAGTCCCCAGAGTATCCCCGCAAACATTACCATGCAATATGAGAGGAGTGCACTGTTACCTGAAAGCCAATTAAATGGGTCCTCTCTCCAGACTCAAGCTTCTGGAGGCTCCAATATGCTGGCATTAGGACCTCCACAGCAACAGCCGCAGGGTTTTGAATTCCAAGCACTTGGTCAGTCCATGCAGCCGGCAGGTCTGAATACTTTTGATCAATGGTCACAGCCTCAGGAGAACCGTGGGGTTGACGACTACTTGATGGAGGAAATCAGGTTGAGGAGCCATGAGATACTGGAGAATGACGAAATGCAGCAGATGCTGCGGATTTTGAACATGGGTGGAGTACCGACTAACCTGCCTGAAGACGGCTTCAGTTTTCCTTACAACATGCAGTCACCTTTGCCGAGCTTCAACTTTGAAGATGACCGCACTCGACCACCAGGGAAAGCCGTCGTTGGCTGGCTTAAAATCAAGGCAGCTATGCGGTGGGGCATCTTCGTCAGGAAGAAAGCGGCTGAGAGAAGAGCTCAGCTTGTTGAGCTAGATGACTAGCAAATACATCTCGAGTACTTGACTGCTGGTCTTGTAACAAAGCTCCATTCCTGTTATTGTTTAGGGTTTCGTAACCCATGGGGCTAAATCCTTGCACCCTTGGGGGGACAGTCAGGTCATGAGCCGTTAATCATGGGCAAACTCTTTTAGTTTTTGAGTTTTTCTTATTTTTGTATAGTTGTGTCACCATTGTTGGTGTAGTGTGATGCTTGTTAAGCTTAACCTGGACGGTGTACATTTATTTGTTGCAGAACTGAAGACATTAAACATGGCGTTCCTTTTGTTTTCACGTAAAACCTGAGTAGTGCGAGCCATCTTTATACCATTGCTATATGCTATTCAGTGTGTTGCAGACCATACCATGGTTGGTGCCCTTGCCTCAACTACACAATGCCTCGGAGAGAGTGAGAGGGTGACCACATCAGCGAAAACCAGATATTTAGGTACGGCATATCGATCGGCTAGTTAAGCCAAAACTTGAAAGGTAAATCTAAACACCAGATTATGTATCATTCGTACGTGTCGTCTAAGCAGGCACATTGCAAAGCAGGCACGGAAATGGTTAAAGAATGCTAAAGAGGCCTGGTAATTGAGTGGCACGTACGTAGTTACCTGCCCAGGGTGGCCAGGGGAGAGGAACCTGACGCATGGTTCCACGAATTGCTGCATGCATGCTATTTTTGTCAAAGTCGGGTCTTATTGTCTTAAGTTGCTTATAAAACTTCATCACTGTCACCTCAAAGCATTGTTGCTTGGAATAATGGCTAATCATGCAGCTGGATGCAGTGTATCCACCCTCACCCTTCACAGTTTTCACAGTGGTGGGAAAAAAATATCTAGAATGATTGTATTTGTATATGTGTATGATCAGGAAATGACAGTAATGACATTGTCAATTGTTTGAACAAGAAATTAATTTATGCATGAAGGTCCCGCTCGCGCACCATCTGCCAGGAGCATCGGCCGGCCATGGGAGGAAAAGCGGGTGTCTGCCGTCCATGTTCCATATACAACAACTCGTATAACTTCAGTAGAATTTCATTTTTGAAACCCAAGGAGGTGGTACTGTCCTATTTATATTTTGAATGAGTAATAATTAGTGTGACAATTAAATCAACTCACATAACTTGTTCAAATTCGCTTGGTTCATGCAAGTACACAAACGGCCGGTTACACCGTGCACGCCTCCTCGCGACCTACCTACCGAAGCTCAACCTGGCGGCCGGCGTCAAAGAACCCAGACAAGACCACACTACTGTCCTGTTCGACCAACAACACCGAAAACGGCTATAAAAGCCCCCTTGTCGCCACCAAGAACCGATCCCTCCGTCCGAGGGGACAAAACACCGCCGGACGACATCGACACGGCCGGCTCTTAAGAGCACGAGAGTTAATATTAATGCCGTCGTGGCCTCCATCGAAGTCCGACGACCCTGATGGCGGCCGGCGCAAGCAGCAGCAGGGGTTCTGCGGCAAGTACTTCTCCGTCAAGTCGTTCCTCCTGCTGGCCCTCGTCACCGTGTTGCTGCTGATGCTGCCCCTCGTCCTCCCGCCGCTCCCGCCGCCGCCGGCGATGCTGCTGCTCGTGCCCGTGGCGATGATGGCGGCGCTGCTCGCGCTGGCGCTCATGCCGGCCGGTGGCCGGAACGACATCGCCGACCCAACGTCGTCATACTTGTAGAGTATGAGCCTCTGCTTGTAGATTGATATGTGGATATGTTGCAAGAATATCTTGTGTGTAATTCCAGTTTTGAGGGGTTAGGAAGAATTATTGAGCAGGTTGTGTCTCAATTTAGGCTTAATTTTTTTTGTTATTTTTTCTCTTTGTAAAGAGCTTTTTTCTAATACTACTTTGGTCCAGCTGTGAAGGAGCAGCTGATTTTAAATATTTTTCTCTCTCGTTCCTAGCTAGATGTAAGATATCCCTGCTTTGTCCTAAATCAAATTTCTTTAAGTTTGATTAAGTTTACAGAAAACCACATTTACAATTCTTAATTAGTTTTATTAAGTTCATCGTGGCATATATCTTCAAATTATATTTATTTGATATATTGTACTCCTTGATCAGCTGTGAATATCTGTGAATGAGCAGATTAGTTTAGTTTTGTGAGAAGTAGATGTTAGCATATTTTTCTATAAACTTGATCAAACTTTAAATATTTTTTATTCAAGACAAAGCTAAAACATCTCAATCCTCCTTGTTTGTGTTTCCGTTGGTTCTTCCCAACCTCTCGCGCACTCGCCCTCCTAAGTCCTACCAGGGATGTAAACGGCGGCCGTTTGATACCGTTTAAACCCGTTTAGCACCTGTGCATGCATGTAACAGCCAAGCAGAAAAAAAAATGGGGTGGAAGTTTTTCTTAGGGAAAATTGGGCTGGAAGTATTTTTTTTAGGGAAAATTGGCTGGAAGTTGGATTAAACGGGCCTTGGGGTGTCTAGTTAGTTGTCGTTTACATCCTTACCTCCTACCTACCAAGACATGAAGACAATACATGATCTCTCCAACTCCCGGAGCTTGTTTCTGAACTTATTGATGGCACATCCTGCTCTTGGAAGGTTGATGTCCTTGCTGAACACTTTTACGATATGTATATTGAGTTGATTCTGAATATTCCTTTGAGCACCTGGCGTCAGAAGGACTTTTGGGCGCAGCATTTCGAGAAGAAGGGCAGATTCTCTGTTCCATCTGCTTATCACATGCTGGTTGAGACGAAGAAACGTAGGGAAGATTGGCTTGACCGGAGGCCTGCTAATTTGGGCGTGGAGAGAACTCGCAAACAATGGTCTTCTTTGTGGAAAGCTAAAGTTACTTCTAAGATCAAAGTCTTTGTGTGGAGGTTGACCAGAAATTCTATTCCTACAGCAGAAGTGAGATTTAATCGTCACAAGGAGGACAACAAGGCATTCCTATTAAGGATAAAAGGCTAAATAATAAGGATTGGAAAGCAATAGAAAATAAACTTTGTTGTTGGCAAGGTAAAGTTTTATCTCTAGGAGGGAGGCTTACACTGGTGGAAGCTGGTCTAAGCAATGCCCCTAGCTACATGCTTTCTTTATTCAGAATTCCTAAAGGGGTCAAAAAAAAGATTGATTTCTTTAGGGCCAGGCTTCTGTGGCAAGAAGACCAATGGAGTAAAAAGTATCACTTGGTGAACTGGCCAGAGATTTGACAGCCTAGGGATCAGGAGGGTTTGGGAGTTACTGATTTGGATATGAAGAATATTAGTTTATTATGTAAGTGGTTATGGAAATTAGAGAATGAAGATGGCGTGTGGCAAAGTTTGCTTAGAGAAAAATATATTAAGAAACACTTGTTAACTACCTGTGAGTTGAAGAGTGGACAGTTTCATTTTTGGCAAGGTTTAATGCAGGTTAAAAATATCTTTGTTAATTGTTGTAAGAAAAAGGTTGGTAATGGAGTTAGAACCTGTTTCTGGGAGGATCACTGGATTGGTGACCGCCCCTTGTGCCTCCAATTTCCTAGATTATATGGCTTAGTGAATAAGAAGTTTGTCTCAGTGGCTGAGGTGCTGAACTCTAATTGGCATTGTATTAGCTTTAGAAGATCTTTTAGGGAAGAAACTGTAGAAATGTGGACACAACTGAGGATGTTGTGTTATGAAGTGCAGCTTAATGATGAACATGATATATGTGTTTGGAAATTGACCAAAATTTTCAGTTAAATCTCTTTGTATAATTTACTTAAGGATAGACATTTAGGGGTTCCTTATGTACAACTTTGGCAGATAAAGGTGCCTCTTGAAAGTTAAGGTTTTCTTGTGGTTAATTTGTAAAAATAGCATTCTCACCCGAGATAATTTGCATAGAAGGGGGTGGACAGGACCTACAAACTGTGAGTTTTGTGGAGCCCAGGAGAGTATAGATCATCTTCTTTTTGAATGTGCTACAGCTAAGGTGTGTTGGAGTACAATGTGTTGTTCCTTCGGGATTAACAATGGTCCCAGCTCGGTTGAAGATTTACTTTCAATTTGGATACTGCAGTTCAGAGGACGGCAACGCAGGCTCATTGTCGTGGGCGTTGCCGCCTTGTGCTGGACCATTTGGAGGAGTATGAATGCTTCTTGTTTCTCTGGTATAGTTCTTAAGGCGCCTACTAACCTGCTGTTTTCTGTTTGCTACTGGATGAACTTCTGGGCTGATATACAAAAGGAGGGGGATCGGGATAAGCTGAGGGATGAAGCATCCAAGCTATCGCTCATCACCTCTGGAGTATCTCGGGTACATTCTGTGTGGAAGGCGACAACAACTTGAGAAGCGCGGCTTGAACTACAAAGGATGGTGTGGGATCTAGGATGTCTGCGCTATCTGAAGATGTTGCTGCCAAGTTACTTCCTTGTTCTATTTTGCTGGTTTCTGTAATGCCCCGGCAAAAATTTAAAGCTCCTGCTATGCTTTTATGTTTTGGACCTCTAGCTACAGAACACAACTGTGAACTATATGTTTTCATTAATGAAAACGGGGGCTGAGCCCTTATTACTCTAAAAAAAAGGAGGACAACAAGGCGTGTCCTATTTGCAGAGCAGCCGATCGAGGATGATTGGCGAAATGCACTTATCCATTGCAACATGGCGTGGTGCGTCTGGTCGTTAGTTGACGACGACCTGCTAGAGCATGTAACAGCTAGTGTTGCCCCTAAAGCTAGATCATGGCTGGCAAAGCCGTTTGAGTCGTGCAAACACGAAGAGCTAACGAAGATCCTTGTGACTCTTCGGGCCATCTGGTGGGCAAGACAACGGGCGATTCATGACGAAGAATTCCAAAGCCCTCTGTCTACGTTTGGTTTATCCAGTAGTTCCTCGATGATCTCCAAGTTCCCATGGTGAAGAAGCACATTTTGATCCGCTAGCGCCTCGGCCTGCTGCCAAACTGCTATGGATTCCGACGAAGATCAATGTTGATGCGGGACCATCTCGTGGAGGGAATACTGGAGCGGTGGCGGCAGTTTGTCGGAGTGAAACAGGTGAGTACTTGGGGGCCTCATCTGATACGATTGATGTTCTCAACTCCCCGAAAACTCTTGAAGCCATCGCCTGCTGTGAAGCTTTGGCCTTGGCTTGCGATTTAAACCTGAGATCGATTCAGGTCTCCTCTGACTGTCTCAACGCCGTCAAGAATCTTCAGGAAATAATCTTTGCGCCTACAACTCAATTGACAGGGAATTCCAGGGGAGGAAGAAATCCTTGAAACGATCATTTTATGCCATGAGAGGAGGGGCTCTAATGTTGATGCTCACAAGTCACAACCTCTGCAAAGCGGCGTCTACTGTTGCTGCGGGGCGCCGCCTGTGGATTCTTGATACCTCTGATATTGCTTGTATCCCAACATTTGTCTTAAGCTAATAAAGTGGGGTATTCTGCTAAAATAACAAGACAATACAATGACTTTCTTCTCTTCTCCAACCTCTTCGCCTTTACTTTGGCTTCACATCGGGCACCTTGGGCAAAATGGCTCAAACGAACGGTTAAGTGGCGGCCAAACAAAAAGCAGAACATTTTCTGTGCGAGAGACGAAACGAACCGAGGCGCCGCTCTAGAAGACATTTGCTCATACAGCGCGGGGGAGGGGGGGATGTGCAAAAGGACATTAAGAGCATCTTCAACGGTAACCTCTAAAACAAGGCCCCTAAATCATGTTTAGGAGCTTTCCCCTAAAATTTCTAGTCCCTATTTCTGATCGAGCTTCAGTTGCACCCTCTAAATTCCAGCCCCTATTTATTTTTCCTTGTACAATGACACATGGGACCCGTATGTCAGTGGAACATTCTCCTTTCTCTTGTCTTCTTCTCTGATGGCACAACAGCGGGCACGACCAAGGTCGTCGGCGGGCTCGAGAGTGCAGGCAGGCTGCACAAAGGCAGAGCAGGGGCGGCGAGGAAAGGCGGGCGCGGCCTTGCGTGGCGGCGCGGAGGCCGGCGGTCGGGGCCAAGTGGCGCGGGTGCAGCCAGGGCGCGAGCGACACGGAGTCGGGCGGCGGTGCGCCGAGTGTGGCGACGGGAGATGGGACGGCCGGGAGCGCACGAAGCCAGGGACCCGGCGCGGCCGACGGCATTGGAGTTGGTGATGGCCCGACGCTGGAGTTGGGGGTGGCCGGGCGCTGGAGATGTGGGCGGTCGGGTGCTGGAGTTGGGGGCGGCCGGGGGCGGCGGGTTGCCGGCGACGAGCGAGGTCGGCTAGGGGTGGCGAGATGCAGCGGCCGGAAGAGGAGGCGACGGGCTGGCCGGCAGCAACAGAGGTCGGCCAGGGGATCGTGGAGGAGAGGTAAGAGAGAGAGGGGGAAAAAGTGACGTGGCAAGAGTAGGGCCTCCCTTGGGAGCCCCCAGGATATTTTAGGGTATTGAGTAGAAAACCTGCTGAAGACGTTTTTTTTCTTCGGCCCCTAAAAAAATGCGCAGGGGCCCTACTCTAAATGCTTGGTTTAGTTGTTGTCTGGTCATTATGTTAGTTAGGACACTAAGTTAGTGTGCGGGACCCACCCTTGCCCTGCCCCTTAAGAGTGGAATCCTGCCAGCATCCTCGTCGTGCCGTCGCTGCACTGCTTCGAGCCCCCGCGAAGCACCTCGCACTGCCGCTGGACCGCGCCGACAGCCCTGCGAAGTAGCGAATCCACCTCCCGTGGCAGCCCCTGCACCCCTGCCGTCGTCTCCTTCACCCGCCGCCGGCTGGTTTCACGTCGGTGCATATACCCAGTGCTGAGGCCAAGCCCGGAGGCGAGAGGCGCGTGCATAGGGAGGAGCATCGCAAGTTCATGGTATAGGGATTGGCCTACGGGGATCACCGGATAAGGCCGGCGACGAGTGGCAATGGCGGCCGATGGAGGCTCTCGTCGACTGAACACAGGGGAGCTTCTCCTCCAAAATTGGTTGAGGGCAAACACTAGAGGGGTCAACGAGATGCTAGAGGAGGGAGCAATTGGAAAATAATGGGGCAAGACGCTTGCCGTGAACGGAGAGGTCTCCACGGAGCTTCTCGTCAGACTTGAGGAAGACGCGGGCCGGCCTTGTAGTCCCACGCGTCCATCAGGTGGCGCCGCTGGCCTGCATCTTGCCGACGTCCGGCATGGTCTCCGGCTATGTCCCCATCTGTCCCGCTCGCCCCTGATTGCAGGTGATGCTTGGCAGAGCACTGTGCCGATCTGTCCCGCTGGCCCCTGATTGCAGGTGGTGCTTGGGAGAGACGAGGAAGCTCGAGCTCGAGGAGGGGGGAGGTAGGTGGTGGCGGTGCTGATGTACCAAACGCTCCAATGTATTCTGACTTGATTTCTGAAGTTTCCTCTGTTGCTTGGTCGGCCATTGTTTTGACCCATCATGTGTTTGTGGTAATGCCTAATAGGAGCCTCATACTAGTTCTTACGCTTTTGCTGATATTTGTGTAATCTGAAATTCAATTGTTGAAAGGGAGCTCCGTGTTTAGCTGCTCAATTCACGGTTTCAGTTAGCTGCATAATCTGAGATTTCAGTTAGTCCAGTTTGCAGCAGGGAGGAAGGGCGTCTGGCTGTCTGTGTTCTCTTCTGAATCGTTGTATGCTCGGGTCCGGAGATATCGTATCGCTGCTTGATTTTTCTGATGAAAATCGTTTTTAGATTCGATTTAGTCCTTTCAAGTTAAGATTAATGGCAGAGGAAGGGGCTAAGCGACGGCATAACGAACTAGAGAGCAACAGAGCGGATGGGTGGGCCGTTGTGCTGTCCGCGCAGCCCGAGTCGGGCGAGTTTGTGGCCATGGTCGCAATCCCGGGCTCGAAAGAGGTCACGATCTGCCGCATCCAAGCCGGCGTCACGTCCATGTGGACGCTGCTGTACCTTGAACTGAACTGGGAGCTGCACCTCGTCGGGATGCTTGTTTGGTCCAGGGTGCCTGCAAGGTGTTCGACGAAATGAGACCCGAATGCCAACTCCTGGAACTAACTCCTATTGGGTGTCTGATTCGGTTGAGGTGCTCGTGCACTAGTTTGTTAGATGCATGCATGAAGTAGTTAGCTGCCTTGTGTAAGAGCACATGAGGCGGCAAGATGCTTGTTTGGTCCAGAGTGCCCGCGAGGTGTTCAACGAAATGAGGCGAGCCACCTGCGACCCCGAATGCCAACTCCTGGTAGCTAGAAGAAGAGCATACGTGACCGTGCTATGCCAATCCACATTTCTCCCCGTACGCATGAACACACCGTCCCATCGTAATGTCTGCCACCTCGGCGGCCGCCGGCAGGACAGAAGCTAGCGTGGTCGATCCTTCGTGACGATCAAGGTGATATCATTTTCAGTGCTACTAGATTCCTGCCTACATGTGTTGATGCTCTTGAAGCGGAACTTGCTGCGTGCATAGGTCAAACTTGCCACTCCAGGTGGAAGCTGATAGTGCTCAGCTCATCGCTCTCGTCCAAGCTACACCTGTCGATCGTTCTCGGTATAGTAGTTTGGTTCAGGAGATTAAGTACTCGTTAGTTTCGCAAAGGGAGATAAAAGATCACCAAAATTCAGAGATCTCAGAATAGTGCTAGTCATGATCTCGCGGCTTTCGCGAGGTCGAATCAACGTACGGCTAGTTGGTTAGGGTGCAATCCCGTGGATGATGTACCTGATGTAACACTTCTTTGATCAATGAAATCTCCTTTTCTCGTAAAAAAAAAAGCTAGCGTGGTCGAGTCAGGCCACGTCAATCCTTCCCCTGCCATCCCCACAAACGCCTCCAGGGCCTCCGAACCGGACAGCCCAGTAACCAGCCTATTCCAAAGGACGGTGTCTGGAAACGGAATTGCGTCGAACACCTTGCGTGCAGTAAACTCTGCATTTCGCAGATTTAGCCAAATTCGAATAATTTATGCAAATTTGACAGGATTTCAATCTTTGATTCAGCCATAGATTTTATATAGTCTTTTGAGAACAAAACCTTCGTCGACGCTGAATTTTAGATTTTCTGGACGTCATTTACTATATTTCGTACATAACTTGATTTTTTTTTCTAATTTCGGTTATAAATTGAAAAATCAACTTTATGTGTCAAAAATTGTGAAGAAACGCCGAGATAATGTTACATTTGACTCACTGAAGTGTAATAAACATGATTTCAATCGGTTTTGGTGAAATTGGTGTGTGTTATACCTTTGAAATTCAATTTGTGTGTTTGGGCCATTTTGAAAAAATGATAATAATATGAAATATAAGTCAAAAAAATCTGAATTTTGGCATGGGTACATATTTTGTCATGAATACTTACCATACAAAAATTCAGAAGATTATATAAACGTTACGTAACAGTTCGTGTGTAAACTACCACATATGTCTGCAGTGTTTTAAAAACTTGTAGTGAGATGTTGGGGAAACGAACATTTTTTGAAAATTCCATTATGCACCTTTATCCAAATGGATTGAAATTTGGAACACACACCATTTATGACTTATTAGACATGTATGTAAAATTTGGGCGAAAAATAAATTGGTTTGCTATTTTTTGAAATTTTAAAACATTTAAAATTGATTTTTTGATCAAGTAATTGCACAATATCTTGGTTTTGGAATCAGTAAAGAATATTTCAAACATGGATAAGATTCAGTATGTCATATGAAGCAGAAAACATTTATAGCTTGTTTTCAGATTTGAAAGTTTTCGGTACTTTTAAACCCGGTCAAACTTCGGCCAAATCTGGTCAAACCAAATTCGACTTTCTCAAAATAATACGAAATTTGGTCAGCGTGCGTAACTTCACAATATCGAATCATTTGGTGCCACAATCATTGATACGTGCTTTTGAGATTTGGATGTTTTCGTAGGTTTTGAGTTCAAAAAGATACCAAATTTGGGCATCTTTCATAGCTTCAAATGATTTGAAATTTCGAAGTCCGGCATAACTTTCCATTCTCACTCCATTGGTGCAATCAGAATCCAATTTGGAGGAAGTTGAAATTTGAGGATTCCTCCAAAATGGTCTATTTGGGTGGGCTAAGACTACAATTTTTGGCTAGTCAACAAAAGTTAACTCTTTCAAAATGAGTTCAAATTTGATCAGTGTGCCTCACTTTCAGTGTACAATCCATTTTTGTAATCATAATCAAATTTGGGTGAAGTTCAATTTCAACAAAATTCTCAGGAAATGAAAGTGCAGATTAACAGTACAGGTTCACGTTTAGGCAAAGAGCTAAAGCTAGCTCTGCTACATGACATGTTCAGGTTCCAATATTACAACACATGCTCGTCGAACACTTCGGGGGCTCTGCGGCTTCAAGCTCCCATGTTCCCAGCCCCCTTGTTAGCTAGCTGCCGTGTGAGCTCAGCTCCAAGAGAGAATCAGGGAGAGGACGCATGGAGGTGACAGGGCCCGGATGCCCGCGTGCGGCATGGTTGTGTTCGACGGCGCGCACGTCTACCACCTGTTTGAGACCGCGTTATTCGCCGCAGAATTTGTCAGCATTTGCAAGCACGGTACCATATGGTCTAATCAGGCTTGGCTTGTCTCATTTCGTCGAACACGTCACGGGGACCCTGGAAACCCCGTGTTTGCTCTTTCTCCACGGCGGGCTCCAACTCATCGTCACCCAGCGCGTCATATTCTCCGCCTCTTCTTCCTCGACGTCCGTGCGCAAGGAATTGAAGCGAGATAGACTGCAAGGAGCCGCTGCTCCTCTTCTTCCTCTACAACGCAAGGAATTGGCTCATTTTGTCGAACACCTCACGGGCACCCTGCTCGTATAGGACGCACGCGGCCGCGCGGCTGGCTTGGCGTGGCCAGCGACCAAGGAGGAGCTCCGCTGAGCCCCAAAATCGTGATGGGATCCCCCTTGGCGTAGCTCCTAGACAGCATCTGCACGGCCGCGAATTGTTGTCAGGTGCACGAACTTCTGCGGCTCGCTGGCGGCGGCCAGGGCGCGTGCAGCGTGGCTAGAACGCTACGGAGCACCGAATCACGAGCGGAAAGAAGGCACGGATAGAGGAGCTCACCCTGAAGCTGTTAGAGGAAAAGCACGAGCTTTCCATGGACAATACGCCGGAATTTCGCCGGAGAAGTGCCGGCGGACGAAGTCTAAGAAACCAAACACCTTCTTGCTGTATTCGTTCCCGCGGCAATTACTCGCTTCCGGACATGGAGGTGGACGTTGCGCATCTCATGACACGGTCGGTTTGTCCTGGTTCGAAAGGAGTCGATTGCTCCACAGCAAGGCGGCGGTGGCACATGGCGCTCGCGGCGGGAGAGAAGAAAAAAGACAGGAGGCAGGGGAGCTGGCTAGGGGCGGGCCACGACGCGTTCAAAGAGGACGGAGAGAGGAAAGGAGATGTCGAGAGGGCAAAGCGGGGCTGGGCGTGCGCACGGAGGCAGCGAGAGGCGTCCGTGGTAGAGCGTGTGCACGGGATGAGCAGCGCGAGGCGGTGCAGCGGACAGAGGAAGAAGACTGGCTGACTGGGGAGCCGGACGCGCGTGCGCGAGGAGGCAGCGAGGGCGCACACGCGGGAGGAGCAGCGTCGGGCAGCCAGCCGGAGGAGGAAGGCAGCCGGCCAGATGAGGAACAAGATGGCGGACGTGGCTAGTTAGTGGGACCAACTGTGGTTTGGTTCCTCCTTAATTAACCAAAAGAGCACATGACAAAAACCGACCTGGCAAGTTGTAGGACCCACCGTTGTCTTCGGCCTCTTAACTGTAACAACACATGTTTCAATCTATTCTGTTGACAGTTTTGGCATTTTGCGTTCAGCCCCGGGTTCAGTTTCTACTATTGGCCTCGACTCATACAGTTCATAACGTCACTCGACCAGTAGGACAGTCCACTTCGTGTTTGCCACGACATGCAGAGTCGGAATGAGCGACTGGCCCGGCACCTTGTGGTGTTTTGGTCCAATGTTGAACGGACTGGCAGACGTCCGGCACGGTTGCTAATTTAGTACTCGTAGGCTTTTTCTAGATACTAGCTAAATACCCATGAGTTGGAAACAAATTAGACTACTCACTAAATTAGTCTAAAATTACTATTATATATTAATCGCACTATCTAATAGTATTCCAACTTTAGTGATGAACATCATCACCCTGCCGGTCTTTTGCAATAGATTTAATTGCTTGCATTACAAAGAGACGATGAGTTTTTTCTTTTTGGACAATAGAAGGTGATGAGGGTTTTTTTATAACAAAAGGAGGTGATTGCTTGCGTTACAAAGAGACGATGAGTTTTTTTTTTTTGAACATAGAAGGTGATGAGGGTTTTTTTATAACAAAAGGAGGCGAGGATGGTTTTTCATAACAAAAAGAGGTGACGGACCGCCGCCACCAATTGGCTCTTTTATAAGAGTAAAGATAGATAAATGATGCATGTCTGAGTGCAACGTGTAACCACCAAAGCAAGTGGTAAGGTGCAAGCTAAGCCAAACTGCTGGCTTTGGGTTTGCATCTCGAACCATTATACGTTTTTTTGTTTTTTCAGTTAAGCTCTATTAATGTTTAGAAGCATTATATTTTGCCTGCACAATTATTTGAACCATGTGCAAAATTCAAAAAGCGCAAAGTTTTCAGCTCGCATTTTTAGTAAAATTTCCATTGCACAAGTAAAATTAATTGTACAATTCGCCGAAATGGTACTCCTGTACAGCCCTCTGTATTTGCAACTTTGTATGCAACTATACTAGCCTGGCAGTCCCTTCCTCCGCCGATGAGTTGGCCTGTGTATTTGCCATTTGAATCGCCCCACCATTCACCCCATCAATTGGTGAACTACTTGCACCTACACTTGAGTTGTTTGGGATTCTTGTGCGTCTCCTAGCCTTTTCGGCCCAATTAACGAGGCCTTCAGTCACATTCTCGTCAAATATAGACTTCTTGAAAGAATTCCCCATCTTCACCAACAAGGAGATGAAATTAGAATAAAATTATAGATCAAAATAGCAATAGTAAGATCATGTCACTAAATTATACTTCTAAAGTGAGAACAGTCTCTAGAATCATTTGCACAAACTACAAACTTGTAGTAGTAGTAGTATTTCTCAAGAATTAGCTTCGTATGCTAAACCAAAGTGAGCAATCACTAAAATCCAAACAAAAAGGTCATAATGTTATCCACTTCTAAAATGTGCTCACCTGAGAGACGATTGCGTAAAGCGGTAGGGTACTGTAACCGCAAAGGAGTTGGCTGACAACACTGAAAGAAAGAGAAGTGATAAGTATACCCTCAAGATGTATCAAGAATTCAAGATGTAGCTTGTACCATTCCGATTGTACCTTATGACAACTCGAGTAATAGCATACGCTGGTTTTCCCATGATGCATGATTTAAAGCCATATGTTACCTGTAAGGTTGATAAATTATAGGGTTAGTTCTTTTTTGTGCTTATAGACTATAATTTGGGACTACCAAATCAGTGAACTTATATAGTCCATGTGGGTGCATCATTTTTGTGTATATCTCTTGAAAACTATAAGTTGAATTGAGTTGTTGACCTACCAACAACCACAAGAAAAATGCAATTTCAAATGCATTTTGGAATAGGACAATGTGGATCAATAGAAGGACCAATTTAGGCCGGTGGAACCAAAAGAAATCATCTGAAGGAGCTACTACTAAATCCCCTTGAATCGCCGTATGCTTCTGGGCAACCTCATAAGCCAATTCGGTAATGATGTGCTCCATCTTGCTTCCTACGAGAAGTAGCATCTGCAAAAACGAAAAAGGTAAGTTGATGTCATGATTATGCCTTTTAGCACAATCATTTGTTATAAAAGTATATATGCATTGTAAAGGTCATGTCACTGTATGTAGGAAGCATGTCTCGTATGAAACAATATAAATATTTAACCGCCGAAAGTCCGGAAAGTGTGAATATATAGATCGTTCAAATTTAGTGCCTTTTTGTGTATTCGTAGTACTTCATGTTTACTTACAATGAACGGCACCACCGATATCCAAATGTAGACATACCATCCTACAATAACGGTAACAGAAGAAAGGGTTATTTTCACATCAAGCATCCTAGTTATAGCCAAAAAAATACTATAAAAATCATTTGCATGGTAATTAACCAAAAACAACCATGTAATTGAGTCATAACTTAGTGATACATACCATGAACATTCAACAATAAGAATATCATCAGCATAGCCCAAAGGTACCAACTGCATTTGAACAACATGCACAATAGTTATTTTCTATATTGGCAGTTGATAACCAAACCAATAGCCATATATTTTAAATAATAAGATGTCATACTTTCTGTAATAGTAGCATTGAGTATATTTACCTAATACCAACAACCTTCTTGAAATCAGCCTCCAATGCTCTAATCATGTAATTGTAGAAGTTAAATTTTGGGTTCCCCTTGCAATGTTTCTGTTAAAAGGAGAGAATGCTCTATAATGTTCTTCTACGAATAACATGGATGGCATACTAGAAAACATAGAAGTGACTTGTGTTGGTGACAATCTACTCATGATTACCATGATGAAACCAAGTCGCATTGTTGTGTAGTCTGCCACAGTGACCGATCCATATAATTGTTTGAAGAAGGAACGCTAAAAAAATTTGATGAATTAACTTATACCAATTGTAATCACGAACAAATGCAATATGAATTTTGTATCGTCGTCACGTAAAACACAAAAGAGAGAAATATTTATACCATCCAGCCAAATATCCTCCACCGTCTTCTATGACCTTTAAAGTGATCTTGAATAAATTTGAATTCTTGAACATGCTTGATCATTTCAGGAGCTGCAACCATATAACTTCATGTCAAGATAAACTGTGAATTTGAACTCAACGCTCGCTAAAATGGGATTTTTTTCTTGTCATACCACTCTCATCATTTGCTTGGATCTTTTTCTCCCAATGTCGCCAATTTCTCGTCTAGACAACAGTAAAATAAATCTTTAGGAAAAAAACATATTGTAAATTACTTGTTGGTACTAACACAGAAGACATAGTTTGTGTTTTAGTTAGTACCTGCGCAATTCCTAGTAGAACTGTAACGGCGCTGAGAAAGAAATGAGTGACCGCCAAAAAGAAGATAAATATGTGTAACTGATGAACAGCTTCAGCTGAAAGTATTGGAACTTTGCCCTGTACATGCCAAATAACGTAACCAACAGATCATCAGAATGCGTCAAAGATGAAAAAACAACAAAAAAATATTTTAGAACCGGAGGAGAAGTCAAGACACAAGAGAGTTGCAAAATGGGAAATTTTGGAGTATTAGCAAAAGACCAAATCAAGCGATGCCAAGCTAGCTGTACCCACTCACCTTCTTGAGGCAGTAGTCATCGGAGGCGCTTGCTCCAGCCAGGAGCCGCCTCGCGCCGCCCACCACGGCGGTGAACACGGCGTCGACACCGAGGTGCTTTGTCTTGTTCAGCTGCCGTGGCGGCGGCTTGCAGGGTAGCAGGTGGCGCATGACGCTCCGGTCGACGCAGACTTTCCCCATGGGGCCCTGGAGCACGTTGAGCAGCAGCGAGATGAACCCCAGCAGCATCAGCTCCTCCTTCACCTTGAGCAGCGCCTCGAACAGCGGCTTCTTGCGGCTCTGCTTCAGCCTCTGCGCGCGAAACGTACGTGAAACCCCTTGATTAATTAATTAAACTCGAGGAACAAAACAGAGATTTGATCTCTTAATTAATGGCAGTTTCAGAAGGCAAACGTATGTACCTTGCCTAAGCGGTGGAGCAAGCGCTCGAAGAGCAGGGAGATGATGACGATGACGGAGCAGACGGACGCGACGATCCATGTCGGCGTGAACTCCAGCGGCTTGGCTTTCCCTCCCCCTCCGGCCATGGCGCCCCAATTGCAAGCCCAGTTAAGGCCACACACCCTCCTAATCCCTGTTAATTACTTCTTCTTCTTCTTCAGCAATGACGTCTGTTCAGCCGAATGAAATTAGTACTAGCGACCTGCTGCATGGAGGGCTCTCCATCGATTTATATATCCACTGCTGATCTTTTACATGGTCCTCAGGCTCAGAGAGATGGAGATTATAACTAACGGTCTTACACATTGACTTGGCGTGCGGCTGCGCGTTTTAGAGAATTATATATTTATATTACAGGCCGAGGCATGGTTTAATTGACGCAATAAATAAAAGAAAAATAAAACAAGCTAGAGCGAGCAAGAAGAATCTCGTGACCTTCCTCCACTGACGTACGTACATTTTCCATATCAGTTACCACATGTGCATTTAAGCGTTTTTCTTCTTCTTTGTGGAACGGTCTATTAATTTTGGGTTCTTCTCGGCTTGATGGCCATGTGCACCCAAACTTGCCAAAATATGGCGATAGATTAGCCAACAACCGTCGCCGCCGTCATTGCAAACGAGTAATCCCCTACCTAGCTAGCTAGTCCAGGGTGCTACTGGGGAAGATGCAGCTTAGCGAGCTCTATGTACGTACTCACATGACGTGATCGACAACTCTTCAGAGCCAGCTTAAAAAAAAAACTCTTCAGAGCCTTAACCGTCTAAAGTCGTATTATTTTTAGCTTAATCGCCAAGTAAACGATGTGAATATATCTTGGAGAAAGATTGCATTGACTGAAGAAAAACAACTAGACTTGTTTCACCAGTTCGATCGATCTGCGACGCGGCTAGCTACGTGTAGTACGAAATCAAAGCTGCCGCGGCCGGGCCGGGTGAGACGGTCATCGGCGACCGGAGACTGGAAGTCTGCAATGTTTGGTTTGCATGCATGCATGAGAGCGTCCGGTTCTAGCGCAGGTCCTGATCATCAACCATCAAGTGGGCTAGCAACGACTGTTCAGCTGCAATTTGAGAACAAAGCACTTGCAATTACTCGTGGGCTTCGTGACGAGGAAAGTGGCCCAACGTACGGTTCACCACAAATTTAGTAAAATATCGCCGAGAAAATGTATCATATGGTTTAATTTTGGCATGCAGCTAGCGTCGATGAAGAAACATTCCAATTAGTTGCTTTATCTACTAACCAATTGCCGTTGAATCGGTCACCATGCCGCCACCAGCCGACCACACGTAGGATGATGCCGAAGAGAAGAGCTAGCAGTTCGTGTCGTATACAACCAGTGGAGATATATCCGGTGAGGGTGCATCCGAGGTAACCAGCGCAAGTGGCTACAATTAGTGAAGGATTGTTAAATGCCTTATTGCACACGGCGTGGTTGACCGGCGGCGTGGACTACGAATGAGGCCATATGGGAATGGAGCTTTCGTTTCCCGGATGATAAAAGCGAGGTGCTCCTTGTACTGGTGTGAGTAATTTGAAGATTATCTATCCGGGAAAAAAGAGAGTATTTAGGAGTACGGAGTACTACTTAACTTGGAGACCTTGTCGTCTTGGTCTCTGGTGTGAGTGCGTCCGTTGCATTAGCCGTCGAAAGAGACTAGAGCAGCGAGTCTAGTCAAGGGAGCGAGCGAGCGACCTCTCTCCGGCCTGTTTCGGATATGTGGAAATTAGGTGGCTTCGAGGAACTATAGCCAAGCTGGTGGGCAGTCAGTGCTGGACGCTGACGCGCGGGGCAATTAAGTAACCGTTCTTAATTAGACCTGCTCGATCTCTTTTCCAAAAGACCGACTGCCGCGGTCTTTTTTCTAGTTAGACAACACTCAACTGTAATTGCCGGCCTCATTTTGCAAATCATCAATAGCTGGATTGCTGGAAGTGCTTCCCAGCAGCTGCAGAAATAATGCGTCTGTTTTTTAATCTCCGATGATCACGATTCACTTCCCGGCTTCCCGATTTGACAGTCTCCTTCAGGAATGCGCGCCCCACTTCTTCAGTACCGTCTGAAGAGCACTGCTCTCGGGTTTTGCACCACCATCCCCTGAGTTTTTGTTGTTTCTCTCCGTCCACGATCCCCAGACAAGAATGATAATTGTGTCCGATTCGGCAGAACTTCGGACAACACGAATAGAGGAGCACATAATTTATTTATTTTGGTCTGTTCAATTCCCACCAAAAAATTCTTGCGCAAAATTATAGTGCCTCTGAAAGTAAAAACCTTTCTTGCGTAGCAGCTAGAAACAACATACCAGCCTAAGAGAATCTCATAAGAGGATAAACTTGAGATACTCATTGTCATTTTGTGTGACGCACTTCTGACCGTAGACCTTTTTATCTTGTTGACTTCCCATTGGCTAATTCATTTGGAGGGCATCTAAGAGGAAAATTGAATCTTCATATAATGGGGGTGTTCTCACCTCGCGTGGAGGATGGGAAGATGCTCGATGTTTGATAAATTAAACTGAATGGCTTTAGCATTTGAGGGATATCGCACTAGAGATTCCTTAAATTGGCAGCAGGTGGAAACAGTCTAGTCTATAAAAATGTAAATTGTGCACTCAGACTCTCACCTTGAGGGGTCAGAATGACCCAAATCACGTTTCAGAGGATTGACATGCCACATGGCTAGTGCGGTAACTCCGACATTTCTTAACAAATTGGGGGGCTTAGAAAAATTGAACAGAACCCCCTTGATCTTTCATCCTACCATCCTGAGGTCTAGTGAACCTCATGTGAGTTGCACGCCAGTAGTCGAAGATTCACATCCAAAGTCATTTTGAAATAAAAAGAGTGTTGGAAATAATTTTCCTTATCATGTGCAAGTCCTAAAAGTAGCAGGTATTCAAGTGTCACGTTCGACTGCAGCCTAAGAGCATCTCCACCAGCAAGAGAAAACTGACTCTCAAAACCAAATACCTACTTTTTCCCCCTCCAAACAGCTTCACTAGCTCCCCTAAAGCACTTTAAAATGAGTAAATTTTTTGGGAGGGAGGAAAAACCTCTCTCCTCCCCCCTCCAAATAGGGAGGCAACACCCCGAGGAGAAAAAAGTTTCCTCCTCCGCATTCACTCCCAACTGCCGCCAACTTTCTCCCGCTGCCGACAAATCCTCGCCCACGCCGCCTCCCAGAGGTCCCCGCCGCCGCCCTGACGGTCGCCATCGGCCTTGACTCCCTCCGCCGTCTCGGCCCGAAGGTTCCCCGCCCCTCCGCGCCCTCCCCGCGGCCTGCCCTGCCCGCATCAGCCCGGTCATGGAGCCCGGGCTTGGCCGGCTGCCGCAGGGGCTATCTCCTCGAAACCGCCGCCCCATCCTCCATACGTCCCCGCCACCCCAGACTCCCTCCATCGCCGCCACCCTCGACTCCTTGCACTGCCGCCCCTGCCACATGAAGAAGGTCGCTGGGCAGGGCCTGCCTCGGCCGCCAGCGCCGTCGGAGCCCATCGCCCGGACACGGATGGACTTGCCGGATGCGTCCCCGTCTGCCTCTGGCGTCGAGTCGAGCAGGAAAGGAGTCGTCGGTGGTCTCCTGCTTCGCCGGAGATGTTCATAAGGAAGCTGAGGGGAAAAGATAAGATAGGCACCGACAGGTTGGCCCCATGTGTAAGATGGAATATAGGGAGCCGTTTTTTCACATGCTGGTGAAGAGGAAAACTATGAAGGAGAAAAAACTCTCACTCCCAAAAATGAGTTTTTCTCCTCCGTTTTTTCTCATGCTGGTGGAGATGCTCTAAACAAGGTGCGTGCCTCCCGCCGTAGTATTTTCTATTTCTTGGTCATAAAAATCGCTCGGACCAACACGTGCGAAGTCAAAATCAGTACTCTCCATCTTTTGTGAAATCTGATTTTCTAAACCAACGTGAGAATACCACACTAACCTGGTTGCTTGATATGTCTGTGTGTATCAATTGATGCCGAGACATGAGCATTTTCCCTTAAAAAAACATTGTTGCTCAATAAGCTACAATGGTGTCATGAATCCAACATCAGCATCATCGACCGGTGTTGTGTGCAAGAGGACCAAAAGGAAATGAAACACTTGGGAAGGGCACTGAAATGTCCATATAGCTCCAAAACATGATTTGGATGAAATATTTTCCAACCCGCCAAGATAGACTAAATTGTCCCACCTGCCAACTCCGGTGCCATTTTTCTGAGTAGCTTGTCCTTTCCGCTCCAACCTTACGTGTAAATGCAATTGTCATCTCACTCAGCCCAACAACCCCAATGTTTTTGGCAACTTATATTTTTATCTTTGACAAATATGCTTTAGGAAGGACTGTAAAGCAACAAATTAGACCCAGGAACTTGGTTACACTTTTCCCGAGAGAAAATTGCGCAAAATCACCACATTTGAGGCAACATTCTATGAAAACCAACTTTAATTTTTTTTTCAAATCACCACCAGTTTTGAGGCTACCAATTACCTTGATCACTAATCTCACGGTTGAAAGAGAATTGACAACGAATCTGATGGTGGGACCCACTTGTCAGGTCAAAAGTGGTGTCATGCTGGACACTTGGTCTGACCTGGACGATCGGACTATACCCTTCCCTCATCTGTGTCTCTTCGCACATTGACCTTGTCATCCCCTCCGACCCCGACCACTCCTTCGATGCCCTACTCTCTTCCCACGAATTGGACGAGCAGGCAAGGCGAAGCAATCGGAGAAACCATGGTAATTTGAGAGGAAAGGGTCGGGGACAGCGAGGCAAAGCGACACGACAGCGGCGACGGATCCAGGAAGCAAGTGAAGGGGGAGGCGGAGGGCTGCGAAGGGGAGGTAGCCTCCTCGGCGGTGTCGCCGAATCAGCGGCGGAGGAAGCCGAGGCCTTCGGGTGGCAGCACCTCGTCGGGGTGATCCAAGTCGTCCTCGGGCGCATCGCCTCGTCGGATCTGCAGGCGGCTAAGTCGGTGGCCACGGACGGGTAGTGCTTCTAGAGGAGGAATTGCGTGCTTGGGTGGAGTAGACGCAGTCGGTGGAGACCCGGCGACGATTGATGGCGCGGGGTCATGACGGCTCGAAGGACCTCCGAGGCGTGGAGGCGTGGGATCCGCAGCGTCGTGGTAGTTCTCGCCGACTCCACTCCAAGCCGGAGCAGAAGATGGTCGCGCGGGGTCTTCGGGCACGTGCCATCGTGTAGGAGCTCGCACAGGGGTGCAAGGTTGTCGCGGTGGGGTCGGAGTGGCGCTTGCGGGGTCGGAGAGCATCAGGTGGAGGCGGGAGCGCTCACAGGAGCTACGGGAGAAAGGGGCAGATTCTATGGAGGGAAAGAAGAGAAGAGCAGGGGCTCATTGGGCTGGGTGGGTCCCACGTGCAGGGAGAGAGAGAGGGGAGGGAGGTCACTGTAAATTGGGTCAATAGGCAGGTCAACCGGTGAAACTGGCTTCCGCGGTGGACGGCTTCTCCAGGATGACACCACGGTGGCACCGACATGTGGGCCCCCTTGTCAGGTTTTTCATCAAACCGCTCTCAAGTGCCTAATCAGTGCGAGAATACAACGGTGCACAAAAACGATAGTAATTTGAAAAAAATAATAGTTTTCCTATAGGGTTGCCCCAGATTTGTGATTTTGCGTAATATTCTCTTTTCCCGGCGTACATGGGTCCATTGGGCATTTGGGCCACAGCCCACAAGGGCGCACAAGCCATTCCCCCGGCCTGTATGCGCTGCTGTTTGCTGTTCGGCCGCACAGAGCTGATGCGGCCGGCAAATTTGGTGGCCAACGAACGAGAACCACATCGGTCATCCCGGCCAAAATGCCACCAATCCACGAGCTCCGACGCATCCTGTCCGTCCGACGTCACCAGGGACGGCGATCCGACCCTGCTGCTCCCTAGATCTAGCGCAACACAAGTCCTTGGATAAAGCGAATAATAGCGAACGACAAAATAGAAAAAGATAAAAAAAATCCATGGGGATCGGCCTGCGCACTGAAAGGAGCGCACAAGTCACGAGTGTGTGTCCATTGCGGCGCCTGCGTCATTCAGGGAAGAGACCAAGGAGGCGAGGAGGAGCAGCAGCGGCAGGCAGGAGAGTGAGAGACGGAGGGCAAGATGGAGGTGGGGTTCCTTGGGCTGGGCATCATGGGGAAGGCAATGGCGACCAACCTCCTCCGCCACGGCTTTCGCGTCACCGTCTGGAACCGGACTCTCTCCAAGGTACACACGCCCATCCCATGATGCTCTATCGCCCACCCGATTTAGGGATATATCCGGTTGAAATCTCCTGTAGACTTGTTGTGGTTTGTGCAAAGTAGATACAAGACTGCTAGAGGGAGATGGATCGATTCATAGTAGAAGATGCGAACGACCTAGCTAGATTAATTTATTATTACTCTATTTGTTTTGTTTTGCTCCCCCGTGATTTTGAGAACCTGTGGCGATATGGCAGTGCCAAGAGCTCGTTGCGTTGGGGGCTACCGTCGGGGAGACGCCGGCGGCCGTCGTCGCCAAGTGCAAGTTTACCATCGCCATGCTCTCCGATCCCAGAGCCGCGCTATCTGTTAAGAGACTCCCCATCTATTCTTACTGTACCACTGCAGGTTTCCATCGTTGCTGATCTTGGTGCGTCAAATCCATGTAGGTTGTTTTCGACAAGGATGGTGTGCTCGAGCAAATCGGAGAGGGGAAGGGCTATGTGGACATGTCCACTGTTGATGCCGAAACGTCTTGCAAGATAAGTGAGGTATCTCTAACATGAACTTTAGTACTCCCTCCGGCCAGAATTACTTGTCGAAATATTACATGTATCTAGATGTTTTTGACATATAGATACATCCGTATTTGAGCAAATTTGAGACAAGTAATACCGGTCGGAGGGAGTAATACATTTTCCTCCCCCATTACCTGTAACTGTTATTGATGTATTAGCTGTTGTGTAATGCTAGTTACCTGTAATTTATGTATTAGCTGTTGTGCAATTCTAGTTAGACAGCATGTCCTGCATCCCTGCGCTATGTGCTTCAATCCTGAGTGCCTGAATTGAGTGGTAGTCTCAAGTGATTAAGTTGCATTACCTAACTTTTGCATCGTCGATGGCATATTCAAGGGGCTGGGTGGTACTATTTCAGAAAGGTGTGTTACATTTTATTTGCATCAATTTGTCAATAAAGGAGCCCAGATTTTAAATTACTGTAGCCAGGCACATGAATAACTAGATTAGAAGAATATCTCCCATGTTTTTGTTGGAAATATTGTAAAATATTTGCTAATAAAAATATGGCGACATCATAGTTCTTGATGAATAAAGTGGCTCAGATTGCATTTCTGCCAAGTTATGTCTCTAGCAAATAACAAACCTTAATCATTTTTCAGAAGCATCACATAAAATGTTTTTTTTTTTGCATATTTATGAGCTTGTTCTCTTCCTCCCCCATTTAACTAGGAAATCTTACCCTTTTTGTTTCACCAATTGTGTGGCAATGTTTTCCCCGTACGTTACTAGTACTACTCAATGTTTCTTTGTGTGCAATCAACTTTCCTTTGTCAAATATTTGCAGGCGATCAAACAAAAGGGTGGAGCTTTTGTTGAAGCTCCTGTTTCAGGGAGCAAGAAACCAGCTGAAGATGGTCAATTGGTCGTTCTTGCTGCAGGGGACAAGGTAACTCATTGTGCTGCGCTGATCACTTGCAAGCATTTCACAAGCCAGTTGTACTGATAGCACTTCATAATACAAGCCTTTTTCCCCAGAAACTTTTTCTGCCATATTGTACTCACGTACTTGCTGTTTCTGGTAGGTTCAGTGTTCTGCCTCTGGTTTAGTGCTTGAGTTGTCTAGGTGTAATGATCATAATATTTTTCCTGGTTATGTAAAAGAGGGAAACTCTTGTTAGAACTTCAACCCTTCTAGTGCGCAAAGTGTTTTTTCAGTTCTATATGTGCTTATTTTATTAGGCCCTTTTTTCCCTTCCTTTTCTGTCAAGTGTTAACATATATAGCAGCAAACGATAGTATAGGTAGGTAGGTTTTGAAGTACTTGGCAGAAAATTGTAGAGCTATTCAATTTATGTCGGACGGAGATTTAAATCTCTATAAAATTACGGAAGTGCTGGGAGATATGGTATAGCATCTTATAAACTGAGGATTGAGTTTGGATCCAAATTTGTTACTTAAGCTAGGCAACTCCACAAGCCTGTGACGATTTTAACTGGTAAATTACAAGTTGGTGGCCATGTGATAAAGTATAGAACTGTGCAAGTAACCACACACGATACAACTATACTGCTCTTAAGATTTCTTGTTTGCTTAATTGGATCCACTTTTTTATGTTTCAGGCACTGTATGATGATATGGTCCCTGCATTTGATGTACTTGGGAAAAAGTCATTCTTTTTGGGGGAGATTGGAAATGGAGCAAAGATGAAGCTGGTGGTTAACATGATCATGGGAAGGTGACTATCTATCTATACACGTCTGCAGAGCATGCAAGTGTAGTAACTTCATTTGGCATAACATTGTATTAACCGGTCTAGAACTCTAGATAGTCCAATATTATGTCTACTTGTCTAGGATATCTGAAATAGTTTTATGAAGCACAACATTGATACCTTGCAATTTTTTAGAAAATATGATTCTGACTCCTTTAGCAAAGTAGTTGTGGTTACTGTTTTCTGCTGCAAATTTGCATCTCAACATATGCAGAATAGCAAATCTCTTTGAACGATATTTTATATACATAGTCAACACACTTAGCGTGGATTTAGAATCTGCTCCCGTGTTTGCAGATTGGGATTTGTAATACTTGTTCGTTTGAATGAACTTTACATTTTTTAGCTATGTTGGTTCAACATCCGGAAACCCACGAGCTCTTCCAGTTTTTGGGACATCACCTCTACCTTTTCCGCGTCTAATTTCATCTACTGTAATAATGAACCATTGACATTATTTCTCGCTGCAGTGTGATGAATGCTTTTTCTGAGGGACTATGTTTAGCTGACGAAAGTGGGTTGAGCCCACAGACGCTTCTTGATGTCCTGGTACAGCACTTGTTCATTACAACAATGCTGTGGCAACTTCCTTCACCATCAAACAACACTGGTTATGTTTTGACTTGCAGGACCTTGGAGGCATCGCTAATCCGATGTTTAAGATGAAAGGTCCCTCAATGCTCCAGGGCAGCTACAATCCTGCATTTCCCCTAAAACATATGCAGAAGGATATGAGGTTGGCTCTTTCCTTGGGAGACGAGAACGCTGTCGCCATGCCAGTCGCAGCTGCTGCCAATGAGGTGTGCCTTTTTTTTTCTAACCTTTTGACTCCTATCCCCGACACATAGCAACAAAACTAATAAACAGACCACGCCACTGGATTGCAGGCATTCAAGAAAGCAAGAAGCTTGGGACTTGGGGACCAGGATTTCTCAGCGGTGCACGAGGTTCTGAAAGGAGCAGGTGGTTCAGGCCAAGCATGATCGGTCATGGTTTCCTCTGAAACCCTGAATGTTAGAACCATATGCCTGTATCACGCCTGTTGCAGATCTTTCAAAGCGTCTTGTAATTTGTCCAAACCAAGTGGCTTACCATTGTATCACGCCTGTTGCAGATCTTTCAAAGCGTCTTGTAATTTGTCCAAACCAAGTGGCTTACCGTTGTATCGCTGTGTATATTCAACGTTTGGTACCGGATTGCACGATGTACTTGCAAGTTTGGAGTTACCAGCTTATGCATGAACGATCCATTGGCATTTGGTGCTTGGCTGCAGCTAGGGGATAGACTGGGCTTGAATAAAGATGGGTACACAAATGTGTATGGGTCCATGCATCAGTTTGGCCATCATTTTATGCGAAAGCAAGTATAAATCAGTGATCTTAGGCCAACTTAAGCCATTTATACGCTGTGATCCTGGTATGTCCCAGGAAGCTCGACAGCAATACTACTACCTCCAGTTCAAAATAAGCGTCCAGTTTTGAACTAGACTTGAGACATTTATTTTGAATCGGAGGAAGTACATTTTAGTGGATTCAGGTCTTGTGTTCTGTTATTATAACAAGAGGTCTTATGACTCGAACGCTGACGACTGCAGCGGCCAGAGCGTGCAGCCTGTGCGACTCTGCTGTCAGGGAGTGTAGACTCCTGTCAAATTTGGGGCCAATTTGGAGGAGCTGGTCTGACAAAGAAGACATTTTGTCCGTTTGGATTTTAGAAAATGTCATTGGTGGGTGATTGGAAGCCAAAATGTCTCAAAGAGGACATTTGGATATAGCTTTGAGAATCCCATCGGAGATGCTCATATACTTGAGTACAAGAAACGAAATGGAAAAATCCCCGGAGAACTTTAGTCAGTACATCATGTACATGTATGGCACGGCAATAGCCAGCAAAATTTCCAAGACACGGCAATGATAAGATAAACTTTGCGTGTGACGCTATAGTGAGCGCAAAACATAGATTGGACGTGGCAATGATGTTATGCCACCTGCGTTACGGGATGCCTTGGCACCAAATCCTAAACAAAACTTATCCTTCTACTTAAACCCCGAAGCCCTTCACGCATAAATCCATCCATCACACAGACACAGCTTCCGAGAACAGGGATCATGGATACGGGAGTAGAACAAGCAGTCGTCGGTGTGCGGGAGGGGGAGCTCACGCTCATCCCGGGTTTGCCAGAGGACGCGGCCATGGAGTGCCTGGCGCGGGTGCCGAGCCGGTGGCACCGGCCGATGCGCCACGTGTGCCGGGGCTGGCGCCGCGCCGTCGGCTCACCAGAGTTCCGCCGGCGAAGAAGAATCGCGGGTTCAACCGAAGACATCGTGTACCTCGTCCAGGCCGCGCCCGCCGACAAATCAAAGTCCTCGACTACGCCAGAGTGCTGGCTGGCGACGGCGAACCTCACAACGGGCGATTGGCGGCGCGTAACCCACGCCGTGCCGCTCTTCGCGCAGTGCGCGTCGGTCGCCGGCCACCACGTGGCCGTCTTGGGCGGCTGGGACCCGGACACGCTCCGCCCGGCCCGCGACGTCCGTGTGCTCGACGCCCAGGCCGCTACGTGGCGCCGCGGGCAGCCGATGCCGGACGCCCGGAGCTTCTTCGGGTGCGCGGGGTCAGACGACGGCGACGTGGTCCACGTGGCCGGCGGGCACGACGAGTCCAGGCGCCCGCTCCGCTCCGGCTGGGCGTACAGCGTCGCGGCCGACGCCTGGCGCGCGCTCCCGGACATGCGCGAGGCGCGCGACGAGCCGCAGCTCGTCGTCGTCGCGTCGTGGCCGTCGTCAGGCTCAGGCGGAGGAGGAGCGCGGCTCTTCGCCGCCAGCGGGTACCCGACCGTGGTCCAGGGCGCGTGCAAGAAGACAGCGGAATGCTACACCACCGCGGGCGGCGACGAGGCCTGGTCGGACGAGGGAAGCATGGTGCCCCCCGAGGCCGTGCTGGTCTCGGTGGGCCGCGGGAAGCTGTGGGCCGTCGGGGCCGGGAAGGGCGGCGTGCGGGAGTACTACTGGGCCGACGGCACGTGGAGGGAGGTCGCGGACGGGCCGCCCGGGATGAAGGCGTGCGTCATGGCGGTCGGCATCGGCGGCGGCGACGGCGTGCTCGTGTTCGGCAAGGTGCAGCGGCGGGCCAACAACGCGGCGGGAGGGTTAGGCAAGTACGCGGCGTGGGTGATGAGGATGGGCACGGGTGGCGCGCGGGGGTGGAACCGTGTGCCCGTGCCGCCGGGGTTCTGCACGTTCGTTTACGCCGCCGCGGCCGTGCGGGTTTAGCGTCCGTCTTGTTTCAGACGCGAACGCTACCATGTTACAGACGCGAACGCAGTCACGCTTGGGTGCAATGCCAAATTGCCAATGCGTGTCGTGCGTACAAAGCGCCAGTGTGTTTGAGAAAGAAAGAAAAACTGCTTAAATCTCCCGACTTGAAAAACTGACAAAATGACGCATCTTTGTTTATACTTCGCCACTAATTCCCTCTTGAATCTTCGATGTTGAGAAAAAACTGAGAATCACTGCGTTTAAGTCTACGAATATTATCGGTGAACAAAAGGAAAAAAACAGTGCTAGAGGTGAATCCGGCAGCTCCTTGAGTCAATGTGTTTCTGTGATTGTCACTGATTGGTGAACAAAAACGAAAAGAAAGAATCACTGCGTCGCACTTTTGTTTACGCGTTCCACGGTTTCATGTGTTTCTCTCCAAAATTTCTTTTCGTTTCCCTTCTTTTGCTGATCATTAACTGCGTTGATCACTGTTAGACCAAGCAGAGAAACTATGAGCACCATCATAAGCAAAGTGTAAAAGCCACTGCACACTGGAAATTTCATCCGGTCGCTGTTTTCTTGTGTTGCAGAATTTCAGCACGATACCCATTTTTTTGTGGGCTTAAAAGAGAAAACCTAACGCACGAAACAACGTGACATGGAAACCATCCAAAGACTACTGATCATAAACGATTACTGCATTTCATTATTGTGATACAGGCTCTGAAAGCCTACAGAGTACAGACTTAGTATAATACAGCTATCTGGCATTTTCCTCAGGAAGCTCCCTGCTTATTGTTACAGAGCTCGAAGCAACGGGGCAGGACATCGTCCAAAGTAGTAACAGCAACTGATTCACCACCAACCTACGTTGTGCTGCAGTTTCTAGGCAGAGGTAGGGGCATCTGGCTGCCTGTCAGGGAGCGCTGCTTGAAATGCTGGGTGTTTCATATACTCTTCGTGGAGCCTCGCGAGTGTGGGATAGTTCGACTGTGGCAAGATGCATCATGTTTGGTTAGTTCCTCCAAGAGAGTTACAAGAGTATGGTTATAACAAGTGAGCAAAAGAGCAATACCATGTCGATCTGAAAGCGAGTTACTGCGGCAAAAATCTGCGGTGCAAGGAATACGTCTGCCTGCATGTAAGATGAGACAGTTAGCAGAGTGGACTCAGAGCCGGTTTACACTTGCAGTGCTAGTTGCAGTATGTACAATCGTAATTAATAAACATAGGGCAAGTTACTAAATTAACACGGTGGATTCTCGTGGAAGGTAAAGTGAGTAATCGCACCTCCCGTATTGGTAGTAACACATCGAATTCTCAAAAAAATGAATGACTATTTACATAATCTTTGGCAAATTGGGACTCTGGGTAGAGAATACCGATGGCGGAGCTTGAACCAGGGAGGAAGCAAAGCCATAAGAGGAAGCCATAAGAGGATTTCAAAGTAAACACAAAAGAGAAGACGCAAACTGTAGACATTACTTCAATTTTCTTGAGTTTTATTTTGGCCTACACTATGCTCAGACAGTGATGGTTCCGGGTGCAACATATTCATACCGCACTAGGATTGTTGGATTGTGCATTTTATTTTGTTTCAGGCTGAAACAGACTACAGTATGTTTCAACAAAAGGAACACCTTCTGATGATCAATAGAGAACCCACTGCAATAGAAATTCATTGAAATAAAATATACTTTTAGAAATTAAAAATCTTAGGGCAGCATACGAACCAGTTGCACTTCATCTCCTGTAGCGTACTTCCCAGCACAGCCTTTTATCATGTTCTCAACAGCTAAACCATTTGGGAGAAAAGTGAGCACATGATTGCATAACGAATAGACACAAAGAGGTAGGGATCCAAAGCAACAAACTATACTAAGCATAAATAGGCGGAAAAAGTCCTGGAAGAAATATGAGTTTCTCGTGCAAGATCGCCGAATTGCATGGTGAACACTGAGCAGTATTTCCACAGCAAATTTTCTGGATCAAAATAATGCTGCAAATATAGCAGCTACTGTAACTAATAAAGAAGGGTCATGTCTGGGAATACAACCTGTGAAACCTTTATTGATCTGTTGTTGGGTCCATGGGAGGCTCTCCCCTGTACCAACCTTTTGCTCAATGAACCTCTGCAGATAAATAAGCATAACACCAAGTTACATTTCTGTACGTCTACAACTTAAAGCTGTCTAAATATATACTCAACTAGCACAATACATGCGCGTTTCTATGGACTAAACAAATGCAGTTCATGTTTAAAGAACGTTGTAGAATCCATATCTGCTGCTAGTTGGGTCCATAGAAACGAATTGACATTTTTTAGGGGTAAATATCAGTAATGCATCGTCATTGCACAACACAAGCGGGTAGCCATCTGCCCGTCACTATATACAGTGGTGTATCAGGATTTTCGGCAAGGGTGGGCCATCATATGGATTCTATGGTATACGGGCTGTGGAGAAATATCAGGGTGGCCTTGACCCACCCTGTTCACCCTCTAGCTCCGCCACTTCCTATATGGAACTCAAGTGCACTGAGCAAGGAAATTCAAGATCAAGAACACATAATGCTTCATATATGCTAGTGCACAGTAAGTACTTACCAGTAAGGTGAGATTGTGAAGAGGTTGAATACCAGAACCCACAATGCTTGCTATCTGCCATAGAAGTTAGCAGAGGAGCATTCACATTAGGCGTTATATATGAGTTGGGGAAAAAATTTGAACATACAGTAAACAGTACTCCCCGCCGATCCTAAATTCTTGTTGTCGTTTGAACTAAGACGACAAGAATTTAGGATTGGAGGGAGTATTTTCTAGATTATGACCTATTTTGTTCTGTTTGCTCAACAGCCCAGTCATCCCAAAATATGCATTTCTCTTTGTTGATCTTCTATTTATTTATTATTTTGTCCTCTTCGCGGTGCTTCGTACATGATCTGAGCCTCCTAACATAAATTCAAGCATGGCAGGTGGAGTTTTTTGTGGGTGAGCTAAAATAAATCCACGAACGGTTTCTTCTTTTGTGTGCAATAAACACCAGTAAGCACACTACACACAATGGTTGCAAAACATTCCAGATCAAAGAGATTGGGATATTAATATTATTCATTTTTTCTTAAAAAACAATGTTGTGCAGTATATTAATCACATAATTCATTCTAGATATGGCAGATACAGAGTAAAGCTTCTGCTCACCATCATGACCAAAAGTGTGTGGGATCTATTATTACCTGATTATTCAAGGCCTTCTTTTTAAGGTCTTGCGGTAAAAGAGGACGCTCAGGGTACTTATCCTCCAAATACTGTGAAGTTACAATGAAACAAATGGTTGTTAACAAAACCGGACAGATCAATACCCAATTTCAAGACCCTGGGTAAACGTGACGTGATCATCTCAACACTTACCAATGCTATTGCATAAGAGTCACCGATTACTGCATCACCGTCGACCAGCGCAGGGACGAACTTCATAGGATTAAGCTTGATGAACTCTGCCAAGCACAAAGATGAACCTAGTTAAGGTACATACGTACCACAGAACTGAACTGAGACAAGCGCGGCCAGAAAGCAAGCAAATAGTGGTAGACAGAGCCACAGAGGTAGCACAGCACCTACCGGGGTCAGACTGCTCGCCCTTGAGGAGGTTAACCGCCTTGTACTCGTAATCCACACCTGCAGAAGCATCGACATCCAATTTTAATCTACCCAATCCGAGAAATGAAGAGAGGGAGTGAGACCGATAGGGGGGAAGCTGCCTGATCAACGAGCAGCACGCACCTTTGAGGTTGAGTGCGATTCGGACGCGGTGGGAGCATGAACTGCGCCAGTACGAGTACAGCCTCGGCCTCGCCGCCGGCGCCTCCGCCTCCGCCATTTGCAGTCGCTAGCAGCTTCGCTTCTGTGCCGCTGCAACTGCAAACCAAGACGAGCAGAAAGCGCAAGCGAAGTGGAACACGGGAGGAAAGCTATTCATTGGGTTCGTTCACCAAAGCCCATATCCACGCAGCCCGGCCCGTTCCAGCCCAACCACGTCACGTCCACCAATTCCAGCAAAGTGGTTTCTGTCCTCGGGCTCCCGGTAGGTGGGCCCCACGAAGCGTCCCCTCACCCAAAAAGAAACAAACAGGGCCCAATTATTACCTATCAGAAACGAAGAGCTAAAGTTTCAAATAAGCTCCTGCACTCTCGGATATTCTAAATGAGGTCTCCAAAATCCCATTCTTGCTGATTTTTTGCGGTTTGTGCTTCCCCAATCCCCCCTCCCATTCTCCAGTCTCCACTACCGGACCACCACCACACTCGCTCCCTTCCTCCTCCGCCCCAAACCCTAGCCGTAGGCGACTATCGCCTCGGATGGATGACGCAGGAGGCGGCTTGGCGTCGGCGGCCGTGCACCACAACGCGCGCTCCCCCGAGGACGTCTTCCGCGACTACCGTGCGCGCCGCGCAGGAATCGTCAAGGCGCTCACCACGGGTTGGCCTTTCTATTGCAATCTCCTTCTATCTTTAGCTTCCGCGCGTTTTCGAGGTTTGTGTGTGTGTTTTTCCTCTGATGTATCCGTTGCCGCTCCTGTGTTGCGCAGATGTGGAGAAGTTCTACCAACAGTGCGACCCCGGTGAGGCTCCCGATTTGCTTGCGTCTTTTTACCTTTGCGTTTTTCATTCCTTGGCGCTTGGGTGTGTTTGGTTTGAGCCCAAGCTTTCCCTGCCAAACTTTGGTGAGGTTTTTCTTGCCCATGAGTCCATGAGTTTGCTAATGTTGACAAGAGAATAGTGAACTAGACTTCGCAATGAACCATTTGCCATGCTCGAAAATTGGCAACTATCCAAATTAGGGCCATACTTTTTGGTCATGGCCAAAAAATTGTGAGGTAGATCTTGCGCACCATCCAAACGTACAGTTGTCTGTCTTTCGTGATATTTTGATTCCATGTTCAGCTACTTAATGGATGGAGCTAGATATGGTTACCTACTTGATTTCTTTTCTAGGATTTCGTAAGACGGTCAGAGGTCTGGAAGATTGATTAGGCTTTTATAATTTCTGTATTTTGATGATGTACCACGGATAAGTTTTTATTTCGTTCACTTTGCTGTTCCCTGCCATGGTAATTAGGCCAATTAGTGAGACATACTGAGGAAATGCCAAGTTTGGACTATTTAAACAAGCGAAATACACCGCTAGTCCATAAACTCGAGGAAAAATGAAACTTGAGTCCAGGAACTGGGGGAATTCACATTTTGCACTAAAAACTCATATAATTGAACTATTCATGTCTGAAAACGCCAAGTGAGGAGGGAAGCCGCTACCATGGTTTCCACATGGCATGGGGCAAGACCGACACGAAAAGAGAGGATTCGAGGTGTCGGATTCAATGTTGGTGAAGGCTCGGTTTCCTCAGATTCAACCATACCTGGTAATTGGGACACTTGTAGAAATCTCAGCCCTAGTCTTTGAGGTGTGCACCTTCACCACCCTGAATAGGCAGCAATCACATTTCAAGAGGGGGATAGTGCGGCTTCATTCTTTTTGTCGAAGTAGATGCACTCGATTTGCCGTCATCTGTGGTGAGGTCAGCCCAGCTAGAGGGGATGCGCGGCTAGGCTTGGGGATCATGAGCCAGGTGGGTATTTGGGCGGGAAATTTGGGATTTAAACGGGTGGGGCGTGCGGTACTGTATCGCGCCACGTGGATACCATGGTGGTGGCCTACCTCCTTGTTGGGCGTTTTTGACCAAAATGGTTTAATTAAATGAGTTTGTGGTGTAGAATGTGCACTTTCTCAGTTTGTGGAGTAAAGTGTCCTTTTCCTCCGAGATTATTAATGGTGTATTTCAATGTATTTAAAATGTAGTATATGTTACATTTTGCACTAGCTTTTTAGTGTTTAAACCATCTGTGACATGAAGGCTGAAGCATAGGTAAAAACTATTACTACTGCAGTAATTTGCAGTTCTGCTGACATGCAGAACACCAAGGAGAAATATGACCAATCAAAGGCAGTCTGGCCCCACAAGAATTGGAACGTGGTTTAAATTTCAAAATTACTCCGCATATGTAGTAGTTATAATTGATCAAGAAATCGACATTTCTGAATCGAAGTGTATTTCTTGCAATAGCTCATGTGCGATGATATGGAAGTACAAAAGGATCTACCCATACTACACACCAGATTAGGCTATCAAGATGAGCAGTGAAGCTTCAAAACATATTTAGGCTGAAGTGGCAATTGTCCTCTTGATGTTGGAACTGCAGCTTTACCGTTTATGGGTTTAATGAAGAACAGTTTGTTGAGAAAATTTTCTCCTAATCATCATTCACAGTGTGAGTTGATCTGTCTAGTGAACTATACTATCTAGCTAGCATTTTTGTGCAAATAGCTATCGATATAATATTGGATGGTAGTTACACGCTTAAACTGCAAGTAGTTTATAGAATGCAACGGTTTTTATTTCCATTGTTCTTGTCATATCGATGATATGGTGCTCTCCTCCTTTGTTAGAGAAAGAGAACCTCTGCCTTTATGGGTTACCCAATGAAACCTGGGAAGTGACACTGCCAGCTGAGGAAGTACCTCCTGAACTTCCAGAACCAGCTTTGGGAATTAACTTTGCTCGTGATGGGATGATCGAAAAAGATTGGTTGTCGCTGGTTGCAGTTCATAGTGATGCCTGGCTGCTATCTGTTGCATTTTACTTTGGAGCTCGGTTCGGATTTGATAAAGAAGCCAGGTTTGTGTAGTTTCCATTACAAATGAATGCATTTATTTTCATTTACTAGAATCAAATAATAGTGATTCTGTGATCTGAGCACCTATGTCACCCTTACCCCTCGCACACACATGGATTCCAATCTATTCAATGATCAGAGATGCATATATTGGTTTTGCCTGAGTATTTGGCCGTTGAAGAGTATGGATAATTGTCCAGAAGTGGCATTTGAATTTCAGGAGACGGCTCTTCACCATGGTTAATGGTCTTCCCACTGTCTATGAAATTGTGACGGGAGTTGCCAAGAAGCAACCAAAACCCTCCAATGGTGGTAGCAAGAGCAGCAAATCCAACTCTAAAGTAAGCATACATTCTGACGTCCTGCTCATGTCAGCACAATCCTTTACTCATTTGTTATTTCTATTTCTCCTTCCAGCCATCAAGACAGTCCAATTCTAACAGCAAGCCTGCAAAGCTGTCTCATCCAAAAGATGAGGAAGACAATGGGCAAGAGGATGCACAGGACGAGGAGCAGGCATACCTGTGTGGCTCCTGCGGGGAGACCTACGCGAATGGCGAATTCTGGATATGCTGTGACATTTGCGAGAAGTGGTTCCACGGCAAGTGTGTCCGGATCACCCCTGCAAAGGCGGAGCACATCAAGCACTACAAGTGCCCCGCCTGTAGCAGCAAGAGGAGCCGAGAATGAAGCTCCTTTAGAATGGTTAGGAATGGTGAAGCGGCAGAGACCCTGCCGTGAACCGGCTCGCCGGTTTGTTGTACTAGTTTCAACTCATTGTTGTGTGGGACATGGCAACTAGTGGTATCTAGCAGTCTAACTGCTTTCATGGTAGTGTGATGTGTAACTGTTGACAGCACCGTGTTCAGTAATGAGGTGCTGGGTTAGTGTGTAACTGTGTGTGATATGTTAATGCCTACCTGACGTTGTTATTCCTCCAAGCTCTTGGGCTGTTGTTACTAACCTCCTGCGCATGCGTGTTTCCGAACGCAGTATGAAGAGAAGATTTTTGTTACGCGATGCATATACTACTGATGCGGGACGCCTGCACAAAAAGAACATAATACTGTAGCGGCCAGCAATCTCTTTAGAGGGTAGGTTCAGCAATTCTAAGTTGCAGGAACAAGAATTAAAGCACTATCCCCGCGTGCGTCCAGGAAAAACCCACTGTGGATCCATCGACAATCGAAGAACCCAGGCAACATCAGCAATTCAGCATCGAACGTACAGTCGGATCATGGTGTCAGGGCGCAGACTGCAACTCAGGCCGATCGGCGCACGCGTACACCACGGCGAGGCGCCCGAAGATAAGGCCCCACGGCCGTAACGGATTAGCCAGCCTGGTGAACCGGCTGGTCCCACTCTCATGGCCGTAACAGATTATTTACCTCAACGCCGCCGAACGCAAAAGTTCCCGCGGTTGAAATACTGAATCTGCAAAAGGTAACGCTGTCAGCGACGGTAAATTCCCGTGGCACAACACAAGCCACTGCAGATTCCCAATTTCTCCCCCGTTCCTTCGGCACCGCCCTATAAATCCCCTCTTCTTCTACCTCCAGGCCATCCATTCACACCACACCGCCCGTCACGCGCGCACGCGCAACCGAGAGAGAGAGAAAGAGAGAGAGAGAGAGATCGGCGCTCGGGGTGATGATAGGACTACCATACGACGAGTGGAGGCTGGTGGCGCAGACGGTGCCAGAAACCTTCGAGCAGATCAACGCCTCCGCAGGGCGCCTCCTCAAGTCCATCGACGGCGCCTCCCGTTCCATCAACATGCGCCGGTCCGACCTGGGCTACTTCAGAAGCAGAGAGATCGACGTCGCCAACCCGCTCGCCCAGCCGGTCATCCCCAGCGTCTGGATCGGGAGGGCATGCCACGAGCTCACCGCCCTCAACGACCTCCACAGCAGGGCCCTCCTCCTCCTCAGCCTCTACGGCGAGCACCTCGGCCTCCTGGAGATGCAGCAGGGCGCCCCGCGGATCCTCGCGCAGGGCGGCGACACGCGGTGGACGAGCTGGGCGCAGTCCATTGTCGATGCCTCCCGCCCCGCCGACGAGCTGGACCGGAGGCTCCGCTCCGCTCTGGGCTACGACAATGCGGTCTTGGGCGCCGTCTTCCAGGCCAGCGATTACCCCGTCGGTTCCCCGTACTGGGACGCATGGGCGGAGGCGGCTCAGGAGCTAGCGGAACGTTCCCAGGACGAGATCTCCCTGGCGCTGGACGAGGCGCACGCGATGCGCAACGCCATTTCCATGGAGCACTTGGAGGCCATGATGATCCTAGCTCGCTACGTACCTAAGGATCCCTAAGCACCTGATCACACCTTACCAGCGTCCCGGAGCACACAGCAACTCCATGCGCGGAGGCCAACATCCTGCAGCTCGCCGATCGATTGATAAGCCTCTGTTCTGTTCGTCATATATAGTACCTGCAGGTTTTGCGTTTTCCCAGCCTTTTCCGATCATAGGACATAAGTGATGCGTGGTCGACAGTTTACCGCAAGAGACTTGTTCAGGAGAACATTCTGTTTGTGTAGATATGCATTTGTTCGCTCATCTGTGATCCTTAGCGGAACAGTAACCTGAACTAATGTCCAGTAAGAATGTTATAAGTAGATGGATTTTCGCAACTTCTACAGGAGACTTTTGTCTGCAGATAAGCATGTGGATTGTTCATCTGTTTGGATGTTAGATGCACATTATTTTAACATGTCAGATGCCCATTTCTTTATGCTTCTTCTAGAATTAATGTACAGTATAACCATTTAACCATGACTCCTAGACCAATTAATCAACATAGAATCTCCTTCAGATTCAGCCTGCGCTTGCTTCACCACTTCCTGTTTAACTTGGAAGGATATAACTGAAATTAGCTACTGCAAATTTAGCAAAAAAGTACTGTAATAATATTGTAAGATAGATCTTGCACACCATCCAAACGTACCGTTGTGTCTTCTTGATATTTTGGTTACGTGTTCTGCTACTTCATGGATGGAGCTCGAAATGGTTGCTTGCCTACTTGATTCTTGATTTCTAGGATTTCGTTGAGAATCCCTGACGATTGATTCGTTAGTTATTTCTGTATTTAGACTAACTAATCCATCTTCGGCATGTCGGTTTTGATGTACCACAGGCATGGTTTTTTTTCCTTCACTTTGGTGTTGCCCACCATGGTAATTAGGCCAATTAGTTAAAAGTACTGGGCCAGCGCCAAGTTTGGACTATTTAAAATGCAGTGCTGTTACACTTTGCACTAGTTTTTTTTCGAAAAGGGGAAAAGGCCCCGGCCTTTGCACTAGTAGCTTTCGTGGTTTAAAACCATCTGCGACCTGAAGGCTGAAGCACAGGTAAACGCCTTCTGCTGAAGGCAGAACACTAGGGAGAAATTATCACCAGAGGTAGTCTGTTCCCACAAGGAATTGGAACATGGTATAAATTTCAACATTAGTCCACATATTGTAGTTATTATAATTGATCCAGGAATCCTCGTTTCTGAATCAAAGTGTATTTCTTGCAATAACTCGTGTGCGACTCAGTGGCGAAGCCACAGCTACAAGCTGTGTAGTCATATGACTAGACAGCTTTTTGCCAAAAACCATGATATAGATATACACACAATAATCATATAAAAATCAATACAAACTTCACAAACAAAAATGTATCTTGACATCACAACTTAAATTGACATCACTTGATCAAAGTCCTGGCACCGCCACTGGTGCGACTGATATGGAAGTACAAAAGGATCTTCACATAATCCTGTCTTTCTTTCTTTTCCCAACCCAGGGAACACTCCACGCCTATCTGGTTAGTTGCTACTGCACACCGGATTAGGCCATCAAGAATTCGAAGATAAGCAATGAAACTAGGGAAGCTTGGTTTTGCCATGTATCTATTGAGGCCTCTCACAATGATCCTACGTGACACCGTCTGTAAAACGTGAACATTAGCATTTAGTCCGTGGAACACATAATGAATGAAAAAAGAATTAAAAAAAACAAAGCATTGGGATGTTTCAAGAGACGACATCACTAGAGTCTAGACATTGGGAGAGGCGTGCGTGACCCGGGACGCCTGTACTGCATAGTTGTAAGAAGTCAACCCAGCAATTCTAAGTCGGAGGAATAAGAACACAGACCAACGGGCAAATCCAAGAAAAACCCACTGGATCCATCGGTAATCACCGATTCGAGGCAAGATCAGCACCGAAGAAAGTCGAATCATTTTTTCAAACCGGAGTCCGAAAGACACGATCTATTAAATTAAGAAGAATATAGTTGTCCAGTTAATTTATGAAAAACCGGATGAAAACCGTAACAAACGTCCATGGCGCTGTCATGCTCCTGAATAGAGTTGACCAGTTAATTTACGGAAAACTGGACGAAAACCGTAACAAACGTCCATGGCGCTGTCATGGACTGGCTTGGGCGTTCGGTTTAACCGAACCGTTCGGTTCGGTTTTTCAGGTTTCCAGAATTTTTGGTTTTCAGTTCCTAAAGAAACTGAGAACCGAATGGTTTTTGGAATCGACAATTCGGTTCGGTTTCGGTTTTAACCGAACAGAACCGAAGCCAAACGCCGGCGCTTCCTGTAGGCCGGCAAACTTGCTTAGAGGAGACGTGAGGGTGCAGCCGTGCAGGAGCCCGCGAACAGAGGCGCTCCGCCGAGGCACCGTGCTCGGGAGGACGGGTCCGCTCGCATGTCTTGAGGAACATGTGGTGTATTGGTGTGGCGGCTAGGGTATCTAGGGACGGAGGACTCACCAGCACAGAAGAGGAACACCGCCAGAGGGATAAGAACAATGTGGGCAGGGGATCGGGGAGATCGATCGAGGGAGCAAGGCCTTGAGAAGCTTGCTGGGCTATTTCTTATTGGGTCTGGTGGGTCAAAAAGACGTAGGGAATTGGCTTTTGTTTATTTTTTTTGTTTATTCGGTCAGTTTGGGCAACTGACCTTGAAAACTGAACTGCCCCATAAAAATTCGGTTTCCGAGATTCTTGAACCAAATTAGAAATCAAAATTATCGGTTTCGGTTTAATCGGGTTCGGTTCCGGTTATTTTGGTTCGGTATTTTGGTTAATATGCCCACCCCTGGTAATGGAGCATGACCGCACCAAGAACCACACTGGCCGATCTGGCCACCCACACTCACTCAACGCACGCAGCCAAGAAGATAGCCGTCGAGATTGCTCGCAGAAGTCATCGTCATCACACAAACACTCCTCCTGAGCTGGCGACTCCGACTTCCCCTACCAACGCCCAAGAACGGGTCACTGCCTCTGCATGCTCGCAAGCTCGCATCAGCCCATGCCAAACAGTCGGCCACTCATGCCAACGACCAAGTGGCGCCGATTCTGATGCCTAGCTTCGAAGGGACAATATGCAGGCTTGCGCCGAATAGGAACCCCGCAGATCGGACCACCCATCACCAAGTCATCGTCATCACGCATCACTTCTCTAAGCCGGCGACTCCGACTTCCCAGCGACGAAGCAAAACAAACCTTGAAGAGCCATCGAACACGCCGGAAGGACCGACTACCAAGAACCATCGCCGCAGTCCAAACTCCACTCGGCCGTCGTCGTTGCCACAAGAGAGGCCAACGAACTCCACGCAGCCAAGCGCCCACAAACCACAGGTCCCAAGGTCGATGCCTCCTCCACAAGCGATGCCTCCATGGAGGGAAGTGACGCAGCCAGCGCCACCATCGTCCGATCCAAAATGGATCTACGGATTCCCTTGAAGCTCGGCTAGCGAGGAGAAGGTAGGACCAGGCCAAATCAACGATGCCTCTAAGGAGGTGAGCGACGCCCATGGACGCCGCCATTGCAGGCTCTAGCCAAGGCCGGAGCTCGACTTTCGCCGAGGCCTGATCTACGAGCTCCTCGCACAAGCAGCCACACCCTGCAAACCGCCGCCACACACACCCACGAAGGGGTGGAGCTAGAACCACGGCTGCAGAAGACCACCAAACCCGCAGAAGCAAACTTCAACGCGAGCCAAGCCAAGAACGCCACCGACCACCATCCACCCACGCCACCGCCGCTGCGCCCGAGCTCCTAGGCCCAGATCCAGCCCGAGACGAAGCCCCGCCGCGGGGGGCACTGCGCCGCGCCCTGCCATCCTGCCCGCTGCATCTCGGTGCCTGATGGAGCCGCGCCGCCGGCCTATGCTTGGAGACGCCCCCGGCGAGCTCCGCTCGCCCCGCCGCCGGCCTCTGTCGTCGGCCGCCCGCCCCGCGCCGCAAGCACCTGCCGCCGACCCTTGACGCCGGCCCCGCGCCACAAAATCCCGCGAGAAGAGGCCCCGCCGCCACCGTCCGCCGTATGGACTTAGCTCGACGGCCTCATCTGGCAGCGGCGAGGGGGAGAGGGGAGCAGGAGAGGGCTGGGGGCGGCGGCTAGGGTTTCGCCCGAGCCGCCCCCCGGGGCGACACGGGCGTGGGGGAAGAGTTCGTCTCAAATCGTAGAAAGTCCAATCATGCTTTCAGTTTGCGTGGATCAGGCCGTCTGTTTCAGTTCGTCTGAAATGAGAGGATGGTCCGTACCAGCGCAGGGCAGCAGCATCTACTCCGATGGGCGCACGCGCACACCGGGAAGCGCCGGAACAAGGCGCCCGTCCTCCATAGTGCCAGAAGATTGGGCCCCACGGCCGTAACTGATTAGCCAGCCTGGCGAATTGGCTGGTCCCCACGGCCGTAACAGATTATTTACCTCCCTCCACGCCGAAACGCAAGAATGAAAATCCCGCGGTTGAAATATTGAATCGGGAAAAAGGTCAATGCTGTCGGCGACGGTAAATTCCCAAATGACTCACCCCGTTCCGCACCGCCCTATAAAATTCCCTCCCCGTCCGTCTCTTCTTCTACCTCCAGTCCATCCACACCACACCGCCCCGTCAGGCCGTCATGCGCGCACAGGCAACCCGAGGGAGAGAGAGAGACAGAGAGATCGGCGCTCGGCTGCGATGGCAGCAGAGTGGAAAGCGCTGGCGCGGACGGTGCCAGCAGCCTTCGAGGCGGTCAAGGCCTCCGCATCGCGACTCCTCGGCATCATCCGCGACGCCTCCCGCGCCATCCGCCTGCTCAGGTCCCAACCTGGGCAGCTTCAGAAGAAGAGAGAACAACATCGCCGATCCGCTCGAGCAGCCAGTCGACCCCTGCGTCTCGATCGGGGGAGCGTGCCGCGAGCTCATCGACCTCAACGACGCCCGCGGCAGGGCCCTCCTCCTCTTCAGCCTGTACGGCCAGCACCTCGGCCTCCTGCAGCTGCAGGAGGACACCCCGCAGACCGTCGCGCGCGGGCAAGGTGGCAACACTCTGTGGGAGCGCTGGGCTCGGTACGTGGCCGACGCCTCACGCCCAGGCGACGAGGTGCATGCAGCGGAGGCTTCGCTCCGCCCAGGGCTACGACACGGCGGCCAGGGAGGCCGTCCGCCTGGCCGCGAACCGGGCCTGGGCGTTCGGTCTAACCGAACCGTTCGGTTCGGTTTTCTGGTTTCCAGAATTTTCGGTTTTCAGAAAATGCACACAGATCGGTTCCTAAAGAAACTGAGAACCGAATGGTTTTTGGAACCGACAATTTGGTTCGGTTTCGGTTTTAACCGAATAGAACCGAAGCCAAACGCCGGCGCTTCCTGTAGGCTGGCAAACTTGCTTAGGGTGCAGCCGTGCAGGAGCCCGCGAACAGAGGCACTCCGCCGAGGCACGGTGCTCGGGAGGATGGGTCCGCTCGCACGTCTTGAGGAACATGTGGTGTATTGGTGTGGCGGCTAGGGTATCTAGGGACGGAGGACTCACCAGCACAGAAGAGGAACACCGTCAGAGAGATAGGAACGATGTGGGCAGGGGATCGGGGAGATCGATCGAGGGAGCAAGGCCTTAAGAAGCTTGTTGGGCTATTTCTTATTGGGCATGGTGGGTCAAGAAGACGCAGTGAATTGGCTTTTGTTTATTTTTTTGTTTTATTCGGTCAGTTCGGGTAACTGACCTTGAAAACTGAACTGCCCCATAAAAATTCGGTTTCCAAGATTCTTGAACCGAATTAGAAATCAAAATTATCGATTTTGGTTTAATCAGGTTCGGTTGTGATTATTTCGGTTCGGTATTTTCGGTTTCCGCTTAATATGCCCACCCCTGCCGCGAACCATCCCGTCGGTTCCCAGCACTGGGACGCCTGTCACCTGGGTGCGGGCGGCAGAGCAGCTCGCGGAACGTTCCCAGGACGACATCTCCCGGGCGCTGGACGAAGCGCTCGAGATGCAGTCCGCCATTTCGACGGAGCACATCCTCGCCAGGATCATCCTGGATGGATCCCTAGGCACCTGATGATCCTCCTCTGTTCTGTTCGTCATCCCTGCAGGTTTTGCGTTTTCCCAGCTTTTTTTTTCATCACTCTAGGACATAGGTGGTGCGTGGTCGACAGTTTACCGCAAGAGACTTGTTCCGGAGAAGGTTCTGTTTGTGTAGATAAGCTCATAAGCATTTGTTCGAGTTCGATCACTCATCTGTGATCCGTCGTTGAACTCATGCTATTGTCCAGGAAGAATGTCATGTAGATAGATGAGCCCACATTTATCTGCTTTTGCGTTTTCGCAGCTTGTACAAGAGATTTTGTCTGAAGATAAGCATGTGGGTTGTTCATCTGTTGGATGTTAGATGCACATTATTTTGGGCGAAAACGAATCGGATGCACATTTCTTTATGATACTTCTAGAATTACGAGTGTATAACCATTTAACCATGACTCCAAGGCCAATTAATCAACAAAGAATCTCCTTCAGATTCACCCTGCGCTTGCTTCACCACTTCCTGTAATGTTGATTCAGACTAGTGTGGTTGGAACTTGGTTGTGTGGCTGCTTTTCGTTACACACTTTTTTTCATGCTTCCGCTAATTCGTTTGACTGGAAACGTGCTTTATTAAGCCTATGTGCAAATTTAGGGAGAAAAAATAGACCAAATTGTGAATAGAAGTTATATTTTCTCTCCCTCCTCTGTCACATATTAAGTTACTCAAATTTATTTAAATATGAATGTATCTTTACTAAAGAGCGTCTAGTTACATGTAATATTTTAGAATTTAATATGAGACCGTGGGAGTAAGTTATGGGTCTATAGTGAGGTGGGATGATGATTAAAGTCTTAAAAAACGATTGGAGATTCAAAAAAGCAGGCTACCCTTTTTTTTTACTGTTGCTAATTATTAGACATTTTTAGCGAGAGCTCTCCTATTCGTTGTTAAAGGACAACAACGGAATTCAGCGGTGAGAATAAAATGTAGCAACACACACCGATAAAAATTGATATTTGAGGTTCAGTAAACTCCCCTAAAATAATTTACAAATATGATACTCCCTTCGTCCCGTGGCCATATTAGTGATGAAATATTACATGTATATAGACGCTTTTTGGGCATAGAACTAGATACACATATTCGGACAAATTTGAGTCACTTAATATGACACGGAGTGAGTATTTAAATTCATGTAGCCAGCTTATAGCCTATTAGGCTCATGTTTGAGTCACTAGTATACTTGGTCAAAAAACTCTTATCATTAATGCACTATATTACACTTCTATTTTTTTTTCGAAAAGGAGTTTGAAACCTCCGGGCCTCTTCATCAAATGATGCACACAACCAATTTTTATTATAACTTATTCCACAAGCCTAACAAAAATGAATACATCGATCGATCACTCAAAACCACCATGCTATACCTACAAACCTGATGAAGAGGATGGCCGTATGACCTGAACGCACACCACCACCCAACATCAAAACTGGGGGCAACATGAAGGCACAACCGGTCTGGCAAATCTTTAGCGTGTGCCGTATGCGCACGCTCCAGAATCAATCGCCATCTTCCACCAACCCATATTCAGGACACGGGTCGAAGTATTGAACTTGTCAGGCCTGACAACGACGGCGCCGGCACGCACCCGACAACCACCCACCGACCAAGACCCTCTCACCCACAAATCTAGCATTCCCCCAATGACGCCCTCAAGGGGGAGAGCGCCGACGTCGCCTAGTCCGAGGACTTTGGGTTTTCACCTAGGAACTTAGATCGGGGGTGGTGTGGAAGTACCTCGACAATGCCTCATCGAAGGGAAGAGACGTCCAAAGACGTCACCGCCGTCGTGGTCAAATGAGCCGACCAAGGGTTCCCTCGGGTACGAAACCAGCACCATCGACACTCCGCCTTCTCCAAACTGACGAAAGACGCCACATATCAGATTTGCTGAAGAGGAGAGAGCCCACTGTTGAGCGACCACCATAGCATGGCCACGGACCATGGATGACGTCACCAGGGCATGGCCTCCAGGCCACGGACGCCCCACCAGGGCAAACCACCACCACTGCTGTAGCCGGGCACCGCGCCACCACAGCCTCCGCCCAGACCACCCCTAGCGAAGAAGGAACCGGGCCCCGCCATCGCTGATGCCGTGCAGGCTTGCCCGAAGGCAGCGAGGGAGATGGGGGCTGTGGTTTTGCTAGATGGGATCGGGCATGTTTTTCGGATCTTGATTGGCTCTTGGCTCCTTGTTTAAATCTTCTAATTAAAGAGGTAAGTTTTAATCTTTAACACTTACCTGCTTCCGCCCTCGTGGTGGCCCTCCCTTGGTTCCAACAGCGCCGGTGGACGGCGGAGGTTGGGCACACGACCACCTTCTCCCTTCGTCGATGAGCCTTGAGGATCTTGCCCAGCTGGAGGAGGCGGGATACTTCCCCAAGGGGGACGGTATCCTGCCCGATGGCGAGGAGGTGAGGCTCGACCAGCGGCGGCGTCCGGGATGCATCGTGGCATTCTCGGCTTGGTTCCACGCCGGCCTATGTGTGCATGTTCACTCCTTCTTGCTGGAGTTCCTGGAGACGTACAACATCGAGTTGGCCCAGCTTCACCCGTCGACGATCGTGAGGTGAACGTTTTTAGGTGGCTGTGTGAAACGGCGCTTCACGAGGAGCCTTCGATGAAGCTTCTGCTCTTCTACTTTACAGTGGAGGTGAGGGAGCTGCTCACTCCGGACGGCTTTGCTCTGAGCGCCTTTGGTTCGGTGAACCTGAGGCTTCGTTCCGGCTTTGGAGACGACTTCCTGCTCATGCCGGGGAAGAGTGCAAAGAAGTTGTTCGTCAAGTGGGAGTCCCAGTGGTTTCTTCTTCGGGCTTCGAAGACCCGTCTTCGGCACACGGGTGATCTTCCTCGGCACTCTGGGGCCGGAGGTCTTAGGGAGGTGTCTCACCCCGGCGATCCTCGATCAGCCGACCTCTGGGAAGTGGCCAAGATCAAGGAGGTGTCCGCCGAGAGGAGCTTTCGTGACCTCATGGAGAAGATGGTGATGGCAGGATGCTTCATGATGAGGAGCCGTCCGAGGTCCGAGATTGGGACCCCTCGATCTTTCCGTCCTCCACAGCTTGTCACCGCACGTGAGTGGCGCCCCTCTCCCCTTCGTACTTTGCTTGTTTTCCCTTGTGAAGGTACTTAACAATTTTGGCTTGTCTTTTTTCAGCGACGTTTTCCGAGGAGAAGGCGGCGTTGTGGGCCGCGCAGCTGATAGGTCCGTACGGCGGACCGGAGCACCGCGACTACGAGACCAAGATCAGCGAGGGGGGATGCCACAACATCATCGCGAGGTGCTTCGGGAAGATGGTGCCGGTGCGACAGGACCCGAAGCTTGGTCGCCTTCTCTGAGTGGGCGATCGCTACTCCCGCTTGGCTACACCGTCGATGTTGGCGGTTGGGTCCAAGTTGCGGGACTCTTGTGGGAAGGCGAAGGCGGGAACGGCGGTGCTGGGCTTGGCGGTGCCTGTCGTGCCGGTTCCCAAGATACCTCGTCTGTCGAGTGGATGCAAGATGAAGGCTCCCCTGACTCCTTCTCCTTCTCTTGACTACGCCCCGGTAGATTCGGCGGATCCTGTCGTGGGCGAATCGAGGTCCTCCCTGAGGGTGACCTTGGACCAGCACATGAAGGGGAAGATTGGACTGAGCAAGTTCTTCCTCCTTCAAGTCACGAGGTTGAGGCTTTCACTCGCGAGACGGGGCTTCGGCTTCGGAGCGACTCAGTGGTGGAGTTGTCGACCAGAGCCAGCGGTGCGAGCGTCCAGGTGTTCTCCACTGGTCGCGAGCGTCCCGAGGAGGATGCTCCTACCTCGGGTGAGTGCCCTTCTCTTTTGGTCACGTCATTCTTTTTCTGAATGATTTTGACATGTTCTCCTTGGTTTGTTTCTAGGTGCGAGGGCCGCGGAGCCCGGGGTTCTTGAGGGCGAACCCCTGACTCAAGCGAGGGATGGAGTGCTTCCATCGACCGTGGATGGAGCGAGAGACCCTTTCGTGACACTGGAGCTGGTGAGCATCCGTGACGTACCTCCCTTGGTTCTTTGGGTTAGCTTTTGTGCTAACTCCCTCTTCTTTGTAGGTGAGGGGTTTGGTCGAGGCCGTGGGCGCCCTTCCTGCCCTTAAGACTCAGGTGGGGGCGCTTTCCGCTGCTTTGGACATGGAGATGTCCAAGTCTACCCTTGCCTTGAGCGAGTTGGCTTCGAAGAGGGTGCGGCGCGAGGCCGTGGAGGCCGAGCTTTCCCGCGTTTCGGCGGAGCTTGCAGCCGTGGAGACCAGGGCTCGACTTGCTGAGGAGTGCCAGAAGGACGAGATTGCGAGGACCCGTCGAGTTGAGGAGGACTTGGTGGTGGCCAACCTTGATAGGGAGCATGCCCGCGCGGAGGCTACTTCCCTCAAGGTGGAGTTGGCGGCAGCGGGTGATGGCCCGATGCTTGCTCCTCGTGCTCGTCCTCCTCCGGATCGTCGTCCTGAGGTGGTTTCGCTTTTACTTGCTCAGGCCACCGAGATTCAGGAGATGATGATTTGCCTAAGGAGTGTTCCTCAGCCGGATCTTCCTCCGTGTCGTATGGTGGATGAGACGAGCAGGGTGCTTACTTCCCAGTTGGAGCTCATTGAGCCTACCGTGAAGAAGTGCCTCCTGAAAACGGGTGCTCGACTTGTTTCGCCAGCGGTTGCGGCAGTCCTGGACGGTGGTGCCGGGATGAGCGGTCTTGAGGGTGAGATGTCTCACGGGGCGAAGAAGTTTCTGGCGGACTAGGGTGCTCCTCTTCGCGCTCAGGCTCGACGCTTCGTGCGTTGCCTTGAGCCTGCTCTTCAGGAGGGTGGTGGTGAGGTGTGAGCCTCGTCGCCCTCGGAGGTGGTGATGTACCTCAGCTGCTTACTTATGCGATGTTGCATATCTCCACTTGACTTAGCCTCATGGCTAGCATGTTTAGGCTCTTAGTCGTAGAGGTTGTAAGGCAGCTTTTTTGTTGTGTTTCATGCTTCACTATATAGTCAACATTATCGGAAATATTAACTTAGCTCAGCATGTATTTTTCATGTTTCACCATGTAGTCCACATTATCGAAAATGTTAACTTGGCTCAACATGTGTTTTTTGGAGTACTATATTTTCTTCTTGTGAAGTACTATATTTTCTCAGTTTATACAGCTCGCGATCATTCGCTATGATTGCACTTTTGTGTCATCAATTGCTGTCGCCGTTCGGATACGACTCGGCTTCGACGCCTTAGGCCATGGTTACGAGCCACGAGTCCTAGTATCCTTGTGAGGGTCGCTATCAATATGCCGGTAGTGATCCGGACATTTTGACCTGCCGTTCGGGAAATTTCATGCGGAATGTTCCCTCTTCGGACTTCAGGAAGCTATGCTTTCCCGTGATTATTATGGAGCCTTAACCCGGTTACTATCATGCAGGCCCGTGCGCGACGTCTCGCATACGGGTAGCACGGTTCTCCGAGGTAAGTAAGCTCATGCATAACTCGCTTATTTACGGTTCTCCTTAAATGCGTTTTAAGGAGCTTCCGGCCCTCAGGGGACTTGGTTCTACTTGGCGGATGGCCTCGAGGCACGTTAGGATCCGCCAAAGAACAAGTCGCTAGTAGCGACCTATGTCCGTGGACATTCTTTAGAGGTGCTTGGGCCCACGGAGGCCTTTCCGCATTCCTCGGTGAGCGGCACAGGGGCAGCGGCTCTTTTTACGATGATGAGTCATGTGACTGTCTCGTGTCACTCTTAATTTTTCCTCAAGGACTTATTTTATTGATCCTTACTTCCTTGTCTTAAGGTATGGCCCGATGGGCGCTTACAAGCCTTACGTAGACGCGGCCTCATTGGCCCTTATGATCCCTCGAAGTTTCGTAGGGAAACGGCCGGTTGGGTGCTGAAGTCTTTTTTCGGGAGCGACAAGAATTGCCCTTGAAGGTCCTCCTTAGGCGTAGAAACGCCGGAGCTTTTCGCCGTTCCAGGCATGGACAAGATTTTGCCCTTTCATATTCTCGAGGTGGTATGCACCATTTCCCAATACTGCGGTGATGCGGTATGGTCCTTCCCATTTAGGGTCGAGTTTGCGCTGGAGCTTTGGGTCGATGTTCTTTTTCAGCACGAGATCTCCTTGGGAGAAGGCTCGTTTCCGCACTCTTGTGTTGTAGAAGCATGCAGCGCTTTGCTCGTAGATGGCGTGCCTCATGAGGACTTTGTCACGAGCTTCTTTCACAAGATCGATAGCCGTCTTGTGATGCTCTTCATTTTCGATGAAGGCAATTGGAGTGGCTTCTTGGAGCCTTTCGACCCGAGGTGAGCGGAACTCGACCTCGGCGGGAAGAACTGCTTCGGCTCCATACACCAAAGAGAATGGTGTTCGGCCCGTGTAACGGCATACGGAGGTGCGTATGCCCCAAACCATGCTAGCGAGTTCATCTCCCCATGCTCCGCTTGCTTTGCTAACCGTGTGCTCTACCCTTCGGTGGAGTAGGATTAGTCCATTTGTCCTTTCGCATGCGCCGTTACTCTTGGGGTAAGCTACGGATGCGAAGTGCAGTTTGATCTCAAGGCATTCGCAGAATTTGATGAATTCCGCACAGCCGAACTGTTTGCCTTTGTCCACGGTTAGCTCTCGCGGACGCCATATCGGCACATGATGTTTTCCCAGAAAAAAATTTGAACGGCCTGTGACGTGATCTTGCCGAGCGGCGCTGGTTCTATCCATTTGGAGAAGTAATCAATCATCACCACGAGATATTTGCAGCCCCCGTTGCATGCGGGGAAAGGCCCGAGAAGGTCCATTCCCCAGCGTGCAAATGGCCATGTTATCGGGATATTCTTCAGGAAAGTCACGAGCGCATGGATTGACTTAGCCATTTTCTGGCAAGCTTCGCATTTCCGCAATATGGTGATTGCGTCTTGCACCATGGTGGGCCAATAGAATCCCTGACGTAAGGATTTTGCCGTGGTGGCTCTTGGCGCAAGATGGTGGCCGCATAGTCTTGAATGGATTTTCAGGTGGAGCTCGGCTCCCTGGTCAGGAGTTATGCACTTAAGCAATGCGGCCGCTCCTTTCTTGTATAGGATGCCATCGAGGAGGACATACATCTTGGCTTTTGCGAGTAGAGTTTTGGCGCTCGGGCCTTCTGCTTCTTCGTCCACTTCGCCTTTCAAGGCGCGAATAATCGGTGTCATCCAAGAGGGTGGAGCGTCGATGACAATGCTGGTCTTTGAAGCTTCGTCAAGGGCGTCGGCTTCTTCCTTTATGGATGGGGCGCGAATTACTTCGAAGAATGCACTGGGTGGCAGCGGTTCTTTGGAACCGGCCGTTCGGGCTAACCTGTCGGCTAGGTGATTTTCTCCTCGCGGAATGCATCGCCCCTCCATACCCAGGAAATACCGTTCCATCTTGCGAACTTCTTCGATATATTTCTTCATCCTTTCATCAAGGCATTGATATGATTTGTCCATTTGGTTTAACACTAGTTGGGAGTCTCCTTGGATGAGAAGGCGTCGGACTCCCATGGCCTTGCCCAGTCGAAGCCCGAGAAGTAGCGCCTCATATTTCACCATATTGTTGGTAGCGTTGAAGTCAAGATGGGCGGTGTACTCCAAGATCTTACCTTCGGGGCTGATGTGTATGACTCCAATGTGGTTGGAGGGGCTCGATTTTGGATGTGATTTCTTCGGGCGGGGTTAGTGGAGCATGCCACTCGGCCACAAAGTCAGCCAGGACTTGGGATCTTCATGCACAAGAAGTTGTGGTGGACGGCGGCGCAAAGTCGGTTTAGCGTCGTCCTCCCGAGGATGGCGTTAAAGGAGGCCCCCATATCCACCACGTCGAACCGTACGAGCTCGGTTCGATGATTTGTGGTGTTTCCGAAGGTCGTGAGGAGCTCCATTTGTCCGAGCGGCTGAATGAACTTCCCCGGCACGAAACCGGTGAAGGAATAAAGGGATGGTTGTAGCGAGCCATTCTTGTAGCCCCCTTTTGGTTCCATTAGCTTCTTTAATGTGCTCAGATATAGGATGTCGGCGGAGCTTCCACCATCCACAAGAATCTGCTTGAGCTCACAATTGGCAACGATCGTCATCACACAGAGGGCGTCGTCATGCGAGAAGCGTATCCCCTTGGCGTCTTCTTCGGTGAAGGCAATTGGCACACTCGCCCACTTGGGTGGTGGTGTCGGGGTGAAGGTTCCCACGACATTGACTTCGTGAGCATACTCCTTGCGTTCTTGCTTTGATCCCCATCCCATGGTGGAGCCCCCGAGTATCACTCCGACGTGATGTGCGGATTCCTGAAACGGGAGGTTATCTTCCTTTGGTGCTGGGTCAGCGACAAGGACGTTGGTGGGGCATGGAGCCTCGGCTGTCTTCTCATCCTTGTGCCGGGCTTGCATTCGTGCCTGGAACTCTTTGCGAGCCGTGATGAGAGTGTTTCACTCTTCAGTGCTGTGGCTTGCCAAGTTGTGGATGAGGCATCTCCCAGTTCCTCCCTCGGCAGGGCGAGGTGGCTTCTTGGGCTGCCACGTCTTTTGGGATGGTGCTTGTCCTTCGACGGCGAAGATCTTCCGGGCTTGGTCACCGGGAGCCTGTTTCCCCCACCTCCTCTTCTTCTTGGAAGACGAAGTAGGCGCAGGGGGTTTGTCAGACGAGGGAGCTCCTTCGGGAGCGGCGCGTGGCGCGTCTTTTTTGGCGATGTCCCCGTCTTCGCCCCGGGCGTATTCTTGCAAGATTCGATAGAGCTCCTCGGTCGTCTTCGGCGGGTTACGACTTAGGGCCCGATTCACTTCTCCTTGGAGAAGACCTTGCGTACATGCGTCAATCACGGTGGTCGACGACAGGTTGGCGATTTGGCTTTGCACCTTTGCAAAGCGATGGAAGAAGCTTCGGAGGGATTCCCCCGGCTTTTGTTTTACGGCGTATAGCTCGTGAGCCTGCACGGGTTCTTTGAAGTTTTCTTGAAATTTGGCGATGAAGACCTCTTGGAGGCGCTCCCATGAGTGCACGGGGTTCTTCCGCAGGTTATAAAACCAAGTTTGCGCCATTCCGGTGAGCGCGAGCGGAAAGAGGTTGCACATCTCGACGGAACCTCCCCCGGCGGCCCGTAGGGCGGTGGAGTAGACATCCAAGAATTGAAGAGGATTCGACTCCCCGTCGTATGGTCGTATTGTGGGTGGCTTGAACCTTGGCGGAAAAGACGCGTCTTGGATCTCCCGCGTGAGCGGGTTGCAAGTCGGTCGATTCTTTTGGTTCCTTCGGTGGCGAGGTCCTCCCTCGTCGCTTTCGTCGCTAGAGGGGTCGCTTGGAGAATGATCTCGACGTTTTCTTGGAGGGTTGGAGCGTCGACGGGAATTCCTTTCGCCGCCGGCACGGGCTCCGGATTCCGCCACTTGCTTGTTTCCATGCACGTTGGGGTCTCGTTCACCGCGAGGCGCAACTTGAGGTGGTACCTGGTGTCCGCCTTGTTCGACCCCGACAGGGGGAGCAAGGGGCGCTTGCGGAGCACTCGCAAAGCGAGGTTGATGTTGAGTGTGTGCGACTTGGAGAGCGTCTTGCGGCGGAAGCCCCCAATAAGGATGATACCAAGGAGCTCCTTGGATGATCGCAGTGAGTGCTAGTGGAGGTAATCCCGGGTTGGAGGGGTCGTAGGCCGGGGCTCCTTGGTTTTCTGGCGCGGATCCTCCCGATGTCACATTGTTTCCTCTCGTAGGTTCCGAGGGCAGGGTCACCACCGGTTGTAGGGAAGGTGACACGAAGCCCATCGAGCGAGGCATGCCGAGTTCCATATCCCCTGCAGGGGCGGCAACCGTAGGCAGCTCGCCGATCCTTACCACTATGTTGGTGAGTGTCGAGGGACCGCCTACGATGGTTTCGAGCACCTCGGTTCCTTCCGGGACGGTCGGTAGTGGAGGGGCGACCGCGACTTCCGTCGTAGGGCGTGTACGCCGGCCTTATAGCGAAGGTCGCCGTACACTTGGACAAGTTGACATGTCGATATTTTTTGAATAGGTTCGGTTGACCCTGCGGGTGCGACTTAATCCTATGTTAGGAAAGACTTCGAGGGGATTGTTAGCCAAGGGATTGGGCCGAGCGGATCTTCCCAAGACACCTTTTGGCGAGAGGTTTGTCGGGGCCGCCTTGTACTTAGACCGAACGCGTCTTTCCAAGTATCGAGGTTAGGATACCCTCGGAACTCTAACCCAACCACTTCTCCTTCGAGCCCGTGCCAACCAAGGTTAGCTCGGAGCCTCGAAACTAGAGTCCCCTAGAAGGCTTTCTCGAGGCCGATCGACTTTTAGTTGAGAGCGGCGCGCGAGAGCGAACCTTAAAGGGAGCACTCTAGCTCTCTCCCCTTGAGTTTATTCAAGTGAGAGTGAATGGTACATGCCCCCATGAGGGGGTTTTATAGCTTAGGAGTCCATGACAAAAGACCATGACTACCCTTGAGGGAGAGAGAAAAGTGGGGGCAAAATGGTAAAAGTAGCTCCTTTGGTTCATAACTTTTGTGTGCACCATGAGGAGGAAATGAGGGATGGTCCATGATCCACCATGGACCAAAAGCCTCATCCCACACCTTTCTTGCCCCCTATTCTAGCTCATTTGACCCTTTGTCCATGGCATGAGAGGCTTGACTTGTTGACTTGTCTTCCTTTGCCACGTAGGATTGACCGCGCCACGTGGACGTCTTGATTCGTGCTTGAGAAACGTTGACTTGGTCATCGCCATGTAGGATTTACGGCCCGGCCCATATAAGGATTTTATTTTACTACAACACTACCCAATGCCAACTACCGCCAACCGTTCCAAAGAGGCGATTGGGAGGCGACGATTCGTTCTTCTTTGTTTTTGCCTCCCTGTTCCAATTTCCACTGCTCCGATGGTCAAAGGAGGGGTCGGTTCCCAGTTTCTTTTCCATGGTGTTTGCAAAGGTAACTTTTTGTTCGTTTGGAGGCGTTCGTTCGGTGAGAGCCACGCCGGGTTGAATAAAACCGCCTCGACTTTCTCCTCACCATGGCAGCTTTGAGAAATTAGTAGTAGTCTTGTTTGCTCACTGGTTATTCTCGGTGATGAGATTTATTGTTTTTTGTTTCGTTGGCGGTTGTTGTTCTCTGCAATAGTACCAGTGGGCGGGAAAAGATGGTGATCAAGGAGGAGAATTTGCGGTTTGTTGATGGTGGATGATGTTTTATCCTGTTCATTGGCGGGATGCGATGATGGATCTAGGTCTAGGCCAACACAAGGATGTTCTCCAGTCGACGTGACACAACGACAAGTGTCTCGCTGCGCGCAAATGGTTTGTTTCATCAACTCTAAATTAAGGCTTCTATGGCAATGGTACAAATCTGGAGCTTGCCATGTTGGAGGTTGTGCAAGAAAAGATACATCATCAGGAAGAGGAAGAGGTTTGGAAAGGAAGTGCAGGTTTATCCCAAGGAGCGCAACAACCATGGATGCCTTTAATTCCTGTGCATCAGCGACGCGACGAGACGCGGTGGCACACGGCAGCGAGCCAGCGAGCAGCCCCGCAGCCAGCGCCAGCCTGGCGGATTGGACCCCACAGCCGTAACGGCTTTTCCAGCCATGGCAGCAGGAGTGAAAAACTGGATGACCGGCAGTTGAAATTTCGAATGAACAAGGCAATGCAGCCATGCCAGCGACGGTAAATTTCCCCGTGGGCAAATTAAGTCACCGTAAATTCCCATTCTCCCCGCCCCGGACAAGGACAACTATAAAATCCCGCTCCCCGTCTTCGTCTTCGTCCACAAGGTACGTACACCACACCGGCCGTCACGCCCGCCCGCGCACCCGCGACCCGAGAGAGAGGGAGGGAGAGCTCGATCGGTGCTGGGCGGGCGATGGAAGACGACTTGTGGACGGCGGTGAGGCAGCGGGTGCCAGAAATCCTCCAGGCCGCCGACGCCATGGGATCAGACGTCATCGACGAAATCACCCTCGCCCTCGCTTCTCTCGGCTCGCGCAGGCTCAACTTGAGCCTCTTGAATTCCGGCGTCGTCCGCCGGCACCTGAACGCCTTCAACATCGAGGCGCTCGACAGCGCCATGATCCTCGAACGCGCCCGCTACGCCCTGGCGCGCCACAACGAGTTCCACCACATGGCCTTCCGCGTCTTCTCCCTCTACGGCGAGCACGACCCGCCGCCGGCCGCCCACCTTCTGCAGATGGACCACGGCCTCCTGCCCGGAGACCCGCTCTGGGAGGCCTGGTTCGGGCGCTACGGCGAGTCCCAGCACCTGTCGGCCGCGGTGGCGCGGACGCTCCGCTCCGCGATGGCCTACGACCAGGCGACCAGAGACGCCGCGTCCGTGTCCAGGAAATGCCCCGTCGATTCCCCCCGCTGGACCGAGTGGATCCGCGCGGCTCACGATCTCGCCGTGCGTGCCGAAGCGGAGGTCACCACGGCACGGGACCAGGCGGTGCAGATGCACGACTCCGTCGTCGCGGAGTACGGCGACGTCACGGCGATCCTAGACAGCTACTAAGCACCTGATCCTAGACAGCTACTAAGCGGAGGCCAACATCCAGCTCGCCGATCTATTGACAAGCCTCCGTTCTGTTCGGTCATCCTTGCAGGTTTTGCGGTTTCCAAGCTTTTCTCACTCATAGAACATAGTTGCCTTAGTTGGTGCGTGGCCAGGAGATACTGTCTTGTAGATAAAGATGTCGAGCATGTCGCTTGTTCATCATCCCTGATCCGTCGCTGAACGGGATTTCTATCTGCCAGTAGCTAGGGTCGGTGTTTCCGTTTTGTGTTTCTGCATGTCTGTAGATAAGCATGTCGGTTGTTAATACAGTATGTTGTTGGACTCATAACTCCTGAAGAAGGTCAGATCAGCTTTAATGACGGATCATAGATGCACGTTTCTATCTGCTGCTTCTAGAATTACCCTACTTGTAGTTTTCTAGTACTACCAAGGTTCAACATGGCTTGCGGTCCAGCTTCACCACTTCCTGTATCAGTTCAGCATGGTACGGCATTCTGAATAGAGATCTCTTCTGAATATGAAATAGAAACCAGGAACTTCTCCCTTTTCACGTCGTTCTATAAAGTGATGGCCTGATACAGTTAATTATGGTCCAGAACAGAACATCAAACAAGTGCAGTAGGCGTGCAGACAACTGGGAAGTGTTCAGCCAAGAATCAAACTCCCAGGTTATCATCATCAAATTGGCAGAAACATCCCACATTATACATGATGGTAATTTGTCAAAGAATATTAACCATAAATGAGTAGGCACATGCGGATCATAGCATGCAGGAACATGCACAGTTTACGTCCAGACTCATCAAAGTTACATCTCAAATACAAATAGAAGCCACCAAACACGTGTCTCCATAGACCCCTGGGACCAAATCAGGACTGTCTCAACAGTAGACATTTCCGCAGTCTTAACACTTCCCATAGATACAGATAAGGCTAGACACTACCAGGTCTTCTAGGGGGAATGACTATTGAAACGAGAAATCTTCTACCATGGAAGCTGAAATGCGGTATATAATTTAGTTTTTTTCTAGCATGAACATTTCAAAATATCCAACTGAAATGAATAGATCAGAAATTGGTTAGATTTAAGGATGAGAAAGACCATTACATTAATCTGCTTATTGGAAATAAGGATCAAACAGCAACACTAGCAAAAAAATTAAGCAAATTAAGACACCAGCTGAACTTTCAGAACAGGAGACTGAGCTTGTGCAGTTAATATTTGCTTGGTGGTCAGTCAGTGCCCCTGTCACTCGTTACCTCACAAATCTATACCAAAACATCACGATAAAAACATAAGAACTTGGTGAAAATAAGTGCCCAGGATCCAAATTTGCAGAATGAAAAAACAGTGGGGTGTTGAAAGTGGAGCATCAAACTCTTGTGTCTTGTCCCTCCAGGCCTCTTAACTAGTTTGGCCATTTATCATGAATTTTCACTTATCCTGGATCTGTATAATAGATACAATGCTGGCCAAAAAGGGATCGAGTAATGCCAAACTTGGAATCCACCACGCACCTTACCATCAGTAAACTGAAACTGTGTTTCTGGCCAAGAAAATATGCTTTTCTGCCCCTACTAACTGAAGTACACATTGTACGGAAAAAATTGCAAGTTAGAGGCTAATTTCACAAGAAAGTGAAATGATTGGTGAGAACTAATTAAATTAGCACCATAATATAGGTGTTAATTTAATAACCATTGGTAAGCAGTCAGCCTATCCGAATGTACTGTGACAGCCAAAAGTGGGAACAACTTAGCCTAGGATAATGCCAAGCCTAACCTGTGATGTACAGAAACAAAAAGAAATCATACTAACTGCACAAAGACAGAAGTATGCACGGGTCATCATGATTAGTAAGTAATGATCAGGGACGCAAAGCAACCAATTCAGTACTTGCTAATAAATGCATAATCAACCTAAGAAAAATGGTTTTATTCCTCAATCAAGTTCCTATTTAAAACCCTTCTACAGGACAAATTTCCCAGCAGTTCTTTTGCCTCCTCCAGAAAGCCCTCATAGGCAATGCCTTCAACGAGAATGATATAGGTTGATTCATCAGGCATGCAGCCATTGGACACCATATAAGCAAAAAAGTCGATAGCAAGATCTGTTCTCCATTTTTTACAAAGACCAAGCAGTATAGCATTATAAAGCATCTTGTCAGGAGATAAGCCCATGGCCTGAACTCTGCGGAACATTCCGATAGCCCTCTCCATTTCATCTTCTCTTGACAACCCGAAAGCTAACGATTTGTAAGTAGTTGTATCTGGGCAAAGGCCATTAGAGACCATCAGGTTCAACAAATCCAGGGCTTCCTCCGTTTTGCAAGATTTGCAAAGACTAGCAATTACTTTATTGTAAGTAATCACGTCCGGATGACAGCTATTTCCCACACTCTTTAATAGATCAAGTGCTCCCCTTGTCTTGCCAGCCTTGAGAAGCTCTTCAACCATTATATTATAGGTAGTTGAGTTCGGCATGCTGCCCTTCTCAGATATTAACTTCAGAATTTCAATTGCTTGTGAATGCAACCCTTTCTGACATAAACAAGTCATTATTGTATTAAATGTCTCTTCATCTGGGGGACAACTGTTGTGGATCATCTTAACCATGAGCTGCCCAGCATCCTCCCACCGCTCAACACTGCACAAGCCCATCAATACAGTGTTATATGTAATGATATCAGGCTTGCCTCCATTAGATTGCAGACAGTCTAACAATTTCATGGCATCCTCGATGCACATTTTGTTGCACAAACCGTCAACGATACAATTGTATGTGGTAATGTCCGGGATGCATCCATGCTCTGACATTTCATCAACAACTTTAATTGCACGATCAAACAGTCCTTTCTGACACAAGGAAGTGATTATTGTGTTGAATGTCACTTGATCTGGGATACAGTTCTTGCTGACCATCTCAGCCAAGAGCTCCTCTGCATCATCCCATCGTTCAACGCAACACAGGCCCTTCAACAGCGTGGTATAGGTAATGATATCTGGCTTGCACCCATAGGATTGCAGATCACTTAGTAACTTGATAGCCTCGTCAACACGCCTTTCTTTGCACAAACCATCCATAATGCTGCTGTATGTGATAATATCTGGGGTGCATCCGTGCTCTGACATTTGAGCAAGAACTTTAGTTGCACGACCAACAAACCCTTTCTGACACAAAGAAGTAATTACTGCATTGAATGTCACCTCATCCGGGGCACAATCGTTGCTGAACATCTTGGTCAAGAGCTTGTCAGCCTCCTCCCACCTCTCAGAGCTGCACAAACTTTTCAACACAGGGGTATAGGTCACAGCATCAGGCTTGCATCCATAGGACGGTAAGCTATTCAAGACCTTGAGAGCTTCACCAACATCACCCTGACTGCACATAGCATTGATGAGGACGTTGTAGGTTACAATGTCCGGCTCGCAGCCCTTGGAGCGCATCTCATCGAGAAGCACCACAGCCTGCTTGTAGCCACTCTCCTTGCACGTGGCATCTAAGAGGATACTGTAGGTGACCACACTGGGGGAGCAGCCCCGGTGGAGCATATCGTCGAACACCGCGAGGGCGTCCAGAACGCACCCACGGACACACAGCGCGCGGATCAGGGGGTTGTAGGTGAACGTGTCCGGCGCGAACGGCACGGAGTCGATCATACGACGGGCCGCGTCTATATTGCCGGCGCGGCAGTAGCCGTTTACCATGGTGTTGTAGGTTATGATGGTGGCGGACGGACCGAGCGCCTCGACCACGCGCTCAGCGTCGGCGACACGGCCGTCGGCGCAGAGCTTCTTGATGAGGATGTTGCAGGGGATGACCGCAGGGTCCTTCCCGCTGCCGGAGATGGAGTGCACGAGGCGTAGGGCGCCGTCGAGCTCGCCCCGCTGCACGAGGCCGCGCAGGCGCCTGTTGGCCCCGCCGCCACTCCGAGCAGGGGGCTTCGGCGGCGTCCTTGTCCATTTGGCAGTGCCGTGGTCGCGGTTATGGTAGTCGGCGGCAGCTTGCGGGCACTTGGGTTTTAGCTTCTGGACGGGAAGCGAAGGGGAGCGCGGAGGTGGAAGGGTCGGCAGCTTGGGGAGACGCGGTAGTGAGGAAGCCGCCATGGCCATGAGGCGATAGAATGCGACGACACCCCGAGCTCGCTCGCTCGGCTCACTCGATCACATGGGCTTGTAAGCCCAAGTCCGCAACCAGTTGGGCCCCATAAAGCCCAAGTCGCAACGAGTTGGGGCTCTGTATTATATCTTAGTACTTGGGCTTCTATTGTGACTTGTGAGTGTGCTGTCCTATCCTCGCGAACTGTAGAGAGAGAGAGAGAGAGAGAGAGCGCACGGCGGCGGAGACGATGGCGAGCGGAGGGAAGGGGCTGAACGCGACGGGAGAGTTCTTCCGGCGGCGCGACGAATGGAGGAGGCACCCGATGGTGGGGAACCAGCTGCGCCACGCCACCCCAGGCCTTGGCATCGCCATCGTCGCCTTCGGGATCTACCTCGTCGGCGAGGCCGCCTACAACCGCCTTTACCCCTCCAGCGGCAACCACCACTAGATCGGCCCCCGAAGGTAACCGCCCGTATCTCTGATTTTTCTTTTTCTTTTTCAGTCGAATCGAATGGGTAAATTTTGGTCGATTTCGATGCGGCAAGGGTTGTTACGATGCTTTCTCCTAGATCTATATATTCGGGTCTGTTTAGTAGTGTCTGCTGAATAACGGGTTATGAATTTACGTATTGGAAATAAACTGCCGATTGATTGTTTGTTATTCCGATGTGCTTGTTGCACAGTTGATATTTGCAAAAGATTGGAGCAGAAATGTATCACCTCCACCTGTAATGATTCGTAGGCTAACGTGTTGTTTTTCCATCATATGCTATTCTGATCACCAGTCAGTGTCTGGGATGAGCACCGCACATGAATAGTTGCTTCGTGGTTGTGCTTGGAGGGTGTAGTTATCCTGTGAAAGCTGGTTACACATTTCAGAACTGGCACATTGCAAATCTCCAAGCTGCTATCTTCATTTAGCGATAACCAAGTTCTGAGCAGTACAAAGGAAAGAACAAGCATAACAGACCACTCAGGAGAGTACAACTTCTTTTTTTGTCCATGACTCTTCCCGGTGGTCCAGCAAATAACTGCCTAGCCAGCCCCACAAAAAAATCATCTCCTTCTGGCGATAAATATTTGACCCTGAATGTATACTGATAAATGTAGAGAGTCTACTGGCTGAACCTAGAAACTGGCCAATAATTCCCCAAACTACTGATAGTGCACTGCAAAAGAAACTACTCCGTATGCTTATTGAGTCCTGTCATTCACTGAATTAGCATGTAGAATCACCTGGCCAGCTTCTACTGACCATGTTATCTTTAGTATTGGGAAATAATCAGAAGAAAAGAAAAACAATGACATCCGTTGGTGAAGCTGAATCCTTTTTGACTTCTAGTTGAGTGTTGTACATTGAATTTGCAAGAGCAAATTCCTGAGTTTCCCATGATCTTTTTCATCCTGCAGGTGAGATGATCTCATTTCATGTTCTAAGTGATTCCACTGAATTCCCTAACTCTTTTTTCAAGCAGATTAATTTGATGAATCTTTAAAGGTTCAGAAGTTACATTTTCTTTGCTTTTTATTTTGTGTTCTTTTCATGCTTGATCAATTATCCACAGAAATTGAATTAATGACTGCTTGGGCTCATATTGAAGCTGTAGAAAGTTCTTGAAGTATGTAGATAGGTGTCTCTGAAGGCCAAATGCCTAAGCACTATCACTTACATCCTTAGGAGACATAAGAAAATGGTGCAAGTAGCATGTGGTTCCAGTGAAGTTCTCATATGCTCATGTGAAGTTAGCATATGGCTGACACTGAGAAAGATGCTTTCACCTCTAGCTGTATCATACGTCAATATGTTGCGAGTTGGAACCCCCCTTTAAATTGTACTCCCTCCGTTCCATAATTCTTGTTGAAATATTACATGTATCTAGACACTTTTTAGGAATAGATACATCCATTTTTGAGCAAATTTGAGACAAGAATTATGGAACGGAGGGAGTATCATGTAAATTAAGCTTAACTATTATACTGTCATGTAGAACCTGCCATAGATACTTTACAGATTTCATGTTGTGTGCAATTGAGTATTTAATATCCAGGATAATCAGCACGCACATATGTCATGATATGTCTTTTTCAGTAGCGGAGCCAAGAATGAATAAGGAGACCAAATGAATCAAAAAAATGCAGCACTTGATAAGAGGAGCCAAACTATAGTAATACAAACAAATTCCTTAGAATACAAAATCCTAAAGCAATAGTATATAACCATATGTGAAATCATGGTGGGAGCCCTGGCCCCTGCCTCTAAACCCTATACATTTGTGTAGTTTTTTATGATACGTGGAATCTATGTTATAACACACACATAACTTCTTCAATCACAGTTGAATTATCTTGCTAAACATAAGCAGTAAATAGTACTTGTTTCACATCATTGATATGTAAGCTATTTTCTTCCTTCTATTTCTGATTACAACTTGTCAGTCCACTTCAGCTATGCTGCATTCGATTGGCGGATCATTTTCATGTGTTGTGGTGAAATGAAAACTGGCAAAAAAAATTAGCAGATAATGTGGAGATTTGAAGGAAGTTAAATGGTTTCCCAGCCTTTTAGAAGTCTGTATACTGGGTGATGCATATGATAACACTATACAAATTTTTTATTTGATTCCAAAGGCTTAGTGTTTATGCTTGGTTTGGATACTGTCTTGAATGGAAAGTTGGTAAGTAATGAAACTTGTAGAGGCTGTATGTAAAGGCAATATAAATATTTGCAAAGTTAAATGTAGACAGGCACAGTTATATAAAGCTAAGGGATTACGGTCAAGGGCAGAGTATATTGAAGTCCCAACTCCCAAGGTGGGCAGTCACAACCACAGCAAAAATAGTTTGTTAGACCACCTCCAAGTATGCAGTTGTAATGTTTCAGATTTTGCGATAAAAAGAAAGCATTAGATTGCACCTCCTTGAGAACATATATGTGATACCAACGTTTAACTGATACCAACTCAAAGTAGTGTAGATGATCACGAAAAATTCTACTCCCTCCGATCCATAATAAGTATCGCTTATTTAGTATGACACTTTGTACTTTGTACTAAATCAGCGACACTTATTATGAATCAGAGGGAGTAGATTTTTACAGCATTGCCGTAAAATCAGTCTATTATAGGATAAATTTAGCATCAAAATTCAATCTACACTTTGGGAAGAAAAAGGACAGAATCTGTTCAAAGAGACCGATTACACCTATTTTTTGGTTCAAATTTTGCAGTTAGTTCATCATATCATACTCTATCAATGTTTTTTCTTTCCAGAATTTCCATGATCATTTACAGTACTTTTTTAAGTCGTGACATGGTATCATTTAAACGTTGGTATCACTGGTTATGTCCTCTCACATCCTAGATCTCTGTAAGAGCATTTAGTTCAGCTTTAGCCCCCATTGAGATTTTTCTGAAACCCTGCCACTTGTTATGGTTGCCTGAAGATTCGATTCTTAACCTTGTGATTATGATTCCTCTTTACTTCTCAATATTGTGTGCGTAGTTTCTTTCCCTTCAAGTCACATTGTTAAGGGTGCTTTAATTTGCATCATTTATTATCTTATATGCATTTCACTGCTAAATATCCCTGTTATTAATAGGTGATATTTCATGTTGCAGGTAAAGTAGGTGGAGCAAACTTTACCAAACACCAATGTTGATCTCCTCCAGTTTGAGCTCATAAGGTCTGGCATGACCACCTTGTAATTTGCAAACAAGGAGACATGCTACTGGTCCAACTAGTGTTCCTGGAACCGTGTACTTTAAATTTGATAATATGTTCTTATACTTGGCATTTGGAAGTGACATTGTTCTTATAATATGGAGTTCCTCAATATTTTTGTTATCATGTGTGATTTCAAAAGTGGTCTGAACTTACAGATTAAATTGAATGTTATGTTACTTTTCTTAGATAGATAGGGACCCTGCCCCCGTTCCGTTTTATTCAAATGATACCAAACCAACAGCATCTTCAGTTTCAAACTACAGTACAAGTTCAAAAACTAACAATATTACAGTTCCGGGCGAATGCTAGATACGTAAAACTACAACTGAAGTAATTAGAACGGCCATAAGGATGGCACCCCGATCTTGTGCTTCTTGTCAGGTGGCTGATTGCCCCATGGATCAGCGAGGCGCTTCATCTTCCACCAGGTGCTGCCAGCTCTCTGGTTTGTCATCTCTAGCGCACAGGTAAATCGGAACATGAGGCGCTTCGAACAAATACCGCAAAATACTCTGACCTGATAAAAGTATTCAGTAAACCACGCTAGAGGCGGGTAGCCGCGCGGCCTAGGGGTGCGCACGGGCTTTGCGGCAGACTGTCCAGCTCGTCGGAGCTTCTTCGAGCGGGAGAATCGTGCCGCTTGGGAAGCGGTGGCGGAGAGCTCCATCACGGCCGCCTGCCGTGAGTAGCCGGAGGCGGAGAGCTGCATCAACGTGGAGATAACAAGGAGGACGAGGTCTGCGTCGTCGCCCGCCGCCGGAGGTACGATGGCGACGAGTAGGCGCCGATCGTCATCTCCTCTGACAGTGAGGATGACTCAGCCGGCGAGCTCGCACGTATATCATCTCCTCCGCCGCGTCGTAGTTTTTTTTTTGTCTGCGTTCGAATTCCGTCGGTATATCAGTCCAATTTTGTTTGCATGTCAAATTCAGTTTGAATTCTGTCTATCTCAGTTCAAATTTCTCTTGTCTACCTGTTCAAATTCTAGTGCAAACTGTTTTTTTATTTATGGGCTGAATTTAAGGTATCTGTTCCGCCCGAGGCAAATTGATACGGTAAAATCCGTTTTAGGTAAATTGTATACGCGTTTGAGGATTGCCGATATACGGGATCTGCTAGAGATGCTCTTAGCCCGTCCCGTCCCCTAGGCCTGCATATAAATGGGTCGTGTCGTGCTAGCCACTAAGGCGGAAGGAAGGTTCGGGCACAGCCCACCAGCTCGTCCCATGTGAAAAAGAAGGTAGTCAAGTCCGACATAAACAAATAATTTATCTTTTGATTGCAGACTTGTCTATTTTCAACGTCCTTTTAACCATGGCTCAAGATATTTCTTCTCTCCAGTGCACAGATAAGTAACAATAGGTTCCTATTTTGATAGATGCTTGTGTAGTTCTTAGTGATGAGATGACATATCTCTGGAAGTACGAAGAAGAGTCTTTATTAGTCCAAATATCTTCTTAATATTTTTAGGTCAATAATTATGAAGATATTTTGAAGCAAAACTACATATTTACCCTTATGAAGATTTGAGTTGTTGGTTGTCTGTTCACTTCACCTAAGAACCGAATGCAAATCTTAGTAATTGATATATATTCTATGTGGCAGATATTTATATCGTGATTTTATGTATATTCGAGATAATTGATATTTAGCATAAACTTGAGTAATAAAAACAAAAATATTTAAGCAACTCGTGTTATACATAAGGACTAGAATAACATATTATCAATCATGTCACATGTTCTTATCAAATACAAGGAAAACTTTTAATTAAACGGTTTCTTTACATCTCAGAACATATATTTTTTCATCTACCGGACAACAATATTCATTGCATAATCATTATTACTGCTACAATCAATTATTAACCTCGCCAAAAGGGTCAATTGAACCTCAAATAGTGCATTGTGGCCGAAAGAGTAATGAATTTTGCAATCATATATTAATTAATGATGTCTCTCTTTAGAGAAAATGTTAAGTTCCCTTTGTATTGTTATAGTTTGACGCCCTCAGCCTAAATCTTGATATATAGTGACATGTCATGGGTAGGCGACGACTGAAGATATTCATTTCGGAACTCGCGCGATGAAGCTATCTACAAATGGATGCTACAAGCGACTGTTTAATGAAAATACTTTGATCATATTCATAACCGGAGATAATAGTGTAAACAGGTAGTATGCTTAGTAGCGTGTACATATATGAGTAAACAACAAAATGAGAATACAATCATGAGTGTTATAGATACATCCAAATAGCATGTTCTCCATCATGACTATGAGCATTACCTAGGGTAAAACTTGAATGATGTCGATGAAACCATCTGATGTCGATGAAGCAAGAAAGTTCCTTTTGTTTTTGACAATTTTCTGATTTTGTATTGTTTGTTTCTGGTTTGCATTTCCATTTTTGTTTTGAAACGGGATTGAAAATGTTAAGCCACGTACATTTTTCTCGAGGAACTATGAAAAAATCAACAAAAAAACTTTATTCTCGAAAGATTGATGAAAACATGAAGCAAAGAGACACAGATTTTCATTTCTGTTTTACTGTTGAATTGAAATGTTGTGAGATATGTCTCCCCAGTTCCTTTCCTTTGTAAGAGATTTTCACTCTCGTGGCTTTAGTGCTTAGGAATTGGTAGAACTTGGCGGGCAATAATTGAGATTCTATGGTCCTTTGTTCGGTCGTTCTCCAACTTTGAGCGTGTGCTTTTTTTTCAAAAAGGCGATTGAAACCCCGGCCTTCCCATCAAAATGATGTGTACAATCACATTTTATTGATTTATTAATAAGCCGAGTAAATTACGCAAAACCATCACTAATTGAACAAGTTTTTTCAAATAACACCAATCGTTGCATGAGATGCGATTGATAAGTCTACTTGTAAGGTTGACCGTGTGTTAGAGTAGATCTTTCTCTCCACGGGATCCCCCAACCGGCCGCATCAAGCCATCAAGCTGCGTTAATAGATGCATTAAGGTCATGCCGACGACTACCTCGTCATGGTAATGTCGACGTGCGTCTGCGTCATGACTTTGTTGAAGGTGATGACTTAAAGCCTGGCTTTAATTTGGGGATGAAAACCCCGGTTTCGTCATCTACGCACGTGCGACGTTCTTCCATAAGGCTTTGTCCAGGAATTGTGTTTTCTTTTGCTTCCGCCTGTAGCGTACGGTTAGTGATAGTTTGGTGGAGTTCCCAACTTTTTTTGGGTCGTTGTTTGGCTGTTTTTGCCTGACTTTTACAGCTGTGTGACAGTCAAGGGTTATACTCATTTTCGAAAGACAAAAAATGGTGACCTCCTCCATTAACGGACTGCCACGGAGCTCGTCGGCCATCTGGGTGCCAAGAAGCGGCCGGTGGAGGTAGCTGCAATCCGGTGACGACTAGAAGGGCTTCTCGAGGAGCTGAGACATTGGCGCGCTGCCGTCCTCTTGCACGAGGACATCGCCAACGCTGCTGCCACGAAAGCCGCGCGACATGGCCGCCGCCACGGAGCCGACATGGCCGACGCGGACTCCAGAAGAATCCCGAGCAACTCCGCCTCCGCTGCATTGCTCCCGCCATGCATGCTGAGTAGGCTCATTATGCTCGTCGACGACGGTGGTCGGACGGCTGTGGCGAGGCGGGTGGGCGAGCTCTTTTCCCTTCTTGCTTTGGGACCTGAAGGCGGAGGCGTGGCGGGTGCCATCGTGGCGGCGCGCGGGGCCAGGGCCTTGGCGACGTCCCGCTTGAGCGCGCGCGAGGAGTGTCTTCTGGAAGCAGCCGTGCGCGGCGGAGAGGCGGAGAACGCGTCTACGAGCCGGCTGCCATTGCCGGAGGAGGAGAGGAGCGTGGCTTGGGCCTCCTTGACGGGAGGCGAGAGGGTAGGGAAGAAACAGAGCAGAGGTCGTGTGAAGCAGGAGAAGATGTCCGCCGCCACCACCTCATCCCGCGCCGCCTTCAGCTTCCTCAGCATGTCCACCACTAGCAGCACAGCAGCAGTGATCTCTCCCTCTGGTAGCTACATCCGCCGTAATCCCACACTCAGTCAGCAGCTCGTTCAAGCAATTGTTGTGCTGATTTGAGTGGAAAGGAGAGGAACGTGGGTACCAGAATCCGTTGAGGCAGCAGGAGGTGGTGGTGCGCGACGGCAATAGTTGTCGGGAGGCCGGCGAGACCGCGAGAGAAATGAGGCTCGCGGAGACCCAGTCAACGGCGTGGTCGTGGGGAGGAGACGAACGGCATGATTGGACATTGGGATAACTGAAGATGAAACGTTAGTCAACCTTACAAGCAGGCCCCACAGGTCAAAATGTCGCCTAGTGCGTCTTACACAACGATCGTTGTTATTTGAAAAAAATTTTGTCCCAATATTGGTTTTGCAAAAAAATTAGAACAGGTAGTTATGTGCAAATAGCGTTTCGATGTGGTGGTTTGCATAATTTACTCTAATAAACCTACAAAATAGGAAAAAAAACATCAATCCAACAATCCAAATCCACTGGTCTATCCTACAAGCCTGACGAAGGGTGTGGCGATTATCGAGACCGTATGTCCTGATCGCGAATCATCGCCCAACATCGAAATCTGAAGGCCGCACTAGGCACAGCCAGTCAATCAAATTCTCAGCATGTATCGTTAATTCACACTCCAGAATTAATCACCACCGTCCCATCTTCAAGACAGAGAGCAAAGCAATTTTTTCAACTGGTTTATGTTCTCGCAATAGAGAGCATTAAGTTCAGCTTTATCCCCCTTGAGATCTATCCATAATCTCTATAAAGTTCATACCCACTAAATGCATTTATTGTTGCAAGATCAAACCCGGTGCTTCCACGTCAACTCAATTGTTTCTGTCCATCGGATGTTAAATCTACGGTCATTGGTTTACACCATGCAGCAACAGATAACCCACACTAATTTCTCTTCACATGCAAACCCGTTCATCTGAGCAAAATTTAATGTCCACTACATCTAATTAGGCCACCCTCTCACCGGCCCACATCACCATTCCTCTGATGCAACGTTGACTATCATGCAGTAATTGAAGATTCCAGACGTGTGCCTTTTTCAAGTTTCTATCATGCAGTAACTGAAGTTTGAAGACTCATAATTTTTCATGGGCGTTTCCTCTTTTCCTATTCTCATCGAGCCAGCACACTACCGACTGGAGTACTCTAGAAGGGATACAAAGAGTCAATTCCTTCGATTGATTTTTATCCGTGACCACCCCCATGACCTCCAGCTGCCACAAACATCCATTCGCTTCTTCTCCCCATGCATCTAACAATTCAACTCGACTGCACTGCGGCTACAAATTTGGTCCAGATAGCCACCGGCAAGAATCCCTCTCAATCGCTCTCCTCTGCCATGTTCCTACCTCCACGCCGATCACCACACACTCCATCCCTCAACCTCAGGCAGCCTCCTGTATTTGATCTCGACATAGAAGACTCAAGTTCCCCTCGCTCTTGGTTTCTGTATGCGGTTTCGCACTGAAGCATGGTATTTGTGCTGCCCCTATCTAATTTCTGTAATTTTTATCTAATTGATATGTTTATTGGATTGCTTTTTGTAAGAAATGAAGGAGCAGTTCTGACATCCAACTTATATTATTTGAACAATAAGATTGTATGACATGGTATAGCTAATTGTCAGGGATGGATATGCAAGTCTCTGGCCCAGAACTCTCTTCGCTATTGTCTGGGCATTGTACGATTGAAAATGATGTTGCCTTTTCCGCTCATAGCCTCAAATCCAACGTTTCCAATCCATTTGCCAGAACAGGTACATGCAGATCTGATCCCCGGTGCTTAAATCTCTTCTTCTTCCTATATTAGTTTGCCTTCAAATCTTATCCATCCAAGATTGCTCTGATTGATGGTTGATAAGACTGTTGGTTGCCTCAATGGATGCTGGCCATTTATGGATTAACCTCTACTAATCTGGTGTCTTAGGGCATATACAATGGTTGATAAAACTGTCTTATCTTAACCATTCCACATCAATTAGAAAAGACAACAAAACATGTTGTACAATGGTTATCTCTTACTAGTGTTCTATCTTAGAATTGATGTTTAGATGAATAAAATTAACTAAATAAATGCTAAGAAAAAGTGAAATCTATTACAATGTTAAATTTGTCTTATCTTTGCCTTATTATTCTTGTGAAGAGATCATCTCTTAATTAAGAGAAGGCTTGTGACTTTTTTTCGTTTTTCTCTCTTTCACATCAGATTTTATCATATGTGGCGTCCCTAAAAAAAGGTTGTCGTCACCCATTGTACACTCCCTATATTTTCTTCAACTATATATGGATGACATGGTTTCGTTACTCATCTTCAACAATGGAGAGAAAAAGAGATGCAGTTTGTCATTGGACAACACGTGGATTTGTTCTGTATGGTTATGGAACTCGTGTTTGCCAGATTTCAGGCTACTATGGACTACAGAAGGTGGAGTTTTTATATATATCAGGTCTTCACTTGAAAAATATCAAATCGTTATTGGTACGACACCTTTTTCCTACACATCGAACTGCATGCGTGCAAAAAAGAAAAATCCCTGGTATGGTACAACCCCGCTACTTCTCAATTGTTTCCCATCAATCCATATTCATTCACTTTGTTACAGGGCACTTTGAAGCAATAAAAATTAAAAAAACATGTTTTATCACGACATACCCGAGTATTTTATCACATCATACACAAATACTATATAATATTTTTTATGTGCTATGATGCTATGTCACATGATATATGTGCAACTTCTATAAATTCCCGTCGCAACGCACGTGTATCCTTCTAGTTTTTCTAAAACTCCACCACTTGTTATGGACATGGTTGTATGAAGATTGGGTTCTTAACCTATTGATTATTATTCCTCTTTACCTCTCAGTGATGTGTGCGTCGTTTCTTTCCCTTCAAGTCACATAGTAAAGAGTAAAATACTTAGTTCATGAATTCGGCAAAAATAAACACTTTAGTTCACGAACTCGGAAAACGCACACTTAAATCTCTAAGCTGGGCTACTGTGTCACTTTAGTCCAAAAACGGTTCGGTGAGGTTTAATTCCACCATGTGGCCGCCACGTTGGCTTTGATCACCCCTTCACCTGCGTCCTCTCGTCAAAGTTGAGCATTGTGGCTTGATAGCAACCTTAGGCGAGGCGGCGGCTGCAACGGCGTGGTTCTCAAGGGCCCAGGATCCCCGTCTGGATGTGACCGCCTTGCTCCTCGCGAGCGGCTCGGGCATGGTGATTTTGCAAAAAAAAAATCCCTTGAGAAAATCGAGTAGCTACCCGCGGTCTTGGCCGAACCTGACGTGACAGTTTAGGAATTTAAGTGTGCGTTTTCTGAGTTCGTGGATTAAAATGTTCATTTTTTTCGAGTTCATGGATCAGCGGAATATTTTTACTCCACAGTAAAGGGTGCTATAATTTGTAGGCCGGCGGAGGAACGACCGTGGAACGGGCTAGGGGCGCTGGCCGAACGAGATGAGGCGGTGCTGGCCGAACGGGTTGAGGCGCCGATGGGGTATCCTCCAGAGGCGCCAGCGCACGTGTCCTTTTTGGGTGCTGGCCCATCTCCTCGATGCGGCGGCGCCGGCGATTGTAGAGCTTGGGAGGCTGAGGCGCTGACGGCGGGTCGGACTGAGGCGCCAACAGGCTGAGGCGCTGACGGAGGGACGGGCTGAGGCGCCGGCACACGCGATTTGGGGGTGATTCGAGAGTTCCGGAGGCAGCGATTTTGCAACTGATATATGGAATTGATTTTTTTACCGCACTATACGGTCGCTGGCCCATTCATGAAGTTCGACCGGGGCGTTCGAAGACGTCGACTCCAGCACCAAGACGCGCATATGGCTGGACGCTATGGACGGCGATCTTGGGCCACCAGCCCCATCCAACGGTGAGAGAGTGAGAAAACAACACTACCTGTGGCGGAGGCGGAGCCACCACTGCTCCCACTTGGACCTCCCCGACGCCGCCGCCCCTGGCCCTGTTCCTTTTCCTTCCTTGGTGCATCCACACGCCCGTCTCCGATTTGGTCTTCATCCTATTCCTACTCTGATTCCCTCTCGAATCCATAGATATATACCAGCAACCTCGATCCCGGCTCAGGAAATCCATCGATACATCGACGATGAACTGGACGGGGTGTTTCATGGACGCCTCCCTGCATCCTCCTACCCACCCTCGCCGTCCCAAATCCGGCGACGGCGATCCCACCTGGGTCCTCCTCGACAACCGCGCCTACATCACTGACACCCAGAACCACACCACAGCCCACTGCCACACAAGAGACAAGACCAACAAGGTGCAAGTCACATTCTTTTTCGCCGCCCCGCCCCTCGTCTCCTACTTCGGCATGTCTTTCACAGATTCCAAGCCCACCGAGTTGGGCCGTGAGCCATGTATTGCCGCCGCCGACTCCAACCTCGTCCTTATCTTCTCTGTCCACGGCCCTTGGCACAAAATCTACGATAGGAGGATGCACGACTTCTACATCTACCAGGCCGACGGGCCCTCCGAAGGGGGGCCGTCGCTGAAGCTGCTCCCGCATCCGACGCCTGGTGTGTTCCCGTCGGATAGCCGCTGCTACTTCCATCACCGCCAGGCTGGTATCCTGCGCTATCGCAACGAGCGGCCCGCCCGTGGGCTCGCCCTTTGCCGCCACGGCCCCGTCAACCTACGACGGCTACATCATCGCCTCACTCTGTTTGGGGGAATTAGATGAGGAAATAGACGAGCTGCCGTACAAGTTTGATATCTGCACCTACGACTCCAAAACTGAAACTTGGAGCAGGCAGCCCGCTTTGCTGCACAAGCAGCAGCATCTCCCCGAGCGTCCTCCCGAGAGTGAGAGGGTGATCACCATTCGAGAAGAGACCGGCACCATGGGCTGGGTCGACCTCTGGCGGGGCATCACCGTCTGTGACGTGCTGCCTCATCTCGAGAAGAAGAAGAGCACCCCACTGCTGCTTCGCTACATCCCACTGCCGCCTCCGATCCTACCTGATCACAAGTTAAACGGCCATTCATCCATGCAACGAGACATTGCTGTTGTCGGAGGCCGTGTCAGGTACGTGGAGGTGCAGATGCACATCAGGCCTGTCTCCTACATTCCGGGAACATTCGTCTCTGATGGCTGGACTGCTGTCACGTGGAGCATGTCGACCGAATCCTTGGACAAGGGTTGGGACAGGGAGCTTGAGGTCCATGCTCACGAGGTGTCTACCGATGAAGCCGTGGGCTTCGAGTTGCTCCCGGAGCTGCTGGATGACAAAGGCACGCCGCAGCCAACCTTGGAGAGGATGCACATTGGTCATCCCACACTCAGCTTGCACGAGGATGACAACACCGTTTACTTCATGACAAAGATCGATTACAAGGACCATGACCAGGCATGGGTCATTGCAGTTGACATGAAGAACAAGAAGTTGCAAGGGGTGTCGAGATTTGCTGGCGCAAAAAGAAATCGTTTCTTCACTGAGGCCTATGTGCACAATAGCATCTCCGGCCATCTCAATATGGTTCAAGGTATTCATTTGAACTCTATTTTTTACTTACCACCGCATGACTCGCCAGTTTCAGCTGATTTCTGTAATACCCGACCAGTTAATATTTTAATTACCGGTGCATGCCTAGCTAATTATTTGTCTGAATTTTTTGCTGTGTGCAGGCATCCAGGGTCACCTGAAGCGACCAGGGATACCACTGTCGGGATCTTCTAGCAAGAAGGGACCCTATACCCTTCTGAGATAGGGTGGGCTGGTGCAGCGGATTCATCATGCTGACTCTGATTGATGTTCAAGTGGAAGGAGCTAGTGTCAGCGGCATCTCATACCTACTTTGGATTGCAATGAAATGATGATCTCAATGTTGGCTAGATATATTAACCTGCATCTTTTCGTTTATTTATAAAGGTTATGTATGCATGACTCAGGATCTAGAACGCTTGGATGACAATGTTTTATCTGCCTATTATGTATCCAGTCTTATACAACACAAGTGTTTTCTATCTTTTGGTGGTTTGTCATTCCTCGGTTATTTGATCATTTCTGGTGCGGCCGTATGCTACTCGTTATTTTTTGTACACAGCGATCATGGTATAGAAGGTTGATGTTTGTTGTGTGAGATAAATGGAGACCTTTGAATAGATGGTGCGTTATGGAGGCACATATTCTTTAATCTTGTTAAATTATCGGTAAGTATACCACTGATTGGAAATCAGGAAATACAATACAGTCTCATTCATTCACTTATGATCTTTCAATACAAGAATGGATGGTACATCATATGAGGAGTTGGTGGTCTTTGAGCTTCAAGCTTTCGGATGTTCTCTTCTGTCAGAAACTGAGGTGGCCAAGCCTCAAGGGTGACCGACATCGACTCGAGCTTCCCTTGAAGCTCCACGCGTTGGGCCTCCAGTTGTCGATGGAGCTCGGTCTCCGAGACCACCGGCTCCCGGGCGTCCTCCGGGGCTTGCCGGGCCAGCCGTGCCTCCTCTTCCGCGAGGCGCGTCTCCTCGCGCAGCTGGGACAGTTCACGCCGTTCTCTCTCCACGGCCTCCCGCACCTCGCTGAGCTGATTCTTGGCGGCGGTGTGGTGCTCCCTCACCTCGTTGAAAGAGGTGACGAAGGCCAATTGCTGGTCCCTGACGGCGTCCAGGAACCGGTGCCCCCGCTCGAAGATGCTCGGATCCCAGGTAAGGGGGTTCCAAGCGATCCCCGCGAGGGTGCCGAGGTCAGTACCGGGGAGAGCCGCCGAGGACAGTGAAGCCCCTGCTGCCGATGCGGGGCTGTGCGCGGAGTCGCCAGCCTGCTCCCGGGGGTCTTGCTGTCCTTCCCGAGCAACTTTCCCTGCGCTTACGCCCAGGGACCCAGGGTTGGAGAAGCTTCCCTGCTCCCGGCGGGGGCCGTCCCCTGCTGGGTGACGGGAGAGCCCGCATCGGCCGCCCCCGCAGCTACGGGCGCGTCGCCGGACGCAGTCACGGCGGCGGCGATGTCCACCGCTGCCGCTGTGTCCGCCGCAACGGGACTGGACGTAAGAGCCGGTTCCGGCTCCACCTCCGCCCCCACGGCCTCGACGACCGGGTCAAGATCGACCGCAGCTGCGCCCGTTTCGGGCATGGGCGCACTTGTGCCTGCAACAATGAGAAGCATAAGGATCGGCGAGTAATGGAGCCTTCAAAGACGGACAAGGGTAACCAGGGTGGTTACCTTGCGCAGCCGCCAGGCTTGCCGAGGAAACCTCCCCTGCCTCGCTTGTGCCGGCGGGAGCGTCTAAGAGGCTTGCCGCGGGCGTGCTGCCGCTCACTGCAGAAAAAAAAGGGTATGTTCATGAGTTTGGCTAACAAAAATTGCAGTTGCAGAAGAGTGACGAAGCCATACCGGCTGCCGGCCCTGCCTCCGTGGGGGCTGGGTCGCCAAGGGGCACGCCCGTGTCGCTGCCGACCCCTGCGGTCGGCAGCGCCGCTGGCATCGGCGCGCGTCCTTTTGCTGGGCGTACAGGGCGGGGAATCGCTCCTCGCCCTCTTGCTGGCACCCGCCGGCGAGGAGGACTTCAGGGGGTTACGCCGGAGCGCGAAGCCCCGGAAGACCCCCCCAAGCAGGTGGCGCCGTGGGCGCCCGTGGAGTCGTCGTGACCCGAAGAGCTCCGGGTGTCGACGGCGAGGCCGCCACGACGCCGGAAGTAGAACTCGTGGAGGCCCCCGCTACCGGGGCGAAGGCCGTTGCCGGGGCACCGGCGACCCCTGCAGGCGCTGGCGCTGCCGGAGTACGGGCGAGCACCCCGGGACCGGTTGCCGCCGCAACGCTCGCGGCTGTCGCTGAGGCGGAGGCCGCCGACGAGACACCCGCGACCCCTGTTGCCGCGGATGCCATCGGAGTGCCGAAGGGCGCCCCTGAAGCGGCGGCCGCCGCAAGTTTGGTGGCCGCCGCCGGGGCGGATGGAGCCGTCGAGGAGAGGGCTGCGGCCGCTGCAAACGTCCTCGATCTCCTCACGATCAAGGACGCGCTGTCGCTGCTTTCGTCGTCGACGTCTGCGGCGACCCCCTCCGAGGATGCAGCCGCCTGGCCCGCCTCGTCTTCCAGCGACTGGAGGGAGGGCCAGCTGGGCTCGGTTCCGTCCCCGCTCTCCTCGAACACCTGCTTCTCGCGGGGTGCTTGCGGGGGAGCGTGCGGGACCCGGGTGGGGGTGTCGTCCATTAACCCCCACTCGTTGCAGGGCGGGAAGGCGCCGACGATGTCGCTGAGCGCCCTGACACCGGCGTGAAGAGAGGAAACCCCCGGCGGGAACTCCGTTGATTGGAAGATCTCGCCGGAGATCCCCCTCACCCATGTCCTGAGGGTCTCCAAGTCCACGCCGTCCTCCTGGAGGCGTGTCCTGTCCCCGGGGCCCGTGTACATCCACACGGGCCGGGAGCGTAGCTGCAGCGGGGCTATGCGCCGATGGACGAAGGTGCGTGCCACGTCCACATCGGTGAGCCCCGCTAGCCGCAACGCCTTGATCTTGTCCATGATGGGGAGGAGGTCGGCGTCGCGGTGGTACCTATCCTGCCAGCCGTTCTGGGGTTGCGGCAGCTCCGTCGGCGGCTGGATGAACTCCTTGGGGTCCTCCACTCAGACCCAGCACCAGTCGCTCCGCCACTCTTTTTCAATCTTCTTCCCCGATCGGACAATGAACTCGGACTTCATCTGGTCGCGGGCACGGAAGACCACCTACGTACGATGCCATTTGAGGGCAGTCGTAGTCCTTGTTCACCTGGTTGATCACGAGCTGAGAATCGCCGTGAACAACCAGACGCTTAATGTCGAGGGCGACCGCTGCCCGCAACCCGGTTGGCGGGCCCTCGTACTCCGCCGTGTTGTTGGTGGAGTTAGCGAAATCGAGTTGAACAACGAACCTTAACTGGTCCCCTGTTGGTGACTCGATGACGACCCCAGCGCCTGCTCCCTGAAGATTGAACGCACCGTCAAAGTAGAGGACCCAGTGGTCCTCGTCCAGCTTGCCGGGCTGGCTGGTCTCCGGTTCACTTTCTTCTACGCCCGTGGACGTCCATTCTGCGACGAAGTCCGCCAGGGCCGCGCTCTTAATGCTTTTGGAGTTGGCGAAGTGGAGGTCGAACTCCGACAACTCCATCCTCCATTCGGCCACCCTCCCAGTGGCTTCACGGTTGGTGAGGGCCCGCTCAAGGCAGAACCCGGACACCACCGTGACGCGGTGCGCCTGGAAGTAGTGGCGCAGCTTGCGGGACGCAAGGAGAATCCCCAGAAGAAGCTTTTGTACTTGCGGGTACCTTGTCCGCGTGTCGCGCACCACCGTACTAACGAAGTACACAGGGTGCTGCACCAACCGCTTCCGCGGTGCCGAGGGGGGGAGTTAGGGCGGAAATCACGCATCCATTGCTCCGTTTGTAACGGCGCCGTACACGGGGCAGCGAAGGGATGCGGTCTCGCGACTGATCGGGGCCCACACGTCGGTTAAGGGCATAGCCCGGCAACCGACCAGGGGGAGACACTTCCGGGAACAGGTGATGCCGACCCACGCCCGGGGGCTACTGTCGCACCAGTGGCACCCGGGGTACCATAGCTGCGCGACGCGTGAGCCCCAAGCTACCAACCCGGAAGGGGCTAGCGGGGCTTCGGGGAACATTCTCGCTTGGGACCTCCCGGAAAGCTGCTTCCCGGGGGAGGTTCCCGGGTGCGTTGGGCCCGGGTGCTTCCCGGGGTCGACTTGCCGGGACAGGGAGTTCCCGGGCACCTGCCCCCGCCTCAGGCGCGTGGCCCAGTGGCCAGATCAACAGCGCCACGCGAGGCCGCGTGGCGGGCATGGGATGCGCGGTCCCACCAGGGCAAGGAGTAAGGCGCACGGCTCAGTAAACGAGCCGACCGACGGGTCGTTACCCGTCCGATCGAAGGAACAGTGGCTGTCCAATCCTACTCTAGGGTTTTAGACCCCTAGCAGCGGAGGTGGCATCCATGCACGCCACCAGCTCACCGGGGGAGTTGTATGCCTCCCCGCTGGACACTTATAGCTCATGCACCATGGCACCTATGGCATCCCCTTGAGTATAAAAGGAGGACCCACGCCAATGGTGAAAAAGGTTGTTGGTTTTTTCTTGGGTTCAGAGGGTTAGAGTCTGGGTTCCGCGCGAGTTGAGTTAGCTTGGAGCACTAGCAAAGAGTAGTAAGGAAAGCCCGGGAACTTGCCCGGCAACTTGTAAACGCTTGATCCACAATCAATATCAGCCCAGACAAGCAGGACGTAGGGTTTTACACCTCCGGGTGGCCCGAACCTGGGTAAAAAACGTGCGTGTGTTTGTTCTTGGATTAGCGCGCACTTTCTAGTACCTCACTTCGCCGGCCCCGCCGGGCCTCATCGGCCGTCCAGCGATCGCCGAGGCTCTGCCCCGACGCCCCTACCGAACCTAAAAGGGGGCCGTGACCGCACACCCCGGTGTCGGAGCACCGTGCGACGACATGCGCTCCTTGTCGCCGGCTTGGAGGGGCAGCTTCTTCACCTTGGCGGCCTCCTCCCGGAGCCCCTGCCCCTTGCCGGGGTGCGAGCTCGATCCTGCGCCTCCCCCGGCAAGCTCTCGCAGGGTAGTGCGGGCCTTCTTCGCTGTCGGGGCATCGCCCGGCAAGCTGTCGTCCCCGACAGCATCCTCATCGCCGGCGTCAACTGCGGCAGTGGCCCGGACGACCTCGCCAACGCACCAGGCCGCGTCCTTGAGGTCACACCGGATGGAGAGGACTCCATAGACGGACGGCATCTTCATCACGCCATAAGCGCAATGCGTGGCCGCCATGAACTTGATCAGCGCTGGCCGACCAAGGATCCCGTTGTAGGGCAACGGGGTATGCGCCACGTCGAACACTATGTGCTCGGTCCTGAACGCTTCCCGGGACCCGAAGGTGATCGGCAGCGTGATGCGTCCCAGCGGGCGCACGATCCCGGGGTTCACCCCCCGGAACGGATCGGTGGGCTTCAGCTGCTCCACCGGCAGCTGGAGCTTTTCCACCAGCCTGGCGGACAGCAGGTTAAGCCCCGCTCTGTTGTCCACCAGGACCTTGGTCACCGTCATATTGCGAATGATCGGCGAGACGATGAAGGGTATTACCCCTGAACCCAACTGTCGTGCTGGGTGATCGTCGGCGCTGAAAGTGATCGGCACGTACGACCACCTCAGCGGCTGTTGTGCCTCCGCATCCGGCAACAGCGCGCACACGTCGCGGGTGAGGCGCTTCACCGCGGCGTGGGATGGGAGAGCATAAGCTCCCCCATGGATGCAGGCGACGCCGCGAGGCTCCTGAAAGCCTGGCTCGTCGCCGCCAGTACAGTCGGACTCGCGCTGCTCCTCAGCGCGTGCCATGTCGCATCCCCGGGGAGGGCGTTCCCGGCCAGCGCGGGGCTGACCGCGCCCCTCTTGGGGTTCATCCCTGCCGGTACCGCCGCCGGCAGGCCTCGGCCCCGCTCTGGGGTCGTTCGGGCAGTCTCGGGAGAGATGCCCGATGTCGCCATAGTTGAAGCAGGCGCCGGTGGCGCGACGCTCCTCATGGCGCTGCTCCCGCCGCTGCTTGATCCCCTGCTGAACGCGGCAGTCCTGCGCATCATGGGTGGAGTTGCTGTGGATGGGGCAGCGGGGCGTGTCGCCCTGCTTCCCGCCAGACCCTCCACCCAGCGAGGCCTTCTTCGCGGGCCTCGCGGCAGGAGCCCCCGAGTCCGCAGTGAGGACTTGCTTCCCGCTGCACTTGCGGGAACCCTTCTTCGGCGAGCCCTCGCCAGGGCTCGCGGCAGCCTTAGCTGCCAGCTCGGGCGCTAGGCGCCCTTCCTCGGCCATGGCGTACAAGTCCTGCGTCGTCCGGATCCGTTGCGTGCTCAGCTTCTCGCGCATCTTGGGATCGCGGACGTTGATGGCGAAGGTGATGATGATGGCGGCCGCCTCCGCCTCTGGGATGGAATAGGAGAGGTTGGAGAAACGGTTGAAGAAGCCCCGCAACGTCTTCCCTGCTTCTGCACAATAGTGTGCAGCTCCGCCATGGTTCCCGGATGCTTATAGCCGCCTTGGAACGCGCTCACGAACTGCTTGCGTAGGTCCACCCAAGTGGCGATGGACCCGGCGGGCGGGTTGAGCAACCAGGTTCGCGCTGATCCTTTCAGGACCATCAGGAACCAGTTCGCCCTAACCTTGTCGTCGGTGCCGATGGCATGCATGCCCAGCATGTAGGTTAGGAGGAAATCCTTGGGGTTGGCGGTCCCGTCGTACGTACCGAGTGCGGGTGCTCGGAACTTGCAGGGCCACGTCACCCGCCGCAGCTCGCGTGTGAACGCGGCGCGGCCGTCCTCGGGGCCCATGGGGGCATCTTCCTGCTCCTGTGGGCGCTGGCGCTCTACCTCGCGCCGGCGCCGGCGCTCCAAGCGCTGGCGCAAATCCTCCTGCTGGCGGGCATTCAAGATGCCACGCGCATCGCCCCCCAGAACGGTGGGCGATGAGTTTGAGGACCCCTCTGGGCCCCCGTCTCCTTGGCCTCCCTGCGGAGGGGGAGGGTTCTCCCCCTGTCGTGAGGCGGGTGGCGCGTCTGCGGTGCTCCGGGTTCTGCCCGTGGCCGGAGCCTACTGGGGCGCCCTCGCCTTGCGGCTGCTGGGCGGCCAGGGCGAGAAGCGTTCCAATTCCTCGCCCCACGTCTCATGCGCCGGCGTGCCCTGCTGCGGCTCGTACCGCACCATGACGCGCGCGGCAATGATGGCTTCCGTCGGGGTTCGTGCGGGGGGTGGTCGGTTTCCCGAGCGGCTGCTTCCCGCCCTGGCCCCGGACGCCTCTGGGTGCGACGGGTGCGAACTCCCAGGGGTTGCACCCGACGCGGTGTGCCCCTGGTGCCGCTGCCGCGGAGCATCCTCGACCCGCGACTCAACTCGCTGGCCGGCGCGGGCGGCACCATGCCCGCTCGCGCGACTGGCCCCGGCACTGGGGGCAGCCTGTCCATTCGGCCGATTGTCCGCAGACGGCCGAGGAGGCGGGGGAGGCAGCTGGGGTTGCTGCCCTCTCGAGGGCTCGGGGTTCTCCTGAGCCCCCGACTCGGGTCGCACGTCGTGCGACCGCGTGTGTACCGCTGGGGCTTCACGCGAGTCTATCCGTGGATCGCCAGCCCGCTTGGGGGGCATGGCGACTAGTCCCGTCGGCGAAGAAAGCGAGGCCGACGTCGATGCTAACGCCGCTGCCGGCGGTTACCGAGGAGCTCTACTCCCGCACCCCCTACCTGGCGCGCCCAATGTCATCGCACGGTGCTCCGACACCGGGGGCGTGCGGCCACGGCCCCCTTTTAGGTTCGGTGGGGGCGTCAGGGTTCACCCCGGCGATCGCCGGCACGGCCGATGGGGCCCTACTGGGCCGGCGCGATGAAGTGCTAGGGGTGCGCGCTAATTCAAGAACAAACGCACGCACGTTTTTACCCAGGTTCGGGCCACCCGGAGGTGTAAAACCCTACGTCCTGCTTGTCTGCACTGGTATTAGTTTAGAATCGAGTGTTTACAAGTTGCTGGGCAAGTTCCTGGGCCCTCTCTCACTGGCTAGGTACCCCTTTCTACTCTTTGCTAGTGCGGGAAGCTAACTATGAGCTGGTCGAACTCAGCCAAACTGTCTACTGGAGCCAACTAATCTCCTGCGGAAGCCTTTGACCGCTAGCGAGGGTCCTCCATTTATACTCAAGGAGATGCCACAGGTGCCACGGTGCATGAGCTACAAGTGTCGGGCGGGGAGGCATACAACTCCCCCCGGTGAGCTGGTAGCGCGCATGGATGCCACCTCCGCCGCTAGGGGTCTAAAACCCCTAGAGTAGGATTGGGCAGCCACTGTTTCTTTGATCGGACGGGTAACGCCCCGTCGGTCGGCTCATTTAATGAGCCGTGCGCCTTACTCCTTGCCCTGGTGGGACCGCGCATCCCACGCCCGCCACGCGTCCTCGTGGCGCTGTAGATCTGGCTACTGGGCCCCGCGCCTGAGGCGGGGGCATGCGCCCGGGAACCCCCTGTCCCGACAAGTCGACCCCGGGAAGCGCCCGGGCCCAACGCACCCGGGAACCCCCCCCCCCCCCCCCCGTCCCGGCAAGTATGGAGCACCTCATATAATCCATCATACATGGTAGACATTTAGCTCCTGGATTAGTGTTAGCATGTCTTCATAGTAGTTGATATCAAGAGACAACTAGAATCCAGTCCTGTTACATCTTCAGGTGTAGCTGAAGGTATTTGCTCAATTGCCTTTGCTTCAGGTGTAGCTGAAGGTATCTTAATATTCCTATCTTATCTCTTGCCTAACTAATATAGAAGATATTAACAGGATATCGTCCCTTATTTGGATACCTAGGGCTGTGCCCCTGTAGGGATGTACGCCCATGACATTACACCCCCTTTTTTCAGCAGCTTGTCCTTGAGTTGCGGTGGTGGCCACGATTGAAGTCCGAGGAGGCCCCAAGCTGATGGTTGGCCATGGTTGTGCAGAACCTTTGACTTTGGATGATGAAGCACCCATACCCCTGCCACCATTGGAAGAAGTGGCCTCTCCCTCGTGCCCGTGCCTGAGGGCAGGAACCGCCATGTTGCTGCAGCACGTGTCACCACCTTTTCCTACACTCGCCCCGAGAGGCGCTTCTTCCCTGTTGCTGGACGGCCAAGGCGCTTGTTGCTGCTCCTCGCATGCTTGGCAGGTTGCACTACCACCGGGTCTGGCTTTAGTTGCGTCGCCCGTAGGGACGGCGAAGATGAAACCAGCAGCGACGGTGAAGGCAATGGCGATGTAGATGAGATCAGTGGTGCTGCAGCTGGTGGGGATATGGTTGTCGGTGTGGCTGCTTTCCATTGCTCCACCCAAGCGCGGACTTTGGTGCAGATTGCATGCACCTTGTCGAGCACAGCTTCAACCTTTGCGAGCGGGGCTTGCAGTTCGTCAAACGCAGATTGAATGTTGTCGCATGTAGCTTCAAACTTGGCGGAAGGAGATAACTCCGTGGCATCAGGCATGATGGAGATCGACTGCTCTGATACCACCAAATTGACATGAACCTGGTTCACGACATGGGGGATAATGGCTTTAGGACCTATACGAGGTGACCCTGGACCCAGGAGGCGCTACGGCACCATGAAAGGCAGCGGCACCTCAAGGGCAAGGAGGAGGTCTAATTAGATTGGTTTATTCTTACTTGCCTCATATCTTTTACAGGGGCCCTTTATATAGGGAAGACTCGACTTGACATCCAAGAAATTAATCTCTACTTTCCTAACAAACCATATCTCTACTTTCCTAAACAAACCATATCTTAATATTCCTATCTTATCTCTTGCCTAACTAATATACGAGATACTAATAGGGATATCGTCCCTTATTTGGCTACCTAGGGCTGCGCCCCTGTAGGGATGTACGCCCATGACAGAGTACTATCAGTAGGTTCGTATAACTTCTTATACGAACATTTTCTTGGAAAGAATTTTCATTTCCCAAAGAAATTTACGTAGCCATTACCTGACCTTGTGATGTGTTGGTCTTTTTTCTTTCTGCTGGGCAATACAAACAACTCACGAGGTTAAAACAGAGTATTGCAATACATTTAATTTATTTATACCATATAGTTAAGGAAACATTTGATGCTTGAGGCCGGTAGCATCATGTCTCTCATCAGAATTATATGTGCCTCCATTCAATAGCTCTTCAACTTGCTTACTATCGCTGTCAAGTCTCCTGCTTGAATTTTTCATAACTGAAAGTGTCACTACTGGAGCCCTCCATGTGACCTCCTGGTACAGCTTGAGCTCTGTGTGAGGCTGAAGAGGACTTTCCTTTCCTTTTCATGTTTAGGGCTTGAAGATATTTCAGGGATTTAGATAAAATGTTGTTGTGTGTATAGGCTTTAACAAAAATTCAGAACCGGAAAGCTAACGGTAATCGTATATTGGCAAGAAATTTCATTTCTGTGATGGCATATAAGCAAGATTTGTTTGTTCGGTGGCATATTAGCAAACCTATCGTTTCTCAGTGGAAAATAAGCAATTCTTTCTTATAAGAATGCACGAGATGTTCTTGTTTTTAACTTTAATTAATTTGTTTGATACAGATCATCAGTAAATTTTTGTTGCTAAATGACTTCTTTCTAGAAACTAAAATTATACCCGCTCCATTCCATAACTGATCTCTTTGCTAACAGTGGGCAGACAAAGGATTGAGTTCTACTGATATGAAGCTAAGCAATGCTAAAAATGTGATATTACTCTGTTTAACTGCTAGCTGAGATCATCTGGGCAGAATACCACTTGGTTGGCGTTACTAAGTTTTCTTTACTTTTTATAATTTTGTTTTGTCAATTTGGTCGCTTTATTTTATTTTCTGCAGATGATATGTATATTCTTTGTAAAATTGAAAAAGGGGGTAGGTAAGTATAAAGAAAAACACCAAGATGATATGTATCTTTGTTGTTCTTAGGTTCTACAACTTGATCTGTTCAAAGGTGTGGGATAGATCAAGTTGTAGTCTAAGAATCCAAGAAAAAAATAATCTTTTGTCAGCTGCATGACATCTTTGTTTGGAAGTTAGAGTGATTGCACTAAGGTGGCTCATGAGATATCTCAATTATTCACAGTAGACCAATTATCAATTCGTATTTTGGCTGTAAATAAATGCTAAAGCATGTTGGTACAATCCTTGTACCTGACTGGTGATTGATAGTCAGCATCATATGAGCTTACCAGAGTTTTGGCTTAAGAGCTCAGTTGTGAGGGACTAAATCGGATGAGCTTATTAGCACTTATGGAGTACCATGCTAAATATCTTTACGGATCCCATATCATTATGTATTGTATCATTTGGCAATGTTTTGTTCCCAACATTCCAACTCAGGTCGACATACACCCACCAAATGACGTTCATTCGGTAGGGAGACGTAAATGAATAAAGAGAGGAAAGGAGATGAATGGAGAAGAAAGGAAAAGGAAGAACAAAGAAGCAAAGGCCAAGGTCGCACGCTTGTGCAAGACGTGCAAGCAAATAGCATTTCACGATAGTCGCAACTGTCGAAGCAAAAAAAAAGGCCGTGGAAAAGAAACCATATAGTATCTTCTTTTTTTTTGTAAAAGTAGCCATATATATTAAGTCAAGGATACATGCTACAAGCAGCAGTGCTCTGAAGAACAACAGAGCTAAACAGGGCAGAGCACACCCAAGCAGGAGAGTAAAACTGAAACAACAATCGTAGAAGGCATCGGCAGGAGCCAGCACCATGTCCACATGAGTAGTCTGTAGCGAAGCAGCAACTTTTTTTTTTTGATAAATAGTCACGTCACAAATCAGCGGCTATTTTTTATTGTTTTTCCTAATTCTGAGAGTCCATAAGGTTAGGTCCTCAATTATCATTACAAGGCTATGAGCTGAGCTGACGACCTCATTATTGAAGACTTTGGCATTACGAGCTTTTCAGATCCTCCACATAATGATTAGTAAGATGGAAGGCCAAATAACAATGTTGAGACTGACAGGAGGAAGGAGATGCCAAAGGTCGGAGAAGATAGTTCCAGGAGACGGAATACCCAGATACCCAGCTTATCCCAGACCTGGAGCGCAAGAGGGCACGAGAGAAACAGGTGATCCCGATCTTCTGAATCATGACCACAGCTCGCACGGGCCGCCGATTGAGTGTCGAATTTGTGATGCAAATTTTGACGCGTGTTAAGTCGATCCCTGAAGAGGAGCCAAGCGAAGACCTTGACTTTGTTAGGGACGAAAGCTTGCCAAATGTGATCAGCGTTAGGGTCCTTTGGAGCAGCGGAAAGGGCAAGGTAGGCGCCCCTTGTGGACAGCAGAGACCCGTCCTTTAGAGTCCTGACATCGGGAGCATCATCAAGAGCAACGTGCTGCGACACAAGAAGCAAAAGATCGAGTTCTGCCTCAGCAACGAGAGTTAGACGATTCCGCAAGCCAAGCTCAAGTCACTCGTCCAAAATTTCTGAAACTAAAGTATGGTGGGACAAAAGAATAGGGAAAACTGATGCAAGTGTATGTGGTAAAATCCAGCAATCAAGCCAGAAAAAGGTGGATGCTCCTGATCTAACCTTGCAAGAAGTAATCGATCTTAATACATCGATATGCTATAAAATAAGCTTAGCAAGGTGGGAGCTGGGTGGTGTGGCTTTGAAGGGATGAGGCCAGTGAGCTAATATCCAATTTTTCCAAGGAAGGTTATCGAAATGGAGGAAACGAAATGCAAATTTCAAGAGCAAGCTAGCATTCTGCAATGAAAGATTTTTTACCCCTAAACCACCCGCAAGCTTAGGTAGACAGACATTATCCCAAGCAATCAAACATTGAGCCCCGGAACAAGAATCTTTAGCAGCCCAAAAAAAATGACCTTCTTGATTTGTCCAGTTTAATTATAATTGATTTAGGAATTTTGAAGGAGGACATGAAATAAGTTGGAAGGGAGTCTAGGACAGATGAAACTAAGATCATTCTCCCCCCTTTTGATAGCAGCGATGCCTTCCAACCAGCAAGATATTTGTCACACTTCGCAATGATTGGCTAAAAGACGGAGGCAGGTGATTTGTACGGCGAAAGCGGCAGACCAAGGTAAGTTTGTGGAAAGGAGTGCAAGCCCGTACCTAAGGATTGAGACAGTACAATTGCGTCCTCCAAGGGAATATTAAGGATTGAGACAGTACGAAGCAGCAACTGATACCTTCGAGGGCCTCAAACGTGCTCGCCAGTTGATGCTGTTGGGAATATGCCCTAGAGGCAATCATGTATGATGTAATTCCCAATGTATTCATAAATATTATTAAGTTGTCCTTGTTTGAACATCTGATATGTATCATTGAATATGTGATTTGATTGTGGAACTATGTATTCATGTTGTTCATACTAAATTGTCCTTAGTCATTGAGGTTGTGCTGGACACATAACCTAAACTAATGTGAAAGTTGGCTGATGACTCGGTTCCACTTGTCATGGGCATGGTGATGTCATTCCAGCTTACACGGACTCGGGTAAAGAGTTTAGCGAGTCGGACTGACCCATATTGAGATGCAACGAGTAGGTCGTCATTTGCATGTCTCAATCAATGTAATCCTTAGACCTGAGGTTATCGCACAATCCGAGTTGTGGATCACCAACTTAGGTTCTGTCAAACGTTGTTCCGTAACAGGGCAGTTATAAAGGCAGAGTTCGGGTTGACTGAGAATCAAGCTGTGTGATGTGGATAACCAAGATGGGATTTTGCCCCTCCGACTGGAGAGATATTCTCTGGGCCCTCTCGAGTGATATGATTTGGGAAGCATGGCCATGCGCGACTTGGTTAACTGTTAACCGGGTCGATCGACTAAGAGTTAGTCGGATGAATCGTATATCACGGATCGAGAAGAGAGTTGAACTATTAAAGGGATGACGATTAATCGCCTATAGTTCGACAAGGTATATCGTGAGGCAAAAGGGACTAAGACGTATGTCACATTGGAAGGTACGTCGTCATGACTCGATGGTACTTGGGAGTCGGCACGTTCTGCTAGGAGCCGCTACCGATTGATCGATTGTGAGTCGGACTCCAATCGTGTCCAAGTCGCCATGAGCCTGCGGGGTCACACACTTAAGAGCGGGAGCAAATATTTGGTCGGGTTGGACCCGAACTGGAATTGGGCTGACAATGCGAGTTGGACTCGCAGGGTGGATGGGCCACAAGGCTTGGAGCCCACTTCCACTCGATATATAAGCAGGGGCGTGGGATGCCTAAGGGGCACGGTTTTTCCACTCTCATGCGTTGAGAACCCTAGCCCGATTCAGTTCAACCGTCGCACCGGACCTAACAGTCCGCCGCCGGAGCTCCTCCTCGCACGTGTGGATACCGGCAGAGGTGCTGTACGTTCAGCACTTCGACGATCGCGGGATTGGATCGGCTGGATCGGATCGAGGGACTGCACTGCATCAAGACGCCACATCGATAATCCGCAACTGCGCGTCTAGTGGTAATCCTCGTGGCCTTCTACCTCGGCTAGATCTTGGGAGTTCGCGTAGCAAAAGTTTTTGTTTATCTCTACGCGCCCCTTCAGATGCCTCTCCGGTGGCTCTCTCGGCGATCGATCTGGCTTTTGCACTTAAGGTAGATGATAGGGTTGTAGATATTGAAAGATCGAGAATGTCACAGAGGGGGGGTGAAATGTGACCAGTTTTAATTCTTTCTTCAAAAATGAAGACTGAAGACAGTCGCAGTACTTCAACAACAGGGATTACACTTAGTAATTTTAGAGTTGCAGCGGAAAGAAGAAAGATGAACAAGTTTATAGCAGCAGCAATGAAGACATAACACAATGAATCAGTTATACTTCAACAGAGAGTAAAAGTTGAGGAACGAAATCACCAGGACTGAAGCCACAAGGATTTGTTTTCCAAAGTTCAGATTGTTGGCACAATCATACGTCTCCGTTGAGGGGGCTGAGTCACACAAGTCCGCCCAATCCTCCCGAGCTAAGACCGAAGTCTCGCCCAGTTACTCGTGGTAGATCTTGAGGTGATCTCCGGACCTTCACAGACTGGTTGATGGCAAATCACAATCTTCGATTGCTCTTCAACACTGACTGCTAGCCATCTAGGTGATGCTAATCACCAAGAGTAACAAGCTTCAAGTGCTCGGCTAAAGAGGGGATCCCATTCTTCACGCTCAGTTCAGCTCTAAGGATTTTATCAGGTGTTCTTCAAAACAACTCACTGGGGATCACCACCAAACTCCTTCAGGGTGGGTCGTCTTATATAGCCTTGGCCACGGCTGATCTAGCCGTTGTGACCCGTTGGATAAAGTGATCCCTGAGACTCCAGCTCACACTTTATCACTTTGTCTCACAACGGTTGGATTAGGTGGTCAAGAACGAAAGTGACAGATTTTCAAACACATTTGAAATCAGAGTGAAGACTTCACCTGGAAGTTTCTGTGAAGCCTGAAATGCTTCATTCTTCACTCCGACGAAAAACACCCACACAGATAATGGTTTTCGCCTAAGCTGAACATGAAGAATAGGTTTCACCTAAACCAGCTCCACACTTCAAACCCCCCTTAATAGTATGGCGTTCCTATACTCAAGTGAAGGAAAAAGCTACGAAAAGACTTATGAAGAATGCTACGCTTCATGTTCTTCACCGTTCTTCACTGAGTTCTTCGTACTTCAAGCCAGTACCTGTACTTCAATTTTTAGAGGTCATCGATGCTGGTTAAACCAACTCTTCTAAGGAACTAAAACCTGAAACACTCCGTGTAACTCATTAGTTCCTCAACATGTTGTCATCATTCATCAAAACCCATACAGGGGCAAGGTTTCCCTTTCAGATCTCGAATGAGCATCATCGAACCCCATCTTGGACTACAGGCTTTGTCAAACCTGAGGTGCACCAGCAAAAGCTCACTCATCTGCCTTTGGTGCACAACTCGAACAAAGCCAGCAATGCGACTGGTGAATCTTCTCCATGCTTCATTGATAGCACTGCATGAAGGTAATGCTTGCAAAGATGCGTGATTGAAACAAACGCAGCCAGAGATTAGCAGAGCTGACAATAGAACACCGTAGGAGAACAACTTCACCATGAAGGTTCGCCCAAATATTCCACCAAAATTGACAGCGCCAATCTCCGACCACAAACTCCCTATCCAAAACCAGCAGCACCTCGCCGCCAAAGATTGATAAGGAGAAGAGGGGAGGGGAACCCGCGCAGGACAGCTCCATCTGCGGCCACCACATCGGGAGAAGCTCTGATGAGCAGCCACGGTGGAGTTTACTCAGATCCAGATCTGAGTGGCGGAGTTTATTGTGGGGAACAAGAGGGGAAAGGGCTTCGGTACCACCAGCAAGGGCTTCCACGGCGACGGGAGAAGGACGGCGAGCCACCTCAAGCCGACAGCCATGGCAGCCACGAGAAGAGCAGCACCGGAGATGCGTCATGGCGACAAAAGCCCCTAAGGCAACGAAGGAAAAAAAAGGTAATATACATAAACTAGAGGAGCGTCGGGCCTCCCTCCCCGTGAAGGGAGAGAAAGCGGAGGGGAGGGCTGCCTGCGAAGGGAGAGAAAGCGGAACGAGAGTTCAGGAGGTTTCGGGAAGAGACGAGAGAGGACCCGTTTGGGGTCGAAACAGATGGAATTCCGAAAACCATAGTATCTTAATGGAGCATCATGATAGCTGCAGCCTGCTATTTGTGTCAATAACAACATTATATTAGTTTACCGAATATCTGCATTTATGTAATGGATGAGAATTTGTGTTTTGCCCAATTGATTATCTTATTTGTATTACACTGATATCAGGTTTTAGCAGGTTCACATAAAGTGCAAAGATCAGGTTTTAGCACGTTCACATAATCTTGTCAGACTTATCTTATTTGTATCACACAGATACTATGCACTGATTCAGTACTTTCCATGGAACGACAATACTCCAGGTTATTTTATACATTGATTCTTTGGGCTGCTAACTGCTGCTAGCATGCATCATGTGCAAACTTTACAAGAAATACATCAGACTAGCCACATCAGACCAGGAACACCTCAATTGCCGATAAGAACAAGCCAATAAGAATTTGTTTCCATCTGAAATTTCCATTCACAACAACTTGCAGTCACTTGTTTCTGAAAATCAATATTCACCAAACAATGTACAGGCACATTCTAAACTCTGATTTGGGAGTCTACAAGCTAGAAGGGCCATTGGCCGAAAATTTATTACGCAAGAAGAGAGGAGTTCAGGAGAGTTACAAAGTGCAGGAAGAGCCTGCAAATGCTACACAAGTAGCATACCAGCCGGAGCTAAAGAGCTAACAAGGACCAAAGCTACAAAATGCTACAGATGTAGCATACTATCTTCAGTAAAAAATTGAAAACGACCTTAGTTACATCAAACTGAGCAAGATTACAGAAAAAATTCAGAGAGCTGAAACACAACCGACAGTTACATTTCAGGAGTCTACAAACTCACAAACCATATTTGGGAGGTCAGTGATCGAAAAGACGCTGAAAATCAGCCCGCTCTGATGCGCGAGATGCACGAGTGCACCTGAAGGAGAGATTCATAGGATTGCACAACCAGACCCCCTAAGGACACCGGCCTATATATATAACTAGATGATGTCCCGCACGTTGTTGCGGAAATTTTTAGTTAACATAAAAAGTATTGAAAATTAAAAACATATAATAAATTGTACATTCTTCACTTAGTGAGAATAACTTGATAAAAGTAACATGCATGCATGTGCAAAATTATGAGTTTTTACTAAATAGGTGTGAACAATTAATCACGTGACAATGTGCAAAAATCGCCTAAAATGCCGCACGCCCAGCAGCGGCAGCGCGTGGCCGATTCCTTCGACCGCTGCTGTCTCCTGGCCCGTAACCTTCCCTCGACCTCTCTTGGCTCCTGCCTGTCGTTCCAACTTCCAGATACCCCGACTGCTCCTTTGCTCGCAGGCGGCAGGCGCAAGCACGGCTGGGCGCAAGATTGCAGTTCGAACTTAAAGTCCAATCAAATCGATTCGCGATTCATGAAGTCACAGGCAGGCGCAAGAGTGCCAGAGAGGTAAAACAAACAGTCACCAATAAACTTGTATTTTCTGGATCAATCTAGCAACCGAGGATTCATCTGTTTTCTCTTTTGTGCAACACTTGCACTTGCATACTTGCAATTTCAGTTGTTGTTTAGAGTTTTTCCGTTGCCGTCTTGGAGAAGATTGCTGATTGCTTAACTGATTTACTCCGGCCGTAAAAAATTCAGGTGTTCTCTGTCCTTTTCTTGTAAGCATGTTGTCTAAGAAGCACTTATCTGGCTGTGAGAAAAGAAAAAAGAGGAAACGAGTAGATCAGCTAATTGAATCTCAGAGAGGGGCTTTGCATAGATTTGTTTCGAGGAATGTCAATACTGTGCAATCAGGTGTCCCTTGTGTTGAAGAGCAACAACCTGATGAGAGTGAGAACACAGTTCAGGAAAATGTTGCCATTGAGAATTCTGAAAATTTTAGTGACCATGAACATCCTGGAAACATAGATCCAGATGAACAAGAATCTTCTCGTTTTGATATTTATGACCCTAGAACTTGGGATAATTTTGACAATAAATCAAGAGATATTCTAATTGAAAAAGGGCCTACAAGGGAGTGTAATCTTGTGTTTGAAAAGGATGATATTGGCAGACATTTTCGTATGCTTACTACTCAAGAAAGCTAAGTAATGGGGAGGTCAGTGATCGAAAGTGGTTGGTGTACTCTAAACACGTGAATAAAGTTTACTGTTTTTGCTGCAAATTGTTCAAGTCTGGAAGTAGCAAAAGTTTATTGGCATCCGAGGGACTAAGGGATTGGAAGCATCTTAGTGAGAAGCTCAAATTACATGAGAACAGCCTGGAGAATATCACTAACGTGAATACTTGGAAAGAGGCAAGACTGAGGTTAAGTAAAAATGAAACAATTGATAAAGATTTGTAGCAAGAAATTGCAAAGAAGAAAGAGCGATGGAGATAAGTTTTAATTAGAATTATTTCTGCCGTGAAATTTCTTGCCAAGCATGGTTTGACTTTTCGAGGATCAAATGAGAAACTGTATCTAGATAACAATGGGAACTTTTTGGCAACAATTGAAATGATCGCAGAATTTGATCCTGTAATGCAAGATCATCTTAGGCGCATTCAAAATAGTGAAATTCACTATCATTATCTTGGCCATAAGATACAAAATGAGTTGATTTCCCTTCTTGCTCAGAGTGTTAAAGATACTATCTTAAGGATAGTTAAGGATGCCAAGTATTTCTCCGTAATCCTAGACTGTAACCCTGACGTGAGCCACGAGGAATAAATGACTCTAATTCTAAGGTGTGTAAACATGTCAAGTACCGCTACAAAAATAGAAGAGTTTTTTCTGGAGTTCTTAAAGGTGGATGATACATCAGGAGGACTTTATGATGAGTTAATATGTGCAGTTAAATCCCTTGGTTTGAATGTGAATGATGTTAGAGGTCAAGGATATGATAATGGTTCCAATATGAAGAGAAAAGACAAAGGGGTCCAGAACAGATTGCAAGAAATAAATCCAAGAGCACTGTACATGCCTTGTGCTTGTCTTAGCCTGAATCTTACTCTGTGATATGGCAAAATCTTGTAGCAAGGCAATTACTTTCTTTGGAGTTGTGCAACGGATTTACATCTTGTTTTCAAGCTCTACTAAGAGGTGGCGAGGTATTGCTTGATAATGTTCCAAACATGACTGTTAAATCTTTGTGCAACACTCGTTGGGAGAGTCGGATAAAGAGTGTTGAAGCTATTAGATATCAAGCGCCTCAGTTAAGAAAAGCTTTATTGGAACTACAGACAACTTCTAATGATGACCCCAAAATTAAGAGTGATGCAAAATCTTTGGTTGCTGCACTTCAGAATTTTGAATTTTTAGTCGGTATGGTCATTTGGCATGATGTTCTATTTACTATAAACTTGGTGAGTAAGAAGCTGCAGTCTAAAATTGTGTGCATCGATGTTACCCTTAAGCAAATCGAAGGTGCCATCTCATTTTTTAGGGAGTACAGAAATGATGGCTTTACATCTAGTTTGATTATTGCAAAATCTATTGCATCTGACATGGATATAGAGCTTGCATTTCCTGTGAAGCGACGTGTTACAGGAACAAGACACTTCGATGAAAATAATGACAATGAAGAAAATGATCAAAATTTAGAAGCACAGGCAGTTGAGGAGGAATCATTCAGAATTAAATATTTTCTGGTGATGATAGATGTTGCAATTGCTTCCCTCACCAAAAGATTTGAGGAACGGAAGTCATTTGGGAGCATATTTGGCTTCTTGTTTAACTCTGAGAAATTGAAGTCCTTGGAAGATGATGATCTAAGAAGATGTTGCACTAAATTTGCAAAAAACTTTTTCTCATGATAACTCGGCAGATGTTGACTTGGATGATTTTTGTCTGAACTAAAAGTGTTGCAAGTGGTACTGCCAAGTACAATCATGTCAGCGGATGAGATATTCGAGTTTGTTAGAGCGGCACATTGTGATCCAAATGTCTCTATTGCTTCTAGAATTCTCTTAACTGTACCGGTGACCATGGCATCAGCTGAAAGAAGCTTTTCAAAACTGAAGTTACTGAAAAATTATTTGAGGTCACCTATGTTACAGGAACGACTGAATGGTTTGGCAATGTGTTGTATTGAGAAGAATGTATTGGATGATATTAATCTTGACACTGTCATCGATGACTTTGCGTCAAGAAATGCATGTAGTCATTTCAAATGATTGTTGAAGGTTAGTCTGTCACCTTTCTTTTTTTCCTATGAAAATTCATCAATGTTATACTGCATTGATTTTGCAACTGATATATGGAATTGATTTTTTTTACCACAGTATAAAGTCGCTGGGCCCATTCATGAAGATCGCCCCGGGGCCTTCGAAACCTCAGGACCGGTGCTATTCTTCTCCAGTTTGAGCTCGTAAGGTCTGGCAGGGCTACCTTGTAATTTGCAACCAGGAAGACATGCTACCGGTCCAACTAGTGTTCCTGGAACCATGTACTTTAAATTTGATAATATGTTCCTATACTTGGCATTTGGAAATTGGAAATGACATTGTTCTTATAAGATGGAATTCCTCAATCTTTTATCAGCATGTGTGATTTCAAAAGCGATCTTAACTCCTACAGATTAAATTGAATGTTGTGTTAGTTTTCTTAGATGGATACACACTCTGCCTCGGTCTATTCAAATGAAACCAAACCAACAGCATCCTCTGTTTCAAACGACAGCGCAAGTTCAAAAACTAAGTACGTATTACAGTTCCGGGTGAATGCTAGATACGTAAAACTACAACTGAAGTAATTAGAACAGCCATAAGGATGGCACCGCCATCTTCTGTTTCTTTTCAGGTGGCTGATCGCCCCATGGAGGACCAGCCAGTGTTCATCAAAACATGAGGTGCTTCTTCATCTTCCACCAGGTACTGCCAGCTCTCTGGTTTGTCATCCCCAGCGCTCAGGTAAGCCTCAAAGGATTCCGCAGCAGGCCAGTGAAATGTTCGGACCATTTTTCCAGTAGCTCCTGGGCAGGTCCTTTTGAACAGGATTTTCCACTCCCTGATAAGTCATAAGACTAACTCCACACCTCTGTGATCTTCAGCCAAACATCATGGTTAAAAATTGTAGCATTTCTGTACTTCCAAAGGGCTGCAGACCTGCAGTGCACATGCTATTAAATACACCCAACTTCTTATTATTGACCCAATGTAGCCATCGAAGGAAAATCAGAGACTGCTATTAAAAAAAATAGAGCTATTTCTTTCGACACATTGTGCAACCACACATTCATGTTATGTTGGTTGCATGTAGTGCAGGTCCGAATTCAACTACTGTTGATTGTGGCCCTCGGTTTACTTATAGCCTGGAATCTGTGTTACTTCTTTCAACATTCTGCGAAACACTACACCAACAGTGAAGAAAATTTTCCATGAAAATAAGATAATAATGTTACAACGTGTACAAAGTAAAAGCTTGATGTACAATTAGATTACTTTTGAACAGAGATTTGGTCATACAGAAGTTAGCACCAACACGGATCGCATTAGCTTATCACAGTTAAAGTGTTTATTGTGACATTACATTTCATCTGAATATGGATGTTCATGTTGACCGTCGCGAGAATCGGTATTCCCTCAACTGCTGTCCTCCATTCTTGTCCATCGAGCTGTGCAATTCCGATGTTGGTCGTAGGGAGTATCCATCTCCCATGAACGGCCGTCCACCGTTCATGTCGATTCTCTGCCTGCTTCCATGCTTGCTGCCATCTTCTCTATCGTTGTTCATCCGTCTTGCCGCCCCACTGCCACCTCTCCTGAACCTCCCGTTCATGCCATCCGCCCCACTGCCACCCTCCCTGAATCTCCCATTCATGTCATGGTTGTACTCTCTGTGTCCACTGTTGTTCCTTGCTTTGTTCTTTATTCTTGGGTTCCATGTTGGCTCTTCCAAGTCCGAGGCAAAGCCGTTACCAAATCGATCTCTGACATCACCATTGTTGCCTCTCGTGTATCCACCTGACCTCTCCCCATTGTTGGCGGCGTTAGGCCTATATTTCAGTGCTGGTCGACCCCTTTGGTTCTCACCTCGATTAAAGCTATTTGGGCCTTTCCATTTTGGTTCCAAATTTTCACACCTTCCGTGGTCTGAATTTGGATCAAATTCACCACCGATGCGAACCTTTCTAGTCACGTTGCCATGGCTATCGTACGAGAGCTTCCACTTCACCTCAGCGTTCATTGTGCCCTCTCTGCTCCTTGCTCTCCATCTTGGCTCAAAACCACCGCGGTTCACCTCAGAATCAGAGAAAGAACAGTCAACCATTCGGTCCTTCTCAACAGAATTACTACCCTTGGTGGTAGCCGAGGACTTCCATTTTCCAGCAGGACGCTTCCTTCTACTGTCACTACTGTCGTCTGGCCATCTTTGATCAAGACGACCTTTTCTTGTGCCTTCTGAGTCTGAAAATGAACCTTGAGCTCTCCAATCCCTACCCCTCCCACTACCATCAGTCATAGAATTTGAAACATCACGTCTTACTATGCCTCTCCTCCTTCCATCCCGTCTAACTATTGCTTCTTGTTGCTCGTGACCAAAATCAACATCTTCTGAGTCTGAGTCTGAAATAGCATCACCATTAATCCAACTACGTTCGCTAGAGGCTCTACCATCCAAAGCAATGACCGGCTCCCACATTCCATCCCTTTCCATTAATTCCACAGTAGGCTCACAGTCATCACGAACATCCTCCACGGGGGCATTCTGACGAACACCCTGCCCGCCGTCCACTCCAGCACCAAGACGCGCATATGGTTGGACGCTGTGGACGGCGTCCTTGGGGAAGAACCGCGCGGAGGTCCTGCCGGTGTCCGGTGATGCGAAGACCTGGGGCCCGTCTCGGTCGTTCCAGAGGTCGACGCCGCCGGGACGGTGGAAGCGGTCGGCGAGCCCCTTGAGCTGGTCATCGGCGGCGACGGAGAGGAGGTTGGGCGCTAGCGCGGTGGTGGAGGCCGAGTCGGGGTCCCAGGGGCGCTCGAGGTGGAAGACGGCTTCGCGGAGCTCAGCGCGCTTGCGCATCTCGTAGAGCTGGCGCTCGCGGGCGAGGCGGGCCTTGAGGAGCTGCTTGGCCTTCCTGGCCTGCATGCGCTTCCACTGCCACTTGGAGACGCCGCCCGGGAACGTGCGGGGCCCGCCGCCCATGCGGATGACGAGGTCGCCGCGGCGGAGGGGCCGACCGGTGGATGAGGGGAATGAGAGGAAGGGCGGGCGGAGGTGGCAGGAGGAGAGCGGCGGCGCAAGGAGCGGCATGACGGTGGTGGTGCGAGCCAGGATAAGAAGAGGTGCAGGAAAGAGATCCTGTGGCCGAGGAGAGGGTGACTCGTGACACGTGAGCAACTTTTTCTCCTTCTCTTGCAGCGAAGACTCGTCCGAGTCGATTTTAGAGGTTAGTTGATTGGTCAGCCACCGGAGCTTTTTCATCATGCTTTAAGGTTCGAAGCAAATGATGGAGGGAGGGGGAAGAGGAGAACGACACCAGATATTAACTTCGAGATGTTCATTCAGATTTAAGTATTTATGTTAAAAATCGGACGTTTGCGACATGACCATTGACATATTTGAATCATATTATTGCGACGTTAAGAATCAATAAAGATCCTTTCGACCTTTATCGAAAGAAAAAAAATGCAGCCAAACTTCTCATACTAGTGACATTGAGCCTATCCGCCACATGCAGCTTACTTCTGAACTCTCACCAAGCCAATGGACGGCCAATCCGAGACATATGTGTCATAGTGTCGGCTAATTAAGTGGTGTCTGCTATTGAAAACTACGAGCACCCAGATGCCCGAACATCTATCGTGTGTGTCCTGTCTGCTATGTGCTACCTAGTAAATGTGCTCCCAACCTCACACTCATCGTTCTTTTGCATCAAGTTTTAACTTGACAACGTATTATTTCATCTTTAAATCTATGTAAATTAGAGGTGTCATATTGGGGTTAGCTTGAGTCTGTAATGTTGAGATTCTAAGGTAGATCTACAACTTTATTTGACCATGTTGGCATGGCCCGAGGTTCATTTCTATTTTATTTTTCTTGAGAAGAATTGTAATACTCATGTGGTTGCCGAAATTGTATTTTTTAAATCTACGTTTATTTCTTATGTTTATTATTTATACGGCTACATGATAGCTTATTCTATGTCCATATAAAAACATGTTCATAGAGTGGTAAAAGATACTGCCATTCAACTACTGTATTGTACTTGATGCAACTTGTTTGCCACATCATCTCGACACCATGTAAAAAAGCTCACGATAAAAGTCAGTAGAAGTGAAAAGGAAAGTCAAGTTTTTGAAAATTCTGGAATGTCCCAATTTTGAATATAGTGTATTTTTTAGATTTGTTTTCTTCTGCATACTCCCTCCGTCTCATATTAAGTGACGAAATATTACATGTATTTAGATGTTTTTTAGCTATAGATACATCCATACTTGAACAAATTTGAGTCACTTAATATGTGACGGAGGAAATATATCCTAAGGGCATATAAAACAGTGTGACATAAGCTGACCGTAAGTGAATTAAAGAGCAAGTAATCGGATCCTAGCCAATTGTAATTCTGCATTTACTCGGTTGACTTGATATCCATCCACGCACAGCAAGCTGGAGTACTACTTCCTCCGTCTCATAATATGAGGCACGCACGTATTCGTCGATCGTTAATTTAACTAACTAAATAGAAATTAAAAAATTAAAAAATTATATTATTAGAAAGATCTTTCGATAAGGAATCTAATGGTGTGCTTTTTGTTAAGAAATGTATATATTTAATTAATCAAATTAAAAATTTAAAATTGCGTGCGTGCCTCGTATTATGGGATGGAAGGAGTACCATTGAATTAAGCAGATTGGTCGCCTTTGCAGCACTAAAACCTACAATGCCTAATGCTCGAATTCCGGCCGTTTGCATGCATGATCCCAAATCCCAATGAAAAGAAGAAGTTGCAGGCACAAATACGCATCCGATTGATCGAATCAAAGCTACTCCGATCACATTCATGCATGTATCACGCTACCATGAATTCATCAAAAATGAACAATACGCCGTTTGGTGTTGGGCTCTTGGCTAAGTTTGACGGTCGATCGGTTACATAAACCTGACTGATTTAAGAATCTGGGATCTATCAAAAGCAACACTAGAAACACGTACTCACATAACAACTCAAAAGTCCGTGTGCTCAAGATTACAGTAGACAGCAAAACGGCAAAAGATACGATCACCCAGATTAACAAAACAAACAAGAAGGGAGAAAAATTAGATCGATCTGAAGCAAAACACAGGCTGCAAAATTAACTTGTGCAAAACAGGTTGCAGAGACAAGTAGTACTTCGCGTCATGAAACTGATGATCAAGCCAAGTTTAGTACCCATATTTCACATCGATGAATAAACTCGTAAAGGCAAACTAAACTAAAGGGCGACATGGATCGATCGGAGTACTCTGCTCAACAACAAACTCGAGTCGATATCGGTAGTAACCTGCAGCGCGGATGAACACGACAGAACAGAACCAAGGCTTGCTGCTAAACTAGTACTAGTACTTACTTGCCTAAAGTTGATCGATCTACCTACGTCGTACGTTCATGTAGTTGCGGTTGCGGACTTGGGAGATGATGAAGAGGAGCTTGGCGTTTGAAGGAAGGAAGGATCATCCATTCAGCAGGCCTCATGCTGGATGAGCATTTAGAGCGTTGTACACCAGCACCTCCCAAACAGTCGCGGTTGCGTTGTGCACCAGCACCTCCAGGGCCGCCAAGTTGTTCGACAGGTCCCGCAGGATCACCAGCGCTGCGTCGATCCTGGTGATGGTTCGCTGCAGCGTCCGCTCCGCCTCCAGGATATATGGTTTCTTTTCCACGGCCTTTTTTGCTTCGGCAGTTGCGACTATCGTGAAATGCTATTTGTTTGCACGTCTTGCACAAGCGTGCGACCTGCCTTTGCTTCTTTGTTCTTCCTTTTCCTTTCTTCTCCATTCATCTCTTTTCCTTTCTTTATTTGTTTACATCTCCCTACCGAATGAACATCATTTGGTGGGTGTATGTTGATCCGAGTTGGAATGTTGGGATTAGAACCAACTAAAACTAAAAATTAAATTGCCGGTAATGAGTGACCCTGGCTACTTCAGTCAGCCGGTACAGTACATTGGGAACAACTAAATCTTTTTTTAAAGAAAGCATCAAATTGCTTCTTGGGATAAAAACCAACTATTACAAAAAGGTGACCAGACGATCAGTTTCAGCGCCTCTTCTTGCACTCTTTTGCAGCACCGGATTTGGACGGGCTCATGACCAGGTAGATAAACACGGCAACAAAAGAAACCACTGAGGTCAGTGGCCAAATTTCCCAACAAGTCTCTGCAAATGAATAGGTTATTTGTTACTCCCTCCGTTACATAAAAATTGGCAAGGTTTTGAACTAGTTCTAGTCTAAAGCCGCGTCAATCTTTATGGAACCGAGGGAGTAGTTGACTGTGTACCAAACATATTTTTCTGGTTTGTTACATAATGTAATAGATAAGTTGATCCGAGAACGGAGCATAGTGAAATTACCTTAGCCTGAAAAAGTCCAAGTGTGAAAGTTAGATATCCAGGTGTCAGCATCAAAGATTGATCATTCAGAAACGTATTAGCCTATGAACTCAGAGCAATGATATGATCACTAACCAATTCAAATTTCTACGGTGGAGGCCTGTCAGCGAGAATATCAATTGGAAGAATGGACGTCGAATAGGCCTCCTTCAGAAAGGAAAATAAGCTCCTTAAGCTCAGGGAACAAAACATTGCCAAATGACACAATACATAATGATATGGGATCCGTAAAGATATTTAGCATGGTACTCCATAAGTGCTAATAAGCTCATCCGATTTAGTCCCTCACAACTGAGCTCTTAAGCCAAAACTCTGCTAAGCTCATATGATGCTGACTATCAATCACCAGTCAGGTACAAGGATTCTACCAACATGCTTTAGCATTTATTTACAGCCAAAATACGAATTGATAATTGGTCTACTGTAAATAATTGAGATATCTCATGAGCCACCTTAGTGCAATCACTCTAACTTCCAAACAAAGATGTCATGCAGCTGACAAAAGATATATTTTGTTTCTTGGATTCTTAGACTACAACTTGATCTATCCCACACGTTTGAACAGATCAAATCAAGTTGTAGAACCAAAGAACAACAAAGATACATATCATCTTGGTGTTTTTCTTTATACTTACCTACCCCCTTTTTCAATTTTACAAAGAATATACATATCATCTGCAGAAAATAAAATAAAGCGACCAAATTGACAAAACAAAATTATAAAAAGTAAAGAAAACTTAGTAACGCCAACCAAGTGGTATTCTGCCCAGATGATCTCAGCTAGCAGTTAAACAGAGTAATATCACATTTTTAGCATTGCTTAGCTTCATATGAGTAGAACTCAATCCTTTGTCTGCCCACTGTTAGCAAAGAGATCAGTTATGGAATGGAGCGGGTATAATTTTAGTTTCTAGAAAGAAGTCATTTAGCAACAAAAATTTACTGATGATCTGTATCAAACAAATTAATTAAAGTTAAAAACAGGAACATCTCGTGCATTCTTATAAGAAAGAATTGCTTATTTTCCACTGAAAAATGATAGGTTTGCTAATATGCCACCGAACAAACACATCTTGCTTATATGCCATCACAGAAATGAAATTTCTTGCCAATATACGATTACCGTTAGCTTTCCGGTTCTGAATTTTTGTTAAAGCCTATACACACAACAACATTTTATCTAAATCCCTGAAATATCTTCAAGCCCTAAACATGAAAAGGAAAGGAAAGTCCTCTTCAGCCTCACATAGAGCTCAAGCTGTACCAGGAGGTCACATGGAGGGCTCCAGTAGTGACAGTTTCAGTTATGAAAAATGTAAGCAGGAGACTTGACAGCGATAGTAAGCAAGTTGAAGAGCTATTGACTGGAGGCACATATAATTCTGATGAGAGACATGATGCTAACGACCTCAAGCATCAAATGTTTCCTTAACTATATGGTATAAATAAATTAAATGTATTGCAATACTCTGTTTTAACCTCGTGAGTTTTTTGTATTGCCCAGCAGAAAGAAAAAAGACCAACACATCACAAGGTAATGGCTACGTAAATTTCTATGGGAAATGAAAAATCTTTCCAAGAAAATGTTCGTATAAGAAGTTATACGAACCTACTGATAGTACTCTGTCATGGGCGTACATCCCTACAGGGGCGCAGCCCTAGGTATCCAAATAAGGGACGATATCCCTGTTAGTATCTCTTATTTTAGTTAGGCAAGAGATAAGATAGGAATATTAAGATATGATTTGTTAGGAAAGTAGAGATTTGGTTTGTTAGGAAAGTAGAGATTAATTTCTTGGATGTCAAGTCGAGTCTTCCCTATATAAAGGGCCCCTGTAAACGTTATGAGGCAAGCAAGAATAAACCAATCTAATTAGACCTCCTCCTTGCCCTTGAGGTGCGGCTGCCTTTCATGGTGTCGTCGCGCCTCTTGGGTCCAGGGTCACCTCGTATAGGCCCTAAAGCCATTATCCCCCATGTCGTGAAACAGGTTCATGACAATTTGGTGGTATCAGAGCAGTCGATCTCCATCATGCCTGATGCCATGGAGTTATCTCCTTCCGCCAAGTTTGAAGCTACATGCGACAACATTTCAAGCTGCGTTTGACGAACTGCAAGCCCCGCTCGCAAAGGTTGAAGCTGCGCTCGACAAGGTGCATGCAATCTGCACCAAAGTCCGCGCTTGGGTGGAGCAACGGAAAGCAGCCACACCGACAACCATATCCCCACCAGCTGCAGCACCGCTGATCTCATCTACATCGCCATTGCCTTCACCGTCGCTGCTGGTTTCATCTTCGTTCTCCCTACGGGCGACGCAACTAATGCCAGACCCGGTGGTAGTGCAACCTGCGAAGCATGCGAGGAGCAGCAACAAGCGCCTTGGCCGTCCAGCAACAGGGAAGAAGCGCCTCTCGGGGCGGGCGCAGGAAAAGGTGGTGACACGTGCTGCAGCAACATGGCGGTTCCTGCCCTCAGGCACGGGCACAAGGGAGAGGCCACTTCTTCCAAAGGAGGCAGGGGCATGGATGCTTCATCATCCAAAGTCAAAGGTGCTGCACAACCATGGCCAACCATCAGCTTGGGGCCTCCTCGGACTTCAACCGTGGCCACCACCGCAACTTGAGGACGAGCTGCTGAAAAAAGGGGGTGTAATGTCATGGGCGTACATCCCTACAGGGGCGCAGCCCTAGGTATCCAAATAAGGGACAATATCCTGTTAGTATCTCCTATATTAGTTAGGCAAGAGATAAGATAGGAATATTAAGATACCTTCAGCTACACCTGAAGCAAAGGCAATTGAGTAAATACCTTCAGCTAAACCTGAAGCTGTAACAGGACTGGATTCTAGTTGTCTCTTGATATCAACTACTATGAAGACATGCTAACACTAATCCAGGAGCTAAATGTCTACCATGTATGACGGGTTATATGAGGTGCTCCATACTTGCACACTGGCTGTCTCCAGGGACAAGTTATATCATTACAAATTGGCTTAGGAATTAGAGTGATCAAAACTCTGGAATGGAAATTAATACCTGCTTGTACCGAAACACTTGTTAATGAGACGAAGGTGAGTTCTGGGGTAGGTGAAACCACAGAGAGTGATGAAATAAAATGTCAAAAATATTCTTGCAGCTCTAGAGCTATTATAATTTGATGTTATAAGAATTTACATTATAAGAGCAAAGTTTATATACGTTATAAAACATAAACAGCAAATAGGTCCAAATTCCCGTACTATGGTTCTTGTAATATTCCTACTGGGTGGCCAGAAAATCTACTAATACTAAAAGCTAAAGGCAAATGATTTAAGCATATATCTCAGTCTATAATTTCAAATCTAGAATGTAGCAAATTCTATATTGAAATGCTAATGGGCAAATTCAACTGCTCCGTATTACACTTGTTGATGTTACAGTCAGTCTCCATTTGCTGATCCAAGCATATGACTCTCCGATTTGTTTTCAAAATAAAGGATTGATCAATAATTCCTCACTGAACCTAGGAGACTTTCCCCTACAGCAGCATGTTTCTTTGTCCCCATGGTAATACAACGTGATGAACATATCAAATTTTTTTCCTCCACAGTTTTTCTGATTGCACAGCTTCAGAAGTCGGTATATATTTAACATTGTTGCAGCTTGCCATGATAAATTAAATTGCATGATCAACCAAGTGAAAGGAATCGTACTTATCCAAAACCAAGTAGCAGAGCGAACCCCATTTCAGTTACAAGTGAGAATCAACCAAGAAATGAAGCAAGAACTAACCTAAATCGAAGCTAGAACCAAACATTAGCCACTCAGTCAAAGAAACAGCATGACAATGCGAGCTACAGAAGGGAAAGTTTTCAATTGAAGAGGGAGAAGAAACTGTAGAATTTTGCAAAGAAACAACAATGCCGGAAGAGACCTATGAACTCTCAGTATTTCGGATTAGATCCTAGGAAATCAACCCAAGAAGAATACTGCATTTGGGCAGGAGGGAAGAAGAGAGGAAGAAAACTAACCTGTAGCTCACCGGAACTCCTCCAGGTCTCCTCGCTTCACTTGTATTCCGAGCTCTGCAAATCAACAAGACAGAACAAATGAGAAGGAAGAATGCCATTGGAGGGACGTAGGTGGGGTGAATCAACATGATCCTGCACTCTGTCTGGGTCAAAAGGCTAAACTTGAGACTTGGCCACCTCAGTTTCTGACAGAAGAGAACATCCGAAAGCTTTAAGCTCAAAGACCACCAACTCCTCATATGATGTACCATCCATTCTTGTATTGAAAGATCATAAGTGAATGAATGAGACTGTATTGTATTTCCTGATTTCCAATCAGTGGTATACTTACCGATAATTTAACAAGATTAAAGAATATGTGCCTCCATAACGCACCATCTATTCAAAGGTCTCCATTTATCTCACACAACAAACATCAACCTTCTATACCATGATCGCTGTGTACAAAAAATAACGAGTAGCATACGGCCGCACCAGAAATGATCAAATAACCGAGGAATGACAAACCACCAAAAGATAGAAAACACTTGTGTTGTATAAGACTGGATACATAATAGGCAGATAAAACATTGTCATCCAAGCGTTCTAGATCCTGAGTCATGCATACATAACCTTTATAAATAAACGAAAAGATGCAGGTTAATATATCTAGCCAACATTGAGATCATCATTTCATTGCAATCCAAAGTAGGTATGAGATGCCGCTGACACTAGCTCCTTCCACTTGAACATCAATCAGAGTCAGCATGATGAATCCGCTGCACCAGCCCACCCTATCTCAGAAGGGTATAGGGTCCCTTCTTGCTAGAAGATCCCGACAGTGGTATCCCTGGTCGCTTCAGGTGACCCTGGATGCCTGCACACAGCAAAAAATTCAGACAAATAATTAGCTAGGCATGCACCGGTAATTAAAATATTAACTGGTCGGGTATTACAGAAATCAGCTGAAACTGGCGAGTCATGCGGTGGTAAGTAAAAAATAGAGTTCAAATGAATACCTTGAACCATATTGAGATGGCCGGAGATGCTATTGTGCACATAGGCCTCAGTGAAGAAACGATTTCTTTTTGCGCCAGCAAATCTCGACACCCCTTGCAACTTCTTGTTCTTCATGTCAACTGCAATGACCCATGCCTGGTCATGGTCCTTGTAATCGATCTTTGTCATGAAGTAAACGGTGTTGTCATCCTCGTGCAAGCTGAGTGTGGGATGACCAATGTGCATCCTCTCCAAGGTTGGCTGCGGCGTGCCTTTGTCATCCAGCAGCTCCGGGAGCAACTCGAAGCCCACGGCTTCATCGGTAGACACCTCGTGAGCATGGACCTCAAGCTCCCTGTCCCAACCCTTGTCCAAGGATTCGGTCGACATGCTCCACGTGACAGCAGTCCAGCCATCAGAGACGAATGTTCCCGGAATGTAGGAGACAGGCCTGATGTGCATCTGCACCTCCACGTACCTGACACGGCCTCCGACAACAGCAATGTCTCGTTGCATGGATGAATGGCCGTTTAACTTGTGATCAGGTAGGATCGGAGGCGGCAGTGGGATGTAGCGAAGCAGCAGTGGGGTGCTCTTCTTCTTCTCGAGATGAGGCAGCACGTCACAGACGGTGATGCCCCGCCAGAGGTCGACCCAGCCCATGGTGCCGGTCTCTTCTCGAATGGTGATCACCCTCTCACTCTCGGGAGGACGCTCGGGGAGATGCTGCTGCTTGTGCAGCAAAGCGGGCTGCCTGCTCCAAGTTTCAGTTTTGGAGTCGTAGGTGCAGATATCAAACTTGTACGGCAGCTCGTCTATTTCCTCATCTAATTCCCCCAAACAGAGTGAGGCGATGATGTAGCCGTCGTAGGTTGACGGGGCCGTGGCGGCAAAGGGCGAGCCCACGGGCGGGCCGCTCGTTGCGATAGCGCAGGATACCAGCCTGGCGGTGATGGAAGTAGCAGCGGCTATCCGACGGGAACACACCAGGCGTCGGATGCGGGAGCAGCTTCAGCGACGGCCCCCCTTCGGAGGGCCCGTCGGCCTGGTAGATGTAGAAGTCGTGCATCCTCCTATCGTAGATTTTGTGCCAAGGGCCGTGGACAGAGAAGATAAGGACGAGGTTGGAGTCGGCGGCGGCAATACATGGCTCACGGCCCAACTCGGTGGGCTTGGAATCTGTGAAAGACATGCCGAAGTAGGAGACGAGGGGCGGGGCGGCGAAAAAGAATGTGACTTGCACCTTGTTGGTCTTGTCTCTTGTGTGGCAGTGGGCTGTGGTGTGGTTCTGGGTGTCAGTGATGTAGGCGCGGTTGTCGAGGAGGACCCAGGTGGGATCGCCGTCGCCGGATTTGGGACGGCGAGGGTGGGTAGGAGGATGCAGGGAGGCGTCCATGAAACACCCCGTCCAGTTCATCGTCGATGTATCGATGGATTTCCTGAGCCGGGATCGAGGTTGCTGGTATATATCTATGGATTCGAGAGGGAATCAGAGTAGGAATAGGATGAAGACCAAATCGGAGACGGGCGTGTGGATGCACCAAGGAAGGAAAAGGAACAGGGCCAGGGGCGGCGGCGTCGGGGAGGTCCAAGTGGGAGCAGTGGTGGCTCCGCCTCCGCCACAGGTAGTGTTGTTTTCTCACTCTCTCACCGTTGGATGGGGCTGGTGGCCCAAGATCGCCGTCCATAGCGTCCAGCCATATGCGCGTCTTGGTGCTGGAGTCGACGTCTTCGAACGCCCCGGTCGAACTTCATGAATGGGCCAGCGACCGTATAGTGCGGTAAAAAAATCAATTCCATATATCAGTTGCAAAATCGCTGCCTCCGGAACTCTCGAATCACCCCCAAATCGCGTGTGCCGGCGCCTCAGCCCGTCCCTCCGTCAGCGCCTCAGCCTGTTGGCGCCTCAGTCCGACCCGCCGTCAGCGCCTCAGCCTCCCAAGCTCTACAATCGCCGGCGCCGCCGCATCGAGGAGATGGGCCAGCACCCAAAAAGCTCTACAATCTACTCGTTTCCTCTTTTTTCTTTTCTCACAGCCAGATAAGTGCTTCTTAGACAACATGCTTACAAGAAAAGGACAGAGAACACCTGAATTTTTTACGGCCGGAGTAAATCAGTTAAGCAATCAGCATTCTTCTCCAAGACGGCAACGGAAAAACTCTAAACAACAACTGAAATTGCAAGTATGCAAGTGCAAGTGTTGCACAAAAGAGAAATCAGATGAATCCTCGGTTGCTAGATTGATCCAGAAAATACAAGTTTATTGGTGACTGTTTGTTTTACCTCTCTGGCACTCTTGCGCCTGCCTGTGACTTCATGAATCGCGAATCGATTTGATTGGACTTTAAGTTGGAACTGCAATCTTGCGCCCAGCCGTGCTTGCGCCTGCCGCCTGCGAGCAAAGGAGCAGTCGGGGTATCTGGAAGTTGGAACGACAGGCAGGAGCCAAGAGAGGTCGAGGGAAGGTTACGGGCCAGGAGACAGCAGCGGTCGAAGGAATCGGCCACGCGCTGCCGCTGCTGGGCCTGCGGCATTTTAGGCGATTTTTGCACATTGTCACGTAATTAATTGTTCACACATGTTTATGGAAAAACTCATAATTTTGCACATGCATGCATGTTACTTTTATCAAGTTATTCTCACTAAGTGAAGAATGTACAATTTATTATATGTTTTTAATTTTCAATACTCTTTATGTTAACTAAAAATTTCCGCAACAACGTCCGGAACATCATCTAGTTATATATATAGGCCGGTGTCCTCAGGGGGTCTGGTTGTGCAATCCTATGAATCTCTCCTTCAGGTGCACTCGTGCATCTCACGCATGAGAGCCGGCCGATTTCCAACGTCTTTCGATCACTGACCTCCCAAATATGGTTTGTGAGTTTGTAGACTCCTAGAGTGTAACTGTCGGTTGTGTCTCAGCTATCTGAATTTTTTCTATAATCTTGCTCAGTTTGGTGTAACCGAGGTCGTTTTCAGTTTTTTTTACTGAAGATAGTGTGCTACATCTGTAGCATTTTGTAGCTTTGGTCCTTGTTAGCTCTTTAGCTCTGCTGGTATGCTACTTCTGTAGCATTTGCAGGCTCTCCCTGCACTTTGTAACTCTCCTGAACTCCTCTCTTCTTTCGTAACAAAATTTTCGGCCAATGGCCCTTCTAGCTTGTAGACTCCCAAATCAGAGTTTAGAATGTGCCTGTACATCGTTGGTGAATATTGATTTTCAGAAACAAGTGACTGCAAGTTGTTGTGAATGGAAATTTCAGATGGAAACAAATTCTTATTGGCTTGTTCTTATCGGCAATTGAGGTGTTCCTGGTCTGATGTGGCTAGTCTGATGTGTTTCTTGTAAAGTTTGCAAATGATGCATGCTAGCAGCAGTTAGCAGCCCAAAGAATCAATGTATAAAATAACCTGGAGTATTGTCGTTTCATGGAAAGTACTGAATCAGTGCATAGTATCTGTGTGATACAAATAAGATAAGTCTGACAAGATTATGTGAACGTGCTAAAACCTGATCTTTGCACTTTATGTGAACCTGCTAAAACCTGATATCAGTGTAATACAAATAAGATAATCAATTGGGCAAAACACAAATCTTCATCCGTTACATAAATGCAGATATTCAGTAAACTAATATAATGGTGTTATTGACACAAATAGCAGGCTGCAGCTATCATGATGCTCCATTAAGATACTATGGTTTTCGGAATTCCATCTGTTTCGACCCCAAACAGGTCCTCTCTCGTCTCTTCCCGAAACCTCCTGAACTCTCGTTCCGCTTTCTCTCCCTTCGCGGGCAGCCCTCCCCTCCGCTTTCTCTCCCTTCACGGGGAGGGAGGCCCGACGCTCCTCTAGTTTATGTATATTACCTTTTTTTTTTCCTTCGTTGCCTTAGGGGCTTTTGTCGCCATGACGCATCTCCGGTGCTGCTCTTCTTGTGGCTACCATGGCTGTCGGCTTGAGGTGGCTCGTTGTCCTTCTCCCGTCGCCGTGGAAGCCAGATCGATCGCCGAGAGAGCCGTCGGAGAGGCATCAACTGGCGAGCACGTTTGAGGCCCTCGAAGGTATCAGTTGCTGCTTCGTACTGTCTCAATCCTTAATATTCCCTTGGAGGACGCAATTGTACTGTCTCAATCCTTAGGTACGGGCTTGCACTCCTTTCCACAAACTTACCTTGGTCTGCCGCTTTCGCCGTACAAATTACCTACCTCCGTCTTTCAGCCAATCATTGCAAAGTGTGACAAATATCTTGCTGGTTGGAAGGCATCGCTGCTATCAAAAGGGGGGAGAATGATCTTAGTTTCATCTGTCCTAGACTCCCTTCCAACTTATTTCATGTCCTCCTTCAAAATTTCTAAATCAATTATAATTAAACTGGACAAATCAAGAAGGTCATTTTTTTTGGGCTGCTAAAGATTCTTGTTCCGGGGCTCAATGTTTGATTGCTTGGGATAATGTCTGTCTACCTAAGCTTGCGGGTGGTTTAGGGGTAAAAAATCTTTCATTGCAGAATGCTAGCTTGCTCTTGAAATTTGCATTTCGTTTCCTCCATTTCGATAACCTTCCTTGGAAAAATTGGATATTAGCTCACTGGCCTCGTCCCTTCAAAGCCACACCACCCAGCTCCCACCTTGCTAAGCTTATTTTATAGCATATCGATGTATTAAGATCGATTACTTCTTGCAAGGTTAGATCAGGAGCATCCACCTTTTTCTGGCTTGATTGCTGGATTTTACCACATACACTTGCATCAGTTTTCCCTATTCTTTTGTCTCACCATACTTTAGTTTCAGAAATTTTGGACGAGTGACTTGAGCTTGGCTTGCGGAATCGTCTAACTCTCGTTGCTGAGGCAGAACTCGATCTTTTGCTTCTTGTGTTGCAGGACGTTGCTCTTGATGATGCTCCCGATGTCAGGACTCTAAAGGACGGGTCTCCGCTGTCCACAAGGGGCGCCTACCTTGCCCTTTCCGCTGCTCCAAAGGACCCTAACGCTGATCACATTTGGCAAGCTTTCGTCCCTAACAAAGTCAAGGTCTTCGCTTGGCTCCTCTTCAGGGATCGACTTAACACGCGTCAAAATTTGCATCACAAATTCGACACTCAATCGGCGGCCCGTGCGAGCTGTGGTCATGATTCAGAAGATCGGGATCACCTGTTTCTCTCGTGCCCTCTTGCGCTCCAGGTCTGGGATAAGCTGGGTATCTGGGTATTCCGTCTCATGGAACTATCTTCTCCGACCTTTGGCATCTCCTTCCTCCTGTCAGTCTCAACATTGTTATTTGGCCTTCCATTTACTAATCATTATGTGGAGGATCTGAAAAGCTCGTGATGCCAAAGTCTTCAATAATGAGGTCGTCAGCTCAGCTCATAGCCTTGTAATGATAATTGAGGACCTAACCTTATGGACTTTCAGAATTAGAAAAAACAATACAAAAATAGCCGCTGGTTTGTGGCGCGACTATTTATCAAAAAAAAAGTTGCTGCTTCGCTCAGACTACTCATGTGGACATGCTGCTGGCTCCTGCCGATGCCTTCTACGATTGTTGTTTCAGTTTTACTCTCTGCTTGGGTGTGCTGTGCCCTGTTTAGCTCTGTTGTTCTTCAGAGCACTGCTGCTTGTAGCCTGTATCCTTTGCTCCCCTGGTCGCCCTAGCGCCGACTGGCCCCGGCAGAGGCGGTGGGCATCGGGAGTTTCGATGCTCGCCAGGACTGCCTCGTACACCCTCAGCACCGCCTGACTCCCCCGGGTGCCGGCCTGGTCGTGGCTCGTGCGCCAGAGCACCAACGTACCGGCGCCGCCCTGGTCGTGGACGATGCCGAGACGCTGGGCGCAGTAGTTGAAGTAGGAGCCGGCGCGGACGTGAACGCTGTAGAAGAGGAACCCCAGCTCGCGCCGGGCGTCCTGGAGCAGTCCACCGGACGGTGGCGGCGAGTCGAAATGGCTGGCGACGATGTCCACGGCGGCGGCGAAGGCACCCGTGAGCGGCCCGGGCCCGTTGAACACGGCGTCGACGGGCATCCCGGCTCCCCGGAGCGTCGCAGAGGAGTGGGGCGCGAGATTCAACAGGTGGTCGTAGAGGATCTCGACCGCGTCGACGGACTCCTGGAGCAGCGCGTCGGCCTCCTGGAGCGGCGCGCGGGCCTTCTCGATCTGGGAGATGCCCTCTCCCACCTCAGTAGCCACGGTCCGCCTGAGGCCCGCCGCTTCCGCCAGCGCCCACGGTATTGCCACCGACTCCGCCATCTGATCTAGCATCTGCACCGGCACAGCCATCTCTCGAGTCGACTCTCTCTCTCTCCCTCTTCCTCTCAGCGTGTGTTGTGTTGTCTAAGATGTCCCGGGGGTGAGAACATCGGGGAGGGGGCGCCGGCCATTTATAAAGAGCAAACGGGACGGTGAAATGTCCTGCGGAGCCGAAGGCACCAGAATTTACCGCTTTTCTCCGTTCCACTGACAGGTCAGTCCCATGTGCTTCTACCTTTTGTATTTGACCGTGCGGTGGCCATGGCGGGGTAAATAGTACGTTACGTCGTGGGGCCCTATGCGCGCTCCTGGCCCCATTGTCAGACTGCCTCGACAGAATGGATTGCGGCGCAAGAAGCCTTTTGCTTTTCGGATCGGGGCTCACCGATGGAGTGGCGGCGGGCGAATCTTGCCTGCTGGCGGACGTGTGCGGTGCTCCGTGTTTTTTTTAAGTGTTTTTTTATTCAGAAAGAAGGAAAAAATTTATTGTGGTCTTTCGAAATAAAATTTTATTTATCTATCATTTGCATCTTAACGCTTCTCCACGTATTCGTTGACAAACTTATAGAATATCATGTTTGCACAAGCTGAACTAACCTCCAAGTTTTTGAAAAGCCGCATGAGCCGCCCACTCAAATGGTGGAAACCTAATATCATTGAAGGCATCGTGGCCAGAATCATACCCCTTGCAAGACAAGCTGTAAAATTGCTTCTCAATCGATGAATCAACAAGGAAAAGACAAAAAATATGAAAAGACATGTCGTGAGAACCACTGGCTCCATGGCATAGGTTGCAATGCCTACGTCAGGACGAGAAAGGAGTCAGGACAACAATCTTCTAGACAGCGGTATCTCCATCGCCAAGACGCCACCGAGGAGAACACATGAAAAGAAGGTAACAAACTAGATGCCAGACGTTGATTCGTGGTTCCTCTCATCTCTCAACGCCAGATCGGGCGTGAGAGATGAGGGGAACCACCGGAGACTGAAGCTTCCTCGAAGACGGCAACAGCGGCTACGGTTTTCTTCTCACGTAAAATGCTACTCCCTCTGTCCAACAAAGAATGTCTCAAGTTTGTCAAAAATTAGATGTATCTAGACATGACTTAGTGTATAAATGCATTCAAATTTAGTTAAAGTTGAGACATCTTTTGTTGAACGGAGGGAGTACTATCTTTTCTTTATGCGGTGCTCCCATGTGTGCTCCTAGGGGTGAGAATGGGTCGAGAAAACCCATTGGGCCACCGGAGAAACCGGTCCAAAATATCAAGTCTATTGGATCTAATGTGGTGAAATCTAGCACAGGGGAGCCGGCTAACATCGATCCATTGGGAAGGTTGTGTCGACACAACGGTGGCGGACCCAACATAAATTTGAAGGTGCGGTGGAGTTTTACACAACAAAAAATCATATGCAATACAAAAATGCAAGAGTTCACATGTAATATTACTTTGTGTTCAACATGTATAGTAAAATACAAAAGTAAGATAGTGGAGCGCCAAAAATACTTCGATAAATGAAACTAACATGGACGGCTGATCGATCACCAATTCAATTCCGATTTTTTAATGTACCTCTCATCACGTATCTTGATTATTTTTATTACGTGACATCTTGGCAAAGACAAACCTGCTGGCTGCTGATCTGCAAAGGTATGCATCCTCCTCACCCGTTGCCTGATCGCAGAGCCCGTCAGCATGGCCGCCGCGTGCTCATGTTGTGCCGGCAATGCCGCCCTGATTTTCGGTGGAAGAAGCCAAGAGGGGAGATTGGACTTGGACAGGCAGAAATCCCAGGAGGAGACGAGGAGTCGAACATACGGGAATCGGGAACAGGCGGCCTAGCTAGTCGATCATTTTTCATGAGACGAGGAGTTACTCGAGCAGGACTGAGTCTAATAAGTCGTGGACTGGGCCGATTCATGTATACCTAATACCTACATTGGGCTTCTGAGCTGGGAATTAGGTACGGCGGATGCCAGACCTTGCCACATCGGTCAGTTCGCCCCTGCGACCCAGGATCTAGTTGCCTGCGATGATGTAATCGGCCGCTGTATTGCCTCACACCTGCACCCGGCCGCGGCCGCTTCAACCCTCGAGCATGTGGACTTCCAATCAAACCTAGGGTATGTATCCATAACTTGTCACTTCGTTGATATGGGGTGGAAGTTAAGAAAGAGAATTTTGAAAGTTTTCAATGATGCAGACCCCACACATGGGCATTGCGATGTTTAGCATTGTTCTCAAGTTCATTCAAGATTGGGATATTGAAAACAAGTGCTCTCAGTCACATTAGACAATGTGACAAATAATGGTTCTCTGGCAGACTTGCTGAGGGACAATTTGCTCCGGAGGCGTATGTTACATGGTGGCGGAAAGTTGTTCCACTAATGATGTGCAGCTGATGTGTTAAATCTGATATGCCAAGTAGGGTTAACTTTCTTGACCCCGTCATCCATAAGATACGTGAGAGCGTGACGTACAATCGAAGTTCTACATTTGGAAGAAAAAAAATCGGTACCATTTGATGCTACATTTTAGACATGCTCATGTTTGGTCTGAAATTGCAAGAATCCACGCTACTTTATGAAATGCGAAGTTCACTAAAAAAATCAGAGGATCAAATGAATGTTTATCATGGAATATTTGAGTTGAACCAAATCCAGATGTGGATGAGTAATTCTTTCAGTGTGATCAGCGAACAACTATCATTGAAAGAATGCAAGATGCTTATTGTTGCCCCACCACAACTACATTTTCATGCCTATCTCATCCTCGGCTCTTCTTAGTTCTTACACCATAGACTAGGTTGCACTGCCGGTAAATCTATACAAGTTTTAATAACAAAAATTACACATTTATTTGTTGTTCCGTAGCAACGGACAAACACCTTATTAGTATAAATAATTTGTGAAGATGCACGGAAATTGTGCTGTCATGATTTTCATAACCCTTTTGGTGCTCAATTTGAAAAGAGAGAAGTTTATGCAAGACTACAAAATTTAATATCTTACGTTGTCTAACCTCTTGCAGAAATTAGGAATTTAAAGTACTATACAAAAAGGAACCAAAAAGGAAAGGGCCCTATGCATTAACTAACCACAAGAAATCAAGTTTACATCCCGTAAATGATGCAAAATTAAAGAAAAAGTAATCGGATCCTAGTAAATTGTAATTCTGCATTTACTCCGTTGACTTGAGATCCACCCCCCCCCCCCCCCCCCCCACACACACACAGCAAGGCAGCAAGCAACAATGCAGGATTTATTCGTCGCCTTTGCAGAACTAAAACCTACAAGTCATGCTCAAATTCCACTGATCACACGAAACACAACACAATGTTCCGTCCCGGCCGTTTGCATGCACGATCCCAATGAGATGCCAACGTACACATGTGAAACAAAATACGTACGCAGAAAAGAAGTTGCAGGCATACGCATGAATATCCACTCCGATCACATTCATGCATGTATCACGCTACCATGAATTCGTCAAAAATGAACAATACGCCAGTTCGGTGTTGGGCTCTTGGCTAAGTTTAACAGTCGATCGGATACATAAACCTGACATGTTTTAGAATCCGAGTTTTATCAAAAGGAGCACTAGAAACACATACTCACAGAACAACTCAAAAGTCCATGTGCTCGAGATTATAGTAGAAAGCAAGACGGCAAAAGATACGATCACCTACACTACCACAACAAACAAGAAGGGGGAAAAAAATAGATCGATCTGAAGCAAAACACATGCTGCAAAATTAACTAGTGCAAAACAGGTTGCAGAGACAAGTAGTACTTATAGTCCATTACGTGCTATCCATCATGAAACTGATGATCAAGCCAAGTTTAGTGCCCATATCTCAAATCGATGAAGAAACTCATAAAGCCAAACTAAACTAAAGGGCGACATGGATCGATCGGAGTACTCTGCTCAACAACAAACTCGAGTCGATACCGGTAGTAACCTGCAGCGCGGATGAACACGACATAACAGAACCAAGGGTCTGCTGCTAAACTAGTACTAGTACTTACTTGCCTAAAGTTGATCGATCTACCTACGTCGTACGTTCATGTAGTCGCGGTTGCGGACTTGGGAGATGACGAAGGAGGGCGTGATTCGCCTGCGGAGCTTGGTGTTTGCAGGAAGGAACCTGCAGTGCAGGCCTCATGGAAAGATTAGAGCCTGCAGAGCTTGAGCTTGGGCGAGGGCGTTCTGCACCATCACCTCTAGGGCCGCCAAGTCGTTCGTCAGGTCCCGCAGGACCTGCAGCGCCGCGTCGATCCTGGTGATGGTCCGCTGCAGCGTCCGCTCCGCCTCCAGGATGTACTCCACGGGCCGCCCTAGCGCCGACTGGTCCCGGCAGAGGCGGTGGGCATCGTGAGCCTCAATGCTCGCCCGGACTGCCTCGTACACCCTCCGCACCGCCCCCCGCCCCCTGATGCCGACCGTCTCGTGGTCGATGGTCCAGACGAACCCTGGGACGATGCCGAGACGATTGGCGCAGTCGCGGAAGGAGGAGCCGGCGCGGACGTGATCACCGTGAGCGCTGTCGAAGAGGGACCCCAGATCGCGCCGGGCGTCCTGGAGCAGTCCGCCGGTCGGTGGCGGCGAGTCGAAGTGGCTGGCGACGATGTCCGCGGCGGCGGCGATGGCGCCCGTGAGCGGCCCGGGCCCGTTGAACACGGCGTCGACGAGCATCCCGGCTTGCCGGAGCGTCGCAGAGGAGTGGGGCGCGAGATTCAACAGGTTGTCGTAGAGGATCTCGACCGCGTCGGCGGACTCCTGGAGCAGCGCGGCGGCCTCCTGGAGCGGCGCGCGGGCCATCTCGATCTGGGAGATGCCCTCTCCCACCCCGGTGGCCACGGTCTGCCTGAGGTACGCCGCGTTCGCCAGCGCCCCCGCTACCGCCTCCCACGGCTCCATCTGATGTAGCAGCATCTGCATCGGCAGAGCCATCTCTCGAGTCTCGACTCTCTCTCTCTCTCTCCCCCTTCCTCTCAGCGTGTGTTGTGCTGTCTGTCTAAGATGTCCCGCGGGTGAGAACGTCGGGGAGGGGCCGCCGGCCGTTTATAAAGAGCAAACGGGACGGTGAAATGTCCTGCGCAGCCGAAGGCACCAGAAATTTACGGCTTTTGTCCGTTCCACTGACAAGTCGGTCCCGTGCTTCCACGTTTTGTATTTGACCGTGGTGTAGCCGCGTAATTATACTCTTTGTCGAGACGCGCCATGGCGGGGGTAAATAATACGTTACGTCGTGGGGCCCAATGCGCGCTGCTGTCCCTACTTGTCAGACTGCCTCAACGGAATGGATTGCGGCGCAAGAAGTCTTTTGTTTTTCGGATCGAGGTTGAAGCATGGAACGAAGCGGCGACTCTTCTTTTTTGTTTGAGCGACGAAGCGGTGACTCTTGCCTGCTGGCCAACGGATGTGGACGGGAAGACCAATTGGGCCACTCGACCGGTCCAAAATATCAAGTCTATTGAGCCTAATGGGGCTGCCTCTTGCGAAATCTGCGACTACAGGCTTCTCTGAAAAAAAACTACGAGCCGCCAAACAGAACGATATCAATCTGTGAAACCCTAGCTGTCGGAGAAAAAAAACCAACGTTGCCATTTTCGTCGCTTCCTCTCGCCTCCGATTGTCTATTGGGCATCAGGAGATGATGGGAAGCACAGATCAACATCGGTCTATCGTCTTAACATGTTAGTGTTCAGTTCAGAATCATGTCCATACTTGCTGTTGAGTTGTTGTTCTTCAATTCTTCCGAATAGATTTCTAAATTGCAGGGTTATAAACACATGCGCACAGTGAGGGAGCTGGCCGTCCGGCCGGAGCTGTCTATCTGAATTGTTGTTCTTCAATGGGGTCGCACCAGCTGGAGCTCGTGGCGGCGGCGCGGCCGTAAAAGGGAGCAGGCCGGCCGGCGGGAGCCCTCCGATAGCGAGCAAGGTGAGGTGGGGTGACCCCCGGGGGAGCCCTCCGACGGCGTGCGGGCGCGGACTCAGAGGAGGGGAGGGAGGAAGGAGACAACGTCTGCGAGCTTGGAGGAGAGGACGTAGGAATTAGGAAGGAGACGAACATATTTTAAAAAATGGGTCATGTTGACGAAGTTTAGAATTATGTGGGGTATACTTTTTAGAATAAACATTGTATAAGGGCTGCAACAAGTATTTCTGGCTGGAAGAGCTTCAAGTATGTCCACAGAATGTACTTAGAACCTGGTCTGTACTGTAAATCATCTGGCAGGAAGAGCTTCACGGAGACAAAAAGATACAGAGAAGAAGACAACATATACATGCAAGAATACATCACTACTTCCTAATCAGAGCGAATGCACAATTTAGTTCACGGACTCCGAAAACACACACATAAAGCTCTAAACTAGTATTAATGTAACACTTAGGTTCAAAAACAGTTCGGCGGTATTAATTTCGGCCATGTGGAGCCATGTCAGCATGAACTAGGACCGCAGGTTGCTGTTTGGGTTTCTCAGGGTTTTTTCGCAATAAATATTAGAAAATTGACACAATACCACTAAGAGAAACCTAAGACTCAAAAATACCACTCAAAAAACCAAGCATTCCAAAATACCACTAAAACTCAATTTTTCACTCCAGAATACCACTAAGCATAACAGCCCCTAACAGACCCTAACAGCCAGAAACGTGGACACATATACCCTTATACCTCTTCAAATAGACAACATTTCAAAGCAGCATTTCAGCTGCAATTAACAACATCATTTCAGCAGCAAAAAACAGCAACGAACAGCAGCAAACAAAACCATTTCAGCAGCAAGTAACAGCAGCAAACAACATCATTTCACAGCAGCATTTCAACTGCAATTAACAGCAGCAAACAACAGTAAACACAGCAGCAAACAACAGCATTTTAGTAGTAACAGTGCAGCGGCAGGGGCGAGCGGCGCGCAGTCGGGGTAGCCGAGGGCGCGGCCCGCGGCAGTGTGGCGCGGGAGCGTGCGCGGCATTATGGAAGGAGCCGGCACCCAAGCTGTGTGGTGGATGGGGAGGGTGCATCCGCCATGGATGGAGGATGGGGAAGAGACGAGGTCGGGCTTGTCGGGCTTCGGGTCTCCTTCAGTTAGCACAGAGCGGAGCGCGATTCAAGTATAACATAAAAACCGATCCGGTTTGGACGATTTGACTAACGGAGAAACGTTGAAATCTAACGGTGGTGGTACTCTGGAACCAAAAAAGTGAACATTGATGGCATTTTGGAATGCTTGACTTTTTGAGTGGTATTTTGGAGACTTAGGTTTCTCTTAGTGATAATTTGTCAATTTTCTCAAAAATTTAACATAATTCTCCATTTCTCCGTGGGTTGTTGTTACTGCGGGTTGCCATTAAATTTTTACGAAAACTCTCCCAAGAAACTCCAACAGCAACTCACAGTCCTAACTTAAGCCGACATAGCTGCTTTATGGTCAGAATTAACCGCGCCGAATTGTTTTTGGACCTAAGTGCCACACTAATACCAGTTTATGACTTTATATTGTGCGTTTTCTGAGTTCGTGGATTAAATAGTGCATTCTAGTGGTGTATTTCGCTCTACAGGCAATATGTATAATCAAATTGAATCAATCACATGAATTACATCAAGGAGTCTTTAATAATTGGCATCAAGAATTACATACATCATCTTGAACTAACCAGCCTCCCTCCCAATGCATACGGACAGACAAGGAGCTCTGTTTCCTTCGCCAAAGCACACTAAACCAAACGAGGCTACTCAATGTAGGCGACGACGACGGTGATGTCATCCATCTTGCCGCCAACGGAGCCCACCACACCTTGTTCCCTGCAGGCGGCGCTGAAGGGCGAGTCCTCGGTCCTGCTCCTCGCCTTGCTGTAAGCGTGGCTCGCCATGAAGTCGGCCATGGTGCGCGCGGGGAAGCGCAGCGCGGCGCCCAGCTGCACGATCCGCTCCATCCCGGAGTCGAACAGGTTGTCGAACAGCCCGTCCGAGCCGGCGACCACCACGTCGCCAGCCGCCACGGGGACCTGCCCGACCGCCGCGTCCCTGACCCTGTTGCCGCCGGTGCCGTGGGCGGAGAGCTGGTACGGGCAGTTGAAGTAGGACTGCTGCGGCCGCGAGCGGTGCAAGATCCGGCCGCCGCGGAACACCGCGAAGCCGCTGTCGCCGACGTAGGCAAATCTGAGGACCGCGCCGGAGAGGGAGAGGATGACGGCCGTGGAGGCTGCTAGGGTTGGCGTGCGCGAGAGGGAATCGACCGTGTGGTGGTAGGCTCGGTCCAGGAGCGTGTAGGGGCAGACGGGTTGGGGTGAGGAGGAGGAGGAGGAGGCGAGGAGGGCGTGGGCGTGGGCCATGAGGCCGCGCGAGAAGGCGGCGGCGTCCGCGCATAGCCCGCGGCAGCCCCCGACGCCGTCCGCGACGCCGATCACGCCGGACGCGGCGTGGATGAAGTGCGCGTCTTCGTCGTGGTCGGGCATGTAGCAGGACGCGGGTACCATCCTCAGGGGGGCCTCGTCGCAGTCCATGGGGTCCTCCTGCTCATGCGTGCTCGTCTCCATGGGTAGCGGCGTGCCAAGTCTTCGCGCTCGCGGCGTCGCCTTGTAGCTAGCTACTTCTCGCGGGCACGCAGGCCGGATCGATCGAGTTCTCTGCGCGCTCCAGTCGAGTTCTGGGCTCTTTTAGGGGCGAGATTCTAGGTCTCGCGCGACCTTTTTTACATTACTGATCCGATTTCCGAGGGATTGAGTCGCCGATTTGATTTCCATCTCGAGTTTGCTCCGGAATCGGACACGCTTGCCAGGGGCAGTTGGTTATTTTTGAATCCGATGTATATGGAGCGACCGGTCGATTTCTTCTTGCTGCTCCGAACCATCTCTGCAAGAATCCCCGTTCCCAAAGAGAGAAAAAGACAGAACCCGACCCGTGTAACCCTAGCCGCCGCCGGGCCCTAGCCCTCCTTCATCGTCTCCCCCGCATTGCCACCGCCGGAGGAAGTGCAGGCGAATTGGTGGTGGGGCGGATTCCCTTCCCTAGCGGCTCTCCCTCTCGAGTCCGTGGCGCGCGGGGGCTTCAAGGCGTGAGGCGGCGCCGGTGCTCTGGCGGGGCGGCGCGCGGCGGCGTTCTGCGAGCGGGGCTTCACGGGGCTGCTGGCGTGGCGGCGCTCGGGCCGGCATGGGCACGCGGAGGTGCTGCGCTGCGTGATTAGCGGGTCACGGCCCGTGGTCGGCGCCGCCAGTTCTGTGGCCTGCATGCGTGGCCGGATCCGGTGGTGGTGGCGACAGATCCGGGGATGGTGATGCTGGATCCGGTGGGATCCGAGGAGGTGGCGCGCGGCCACCATCCGCGAGGCTGCGGGCCCGTTTTTTCGGCTGGTGGGCCACGGCCATGCTAGCTCCGGGCTTGGTAGCGGTGCCCTGGCCAGTGCCCCGTGGAGGTTTTGGCGCGTGGTGTTCGGCGAGTTTCGGCGACACTCCTATCGGTACGGTGGCCCCTAACTAGGACCTCTGTCTGCTCCTGTCCGCGGTGGGTGTGGCGGCTGCGGGTGAAAGTTCTGCATCGACGTTGTTGGTGCCTGTGACGACGACGTACTTGGACGTCGTTTTCCTTCTTGAAGGTGTCAGTGTGCAGTTCCGTCACATCCCACCCTCCGCAAACGAGGTGCCTTCGAGCGAAAGCTCTAACTCGATGTCCGGGTTGGGTAACGGCGATGTCCTCGGACGCCGTGTCCTCCTTGGAGGCGTTGTCTTTGGAGCCCTCGTTTGGCAGCGCAGGTTGCTCACTGCGGTGGGCCTGACATGAGTCCTGGATAGGGAGGGCTAATTCGTGCTACGCGGGCTTGCCGATGCGCGAGCCATTCCTGTCGAGACTGCCTCTTCTGGTTTCGGTCGTCAAAGAAGCCTTTCTGCCTACCTCCTTCTGGCGCAAGGAGCTGCTCCTTGTTCGGCGTCATTGGAACGGAAGTGGTTTCGTCTTAGCAGTAGCGGCTCATTTATTCGGCTCCATCATGTGTGTGCTTTTTTTGTCAGGGTTTTCCGCACGGCTTTCCTTCAATAAGCCGTGCATTGTGTCGATTTCCAGACCTGGTTTTCCTTATAAACATGGCCAGCTCTTTCTTCTACTCGATTCACGGGAATCGACCGTTTGGGTGTTAAAAAAATCCCCAATCTCCCACTATCTCTCCTTTGATTTTCGTCGCCACCAGCCCAGCTCTAGTCTCTGGCATCATCCAATCCGGATGGGTCCAGCGCGGTAGGAAGGAGAAATTGGGAGGGGGAGGAGGAAGATGAGGAAGATGGTAGAGGCTGACTGGCGAGCTCCACGGTGTGTCAGGGGCTCAGTTCTGTCTGAAGAATTCAGAAGATCATGAGTTCTTATTTTTATATATATAGAAGATTATGAGGGTTCATCATGGAAACAGCATCGGTCCCTCTACTTCTGATTGCTACGTATGTGTGTCTTTACTCGACATACAACGAAGTCCAGCCGTGGATGTGATTGGATTTATGAAGAAAAATTAAGTGCAATATAAGGAAAATGCTAAACGAATATCTTGGCCACCAGATTCGACCTTATTTTCAAATGGTGTCAGTGGTTGCTCCTAGATGCCTGAACTTGCTTCCGTCTATCCTATTAAGTAACAATGTAATTCGTCGTTACAATTTCAGTACCAAAACAAAAATGCCACATTAGTCTTAAGAAAATTATTTATTCAGCCGTGATGTAGGCATTAGTCCTCGAACGAACATCTACATCTACGCGCACTTCTTCAGAGAAATTGAATGTTTGTGATGATACAATCATTGACCACAACTCAAATTCAATTCCATTCCAGTTACTCTTTAGTTACATGTTCTTTTGATACGATTTGTGTGCATACCATGTCTTCTTTGAAATTTACTACCATCTCGGTCATTTTTTAGCATGCTTTTCCTCTTGTGTGTAAATCTGCATGTCTTTCTCTGAGCATACTACAAATCTCGCTTTAGAAAAATGACTCAAATTTTTTTTGTGGGGGAGAAAAATGGCTCACTTGGCATTCCTCGTTTCAAATAGACATGATAATTATATGATATCAGCTCTGTAATTCGCCGAGCCCGATAGATAATAGAACGGTTCATTTTCAGCCAAAAGATGATCTCCTGTACGGAGTACTACTTCCCAAAGAAAAAGAAAATGGAAAGAAAGGAACTGTAGGCACGAATCTCGAGATAGCACGGAGCAAGAATCTAACCGTGCAGTGGCGTCCCTTATCCGATCCCAAGAATCCACACTCGCCTTCCCGGAATCCACGTAAATAAACTCAAGAAAAACACGCGAGAAAAACAGCGCAGAAATTCGCTAACCACACCCACAAAAACACCACACGAAACACAACACCAACACACACACACACACACTCTCTGTGTCTCTCTCCCCCTCGATCGACTCCCCCAATCCACAGCTCCGCTCCTCGCCCCCGCCATGTCCGGCCTCCTCCGGTGGAGGCGCCTCGCCGCCGCAGCTACGCGCGCTGCCTCCACCCTGACCGCGGTCGAGTGCTCCCCTGCTACCGCCGCGGCCGCGCCGCCGCACCGACTCCTCCAGGGGCGGCGGAAGTGGGAGGGGTCCTCGTCCTCCTCCGGGGGCGGCTCTTCCTCCTCCTCTTCCTCCACCGACGATACCGAGCCGCGGCGTATCCGCGCGGAGGCCCACTGCCCACGCTGCTCCAAGCACATGGACATCCTCTTCTCCCACCGAGCCCCTCCCTCCTCTGCTCCCGCCGGTGCCGGCGGCTACCAGGCGCTCAACCTCTGCCCCAACTGCCGCACCGCCTACTTCTTCCGCCCCAACATCCTCGCGCCCCTTCAGGGCACCTTCGTCGAGATCGGCCGCGTCAGGGCTGACTTCCCGCCGGACGGCGTCAGGGTCAGGGATCCTTCCTTCTGGGAGGCCATCCGTGCGAGCTCGTCTTCGCGCGACGATGGGGATGGGAGCGGCGTGGCCGTGCACGTGCCGCCCGGCCCACCGTTCCACCCTAATCTTAACGTCGTCCGCGTAGCCGGCGGCGGTGGCGGGGGAGGAGCTGGTGGCGGCGGGGGTGAGGAGGGAGGGGCAAAGGACGGGTGGGGCGGGTCAAACCTTGGGAAGGATTTTCCGACGCCCAAGGAGATCTCCAAGGGGCTCGATAAGTATGTGATTGGGCAAGAAAGAGCCAAGAAGGTGATCATCCTCATTAGCTTTTGCTGTTTCTATGTGTCCCTGCTCTTGTTTCGGTTGCTGCTCGTGTTAGAGTTGGCATTTTGATCCTGGTTTTGATCAGCTTGTCCGAAATACTAACTCTTCAATGCTGAATCCAACTGTTTAGCCTTGGGGTATATAGTACACCCGAGTACGTGCGCTCTCAGCACTCTAATTTGGTTCACCCAGTATTACTTCGTGTGAATCATGCCAGCAATCTTTTGATCTTAATTGTGCCAGGTTTGGAGCTTTGCTCTCACTTATGAACATAATTAAGTTTTCACTAGCTTTACTGCAGGGGGAAAGAGTGACAGCCTGATACCCTTACTGTTATACTTATATCATTGCTCTTAGTTAGTGGTTGTTTTTCTCATGCTATATGAAACTTTTATTATTATGACCTGTGAATTGTAAGAGGCGTAAATTTGAGCTCCATCTGAATTCAGAGCTTGAAAGGTGTGAATTTAGCCCACTAATGGCGGGCCTCTTTGATTCAAAGGAATTCTATAGGAATTTTGAAAGATTATATTCCTTCAGATTTGTTTTTCTCCTACAGAGCTTGTTTGGCCTGTATGATTGCAACAAAGGAATTCTATAGGAATTTTGAAAGATTATATTCCTTCAGATTTGTTTTTCTCCTACAGAGCTTGTTTGGCCTGTATGATTGCAAACCATAGGAATTTTTCTATGGACTTACTTTGCATGCAATTCTAAGGAAAAAAATTCCATTGAGTCAGACCACATGGAAATTTTCCCTTGTGTCTATGATGACTATAGTAAACACCTAATTCTCCAAGCAACCCCTGTGTTTTCCTGTGGTATGACCAACTAACTTTACATGTTTCTATGTTTTCAATCCTGTAAGATTCATAATGACATGGTATCCAATCCCTATGTTTTAGTTGAGGCTAGTACTGCTTTTTATTCTAGTAGCACACAGGTGAGCTCCAGGTTGACACTGAAATAATGATTAAAAACCGCATATATTGCATAGGCCCAATTGATCTCATTTTTGGTAGAGGGAAGATTTGGCATTCTAACAGTTTTCTACAGAACTTGTACGAAGGAATGATCAGCGCCTTGATTATTTCACATTCAATCAACCTTGATTTGCACAAAATTTTGCTTGTTTCCCATCGTCTAACCAGATAAAGTATAAATTCCATGCGCAAAATTTAGTACAGATAGTGATGAGATTTGTCAATCAATTATTAGCCATGAGCAGCAAGAACTTCACCTATATACTTATTTATTCTAATTTTCATGGTAAATCTCAAGTACTCCTGCCCATTGTTGTGTTATTCTAGGTCAAGACTTAACAGTTCAATAGTTCATAACTTTGTATTTTGATCTGATATTACCATCTAAATCTGTAGGTGCTGTCTGTTGCAGTATACAACCACTATAAACGGATATACCATCAATCTGTACAGAAAGGGTCAGTTTCATTGCACCATCTCAATTCTTTTCCTTTGTTTACAAAATGAAGAATATTTATCCCTGCACCCACAAAAAATAGAATTCATGCATATCTTTCAGTGACTAATTATGTGGTATATAAGCTAAAACCATTAGGTCTGGAGCAGATTTGGGTTCTTCTGATGGAGAAGCTGATGGTGATGACAATGTTGAACTAGAAAAAAGTAATGTACTGTTAATGGGGCCTACTGGCTCAGGTAACATCTGCAACTCATCACGTTTGATGTAATCGGAGGAAGTTCAATTCTGGCTTCCGCAATGTTGGATCAACCATAATAAAGAGAGATATCAGTGATAATTTTGTTCGAATGCTTCATTTGTTTCACAGGTAAAACTTTACTCGCGAAGACACTAGCTCGGTTTGTGAATGTGCCATTTGTAATTGCCGATGCAACAACATTGACCCAGGCAAGTGTCACTGTTCACTAACTTCTACGTTCCAGAGAATAACACAAGTGCATAATGTTAGCACACAGCTAGTGATCTTGTTGTAGACAATATTGCAAGAATGTCTTGTGAGCTACTCTGTATGCCTGGTTTGCACTACAGGAGTTCTGGGTAATATAGGTACTAACCATGGCCATTCAGTACTTGCTAATATATTCATTGTTGAGTGTGTATGCTTATAATTTAAGTTCCTATATTAGAAAGGTGTATCTGATATAAAATGGTTAGGTGTACACTCGTTCTTCCATCAATAGAAATGGTTCTTGTAGTCACTGAACTAAATATCAATAAAAAGGGTCAAATAATTCCCCACCCAATTCCATAAGGCTGTTACCGGTTGTCCTCTTGATTCTGACAGTAAGGCTTAAATTTTCCAACTTCCTGCAGGCAGGGTATGTAGGAGAAGACGTAGAATCTATATTATACAAGTTACTTACGGTATGGTCTTTGACTCCACATATATTCAAACAAATAGGAGCTACTGTCTGTCTTATATCTTAGTGGTATTTGAAAGTGAACTTTGGGTGTTATATTTTGACATTAACTAGGTGGCAGATTTTAATGTGCAAGCAGCACAACAGGGGATGGTGTACATTGATGAAGTTGATAAGATCACTAAGAAGGTCTGCCTTAATTAGCTTGTGATCATTTTTTATTCCTTGGTATGGACATCACTAATCACTTGCCACATTCGATATGCAGGCTGAGAGCCTTAATATTAGTAGAGATGTATCAGGCGAAGGTGTTCAGCAGGCTTTGTTGAAAATGCTGGAAGGCACGGTGAGTGCATAACTCCCGATAACCCAGTTATCTCTGTGTCTTAGCATACTCAACAACACTAAGAATTGAAAGGTTAAAATGTTTGTAAGCAGATATTTGTTACCTCCGAAATTCTGGGATTAAAAATACAGACAACTCAAAGGTTTTTTGGCAAACAATAGCAACCGAGCAAAGTACAGTATCTGTGGCCTGCTGCTGTACTGAAATTTAAAATGCTTATTCAATGGTGTCACCCAGTAGTATTTGTGCATTGTGCTTGCGTTGCCGTGTATTGTGAGATTCAGTTTTGGAGCTTCTCTGGTGCTATCACTATCTGGTTTGCAGACCTATGATTTTAGAGAATAGAGATCAAATAATTTGTTACTGTCGTTAATCCTACTATCTACGTAAAAGGACCTTGCTGCTTGGTTGATATCATGTGTTATTTTCTGCTTTTGATATTGGATAAAAGCTGAGGATTATGGCACTTGTCTATACATATGGATGTCTTCTGATATATTTTTGTAATGCTGGCATGTTTAGATAGTCAACGTCCCTGAGAAAGGAGCAAGGAAGCATCCTCGTGGTGATAATATACAGGTACTTTGAGCATAATTTGTATATGGCATTCTTCCACAAGTGTGTAGTATTTCACCTGAAGAATTGCACCCACGCATTTGTTACCTTATCCTGAATGATAGCGGAAATAGAGAAAATACGGCATGATATGGGGTAATGGTTATGACCTCATTGCATATTTTTGATAGGATGACCTTATTGCATATTAGTAGATAAGATAAATTCTTTGTTATGAATGTGTACTGGAAAGATTGCATCAAGTGCTGCTCTCTAAACATGTCGCATTTTTTTTTTACCCAGTGGCAGTGCCAGGAGCTGTGGTGTTAGTATCTTAACCTTCTAGGGCTAATTCATAAAATTTGTAAAACTAAAGGGTTTATTAAAGGCTGTGGGGTCTGCTGGCCCACAGCTTCTACCTAGCCCCGCCACTGCTTAAGCCAGATGCGTCACTTAACTTGGAAATTTTAATTGTCTTTCTACCATGTAAACCTTGCTTCACGTCAACAGGGGCTAACTTTAATTGTGTGGTCTTCGTGCCATACAGATAGACACGAAGGACATTCTTTTTATATGCGGGGGTGCCTTTATTGACTTGGAGAAAACTATATCAGAGAGGTATTATTTGCTTTCACCTGTTCGGAAGCTGCTATGTCCGATGTTTCCTCTGTCTTCATATAACGTGTATCCCACGCCATTTTTTGTAAGTAGACGGCAAGATTCTTCTATTGGATTTGGGGCACCTGTCCGTGCAAGCATGAGAACTGGTGGTATTTCAAGTGCTCAAGTGACATCTTCCTTGTTGGAATCAGTGAGTACCATGACATGAGGCTAGGAACCTGACATTTTCGGAAGCCTTTGTTTCAGGGAGAATGCATGGATAAATTTGAATGTATTTTTTATGTAAAACCTAAGTGTTTCAATGTGCCTTTGTTTTCAGGTCGAGAGTGGTGATCTTATAGCATATGGACTCATTCCGGAGTTTATTGGGCGTTTCCCTATCCTTGTCAGCTTGGCAGCCCTAAATGAGGACCAACTTGTGCAGGTAACCTGACTATGACATTATGTGCTGTGGACAAAAAAAAAGTTAGCATCATCTTGTGATCTAATTGTTTACCTTATGTGCGGAAAGGCATGTATGATATGATTATTTGGGAAATTATAATGGATCCCTGATATAATGATATCCTATTAGGTTCTCACCGAGCCAAAGAATGCGCTAGGTAAACAATTCAGGAAATTGTTCAGCATGAACAATGTGAGTATATTTACTGCAGTAACATGCAAAGTTTTGTCTTACTTGGGTCTCATGTTGTCTAACCTTTGGCTTTCAGGTTAAGCTTCATTTCACAGATTCTGCCCTAAGAATAATTGCCAAAAAGGCAATGTGCAAAAATACTGGTGCACGGGGTTTAAGGACTATCCTTGAAAATATTCTCATGGATTCTATGTATGAGGTTCGTTCCATGATGATTCTGTCTTGTTTTTGTTTGACTTGCACGCAAACTCAATGTAGCTGGCATACAAACATAATTTTATTAAATTGCCGCTGCCTTGCAGATTCCAGATACAAAATCTGGGGAGAAGCGAATTGATGCGGTGGTTGTAGATGAAGATGCAGTAGGATCAGTTGACCGGCCTGGCTGTGGAGCAAAGATTCTTTATGGTGACGGTTCTTTCGATCATTACCTCTCCCAGATAAAGGTATGAATTGCTAACCTGATGAACCTGGCCTTTATCATTTGCTGTGTGATGTTGCTGAATATATTAATCTTTCCTGGAATAAATATATTGCTACAGGCAATGGGAGATGGAGCAGGAAGCGAAGCGGACGGGGAAGCTGATCTTTCCTCATCAAGAGCCATGAGCATGTGATATCATAGTTCCGTCCGTGGCTACTGTAACCTGTAAAATCTGATCCTAGTTGTATTAATGTAAGTAGTAACCTTGTAAAGCAAAAAAAAAACATGTGCAGCATCCGTTGCTAATTCAAGCCCCAGCACGGTGGTTCAACTGTCTTCGTTCCTCACATAACTTGTAGCAGGATTGGGAAGTGTATAGTGGACCATGTTATGTGGGGAGTATCTATGGGTGTCGTAAGACAAGAGACTTATTAAGTCATCAACTGTAATGACTGCCGAATGCTAAAACTTCAAACAGACTGACATGGAAGGGGGCTGCAATTGAGCAGGAAGATGCAAAATGATGTTATCTGGCATTTACCTGAATTCTGCTGTACTTTCCGTTAACGCCCAGAACGCGAGGCATACCTACACAATATCCCTTGCACATGTGACGAGCACTTGAAATTTGATGGGGAGTGTGTCTGTGTGTGTAGTGTCCTCCGATTAAAAATATGACAAGCCGTGATGATTTTTGCCCAAAAGATACGGTATTGATCTGAAGGAGTGATACCATGTTATACTTAGTGTTTGATTAAGCATTTACTCTACAGGCGTTTAAAATTAATGTATAGGCGTTTAAAATTAATGTATATATAAATTATCTGAGCGCCTAAAAGAGAAGTTTGCATTGGATACTTGAGTAGATAAAGTTTAATTACATGTTCGATAGTGTTGTTATATGGAGTATTATTTATCCTCTTTAAGCACTCGCCTGCACAATTTTGACAACTAATTTTCAGCAGTTCTTCCCAGGCAGGCTTTCCACTCAAAACACCACGACATCGTTATCAACTTATCATAACTTTTTGAACATCACAGTACCATACAGGATTATCATAGTGCTGCTCCTACTGATCCAGGATTAATGCTCTAAGCATTTCACACGGACGGATGCCCCAAGCCAAACGGAACAAAGGAAATGCCATGTACAGATGTGCCAAGGGGAGAACAGTGTCGAGAAAGTTAACATGGTATATCACCAATATCTACTGATCCAGAAAATGGGAGGTAGATCAGGATGGTTGATCTAGAATTCAGTGTCGAAGCAAGACGTCATCACTTTTGAAACAACTGATCGTGCAAAGGGTATATAGCTCAGACTGTACCTGCAAACACCAACAACTAAAACTTGAGAATCACCGACTATCCCCATGCCTTTGAAATGTTAATTTGTGTGGTTGGCCCCTTTGATGATCCAAATATGTTTAGCCTATTTTATGCAATAGCTATTTAGCTGCAAATATATTTTAGAGGAAAATTGCAGCAAAGATTGGTTAATATACTATCCAATGACTTATCTAATGCATATTGAATCAATGAATCTAGGAGAAGTTACAAGTATGCGGCTGGGCTGGCATTACGCAAGTCATATTCCTACAATCAACTTTTGAAAGAGATTGGAATTACCAGACAAGGGCACCAAATTCCAAAATGATGGCAAGTAGAGTCAACACCTTACTGTGAACCTGTTTGGGGCAGAAAAAGATCAGAGATTTAGTTGTTTATATTAATTAACACATAAGCATGCTATAAAATTTACTCCCTCCGTCCAACAAAGGATGTCTTAACTTTGACTAAATTTAAATGTATCTATACACTAAGTCATGTCTAGATACATCCAAATTTTGACAAACTTGAGACATCTTTTGTTGGACGGAGGGAGTATGAAATATGCCGGATTTCTCCAACTATTTTACTTACTAAGAGAGCGCAGAATAGAGCAACTATGATGCTTGCAATGTATATCGCAGTGGCATATATGCGCACAGAATCAAGCATCATATCAAATTGCCTCTTGGGACCTATAAGAAATGCTGTACTGTCAAACAAATGATCCCAGCATTAGCTGACATGAGGAAAAACTTTGAGACTCATAAAAGATAATCTAGTTAACAAAGGTTGCATCTTACAGAGCATATCAATTAAGCGGCAAAGGTAGTCTCTAAGCTATTTAAGTGGTCACAACGGAATCCTATGATACATTGTAAAAGAAATTGGTCTACTATGCCGAAGCTAGCTAGTATGTAGCACAGAAACTTCTATAACAAGATAGAACTTGCAAAAAAGATAGTCACATTCTTCAGGCCTCTTTGATTCATAGGTTGCAAAGACGCGGGAATACAAAAAGGTAGGATTGCACTATCCTGCTCACTTGAATCATACATGGTTGAATTTGTACCAAAAGTTGTTTGATTGCACTGTAAGAAAAACAAGTGAATACAATCCCACAAAATAAAACAATCCACATAGGAAAAATTCCTAAGTATTCCTGTCCTCCAGAAGTCCTATGAAATTTGAAGCAATGAGGCCCTTCATGGCGATATGAAGAGTAAATGAAGGTTCTCATTATGCATCGCAATAAAAGTGAATAGTGCATAGTAAGTCCTCAAACTACACATTATGCTAATTTTATTGGCATGTGAAGGCATATAATGTAGCACAAGGAAAATTAAGACATGTTACGGGATTCTTTGATAATAAAATGTAGGATGTGGCTATGTCTCAGGCGCCTGATTTTTAAGCAAAGTGCTTAAATCTCAGTCAACGCACCAAAATTGTTGGATTAAGATATGGGTGCCATCCCCGCTCCCTTCTCTTCCACATGCTGATGTTGGATTAAGATCCGACAGCCAACACGTCGACTGATCTCTGACTAAAAAACAGGCAACTTCCCCATAGCAAAACCATAATATCATATAAGGAAATAGCATCTTAAGAGCACATGATTTTCTTAAACATCAAACGTAGTATGTTACTAGCTCGTGTTTAAAGGACAAAAAGCAAAGGAAAGTGATATAGATACTTAGATAGATTCTCAAAAAGGAAAATCAAAAAAGGCACGGAAATCTATTAAACTGGAGTTTGACAAATGGTGCAACAGACCTTCCGAGTGCCATCATATTGCCAAGTGTGAATGTAACCCCAAATTTCACAGGGTTAAAGAAAACAAGCATCGACTGCAATGACAGAGGCAGAATAGTCAGGTGTAAAGATTAACAATTGCAAAAAAACCTAGGCAGGCATAATACATAGCACGAAGTGTAATCAGTATTGACAGATGGATTAAAAATTCAATCACAGCCCACGAGTGACCCTGACTATGTTATTCATGGTGTATCATGTGATGCAAGAATGCTATATCATGATTAATATACCATGTCTTACAATAACTTCTCAATTGTTTATTTTACCTGAACTCTAGACGGAACACATCATACATATAATAATGAAGCTTAGACAAATGTTCTTTCCTAAAATGAGCTTTGGGGATAGTACCAAATACTCGTATTAACTATTTGGCCTGAGCCCCTGAATAACATTTATAAGATTGGTCTTGCTAATTAGTGAAACAGCGTGGATGGCTACTGAATAGAAAGCAATGAGAACTCTTAATCATAACAACGTTGTCCAAAATTGAGACCCAAAATGCGAAGGCATGATAATGTAAAGAACGCACTGCAAGGATGAAGCATCAAAATGGTTACAGAGAGTGTGATTGCACTGTTTCCTATCCGACTTCAGTTAACAGCATGCATGGTTAACAGCGTCCACGAAGTAACTACCAAAGAGGGAAACAGCAATCACGCGGAGCCGGATGTGCGATAAGAAAAAGGGGAAAGTGCACATAAGAACAGCGGTACAGCAGGTAAACTCACCAAGAAAGTGCACGTCAAACCGGCAGCCAAGCATATCGCAAAACCATACAGCCTCTGCATAAGAAAGCCACACAAGCATGAATATGGTTCCACGGTATCACTATAATCTCAGCAAAAAAAAAATTAATCGTGATCCGGTGAACGGCGTAGCCGCATTGCTCTAACGATTCAAGCACGGCATATTCTACGCAATAATCCCACAATGATCAGTCCACAAGAAGGCAATAACTGCCACTAGTTAGCATCGTTTTGACCAATAATCCCCGGAGATGCTCACGGCCAGATCTGAGCGGAGACGCCTCGGATCCGAGGGGTAGGAAGAAAAGGGTGGGGGAAGAGAGGGGGGAAGGGGAGGCGGCGGCTTGCCTGGGTGGTGTTGAGGGTGCAGTGCCGGTTGATGTCGTCGTAGAAGGACTGCTCCTCGGGCGGCGGCAGAGCGGACTCCTCGTCGACCTCCATGCCGACCAGCATCTTGGCCCGCTCCAGGGCGTCCCGCATCCTGTCCATGGCGGATGCTCCCCGGCGGTTGCAGGAAGGAGAGCTCGGCGGGCGGCCGGTGGGTGAAGGCGGGAGCCGGGAGGATTCCTCTGTCCACCGATGAGATGGCAGTAGGTTCGCAAATCCAGTGGCAGTCGCAGGAGGAGACAAGACGAAGGAGCAGCAAGGCGAGCATTATTCAGCAACTGTGTACTTCGGTTATTGGGCCCGCCGTGCGGTGTTGGTATGGGCCATTAAAGCCTTAATACTTTTGTGTCCAATGGGCCACGGTAGGCGTCGGGCCGTCGGCTGGCTGATTCATCGGCCGACTGATCTGATTTTCCGAGGTGTTCCATGTTTGCACAAAAAAAAACACTGCGTGCAACATTTTTTTTTTTTAATGTTGTTGCAACATTTTTCTCATGGTCTGTCAAAAACCAGCAAAAAAAAAAATAACATTACCGATTCAGGTTCACCAGCCACGATCCGACTGATGAGAGACACGTCGGAGCTAGTTAGACTGGGTGACCATGTATCCATTCCCCTTGGTCCCTATGCCTTTCGGAGCTCAATGGCATGAATTGGACCTCCACAAAGGAATCCAAGCTCCATGATGAAGATGAAAAAACTCCATGGCACACGCACAGGCTCAGCAACAAGTGTCTATGTGAAAGGAGGAAGAGGCAGAGGCTTAGAGAAAGAAACCATGGGGGAAAAGACAATGGGTTTGAGGATAAAGACGAGATGACGGTCTGCACTGTGAGGAAGAACATAAACGAAAGGGCGACGTGACGAGCCGAGCGGGCTACCGATGTGATGATGGGTCCGTCAGTCGGGGGGAGGGAAAGGGAGTAGGTTTATTTCCCAAGAGAAAAAAAATACTATCATTTCATTAACTCTGCATAAACAGACACTCATCTTACAGGTCGCTTAAACAAATCTCTAATTTACCGTGCCACAGGGAGTGAACTAAAAGTACATAAAGGTATGACATATGTACCCTCAATCTAGTGATTCAACATAAACGGTAGCTAAATCTCAGGTAGCACTCAAAATTAGGAATGCAAACAAGATCCCACATATTCATGTCTAAGCTAACATCTGCATCTTCAAGTCAAGTTTTAAATAAAATTTCTTTACTTTCAAAATGGGAGTTGTGACGGTGGTTTGACACACCAAGCAAATGGGGTTTAAAATTCAACCCCCATAGTCTTTTAGTGAAATAACATGACGGCTATAATATTATCTTGAGCAAATGCACTACGCCGCGGCCTTGGCCTTGGCTTCAAAGAGTTGCGATCATGTGTTCGACCACAAATGTGCACGTGTATGGCACAAACCTGATTTGAAAACTCCCTTTCCCCCCAAGAAAAAGGAAAATTTTGCGAACGAGAACGTCACAATCCGTTGTGCTATAGTTCCCTTCTAAGATGAACATGGCTTATTTACCGGCACCGGTATGTTTGGGCGCGCGTCCGGCCGTCGGATCTCGCGCCGAGATTCACGCCAACCGTTTTATCCACCACGTCACCACGTGATCTGCTCTGGCGCACAGATCTCAACGCATATCTGACGGTCGGGAACCCGCCTGTGATATATACCAGTACAGAGGGAAACAAGAGTTTACCTTCCAAGACGAACTCCGGCGGCGAGCGCGCCACAACTTTATAGATTACCGCCCGGTTCACATGCTTCAAACTGTTGTCGTGGAGAAGAAAAGAGAGGAAACGGCCAAACCGGGGACGCGTCTATCAAGGCCCGCCATCCCAGTTGGACTCGGGCCCAGCTGCCCGCGGCCGCAGCACTTTGGCGACCGTCAGCGGCGGCGGCGGCTAAACCCAAACAAAAACCCTAGCGGCTGAATCCTCCCTCCTATATATATACAGCTCCAGACGGGAGGCAACGAGGCAGGGCCATCCGCCATCCACATTCCTACACCCGTGCTACTCCGGTTGAACCTCCAGAGGCGAAGAGCAATGGCGCGCGCTCAGGTCACCAGGCTGCTCTCGCTCAGGTTCGGTCCACTTCCTCTTGTTGATTTCCATGGCGATGGATTTTCTCATGTTTCTGATTCGCCCTGCTGTGTTTCTCCTTTTTTATCTTACTTTTCTGTTCGTGCTGCAGCCGGCGGGGCTACGCCGCCTCGGCTGGGGCAGAGCGCGCGTCGGCGATGGCGGCGAGGATCTCGGCCACGGAGGGCGCCGCCGGCAGGGAGATCTTCTGGATGAGGGACCCCAAGACGGGCAACTGGATCCCCGAGAACCGGTTCGCCGAAGTTGACGCCGCCGAGCTCCGGGCGCAGCTGCTATCCAGAAAGGGCACTGCCCCCAATCCCGCCCAATTCTGAGATTTTGAAACTTCAAATCTTTAATTATCGTGAGGAATCACTTTATTCGTTTCTATTGTTAGAATTGTCTCGTGTCACAAAAATAAAATCATGCAGTATTGGGTTGCTCGCCCAATTTGCCATCGCTACTGCAGCTGAAATTACAGATCGTGTGTAGTGAAATGCAACGAAATGTACAAGAGAGCGGGGTGTATCGATGAGCAATGATTTGGGAATTCAAAAGCCGTCCATTACAGGCGATTCTTTTAAACTACTCGAATCAGGGATGGAGGAATCAATTAACATGTTCTTGCGATGAGAAAGATAGCGGTGGCGAATTGCTCGTTACGATATCTAGTTCATCTGTATCTCCTGCAGGGACTTCTGTCGATCAGGCAACATTGGGTCTGGACTTCACCTCCTTTTGGGAGGGAAGGACAGTGGGCACCCTCTTCACGTCGTCCTTGCCGCCGTTCTCCGGACGGACCGTGGCGGAGAAAGTCCCCTTCTGGACCGATATCGCCGACGCCAGCGTGATGGGCATGAGGCAGAGGCCCCTGTTCTGCAGGTACTGCATCGCCATCGTCATGTTATCCTCCATCATCTGTGCCACCTCCTGCTCCAACACCACTTTGTCCTCCACGAAATCATCGGAATCGGTTTGTCGGTGGCCTGCGTGCCCCTTTCCTCCTGCTGCTGCTCCTGATTTCGGGGACCCCATGACGAGCCCAGAGCTCTGCATCAACAATTAAATTACCAGTTAAGAGATGGCACAAAAATTGCAATGCGTACATTTTTCTGATTCTGAATCAACTTCTTGGTTTTTACCTCATTATGGGAGTCCATCAGAAGTGGAACCAAAGCATCGGTCGCGCCCAGCCTGCTCATGCTGAGAACCTTGAATCACAGCAATGTGCATCAGTAGACAAGCAAAAGAGATGAAGAACAGCAGAATGTAGACTAACTGCGTCGACGTGCACGGACCTTGGTTTGTAACTGAAGAAACTTTATGTATTCGATGATCTCTTCAAGCATAGACGCCTTGTCCGTCTGCGCATCAGAAAAATGTAATCTTCAGAAACAAGCACATATCAAACTTGATAGAAACATCAAACAAAAATGACGGCGAGTCCTTTTTCTGTGTGGTTACAAGAAAGTGCACACACCGCCGCACGTACCCAGGGTTGACCGGAGGAGGGCGAGGTGCCGGACCTCGCCGCCTCTTCTCCCCGTGGGGGACAGGGGCGCCTGGGCCGCCGACAGCAAATGGGGGAGAGAGGGCGGAGGAAGAAATGATGGTAATTTCTTGCTTGAGGTTAACAACGGCCCTCTATCTATATAACGACTTGCTAATGGCACGACACTATTTTTGGGACTTGAACAAGACCGGCGATAGCAATCTGGAGCTGGCCTAAACGTAGGTGACCCTCCCTGGATTCGGGCTGAATCTAAACATAGCCGTGCTCTGCATGTGTGTGCCTTGTGCCTAGCTCTATCTGTCATGTGGGTGGAAAATAGTCGCGCCATTCCTCCGGCGAAATGAATTGCCGTGCCATTCGAAACAATACTACTGTTCTGGGAGAGATAAAACCAAAATACTACTCCCTCCGATCCTAAATTGGTGTCGAAGTATTACATGTATTTAGACACTTTTTAAGAATAGGTACATTCATATTTTGGCAAATTTGAGTCAAGAATTTAGTATCAGAAGGAGTAGTACGAAGTACTGTACCTTGTTGGAGTTTGGAACGAGTTCTTGCAGATTCTTCATCCTGTCGGAGATCTTCTCCCTCCGGAGCTGCAAACAGGCATAGCCACGAAGCTCGTGAGAATGTGAAAGTCTTCACCAACGAGTGAAAATGATGAACATGTCAGACTCGAGGTGGAGCAAAGAATCGCTGGGATGAATGGCGGCTCACCCTCTCGGCGATGCTGTGCGGATCCGTGGCCTGGCCCCGGCGAGCCCTCACACGAGCCTTCGGAGCGCCTCCACCGACGGCGACCCCATTGCCGTTCCTGCCATCTTCAGCGCACTGCACGCCGTTCTCGCTGTCAGTTAACGGAGTGGGGAAAACTTGCAGCACAAACCGGCAGAAAGAAAAGATAGAAACCTGCTTGGGGTTGAAAGGTGCAAGTTGTGCCCCAGGCACCAGGTTGAGGTGGCGCAGACCGCTGCCAAACTCCTGCACAATTAACGTTGCCATTGATCAGGTAACAGGTATTCAGGTTAAATGATCGATCAGGTACTGCTACTACTGTCAGGCAGCTGATCACAGTGTGGTTCACCTGCTGCAGAGTGTCGATGTCGGGACGGATTTGCTGCTGCCCAGGAGCGAAAGACAGCAGCTTGCCAGCGCTGAACTTGGCATCATCCTGCAGGCCGGCGAAAACATGAAAGGCCGTGACGATCAATAAGAAGTCCAAGAGAACATCTTGTATAATACGAGCAAAGGTTTAAGCCTGCTTACGTGTAGCTGCAGCTGCGCCGGGGCCACGGTGCCTAGCTGCTGGTACCCGTTCGGGGCAGCCTCGTGCAGGAGATCGTCGCCGGGGAAGCCGAAGCTCTGCGGCGTTTCCTCGCCCGCGTAGCCCGAGGCCCAGGCGACCGGAACCGGATGCCGCTCTCCCATGAGGAACTGAGGCAGGACGCCCGCGGCGCCTGACTGCTCGCTCCCGCTGCTCTCGTTGGAGCTGCTGCAGAGCACCGGGGCACTGTCCGTCAGCGACACGTTCTGGCCGCCCAGGATCGAGCACAGCGTGTAGTCCAGGTCGTCGGTGCTCCGCAACAGCAGCTGCTGCTCGTGGTCGTGCAGCTTCGCGTTGTTGCCGGCAGGAAACACGGTTGCGGCGGCGAGTTCTTTGTCCGTGATCAGCTGCGTCGGCGAGGAGCCGTTCTGGAGGTGGTGGAAGCCCATGCCTTGGGCTGACGAACCGGCCCACGACGAGCCGGGGAACACCATGTCCTGAGGCCATGCCGGCGACGGGATGAAGGGATCCACGAAGCCGCCCATCTCACACTCAAAAACAAATCCTGCGAAAACAGAGTTGGAACGATTGTGCTGTCAGTCGCGGACTACCCCAGCAGAGGAAGAAAGAGGAGTGGCAACGGGTGCACCACATCAGAGTTGACCAATTCAACTTGAGATCCAGAGCACAATGATGTCAAGAAATGTTGTTGCTGACAACTAAATCAGGCTAATTAAAAATGGTCAACCGATTAAAGAAGAGCAAGTTGCTGCTCCTGCGAAACTATATCCATTTGGTACTCTGCTTGTCTGACAGATTGCACCCGAAGAAGGATCTCCAATAGAAACCACTCCCGTATTAAAAAGAATCCTATAACTCGACCGTTTGCATCTGGATTGCTGCCGCTGCAGCATAAAGAAATGTACGGATCGAGAATAAGTCATCGGATATAGCTAGAGCGGTGTGCAACATATAGAGTACGTCATCGATCGGGTTTAATGCCCAAATCTGAAGAACCCCAGAAGAAATAGAAGAAGAAAACACTGTAATTAGGAACGGATCCATCACTGTAGATCCGATTTATTCAACAACATTCCGCACCACCGTGTGGAGTAACGTTTTTGTAAAGATAGGGAAACCGTAGTTTAATCAAGAACTGACGAGCTAGGAACGGAAGCCAGACTCGAAAACCTCTCTGCCTCCTTCAACGAAATCCCCCAAAACATGCAAGAACAACAACACTAGAAACTCCCCGCTTTCGCGTTTCATCAAGAACCGACGAGCTCCGAATTCCCCCCAAAACATGCAAGAACAGCACAAGAAACCCCGCGCCGTGTGATAGGAAACGCAGAAGAAAACGAACCGGGGCGCGATCCTAGCAGCTACCGGCCCGCAGAAAGATCTACAACTGATGCGCGCTGGAGAGGACGGGGGAGTCGAAGAGCAAGGGAGAGAAGAAGGGGATCGATTGAGCTCACACAGTTTGACGTCAAGGCGAGCCGAGGAAGCCGAGGAGGAGAAGAGCAAGGTAACCGCTTCAGCTCCGCTCCTCCAGGATTTCTCTGCCCTGAAGAAGAGGAGATCGGGGGCGGTCACTCTTCAGTTCAGTCCCCGCGAGGCGCTGTCTGTTTATTGTTTATCTGCGCGTGTGTGTGAGACGGTGTCCCTTTTTATTGCTGTGCTTTGCTTCGCTTTGTGTGTTTGTTTGTATCCGGGCGTGCGTCGCATCTCGCGTGACAAGTGTAGGCACGGGAAGCGGGCCGATCGTTATATACTCGTCCGGGCCATGTAATTGCCCCCCTTGAATTTTTTTTCTACTCTTTTGTGCATTACTTCCATTATTACTGTTGGCTCCAAACGGAAGGCCACAAGCCACGTCGGGATATGTATGTGCGAGCAGTGCGACAGAAACTTGTCATGCGCTAACGACACTCAGTGCTCGACACGTTTAACTTTTTTTTAACCCTAGTTTTTTACAACAAACATCCAATCATAACCTATATGGCAAGAATAACTAAACTAATATATGCTCACCTTGTTGAAACTTGACAGTTGGTTTGGCACCCATCATTTGGGCATGGAGTTTGGGTGGCACGAAATTGGCCATCGGAATTCAATGTCAAATTTCATGAAATTACACTATAACTAACCCAAATTCCTCTCTACAAGCCATCATTTCTCTAGAATTGTCTTTCACTCTACAATTTCATGTGGTAGACAAACATGATTTTTGAACCCGGAATTCAAATTCAACCAAATGAAATCTTATCAAAAATTGGATTTCATTTCATTTCTACCAAATGAAATGAATTCTTGGTTGCCAAACGGGCTATAAGGGTGTCTGCAAAGGCTGACTCTGATTGACTCTTATTTAAAATTTGCTGACGTGAAAGAAACATAAATATGAGAGGAAAGAGAATTTGACTCTGAGTCGGACTTTAAAGCAAGAATCGACTAACTAAGAGTCAGCCAAGAGTCTATCTTTTAACCATTGTAGAACGTCGCATTTAACGCTAACAAATCATCTAGAGTTAGTTTAAAGACACAAGCCATTGCACGTATTATTTATTGTTGACTCTAGATGACGTGAAGAGTCGGTGCTGATTCTACTATTACAGATGCCCTAAGCGGCATTAGTAGAATTTTATCAATCGATATTTTCCGGTAGAAACACAATGTTCTTTTCGAGCAAGATATAGCTAACTCCCACGCTTCTCTAACCAATAATTCTGAGTATTTTTTTTCCTCTTTAGCGCATACTGCCACTAAAAGAAGATCGATACTGATGTAATGATGTTCTTTCACATCGAGACAGCAAGCACAAAGAAGGAAGGAAGAACAGGATGAACTTGTGGGATAGTGACAACAAAAAGATGATTAAAAATCTAACAATTGTATATTTTATCGGTTTTTCCAGAGAGTATATTTTATCGGTTTATGCGATGTTTCGGATTATAATCGACAGATCGAGTTGGCCGAACGCTTCACGTAGAGGATTTGAGTTAATTATCCAGGGTTGATATGATTATCAATATATGATGATTATTGAAAAGGAGGGTGTCCTTTGCAGGAGCAGTCCTTCTGTTTTTTAGAGCGAGCTAGCTCTGCATTTTCTGTTCGCTCTACTTCTCTACCGACCCCACCCCGAGTCCTTGACCTGCCCTGGTCTGCCCGTGAGCCTTCACCAGAGAGGCAACAAGTCGGTTCATACGGCATTCCTGCTACGGTAGATCCGGGTGTGACGTAGCCAGACGTCGAGGCCTTGAGGACACGATTCTGACTTCCGGTACCGGACGAGAGTTAGTGACCGAGCATAGCGTGACGCCGCGGGATGTGCGGCCACACTCAGACCTCACTCCCCGCGGGATCTGCCGATTCGAACCGCTCTTTTTCCAGATGCATCCGTTACGGCCTGCTGCGCCGGTTGGACCTTTTGGTTGACTCGATCACCACACAGAAAAGCATCAGCTTCGTTCTTTCTCCTTTTCGCTTGTCTCGACTCTCCGACTTGCTTGGCTGGTGCAGGGTATGCATGGCCATCGATGTTGAATTCATGTGTGAGTGACCTCAGCTGCTTTGCAACATAAAAGATCGGGCTCGTTTGGCTGCAACTAAACTAGAAATGCGTGCAACGCTAGCGTCCAGGTTGCAGCAGGAGACCGCAGTGGTATCATTATCGAACTGCACCGTGCACATAGCGGACGGGCGGACGGCACGGAGAAAACCATCATCACTCATCAATGGACAAATACAAGGAAATTGATCAGGACGCCACGAACGGGGACGTAGCTCATATGGTAGAGCGCTCGCTTCGCATGCGAGAGGCACGGGGTTCGATTCCCCGCGTCTCCAAAACGTTGTTCTTATTCTTTTTTTTTACAATTTACAACAACAAACTGCTAGTGCTTTCTCTCCTGTCTCAAAATTCTTCTGTTTTTCCTTTAAAAAATATATATATTCTGTTTTTCATAATTCTTGTCTTAAATTTGCCCAAATGGATGTATCTATTCCTAAAGCGCGTCTAGATACATGTAATATTTCGACAAGAATTATGAAACGGAGGGAGTAGTTGTAAGTTGCACACCACACCATGCTGTACAGTTGTGATCTGTCAACCACTAGACACAAAAGCGTTCAAATTGGTTGCAAGATAGTTCAATTTAAAGGCCGATGAATAAGCTCCTCTGTTCCTTGCGTTTTGAGCCTCTTGTCTGTGCCTCGGTCCTTGATGAACTGATATGTGAGGGCGGCTGGCTGTGTTTCAGGGATACGAGCCGTAAAAGGCCGAATCTGTCACAGCTGTGCATGCGTTTCACTACTCCGTAGTTCTTTGGTACGACTAACTCCAGCGGTCCAGCCTCCGGTAGCTAGTTTCGTTCAAAAAAATGGAACGCAGTTGATAATTTCTTGCTTCACGTACTGGAGTACAGTATCAGAAGTGGTGCATTCTGGTGCATCTGAAAGTTGTGTTGCAGGCTTTAACGCCAGAGACAATCAGTCAGACTTGTCTCATTGTCTGGAACAAAAGTAATACTTCAATGAGTACCTGAATTTTGCCCACGAAAATCTCTGCTGTCCGATCTTACTCATTGAAGACAGCAAAACAAGGCATCCGCATTACCCGCGCACTTAGCATACAGTTCAGAATTCAAAGCAGGGCGACAGGCTACTCAGAAAGGGAAAATTGAGTACTGTGCACACATCTTGACCAAGTTGAGGACACTGACCATGATCCTAAAGAGAAAGCACTGATACATCCAACACTGCAATGAGACATCCTCAATGACACATCTTGACAACAGTTCACGACACTTATCATGATTAAAGAGCAAGCACTGATACATCTAACACCACAATGAGACATCCCCAATGATACATGAATCACATCACAAGCACAAACAGGTAAGCTATAAGTTACTACAACCAACTCGCAGTTACTTACCATAACTTAACTACTCCTGGTTGCTAAATACCACTACAATCTAGCAGTTCTCAATAGTCATTTCTTGCTCCCAGACCAACCTAATTAACTGGGAGCAATTCAAACCAGGACAATGCCAATTGACTGGATACAAATTCTACTGGCTCTCTTCCTCTTCATCTTCCACCTCATCATCTTCTTTGTTGTCGTTGCTGCCACTACCATGGCCTGTGGCATCCTCGCCGGCATTGTTCTGGTTGTACTGGTAGGATGGGTGTTGCAAGGATTGATGATGCCTGCCATCCTTCACACGGTACCGGACATGGTGATTGCTGCTGGTCCCGACATCAGGTGCCATAGATGTTCTCCTGGAGCCGTTGCCATCAGCAACGGCGGGGACTGTGGCAGGTGCTGAATTGCCAATCATGGCAGCAGCAACGGCAGCAAGGGGACCAAGTGCGGTACCATTGTTGGCCTTTGAGATCTCCATCTGCATCTTGAGGAAGAACTGCACACGCTGGTCCTCTAGCTCGCGGGCAGCATTCAGGCGGTCCCGCTCCATCCGGAGCTCATGCTCCCTTTTCGAGGCCTCAACACGTTCAAACGCCTCACCAAACCGCCGAATCGCCTGCGCCAGGTCGCGCAGACCCTGCACACGGACGCTGCTATCTGCTCCATTCACAGCCTCCTCGACACGCTGTCTCTTGCCGTTGGCAGCCTCAACCGGTGGCTCAGGTGGGAACCCATCGGACGAATCCGACGATGCTGAGGCCTGGGGCGGCGACGGCAGCCTGCGCTTTAGACCTGCGGAGGGGGGGAAGTGCGAGGTCGTACGGCTGCGCGTAGGGAAGTTGAAACGCGGAATCATAACAGCGGTTGTCCGCTCGGCGAGGTTAGAGGAGCCCGAATTTCCTGCAGCCCGGCCAGAATTGCCCCCGAGCTTCTGGACGGGGGCGAGGAGGTAGTCGAGGCGGTCGAAGAATGGCCATGAGGAGCCCGACTTGGACTTCTCGACCTTGTACTTCTTCTTGAGGGTGTCGATGCGGTTCTTGCACTGGATGTCGGACTTGGGCGGCTTGGAGTAGCCGTCGCGGGAGGAGACGACCTCGGCAACTTCCTGCCACTGTGGGTGGCGTAGGCTGCCGCGACCGAGCGCGACGAAGCGCTCGCCCCAGGCGTCGATCAGCGTGGAGGTGGCGCCGTCGCTCCAGGCGTCCTCTCGGCCCCCTCCGCCGCCGCCGCCGCCGCTGGAGGGGGCAGGCTTCTGGATGGGGAGGGCGACGGCGAGGTGGCCGGGGGGCACGGCGGCGACGGTGACGGGTTCGGCGAGCGGGAGCGGAGACGAGGAGCGCGATGGGGAGGGCGATGGCGACGGGGAGGCGGCGCCGTCGTCGTCCATGGGCCGAGATCTGGAAGTGGTCGTCGGGCGGCGGCGGGCGAGGGTTTGGGGATATTTCCGGGATGGGGGTAGTGGCTGCTGGTATGCGGGATTATTCGGGGGGCATTTGCATTTTGTGGCGTGCGGTGGCCATCGTGTCCGGCGGCGATGGGAGCCGTTTGCCCGTTTCCCTGCTGCGGCGTCGGAGCGCTCCGATATGCTTCTTGGGCCGTTTCATGTTCAGGAACGGGCTCGTGGGCCGGCTGCTTGTGCATACAGTTTTTCCTACTTCGTTTTAGAACTATGCTTGGGCATACAATTTGTGTAGTGTGCACTCCCTCGATTTGAATTATCGATTTCTATGCTTCAATTTAAGCAGAAATTGCATTTTCTTACCGCCCAGAAATACTTTTTGTCGCTTAATTTTTAAAGAAAAAACTTTAAATCTCAGTTATCGTATCAGACCTGTTGAATTAAGATCTGATGTCATCCACATTCTCTTCTCTTCCACTTGCTATCACTGGATTAAAATCCGACGGCCAAACATAACGACTATGTCGACTGATCCCTAACTAAAAAGCATGCGAGTGCTCAATAGTAAAACTGTGGAATAGGGAGCGAACGTCCGCTCCTCGGTCTTCCAGCACGATGGTAAAGTTGACATCCGCACAGAACTAAAGTTACCACCTCCACAGAATTAAAGTTGCCACCCCGCGAAATTAAACGTTCGCTCCCTAGTATTATGGCGCGACGGGATAAAGTTGCCACATGTACAGAACTAAAGTTGTCAGCTTCACAGACGAAAGTTGCCACGCTTGTAGAACTAAAGTTGCCATGCCACAGAACTGAAGTTGTCACCCCACAAGACACGTGGCACGATCTTAGTCAGTCTTCTCAGGGCCAGTTCTAAATTTGATTAGACTACCAAACTAGTTTGAACAGATGTGGCTTCTACAGGAAGTTAGGTGAGGGAAGCTTCTAGAACGTAGCCTAGTCGGATGGCCAGCAAAACCGTTCGCTCCGAGAGATTAAAGAGCGAATGTTCGCTCTATATAAATTCCGATTAAAAAAAACCTAAACTGCTCAACATTTTTCTTTACCGCCCTAAACCGATCTCTGCATTTTTCGAAGAAGACTGCTCGTCTGCAGTAAAACCTGCCTAGTGGCATCTACGCCGCGGTAATCGCGGTGGCCGCACAGTAAAACTACCAGTGAGAACTGGTAGGATTAGGAACGACCGAACGACACAGAGGGACTGCCGCCGGGATCGCCTAAGCTCTGTTCCGTCCCGCCGGAGATGGCCAGGGCAACCTCCTCTGTGGGGACCTCTCTCATCTGCTTGTTGTCTCTACTCCTCTTCCTCCACAGGTTTGCCGCACCTGTTCTACATCTCCTCCTCTACTGGACTTTGGGCGGGCTCGTGTCCATGCTGCAGATGGTGGCTTCCTAGCCTTTCTCTGTCATACGGATGTTAGATTTGTTCGACTAGCATGTTGCCTCGATGGATCTGAGCTAGATTTCGCTCCTAATCAGCCCCATCATCCTGGCTCTCCGCTTTCCTCGCTTAATTGGGAATAATCTGGTGGGCATAACGATTCCAAACGTTCTCGGGCCTAGCCATAGTGGTTATTGAAGTCAAAGCAATGATTTTACTCTAGACCAATCGAATTGAAGCCGGTTTCTGTTCATGGATGCTTTGTGGCGCATGTAGTTGTAGGAACGAGGAAGTTATGCAGTGTGCAATGTTGTACTGGGTAATCTGAGTCTAATTTAGTGGCATGCATTTATGATGAATTTACAAGTGGTATTGGGGACTTGGTTTGTGATTAATTCAGGTGCCCGAGCTGTGGGGCTCTGGAGAGGGAGAGGACGCTGGCGATGATCAAGCCAGACGGTTTGTCTGGTAATTACTCGCAGAAAATCAAGGAGGTCATCCTGCAGTCTGGATTTGATATTGTTCAAGAGGCAGTTGTTCGACTAGATGCAGAGAGGGCATCTGTCTTCTACGCTGAGCATTCTGAGAGAAGCTTCTTCGAAAGCCTAGTGAAGTATATGACGAGGTATGTTATTCAAAATTCAAAAACTTGTGCATTTTATTCCTCTCAAGTCCTCGTAGGATTTTATGAACTGTAAGGATACTGCAAATAATATTGACACGATTCTTTATGAAAGTGTCAAACGCTATGGGATGCTTGGCTTAGTGGTATGATGGTGGTCACTTCAAGGAAAATTTGATCTATGCCACCTCAAACCACTTCTCTTTCAAGGTGTGCTCCATCCAATACCCAGTATTGAGATGGTTTTTTCCTTCACTTTCTTTGTATGAGAAAACCAAGCAGTTTCTGAAAACATGCAGACTTCGGACTCAAGGTCCAATCTGGAATTTTGTTAGAAATCCAGTAAGCATGCGCACATTACATCCTGAATCAAATTACAAATTTCGTTGGCACACAGCACATTTTGGTCCATTTAAGTTTCATTTTATCTTTTTGAGAGAACTCCATTGAAATTTCTTGTTTATGGTACAAGGCAGCCTCCAGCCCCTGACATGATTGTTTATCTTTGTGCTGAAATTCAGCGGCCCAGTTCTTGCTATGGTTCTGGAAAGGCCTGATGCCATCTCACACTGGCGAACTTTGATAGGGCCAACTGATGCAAGAAAGGCTAAAACTTCACACCCTAACAGGTTAAGAACCACAGTCTTCCTTTTTTCTAGTGGAGAACACCTTATGTGAAACAATAATCATTCCAATGCTACCATATGAATAACTACCGGCAGTGTTCTACAGACTTTTTCATGACCTCTGTATCTGTGATCCATGGCATGTAGCACTGATAGTAACCTATTAATGATCTTGAATGTGTTGTCTCTATGCTTTCGATTTCTTGTTACTCACACCATGCTTCTCATTACAGCATTAGAGCAATGTGTGGGTTGGACTCTGAGAAAAATTGTGTTCATGGTTCAGATTCACCGCAATCTGCGGCTAGGGAAATTTCATTTTTCTTCGGTGATGTTAAATCTGGTCAGCCTCTTTTCTTTTGTTCAAAATTTTTGTTGATCACACCTTAATTTTCTGACCTTTGTTTATACTATGCAGTAACCGTGGAACATGATGAGCTGTAGAGAATATACCTGTTAACATGTATCCGTCAAAGACAGATAATTTGGAAGTTTGACGATTCCTTCCAACTGTTAGTTGATGAATACTTCCTCCATTCCATATTAATTGGTGCAGATTTAGTACAACTTGTACTAAACCCGTGCCAATTAATATGGAACGGTGGGAGTACCTATGTACAACAGACAGGCTTGGCAACATTACATTTCTTCATTTGCTAGCTTCATGTCTACAGAGTTTAGGAAATTGACTTGCAGAGTGCAGACTGTGGTTGCCATGGTTAACCTTTACCAAGCATCCCCATCCAACTGATTGTTGTTTTTTAGATAATGGAAGAGAATCCAAGTGATGGTTGTGTCTGAAAATATGTTATTTTTTCTCGAATACTGGAGGGTCTGTTAATCTTCGTATTAAGAAGAAATACCATGATGTGTCAGGAAGAAAAATATAATTGGCTGTACTGGATGCAAACCCAATACTTCCTCGGGCCGGAATTACTTGTCGAAATATTACATGTATGTAGACGTTTTTTACACATAGATACATCCATATTTGGACAAATTTGAGACAAGTAATACCGGTCAGAGGGAGTAGTTCTTTTTGTGAGATTGAAAATTTATAGCGACTCTTTTGAAGAGGCCAGTTGTCAGTTCTCAGAATGCAAGTCCAGATGCAGTAATCCAGAAGCAAGGGAGAACGGAGCAGCTATTTTCTGAAAATAACATGCTAGAGTACCGGCAATAATCTGTCTCTAATGTCGATTTACCCAAGATTATAAATTCACATCGGACTTGCAGATTACTACTGTAATATGGGCTCAACTAAGGTTGAATGCTGAACTTCTATCAACTTCGTTTCTAAAGCAATTGAACTAGTTTCCCGTGTTTCCAACGGGGACTGAGCGCTTATTACGATATTAAGATATCCGATTTATGTTTGTACCATATGTCCAGCAACAATTCGATTTTGAATTTGGATTCAAGTACTGCACGAATTTAGAATTTGGAAGATCCCTATCCCAACCGGTGATGCCCGGTTATTTCCGGAGCAACTTGGGTACAGCCGGGAGCTTTAATGCACTAGTTGACCTATTAGAATATCAGAATGTTTTTTATACGCATTTTTTGTGATAATTCACGCAACGCACATCTAGCATTCCACACATTTATACATTTCCAGGTCAAAATTCGGTTGACACTCAACAGGAAACACAATTCCAACTGTAATTGTACTACTCCGTACCAAAATTGATGAATAGTGTTATGGCCTCATTTATTCAGTACTTTTCAGTTCCATTTTGCTTGTTCTGATCAAATTTTGATCTGAAATTCTAGAAACCCCTGTGTGTGATGTCCGAGTATTGTAAAAAAATAAAGAAATTTGCGACTTCTCCAGTAGAATAAAAACACTTGAATCGGCGGGGATCGGCGGAGGTAATGGATTCGGTGATTCCGCGATGGGCCATGGCGGCTGTCTCCACCCAGGCCGCACTTTGGTCATGGGGTTTCGAGGTTGTTTTCATCGAGGGATTAGTTAAATCCCACTGATCTTCTCACGAGTTCTGGGTGTGCTGGTGCACAGCCGGCACGCCGTCTTGATCCCCCCCGGCTGCACAGCCGGCACACTGATCTTTTCATCGAGGAATAAGGGGATTTTCCTGGCACCGACGACAATGGTGACAGTGGCGCCACCGTGTCAGCCAACGACCATGCATGTGAGCCAACCGAAGACCGGTACGATGATCCGCCCGGCCACCGAGACCTATTCTATGTCCCACTCGCAGGGATTCCACCAGCAAGGCAGCAGCGGCGTCTACGACTTCTCCTCCAATGGCTTCGTCGACCGGCCGGGCTCAAGCAGCCAGGACCAGCAAGAGCAGCAGCATGTGGCGCAGCAGAGCTGCCGCGACAAGCTCCGGGTGCACCAGGGCTTCGTGGACCCGGCCGCCGAGAGAGCAGCGCACGGCCGGCTGCTCCGGCCCTCGATGGCGACGAGCACGCCGGTGCCATGTACCTACCACGCGGCGGCTACCGGCGCCTACTCACCGAGATGTTCAACTTTCTCCGCTAACCATACGCCGCCATCCACCATCGAGCTGCTCGGGTCAACCCATGGCCAGTACACGAAGACCCTCGAGGTAGAAGAAGACGAGGGGATAAGGAAAAAGAAAAGGACAAGGGTCTCATGAAAAATACGCGCTGATAGGCGGGACCCATATGTCAGAAATACCATCAAACGTGCATAAAACGTAGGATGATTTAGGATAATTGAACACAAAACGTGTGGTTTTGCGGATAAATTAGAAAACATAGAGGCTCGTTGAGAATCGTGTCTAGAAACTTATGATTTTGTGAAATTTATTCTAAAAACAAGAAAGATTGTATTCGGCAAAGAGCTGTTGCCTTTCTAGTTGTAGGCACTGGGCAGTTGGGGTAACTTTCATAATCGTCCAGTGGAGAAGATCGAAAACTGACCCGAACGAATTTCTCAGATTGCAGTACGAAATTCACAATTGCTAAAAAACGCCTACAAAAAAATTTCTAGCTCCTGGGACCTGGAAGCTGTCCAGGCCGAAAGGTTCCACACTCCACACCATCCAGGACCAGGAGACAAGGGAAATTCTTTCCGGAAACCCTAGAATAAATTTCCCCACAAAATCCGCAGTTTTTATCAAGTCCCAGTGCCCGGCGCCGGGAGCGTGGCCATCTGATGCGATTTACCTCCGCGAACCCAGACGCCGCGCTATGTCTTGGGCCGGCCCGGAGGAGCTCTTCCTCTCCACCTCCCTCGCCGGCTTTTTGGACAGTGAGATCCTTTCCTTCCAAATTCTTCGGTTGCTTTTCCTGTGTTCTTGTGCCCGTTCTATGCTCTGTCGCAGTAGTACTTTTTGCAACATTTGGTCCCTTTTTGGGATATTTGATCCAGTTGGGTGTAGTTGAAGAAGCCGGTAGGCACAGATTTACGCCGCTTGGGTGACATGTCGAAAGCTAGGATATCTAATGGGGATGCGGAATCTCTCGGCTTCAATGCCATTGTTTGTGCCAGCAGTGGATTTTATAGTCTTGCTGGAAACAAAATTTCTGTGTTGACTACTAGTTGGTTGTAGGCATTCAAAGGTGGAAAACTTTGATGGCCTGTGCTAAGAAAGTGGTACTCTGGTGAATCTAGCTGTACGCCATACTTAAACAAATGACGAGTTGATTCACAGATTATAATTTACTGCATTGTATTGTTTGATATGAATTAGATCAATCGCATACTTGACATGCAGAGTACACCTTGTTTTCTTGTGGATGCTACCGTCTTATGTATATTGCTGCTTACAGAGAAACTTATAGTTCTACTACGAGATGGAAGGAAACTGCTCGGCACCCTGTGTTCCTTTGATCAGTTTGGTATGCCACATCATGATCTATGTTCTTAATGCTCTTTACACTTATACTGTATGCCACCAAGATTGTTTTACATAAATGGTTGCATCCACAGCAAACGTTGTTCTCCAAGGTGCTTGTGAACGAGTAATCGTTGGGGAACTGTATTGCGATGTTCCTCTTGGTCTTTACGTCATCCGTGGAGAGAATGTTGTTTTAATCGGTGAATTGGTAATGATAGCTTTACAGAGTAGGTGACCCTTGTAGAGTTTGTATATCTGTATTGATGTATTCTGTATTGAATTGACCAGGACCGCGAGAAGGATGAACTCCCTGCTCACATGACCTGTGTTTCAGAGGCAGAAATAAGAAGGGCAAGTGCTTCTATTGATAAATTCTTGATTGGAAGATCCAGTATTCTCCTAGTATTGTTTTAGTTTTAAGTTTTTTTTGGGTCACTTGCTTTTTCTTGTGTGTCCTATACTGTTTCTTGATCTTTGCAATTTTGCTTCTTCAACTAAGTGATCGTACAAATGGGTTGGTTTTACAGTTTACCCACAAGAGTCCTGAAAAAACTGTTGGGTTAGAATGCTATTCTGGTCCCTAGGATGCATGAAATCTTCTGAATAATGACATTGGTATAGGCAGTTGATTAAATGTATTCTAAGTGAAATGGAAACCAAAAACATTGACATGTTAATTGAGCTTTGTTTCGCTACTCTCTTTGTGTTGCATGAGGTCATCATTCATATATGGGTGTCTACAGCTGTACAGCAATGGTATAAACCACAGTTTGATTTGATTTTATACCTGTCATTATTTCTAGTGGGTATCATATAAGATTCTTTATAGGCGTAGCAATCTACCCGTTTTTCTCTTCTTCTAATCATCATTCTGAAATGTGCTTGATCTGGAACTCAGAGAAAATATATACTCTTGGTGGGCTTTAACTCCAGCCTTCAACTTTTGCCTTTTATCTGGTATAAGAGCTTCGGCTCTTCTTGAGTGTCTTTCTCTTAATTATTAAGTTCATGGTTTCATAGTTCCAGCCTTCCAGCTCCTTTTGAAACAGTCGAGCATCTTGACATTTCTTTTAGTGTGTTAATTATTGTTCTATATATATTTTGTATACGTAAGCTGGATGGTGATTCTGATAATTGGGGTTCCTTCTTTTTGCTAATAAACTTAGTTTCTGCCTCCACTCAGGCTGAGAAAGCGGAAAGAGAAGCAAGAGATCTTAAGGGCTCAATGAGGAAACGGATGGAGTTCCTAGACTTTGATTAGCATTCAACTGATAGATAGACCGAAGCTGCAAGATTTTTATTGGCGGCTTCCGTAGGTGGACACATAAACCTGGTTCCATCTTACTGTGTTTGGCTCTAGATCGAAAGCTTTCACCTGGCAAATTCTTTATTGTAACCTGATAGTGTTGTAGAAGCTCCTGAGCTCTTGGAAAGCTTTTATCGCAAGTTGTAGTCTGCAGATGTAAAATGATAATTTGTCGGATCTCCTGGTTCGTTGCTGGTCTATAATTTAGAACTAATGAATCCATTTTCTATTATTGTTCTTAAGAAGCCATGTACATTTCAATTTTCAAAGACCTATGTGATCTGCAAGTTGCATATCCAAGTAAATTGTGTCGTTTTCTTTTTGTGAACCCTCAAGGATTTATTTTTTATTGTGTTTGTTATCAGCAAACTCTTGTGTTCTTTTTTTTTTAGTGGAACGACCGAAGCTTTATTAGCTAGAAAGGTTCACGGGGATATGATCCAACCATACATAACGACCAGTTTCAAAAGACGTTGCTTGCCGAGCTAATTTATGAGCTTCCCCATTTGCTTTGCATCTGTTCGGACCAAAGATGGTCTCCTGTACCTGCTTGATAACATCTAAACAATCCGAAGCAATCTTAAGGATCAAGTCTCAGTTTTTGTTTTGGGAGTGAATTTTAAGGATCAGCTGTCGTGATCCTGTGGTTGGTGGGCTTGAGAGCATCCAGTTGACTGGGCCTGGGCTCAAAATTTCGGCCTGCAGGGAGCTTCCGAGGAGGGTACCTTTCGCTGGAGAATTTTGCGGACACTGGCTGTTACACGCCTACAGCTGTCAGCCTGTCACTGTACCTTTGACGTTTCATTAACTTTTTGCCCTAACAAACATGCCACTGCAAGCGGACCATGATTCTCTAGCTTCGAGAATAGAGTAAAATACACTTGGAGTTGCAACCTAAAATTCTCTCTCGGAAGGAAAACCGAGATTTGATATTCTCTCTCAAACAACGTCCCCTTGTTCTTTCCTGAGAAATTCTTATCACTTTTGTTCCCTGATCTATGAGCTACATATGGACGCACATAGTATGACGCAAACCACGTTCAGTACATACAAGAAGACAAAAAAGAAGTTGAAGAAACTAATCAAGATGGCTGAAGCTTAGACGGGGAAAACACATTGCTCTTACTCTTTCTTCATTTCATCCATACGAGATAACCAACACAATAACAGGAATTCAGTAGCCCCCCCTAGAAAAAAAAAGGCCAGAATCAAGCAGAGTTGTATGCATGCGACTGATGGCGAAGATCGCCGCTATCGCGCTACCACGCACGCTCTTCAGTTCTATCGGCGGTTGCACTATAGCTAGCCTAGCCGGCCACCGCCGCCGCCTAAAAGCTCTGCACGGCGCGGCGCGGCGCTTAATAGACTTCACCAGAAGGGGCGTGCGTTGGGCACGAAGGGCGTGGCGAAGCATGGCTCCACGCCGATCCACGGCTGGCACGACGAAGACGAAGACGACGACGCAGCCGGCGGGACCTCGAGCGCCGCCATGTAGATCGCGGCCAGCTTGCGGACGGCGCGGCGGAGCCACCGCGCACGCGCCGCGAACCAGCGGAGCCGGAGACGCCGCAGGAGCCCGCGCCCGCGGACACGGACGCCTCCTGCTGCTGCCCTGCTTCCGGCGCCGAGCCGCACGACGGGGAGCTTCCGGCGCCGCCGGCCGAGGCCGCGCCAAAGCAGCCCGCGGTGGCGTCGCGGGATGACGTTGCATGGCGCGTCCCCCATTCTTTGGCCCACTTCTCTTTGACTCTTTTCCTCTCGATCCTCTCGGTGTGGCTTGGAGCCTTGTCTTGCTTTCCTTTTTGTTAGGTTGTCTTGCTTTCCTTTTGTCCGTGTATATGATGGAAATATACGCGGTGGGCAAGGAAATGGACGCACCGAGGCATACTTAATACGTGTGCGTAGCGCCACGAAACTCGCATGATGAGATTTGGTAAGGCGTGTTCGATTATCCATTAATTCTTCTTTTTTTAATTTCTCATAGCACTCATAAGAAACAGAAATGGCGATTTGTTATGCACCTCCGGACAGATATACCGTTCGCACAAATGGCTCATCGTTTTCACGTGTACCGGCACATTACGAGCTTCTTCGATCGCATCGGTTCAACGATAAGGCATGCACCCGGGCGGCCCCCATACTGAGAAGCTCTAGTTCCGATTCCCCGGGTCAACTCTAGCTAGCTTTAGGAACCAGCCAAAGCTCTATGTTTGCGTCATGCAAAAGCAGCGAAGCCCTCCCCGCTTTGGGAGTAGACAAGTACTACCGACGTCTGCCTTCCCTTCCCTGCAGCCCTATCTATCTATCTATAGCTCGTAGTCGTAGCTAGCGGCATTGCGTGCCTCGCCCTGCAGGTTCTTCCTTTGGCCCCTGCTCACCAACCGCTGTCCACTCTGGAGCCTTTCCCCTGTTGATCACGTCGACGAGCCAGCTAAAGCGGCCATCCCTGGCACGCACGTACGCACGTACCTGGTGCAGCGTTCGTGCATTGCATGCCGTTGTGTCCGGCATAGTGCTTTTGGTCTGGTGTTTCCACGACGGCTCCCCGCGCTGGAAGCCGTGGCTAGATCTGTGGAGCATCTCAAAGCCCGTGAGGCTCAGTGCTTCCTATCCATCTTTGGTACTACCAGTACACGTACGTACGTATTCTTTTCTTGGTGCAAAGCAAATTCTTGGTGACAACAGATAAATGGCGCAATATGTACGCTTTCGAGACCAGACCTGACAATGATAAATAAACAATGAAAGTCGGCGATTCTCGGTGGTTGGTGAAGCGGAGAAACAATGATAAACTCACATGATATATTACCCTGCTCTATATCTGGTTGCGCTGCTGTTATTTTTGGGTATTTGTCATTGGGTCTTGAAAGGCAATTCCCCTTTGCTTGTGGGAAATCGTTCCCCCCACAGCCCACACCAGTGATCGTCAGCCAATCCACTATGGCACTATAGACCAGCCGTGGTCGGGCCGAGTAGCAAAACTCTGTCGATTCTATGGTGTGATCGATGAATCTCACTTGAGACGATTCAGGTCATGCAGGCTGTTTGTACAGCAGCTTTTCCTGTCGAGTCTTAAATTAATTTACATCAAGTCTCTACTTGGAATCTAGACACCAAGGGGATGGTGGCGCAGTTGGCTGGCGCGGTGGTCTCATAGCTGGATGTGAGTGATCCTGAGGTCGAGAGTTCGAACCTCTCTCACCCCACTGTGCCGTTGCCGAGTTGTGAGGAAAAGCTCTTGTGGCCACTTTGGGTTTACACCACGCTTATCCGTTCATACGGATGACAGGAGCACATCTGAACTCGGATTCCTTTTCTTTTTTTGGGTTTTTTTTAGTTTGTTTCTCTAGAGCTGTCACCTCGCTGGGAGAGGACGGCGACATTCTGAATAAGAGACCTCAGAAGGAGTGGGATTTCAGGGGGATGCTGTTGCATCCTAGTTTTGGCCGGTCATCTTTGCAAAATTTATCTGATTGGTACTCTCTTCCCGTTCTTTAAAAAATGTCATATTAGAACAAAGTTTTGATCACAAATTACTATGTTAAAATGTGGTTTATATGACATGATACCACAAGTATCATGAAATACTTTTGATAATTTTACTAATTTTTGCGTATAACCAATGCATTTTAATAAACTTGTTGTACATAGCACTGATTCGGTCAATTGCGGCGTATAAGCACGTTTCTGACCAATCGGACCCGCATGTCAGGTTGATCAGCCGAGCCGGGCGTTAGCGCCGTCCGTTAGCCAGGATCTTCTCATCGAGCGGACTCGGCGCGTGGCAAGGAGGGCTCGGCAGCACCTTCCTGTACCTGGCCGCCATGGTTAAACCTCCGGTACCTGCAGGGATCCCCATCGCCCAAAAGCTCCGGAATCGGCCCCTGCTCAACATCATACGCCGGCGCGTAGAACGTGACGACAGAGAGACGGTCGTGCTGGATACTGTCGTACCTACCGTTGGTGAGCTCCTCGAGCGAGTCCCCAACGTTCATGACGAGCGCGCCGGTGATGATCCCATGGGCACCCACTTGCCGCCATGGCGCACCACGCGAACGGCATGCCCGACGTCCAGAGCGCGTCCGCGCGCTGCCGCGGCTAGAGCCCTCGCCGAGCCGCACCAACATGTCCCCGAGCTCCACCTTGTCGTGGTGAAGCTCCCCCTCGGAGGAATCGACGCCATCTTCAGCGAATCGACGGCGCCGCGTTCCTCTTCCTCGACGACGACCGAGCACCGCCGCCGCTCGATCTCCTTGTCCGGCGAGTCCGCGAAGCGGGGCGGCAGCAGGCGCCGACTTCTACCGGCGCGCTGACGGGCCCCTCGACGCAGTTCGGCAAGTCGTCGTCGCGCCCTGCCGTGGCGGGCGGCGCAACCCAGAGCTTCGATGACGCGCTCAGAGTTGAGCGGTTTCTGTTTTTCGCAATAATGCCACGTGCGTGTCTCTACTCTCTAACCTTCTACTCTCTAACCTTGATTCTTGGATTGCATGAGCTGTAAGTGCAAATGCAGACCTTCGATAGTTCGAAGAATTGATGGTTGTGTGCCTGCTCGCGTGTTTAATTTCTTGCGCATGGTGTGCAGAATCCTGTACGAAGAGTTATATCTACGATGCGGTTGCCTCGCGCCGCCGTGCCCCACGGCGCCCAGCAGCTGCTGCCCCGCTGCAGCCCCCCGCGTCGACTCATGCCGCCCCTCGCGCCGCCTTGCAGCTCCGCGCGCCGCTGCTGCTTGATTGAGGAAGGGAAGGGTGTTATGAACGCGATAATCAAGAACAACGAAGAAGAAATCACGGTAGAAGGACATACAGATTTAAGGTGGAAAACCATCTGAAACAACAAGAGAGAAAAATCACGGGCGTCAGCCAGCGAAATTTCACTATATGAGAATGTTTACAACGCCCGGGAGATTTCACGAACTCAACTCGTCACAAGACGGCGGCATACAAGGGGTATATATACCAGGAGCATTAGGGCAACTCAGATCCGTAACGGTCATACCGGAAGTTCCGGTTGAAAGCCGGAAGTTCCGATTGGAGGCCGGAAGTTCCGCATATTCTTGAATATCCGGAAGTTCCGCAGCAAGTTCCGCAATTTTCCGAAAAATAACAGAGAGCATCGGCCGGAAGTTCCGGCACAACTTCCGCCATTTCAGGCGCCGGGATTTGGATCACAAGCCAACAAACTCTACCTTCAGAAAAATTCTTTTTTATAGCAAATTCCTCCTTATAGCATAAACAACAACAACTCCTGAAACAAAAAAACACTTTCAGCACCAACAGCCACTATGGGCTAAACAGTTATACCAACTAAGTTTGAGCTATAGGAACAAGCTTTGTCATCATATCAGCAGGATTATCATGAGTGCTGATCTTGCATACCTTCAATTTACCTTGTGCAACAACGTCGCGAACAAAATGGTACTTGACATCAATGTGCTTGGTTCTCTCATGGAGCATCTGATCCGTAGTAAGGTAAATGGCACTTTGACTGTCACAAAACAGGTTAATGCAACAAATATCTTGACAAAGCTCAGCATATAAACCTTTCAACCAAACAGATTCTTTGCAAGCTTCAGCAATAACCACATATTCTGCTTCGGTTGTAGATTGAGCAACAACTGGTTGCAGTGTTGCCTTCCAACTCACAGCACATCCCACCTACCGTGAACACATAACCTGTGAGAGATCTCCTCTTATCCAAGTCGGCAGCAAAATCTGAATCCATAAAGCCAGCGAGTCCCTCATCAGTCTTACCAAATTTCAAGCAAGCATTGGATGTGCCACGGAGGTACCTGAAAATCCACTGAACAACTTTCCAATGTTCTTCGAGATTAGCCATGTAAACGACTGACCAAACTCATAGCATATGATAAATCAGGACGTGAACAAATCATGGCATACATCAACGAACCAACAGCACTAGAATAGGAACTTGTGACATATACTCAATATCTTTATCAGAAGTAGGACATTGCAACGCTTACCACTTGAAATGAGAAGCAATAGGAGTACTAACACACTTTGCATCATGCATATTAAAACGATGAAGAACTTTCTCAATGTAACTTTGCTGACTAAGAAATAGCAACCTAGATTTTCTGTCCATTTTAGTTTCCATACCTAGGATTTTCTTAGCAGCAACAAGATCCTTCATCTCAAATTCACTACTTAGTTGTGCCTTCAAAGTAGCGATTACTTTCATGCTCTTGGCAGCAATTAACATATCATCAACATATAACAGCAAGTATATAGGTGATCCATCAACAAATTTAATGTAGAAATAAATGAATCAAACCTTTTATACCATTGTCTAGGAGATTGTTTCAAACCATAAAGGGACTTCTTCAACATGCAAACAAACTCCTCTTTATCAGGAACTATGAACCCTTCAGGTTGGTCCGTGTATATTTCCTCCTCAAGCTCTCAATGCAAAAATGCAGTCTTCACATCTAACTGCTCAAGCTCAAGATCATGCATCGCAAAAATACCAAAGAAAGTACGGATGGAACTATGCTTTACCACTGGAGAGAACACATCATTATAATCAATACCTGGTATTTGACTGAAACCTTTTGTCACTAACCTTGCCTTAAACCTCATAGGCTCATTAGGAGACAAACCCTCCTTTCTTTTGAAGATCCACTTGCAGCGAATGGCATTTTTTTGTTTAGGCAAGGACACAACATCCCATGTGCAATTCTTCTCAAGAGATTGCATCTCCTCTTGCATGGTAGACAACCACTTAACACGGTCGCCGAAACAACTGCTTCATTATATGTGGCCGGTTCAATATCATGCTCCACCTATTCTTCACAACTCAAAGCATAATAAACAAGATCACACTCTTCAATTAAACATGGGCGAGGTCCTTTAATCCTCTTTGGACGGTCAGCTGCAATAGACCGTGTGGGTTGCTGCAAAACAGGTGGTGAGGGTGGAACAATATCATCATTATTGTCATCATTGTTCCCATCATCATTACCATTATCAACTTGATCATCACCGTTGTCAACAATTTCATCAACGTGCTCCATCTGCATTTTAAGTCTCTCCTCTTCAATGCAAGAGGCATCAGTGGACAAAGTATCATGATACATAACTTTTTCATTAAAGACAACATTTCTGCTTAGAAAAATCTTTTTAGTTTCAAGATTCCACAACCTGAAAGCTTTCACTCTAGAACCATAGCCAAGAAAAATGCACTTAACAGTTCTAGGCTCTAGCTTTCCATTATCAACGTGAGCATAAGCGATGCAACCAAAAACTCTCAATTGTGAATAATCAACAGGTTTACCAGACCATACCTCAATGGGAGTTTTCTTGTCAAGTGGAATAGAAGGTGACCTGTTTATGAGGTAGCATGTGCTGGAAGCTGCCTCAGCCCAAAAACGCCTGCCCAAACCTGCATTGGACAGCATGCAATGGGCGCTTGATATGATGGTTCTATTCATGCGTTCAGCCACACCATTTTGCTGTGGAGTACGGGCACCCGTGTAGTGCCTAACCACACCATCATTGCTGCAAAACTCCTCAAACTCATCAGAAACAAATTCACCACCATTATCAGTACGCAAAATTTTTACCTTCCTTTCAGTTTGCTTTTCTACCATAACTTTCCATTTCTTAAAAGCACCAAAAACATCAGACTTGTGTTTCAGAAAATAAGGCCAAACTTTTCTTGAGTAATCATCAATAATGGTAAGCATGTAATTAGCACCATCAATAGAAGTCTTACGGGAGGGTCCCCAAACATCAGCATGCACATAATCTAATATGCCTTTGGTGGTATGAACGGAAGAAATGAACTTAACTCTTTTGTGCTTACCATAAATGCAGTGCTCACAAAACTCAAGCTTACTCAAGTTGCAGCCATCGATCAGCTCTCTCTTGACCAACTCTGCCATCCCATGTTCACTCATATGCCTAAGACGCATATGCCATAGATTCGTTTTTGCACAATCATCAGAATCATTAGGTGTAACGGCAACAGCAAAACTAGGCAAAGTGTTACCTCTAAGAACATATAATTTAGCAGAATTCATATTACCTATCATGTGAATGAGAGAACCTCTAGATCCTTCAAAAGTCTATGCCCACCGGCATACTTGTACCCGTCACAGTCCATGGTACTAAGTGAGATCAAATTTCTTGTCATGCTTGGTATGCGCTTCACCTCTTTCAACGTGCGTGTCATGTAATCATGGGTCTTGATCTGAACGGAACCAACGCCAACAATATGACAAGGATTGTCATTGCCCACACGCACAAAATCTCCAGTCTGCACAGACTCATAAGAACTGAACCAATCCTTGTTACAACAAATATGAAAGGAACATGCTGTATCAAGAATTCATTCATCATCACGGAAAGCACAAGCAGCAAGAACAGCGAGGCAATCACCCTCAGAGCCGTTGGTAGAAACGATAGCGGCCTTACCATTACCATCGGACTTGTCTTTCGGTTTGTAGGTACCGTTCCTTTTCTCCTTGTTCTGCAGTTTATAACAATCTTCAATGACATGATTTTTTTTATAATACCTGCAGAACTTATCTTTTCCACGGGACTTTGAACAAGCTTTTCCGTCCCGGCTCTTATCTCGGTTGCCATAGTGTTGTTCATCTGCTCAGTCCTGCCACGAACCTGCAGAGCTTCTGCCTTTGACGACGACCCATCGGTCTGCACCATAGACTTCATCTTTTTTTTCTTTCTAAGTGCTTCTAAAACCTCATTAAGGGTTAGAGAGTCATGGCTATAAAGAATTGAATCGCGGAAATTTGTATAGGAACTAGGCAACGAGCATAAGAGTAAGATGGCTAAATCCTCATCATCATACTTAATCTCCAAAGCTTGCAAGTCAGAAACTATCTCTCGAAAAACAGTTATATGAGATATTACCGATCCACCTTCTTGCAGCTTATGGGTGAACAACTTTATCTTTACATGCATCTTACTGGTTAGATCTTTAGACATGCAGATCGATTCCAGTTTTAGCCACAGGGCTGCTTCAGATTTCTCCTCCAACACTTCCTGCAAAATATTATTGGATAGATGAAATTGAATCAATGACAAAGCCTTACGATCTTTGTGTTTTTCTTCCGCAGTCCACTCATTTTCATCCTTCTTGCCGAAGGAATCAAACGCTTCATCCAGATCTGAAGTTTGGGCGAGAATCGTCCGCATCTTCACTTGCCACAATGAGAATCGTGTGGTGTAGTCCAGCTGCGGCAGATCGAACTTCAAGGTAGACATGTCGCAAACCCTAGGCGGAACCTGTGGCTCTGATACCACTTGTTATGAACGCGACAAGTAAGAACGAAGAACGAAAAAGAAATCACAGCACAAGGACATGCAGATTTAACGTGGAAAACCCTCTCAAACAACGAGAGGGAAAAACCACAGGCGCCAGCCAGCGAAACTTCACTATATGGGAGTGTTTACAACGCCTGGGAGATTTCACGAACTCAACTCGTCCCAAAATGGCGGCATACAAGGGGTATATATAGCAGGAGCATTAGGGCAACTCAGATCCGTAACGGTCACACCGAAAGTTCCGGTTGGAGGCCGGAAGTTCCGCATATTTTTGAATATCCGGAAGTTCCGCAATTTTCCGAAAAGTAATAGAGAGCATCCGTAGGTTTGGCCGGAACTTCCGGCCACTGGGATTTGGATCACAAGCCAACAAAGGGGGGCGGGGAGCTAGCCGCGGCTGCTTGCCCCGCCGGCGCCGCGCACGTGGCCGCCGCCGCGGCCGGGATCTCCGAGGGGTGCGCGTGCTGGAGCAGCGGCTCCATGTGTCTGCTCGCCAGAGACAAAGAAGAGGGAGAGAGTAATCCAAACGGCGCTAACGTCGGCTCTGCCTGGTCAACGTGCCTTGTGGGACCGGTCGATCAGAAACGTGTTTATATGCGGCAATCGACGTAAGCAGTGATATATTCAAGAACTTCACGAATCACGATTGTTCTATTAAAAAACTAGCAAAACAGGTGATTTTCTTTAACAACTACTCAAATACTCAGATGTGATTGTTCTTCGCAATTTACTCCTAGTACTGTCAGTGGGAGCCGTGCTGCTTTTACTACCTGTTGGAAAAGATGGCCTCCAGATCCTTGTAGAGGGCCTTGGACTTGGGCCTCCACTCCCCTTTGGCCTTGGCGTCGGCAGACTGCTGCGACGTCACCGACGAGCTCCGGCTCCGCTTCCCCCTGTACCCCGTGCTGCTCGACGGGTCCTCCCCTGGCCCTGCCCCGTCCCTGCTGAAGCTCGCCTTGGCCATCTCCCGTAGCTGCCCAAGCCACGACCGCTCGTTCGACTTCCTCTGCGCCTCGCCCACCAGATCCCCTCCTCCTGCGCCCGCTATCGCGATCCCGCCCGCGCCGTCACCCGGCGGCGGCGACTGCTGCTGGTCCTTCACGCGGTCTCCCAGCGCCGAAGAAGGCAGCAATAGCAGCAGCAGCCCGACGGACGCCGCCTTGGCGCCCTCCAGGAAGGAGCTCCGGTCGGGGCTCAGGAACTGGACCTGCCGGTACAGCGCGTTCCACTCGTTGCACGCCTGCGCCGCGAACGCCAGCGCGAACACGGCGAGCATGGCGAGCCCCACCCCGACGCCGCTCTCCAGATCCTCCTCGGGCCCGTTACTCTCGTCGATGAGCACGAGGCAGGCGGCGAAGACGAACACCTCGCTGGCCACGGCGATGATCTCCACCAGCTGCGCCCGCTTCCTGATGAACGGCTTCTTCAGCAGCAGGAAGAAGAGCTGGAACGACGCGATGGCCAGCACGGCCACGGCGTGCGCCCGCGAGGACCGCCCCGACGACGCGTGGGCGCCCGCCACGATGCCCAGTGCCACGCGCTTCACGGACTCCATGAGCGTGTAGTAGATCCTCAGGATGCCGAACACCTTCTGGAGCAGCGGCGCCTCCGCGTCCTCGTTCTCGTCCTCCGACGCCATGATCCGCTGGTCCGCCGCGTTCCCCCCGCTCCCGCCGCCGATCTGTGTCAGCATGTACTTGGGCGGGCCGCGCAAGTCCTCGAACAGCGGGCCGAGTTTCACGAGGCGGGCCGCGTGGGCCGGGTCCTTCCACGTCCACTGGCCCCGCTTGCCAGGGCCCAGCGTCCGCCGGACGAGCTCCTGGTACCACCGGTACTCCTGCCCTTCCTGGTGCACCTCCTTGTACTGGAGCAGCCGCCCCGTCGTGATCCCCAGCGACAGGAACAGCAGTAGCGCCACCAGGAACGCCGTCAACACGCTGATGAGCACGATCCCGACGGCCAGCCCTCCGGCAGTGCCACCTGAATCGACCGATCCGTCCATCCATCCAAGAAAAGTAATTAGGCACTCCGTAGCTGCGTCGATCAAACTTCAGAGGCATTGAGGTATGGATGACGTACGTACCCCTGATGAGTGCTGCAGACGCTTGGGCTATACAGGGCATTGCAAGGATTGCAAGCATGATCTCTAGCCTGGGGAGGACGAGTGCTCCGTAGCTTCGCGTGCCTGATCCTCTGTACCTTAATCTCATGTAGAGGAGGACGAGAAGATGCAGCAGGATCAGACCTCCCCCAATCACGCCCAGCCACAGCATATTTCGTCCAAAGTATTTCCACCTGCATCCATCCATGTTTCAGTACCATAATTCAGTCAGTCTTCGTAATTCTTAGCAGTAGAATAACAAGAAGAAGCATTACCCGTCCAAATCTTGCAGCTTCATGATAATCTGTGCTTCAGGCTTCATGTCCTGATTCTGCATGTGAATGCCAGACTCATTCAGCATTCATTCAGACTTTCAGAGTAGTAGTGAAAATGGTGATGAGCAGCAGAGCAGGCAGCCAGGTTTTCTCATTTATGAATTCACCAAAATTTTGAAAATGCCAATCATTTTAGTAACACAATATTTGCTCAAGAATTCAAGCCAAATTCAAATTGTTTTTAAAATTCCTCAGATTTTGGTTGGACTCGAGTAGAAATTTTTGATCATTTGACCTAGTGAAAACCAAAATAATTGAAATTTCAGTGACTGTAAAGTGCACGGAATATTTTCAAAACTGAATTTAAAACCAGACACATGAAGGAGGTTCATTTAACCTGAAAGAAAGATCGGTACTCCATGGCGGTCAGCGGCCTCCCATCTAACGCCGGGATCTGCGTTGGGAAAACGGGTCCCCCATCTACCGCCGGTATCTGCATCGGCATAGCTCGAGGGGAGTAGGGATCAGACGCCACATCGCTCCTGTCCACCAGCTCCGAGTAGGCAATGGCAGGCATGGTGGAGTACCCTACGAACGGATCCGCAGAGGGGCCTTCCCATGGAAGCCGGATGTAGGGGATGGTCCACTCGATCCCCTTGGCCAGCTCGTAGTACTCCACCGGCAGGTTTATCGACAGCCATCTCGACAGAGCGAAGACTTGGATGTGGCATGCCATCCTCTGAAAACCACAAAAACATCCATAGAGATTGTATGGTAAGTGAGCCTTGCTGTAGTTTGATTTGATTTCGTTATGACAGTTCATGACCATGCTGATTACCAGAAGGTTTCTTGATGGCTCGGAGATGCTGTAAGACGAAGGCCTCGACATGGCCCCGGAGGCGATGAGCGATGATGTGGCAAGGGTGAGCAGCGTGGCGACGATGACGGTTGCCACGAATGTTACAGTGACGATGGTGGCGATGATTGATGAGGATTCAGGTACAGAATCTGCATGTGCAGGGGTCATAGTGAAGTTGTCAATGCGACTGACTAGTTACTACTAATAGGTTTGCAAATCTAGATGTAAATTTATGTACGTACAGTGTCTGACTTGGAGGCGGTCTGATGCCAGGTTGAGATTCCCAGCGACGTCCTGAGCTGTGTTCTCAGCGACCTGGACCGAAACCAGCTTGTCAACTGCCTGGATATGCATTGTGTATATGCTCTTGCTTGCTTCATGGAAGCTGAAAGCAGCAAAATCGACCGTCACCTTGGCGATCTAAGGTACTACAGTAAAACTTATTTAATTTTTCAGATGTTTGGAATCTCTATTGATTCTTGCCTACACAGATTGCCACCGGAAACCTGCACCGCGGAGGAACTGAAGTTAAACACGGGCTTTTCAAACTTGATGAGGACCGGGATGCTGCGCGAACTTGTCCGCACGGTCGACGTCGCGAGTTTCACAGAAGGCCTTTGACTATCTGCATATCAAGCAAAAGAGGAAATTTTTCAGATGCAAAATGATGAGTGCTCTGCTTACAAAAATGGAAGTATATAAATTGGTTGGGAGTTGGAACAGATACTAATAAATACCGTAGAGAAATGTGAATGGTTCCGACGAATAAACCGGGGTCCCTTGTCTGCTGATTATAGAACTGGCGTCACATGCGACAGTCACAACAGCGGTGCTCGATATTTTATTCACCTGCACGAATTAAGCGGAGGCGTGCAGAGTGGAATCAAATTCAGCAGCAAATTACTAATGAAGGATAAAAAGAGAGACCGGGGATCGAACAGCGGAAACGTACGATGTAGCCGAAGCGCCGATTGCCGAGCGTGCTACGGTTGGTGGGCGTGAGCACGGCGTCGGTGGCGGTAAGAGCGGCTAGGATCTCGGCGGACGAGTTCATCACCGGCTCTGCGAAGGAGAGGTAAACCCTGAGGTCCCTGTCGTCGTTGGTGGCTTCGACCACCCTGGTGGAGCCCTCGATCTGGAGCAGCTTCTCCGGGATGGCGCCGGTGATCTTCATGGAGTCGCTCCTCGTGTCTGAAACCAATCGAGTTTTTTGGGTGGTCTGGAGCGGGGCAATTCAAGATATATATATTCAGATTGTTGTTTGTAATTGTACGTACCGAAGCGTAGAGTGAAGCTTGAGTTGGAGGTCCTCCTGAAGCGGTGGCCGGCCTCGTCGGTGCAGAACCCCCTGCCCATGACTATGACCAGCCGCCCGTACACCACGTCCGGGGACGCGGCCACGGAGACGGAGTACTGCAGGCCCGGCACCACGGCCTCCATGGTCGACGGATCCACCCGACCGGGCCCGTACACGATGAGCTGCAAAATGGTGGAAACATTTCTTCATTCAGACTAGTATGTTTCGACAGTAGCAGCAGAACATTTCAGAGAAGCTGCAGTCAGTGCGTGGCGCACGTACGTACGTTGCAGTAGGTGTCGTTGCAGGTGAAGCCGCCCGCGCCGGGGCACGGCTCGCTGAAGGAGACGAGCACCGAGACGTTGGGCGAGCTCGTGAACCCCGAATCGGCCGCCACGCTCGCCGTCGGAGGAATGGTGTCTGCGCACAGCACCAGAGGGATCGATCGCACGGATGAATATCAACGAATAGGTGGAGAATTTTTGCAGCCGGTATTTATTTGGGTTTAACGTGTTACTTAACCAACATCCCAAGCGTAGGAGGCGCAGGTCGTCGAGTTGGCGCTTCCTGATCGCGGGGTGGCGCACGCTGTGAACGTGTGGTTTCCGTCCGTGAGCCCTGCGTAGCTCACCACCTCCGTCCCGTTCCCGTTCCCGGAGCTTCCGCCCCCGCAGTCCGAAGCACTTCCACCGTCCAACTGCATGCATGAAAACCAGGGAATTGATGATTAGCTGGTCCTCCTGAAGTCCTGATCTAGGTAGCTCTCGAGTAGCATCCAAACACACTGTGTCCTACGGTCCTGATGCATACTAGTACAAGAATTCTGCACTAACATTTTCACAACTTCTTTAACTTTGACTATCAGTACCGGTCAAAAAGAGTTTGACTATCCAGACCGAGATTGGAAAATAGGAGTAGTCATCATAGTAATTCTGCATTTTCATTTTTCAGTAGATTTTCATGGAAGAATTGACTGTCAAAATTACATCTTGCAGATTGTTTCTATATCTAAACCATTACGGTTCTCTGCGGAAGGAGTATAGAGAGCGCAAATTTGGCTTTCGAGTTCACTAGAGCCTGATATTTCCGAAGTTTTTATGAAATTTTCTTTAAAAATTCTAAAGATGCACATATAAAATGTACTACTCTCCACGTTACAAAAATAATTTTAACTAAAACGGTGATAAGAATTATGGAACGGGGAGTAAATGTACATAGATCCAAACATTTGTATTTTTTTGTGTACTCCACAACTAAAAATTTACAAATACATAGCGTGCAACTACAAGTACATGCATTTGATTTATTTTGTAGAATATATTAAACTCTAAAAATGCGTATTTTGATTATTATTTTTACCGAGTCCACTGGAGACCGGGATCCATAATGCATTTTCCGAATATAAACTACAGATGGACTAACTAGTGCTATACAACTGAGTTTAGAGGGATCAGTTATGAGGCTCAATTTTTTGTTGCTGACGCGACCTAACTTGTATTGCATCTCAACCGGTGAATTAGTGTACTGGCAATACGCTATTGTAAATAAATTGCCTGACCACCTGTTTTGTTCCTTTAGTCCTCTGCAGAGTCATTCATCGTGTACAAGTTAAATAATTCACCGCCATCTTCGTCGCTCGTTAATATGTACTACATAAGCAACAATTTTTCGGGAAAAAGAAGTGCTGAACCTACTCCAACTTGACAAACTGGAGCTGACATGTTGATTCTTAATGAAAATAAATTAGCATCCTTAATTGTTAACTGGAGTAGAAAAAAGGACGCAAAACTCTGCTTAATTTGTAGGCTCGTCCGCGCATTGGGAATTTTGAAATGCGCGTGCAAGCCTGAAGCAAGACAGTAAGATCATACGAGCGCGGGGGAGGGGCACAGGAACAGGAAGCACTGACCTTGCAGGTGATGGTGCAGTCCCCGCAGGTCCAGCCGCTGCTCTGCAGGGCTTGGAAGGCGAACACGGCCGACGCCGACCTCGAGATGCGCGGCGGCGCGCTGGTCAAGCTGAGCGAGACGTCGCCGGCAGCCCACGCAGCGCCGGAGCAGAGGAGGAGCGCCGCGAGGAGCAGCAGCCGCCGTCCCCAGCTCTTCCACACCATCCTATATTTCCTTCCCGGCCCTCTCGTTGAGAATCAGCTAGCCGGCGAAGAGGGCAGCATGCATCAGCAGCCGCACAGTGCAGGGCAGCAGCCAGGCAACTAGTACCACTCGGCCATGCTGCTGCGCATCTGAGGCAAACTAACTATTCAGCTCTCCCTCCCACTGAATGCGTGCGTGAGGAGGGAGGGAGGCAAGGAAGTGAATGCAGGCTACAGAGGTGCATGTGTGGCCTGGGGCTGGGGAATGGTGCGCTAGTTAAGGCTAGCCTTTGCCCCTGGACAATGGCAGTGAGCAACACTGGGGATTACCGTGGTGTTATCGTTACAGTGAAGCTGGAGCTCAACTGAAGAATGCAATGGGGAAGGACATGACGAGGAGGAGGAGGAGGAGGAGGGGGCTAGGGCCAATTAAGGCAGAACAAACTGACAGACGGGCAATGGCATTGGCATGTGATTGTTGCCTCTGCGTGTTTGTTTTGTTTTGTACCGGGATGGGAGGAGATGATGCACATGAGGACCAGAACAGCCAAACTGTCCCCTTTGTTTCTTCTACTGGCTAGGATTTCCCAAAGGGAACAAAGATTTCTCATCTCTCTCTCCCCGTTTCGCTTTTCCCTAATCCGCCTTCCGTCATCTCGTGGCCGCTCGCTCGGATGCGATTCTTTCTACCTTTGATCTGTCTTGGTCGATGAAGGGAACTGACAAACAGCAAGAGAACAATCACGATGAGAGATGATAGCAATTGCTGTGGACAAATGTTGGGCAGTCATGGAGGTAACAGGTTTTTGTTATGTTAGTCTTGAGAGCTGGCGTGGCTCAGTATTTCTGGGCTCTGCTATGAGCCAGTGATCGAGGATATGATGATGACGATGACGGGATTATCGGATCTGCTGCTGTTGTGGCGGCAGAGAGAGGGATGTGGACCATGGCTATCTATTCTCCAGCGCAAAAATAACCATCCCGTTATTTTTCAGCTCCAGCAGCACACGTGTACTCGTGTAAGTGTTAACTTCCAATTTTTTTTACTGAGAAGAGTACGTTGATTACGTAGTGGGGTAAATGGCTCCTGGGTCCAAAAGGACCAAAACCAGGTGGCTCCACATGCTGAAACGAATAAGGAACAGCAACTTACCAAGTTCACCACATCCGTGTGTGTTGTCGCCTTGTCGGTTCAGTTAATCTATAGTAAAAAACTCTACACGTCCGGAAGCAGGTGAAGTGAAAATTTTAAACAAATGGGGTTCGACGTGCACTGTGGACTTAGATCTGTCTGCGCATGCACCCGCTGCCACCACATAACCACATTGCAGGTGAGCTAATTTCCTTTTGTATTCTTGAATCTTGATACTTCTTCATCCTTACTTGTCCACCTCGTGTATATTACCAGCTAATATCATTATTTTTCTTCTTCTCTTTTTAAGCTTACTAATTCCATTCTTCTCAGTTTTGAAAGAGTATAGTTTTATTTCGTACTAACCTTTCTTTCACTCCTTGGGGTCTTGGACCCATCGTCTAGCACCCAACTCTACCTCTTGCTCGTTTTCCCCGACTCCGTAGGTAACATTCCAATGCCCACTGTCCTCTTGTAATTTTTTAGGGGAACTGTCCTCCAATACTGAGCGGCACATTTCTCAAATTGTTCCCTACTCGCTATGCATCGCAGAGTCACAGCCTCGAGCTCTTTGAACCACCTCTCGTCCAAAATCGGAGCGTCATAGCCGTGAATAAAAGCAGCAGGGACCAGGATGAGAGATGACGCCCACCTTAGAGACATTCAATCAGATTCTGACGGATTTAATTTAAAAAAACCTGTGGTGGCTGCGGCCCTGGAGGTCGAGGCCTTCAGCGCGCGGGTGCGGCGCACTTCGTTGCCGGTGCTTGCCCGGCTAACGCAGCGTAGGCTGAGGCGGAAGGTGGTGCAACACCACTCCCCGCGGCACAGCAAGCGCATAGCTGGGAGGAAGGCCACTCCGGGAGGCGCTACTAGGCAGCAGCGCGCTCTCATGCACCGGATGGGCGTGGCAAGGGAGGGCGATCGCATTGGCGACGAGGCCCTGCAGGCTTACATCAAGCTGTTCGAGCGTCCTCTCTCGGCGGAGCACGTCACGGCGATTATCTCGCTCTTCGGGTGGGAGAATGTGGCTCTTCCGCTCGAGGAGGTAAATGAGGTGGCGGTGTCCGGATAGCCGTTGGTTATCTTGGTGTGTGGTGGTTCGGTGGGCTTGTCAAGGGATGCGAATGTTAGTTTATTAGTGTGGAAAGATGTGCGTGGCTTGAATTCTAGGGCCAAACGCATTGCGGTTCGTCAAGTGGTTGCTTCTTCAGGAGCTTGTATTGTTGGATTTCAGGAAACTAAATTGAGTGTGGTTTTGCGGTACTTGCTCGAGGAGTGCTTGGTGGCCGATTTCGACTCCTCTTTTCACCTTCCGACGGTCAGGACACGTGGTGGTGTTGTGCTGGCGTGGAAGAGCTCAGTCGTTCGGCTCGCCAATCCGCACGTCACGACTTGTGCGGTTACTACGAGTGTTTCGACTGGCCCTAGCACGCCGTGGTGGGTTACGATCGTCTATGGCCCGCAGGACGATGCTGACAAGCTGCTCTTTCTCCAAGAGCTGCGTGACATTCGGGATCTCATTGCGGGGTCGTGGTTCTTAACGGGTGATTTTAACCTTATTGTGGATCCAACGGACAAAAGCAATGCGAACTTGAATAGGAGGATGATGGGTAAATTTCGGCGGGCTATTCGGGATCTTGACTTGAAGGAGCTCTATCTCAATGGACGTCGCTTTACGTGGTCGAACGAGCGTGAGGTTGCGACTCTTGAGAAGCTTGATCGGGCCTTCTCATCTGTGGACTGGGAGACCGCTTTCCCAAATGCCTTCATGGCGGCCTTGAGCACGGCGACTTCCGATCATTGCCCTCTTTTGGTGACTTTGGAGGCTCGGCTCATGCGGGGGAGGCGTTTCCATTTTGAGAGCTTTTGGCCCAAGGCGGAGGGTTTTCTTGATGTGGTCAAGGAGGCGTGGGACATGGGGGAGTCCATTCTCAACCCGTTCAAGCGTTTGGATTCCAAGCTTAGGCGCACGGCGTGGAAGCTTCGGAGCTGGAGTGACTGGTTCATTGGGAACATCCGGCTCCAAATTCTCGTGGCGACGGAAGTGATACTCCGTCTTGATGTGGCGATGGACTCGAGGCTCCTTTCGCCGGAGGAGAGGGGTCTTCGCAGAACCCTCAAGCGAAAGCTGCTTGGTCTTGCTTCGCTGGAGCGAACCATTGCACGGCAGAGGTCACATGCCTTGTGGTTGTGGGAGGGGGATGCGTGTACCAAGTTTTTCCACCTCCATGCAAGTCATCAGAGAAGGAAGAATTTCATCAGCCATCTCCTTGTGGACGGTGTCATGGTGGCGGAGCATGATGAGAAGGTCTCCGCGGTGGATGACTTCTTTCCCGGCCTGTTGGGCTCGGCACCGGATCGGGAGTGCTCGCTTGATCTGAACTTCCTTGAGGTGCCAGGCTGCGACCTGGTAGCCCTGGAGAGGGACTTCTTAGAGGAGGAGATTTGTGCCGTGGCGAAGGCCCAAGAACTTGACAAAGCTCCTAGGCCGGACGGTTTCACTGGAAGATTCTATGTGGCTTGCTGGGATATCATCAAGCGAGATGTGGTGGCGGTCTTCGAGGCTTTGGCACGGCGAGACGTGCGTGGTATGGGTGCCATTAACACGGCCTTTATCACCTTGCTGCCCAAAAAACCGGATGCGATGGAGGTCCGGGATTTTAGGCCGATTAGTCTTATCCACAGTGCCGCCAAGCTTGTGGCTAAGGTGCTGGCGACTAGGGTGCCGCCGACGCTGCCCCGGTCGATGGGCCCGCATCAGAGTGCTTTCGTCAAAAGCCGGTGTCTTCATGATAATTTCATGTTGGTCTAGAGCACGGCTAGACGGCTTCATCGGGCTAGGACTGAGGTTGTTCTTCTCAAGCTGGACATCACTAATGCTTTTGACACGGTGGATTGGGCCTTCCTTCTGGAGACGGTGATGCGGCGTGGTTTTGGGCCGAGATTCAGGGCGTGGATTTGTGGCCTCCTCTCAACGGCCACGACGCGAGTCCTCCTGAATGGCATTCCGGGTGACTCCATTGCTCACAGGAGGGGACTTCGTCAGGGTGACCCTTTGTCCTCGATGCTCTTTATCCTTGTGATGGATGTCCTCCATTGCATGATCGAAAAGGCAACGGAGGTGGGAGAGGGATCCCCTGACTTAAAGTCAGTGACTTTACCGTCACTAACATGTGGACCCGGCCCCACCTGCTAGTGACCCTAAAGTCAATAACTTTAAGATAGGGGATCCAAGTCCACGGAGGTGGGCTTGCTCTCGAGGTTGGCAAGTCGTGGCTTGGACCATCGCACTTCTATCTTCGCCGACGACGTGGTCACTTTTCTACGTCCTGCGTGGAAGGAAGTGGTGGGGTGCTCGACGATTCTATCGGATTTTGGTGCTGCCTCGGGACTTCGTACTAATCTCGCCAAGAGTTCCGCCCATCTCATCCGCTGCTCTGATGTACAGAGCCAGCTGGTTGGCGATTTGCTGCAATGTGAGGTCCGGGGATTTCCGTGCGCTTACTTGGGGCTTCCTTTAGGCCTGAGAAAGCAGACGACGGGCCAGCTGAGATCGTTGGTGGACAAGGTGGATGGTCGTCTGGCTTCATGGAAGGCCCCTCTCCTCTCCAAGGGAGCACGGCTGGTGCTGGTCAAGTCCACCCTGACTGCGATGCTGGTTTACTCGATGATGTCCCTCGACCTCCCGGATAAGATCATAAAAGGGGTGGAGAAGATCTGTCGTGGTTTCCTTTGGCGCGGATAGAAGGACGCTAAAGGGGGGCATTGTATGGTGGCTTGGGATGTGGTGTGTTCACCGAAGCCTTTTGGTGGACTCGGAATCCCTAACCTTCACATGCTCAACGAGGCCTTAAGGGTCTGTTGGAGGTGGCTTGAGAGGGTGGACGACTCCAAACCGTGGGTCGGCTTCATGGTTGAGACGTCCAAAGAGGTTGATGTTATCTTTGAGGCGGCCACTTCCTCTCTGGTGGGCGATGGCCGGAGGACTCTCTTCTGGACCGATCGTTGGCTTCATGGTGTCCGTCTTCGTGATGAGTTCCCGATTCTCGTGAGCCATGTTCGTCCCAGGTTCTTGCGCACACGCACTGTGCGTGAGGCTCTGCATGGGGCGTGGACTGGTGACGTGGGTCCGGACCTGGGGGAAGCCGCCCTTCGGGAGTTCTTCACTCTCTGGGACTAGCTTCGTGGGGTCCAACTGGAGGAGGGGAGGGCCGACTCTCTTCTCTGGAATTGGTCTCGTGGTGGAAGCTACTCGGCGAAGACTGCTTACGCGAACTTCTTCGCTGGCCGCATGGTTGATCCGATGGCGGATGAGATCTGGGGTTCACGGGCCCCAGAGAGGTGTCGTTTCTTCGCCTGGCTCGCAGTCCAGAATAGATGCTGGACGGTGGATCGGCTTGTGAGACGTGGACTTCCCCATCCCGACAAGTGCCCCCTATGCGATTAGGAGAGGGAAACCATTTCCCATCTTCTCTTGGGGTGTGGCTTTGCGCGGCAGGTTTGGGTGCGCTTGTGGACGGCTTGGGGACACGCGGAGTGGACTCCGAGCGCGGATGCTACTCTGCGGGAATGGTGGTGTTCTCTTCCCTTTCCGCGGCAAGCCTAGAGGGACTTCCGGACGGGGATCATACTTGTCCTTTGGACCATTTGGAACCATCGGAATGATGTGGTCTTGAATGGAGCGTCGCCGTCCTTGTAGCTTGTCGTGCTTCGCCTCCAGGAGGAGCTTGGCCGGTGGGCGCACGCATGACTCTTTAGGGATAGGGTGTCGTGTCCGGCCTTGATGGCGAGTGGTTGGATAGGTAGCACGTAGTTCTTTTTCTCTTCTTGCCACTTGGTGGCGTTGTACTAGTCTTCTGACTCTTCTTTTTTAATCGATGATGCACCCGCTGGGAGGCATTCTTGGAAAAAAACAAAAAAAAACAAGTGTCCTAAATGTTTATGTATTTTCTATAAAAAAATAAAATTTAAAATTTATGATGATTTAATACAAAGTTAGCACATCTTATATTTAGAAAAAGGGAATAGTACAATAGATTGAACAGACTGAAAAACACCAATGACAGTGCATATACTTGACAAAACTTAAAGTTACACCAAAGACCTTCCTAATAGACATCTGTAACCCCACCATCTGCATATTTCATATTCCTTCGAATCCCTGGTGATGAAAAGCACCTGCAAAACCCACGTAGACTAGACTAACCTCGTAATTTAAAGAACTGCATGAACCGTCCATCATAATAGATGAGAACTTGAGATAGTTGAACGTCTAGTGGTCGGAGACACTGCCCTCACAAGACTGGATGTCAAATCTGCTTCATCACCGAATAAACAAGAAAGATGATCACAAGCACGAAAGTATGAGGCATGAGATCCACTAGGTACATGGAGTAGGTAGCAATAATCGTGCCACAACATAGGTGATTAAGGTACATAAAACTTGTAATTTACCAAAATGCAAAATCGTGACCCATGGTTCTCCCACCTTCTCGTGTCGAACCGATTATCGGAGACTATGAATGCAACTGAAATTGAACTGTTCTATTTTCTATACTATAGAAACCACACCTGGAAGCACTGGTTCCACTTGGACCAAATGATTCCTACTTTTTGAAGAATAAGATGGGTAGACATGTTGGGTGATATTCATTTTTTGAGAAACCATATGGTTTCATTCTAGTTTCTATATTCTAGAAACCAAGTACATGAATTATCTCATGTTTAAAACCATTTCATCACATTCTACTATGAACCGGTGGACCGAACGGCTAATGTGCCTGCTTTCGGTATCTCAAGCGGGTCAGCCCCGTCCTGCAATTTGAATAATTGGGCCAAGAATGCGTACACCCAAGACAACATTGGCGTGTTTTTATGCCGGCCCACAAAATGTGCGTGAAAGCTATCAAAATAAGCCCAGGAGTCGGAGACTCCCCTAGTCCCCTGCGCAGTGGGCACTCACAGTTACCTTATCGTCGCCGCTGGACGAACACCGATGGCCGCGCCCCCGCCTGCAGCAGCAGCACCGCCTCCCGCCATGTCCGCCCTCCCCACCTTCGCCTCCTCCCACCCTTATCCGTCTCTCCCCACGACCAAACCCCTCACCCCCAACTCGCGGCTCAACTTCGCCCATGCCGGCGTCGCCGCATCTCCCAATGCCGTCCCCCACCGCGCCGTCTCCAACGACCGCCTGCGAGGCCTCGTCCGCAGGGGAGACCTCGAAGAGGCTCTCCGCCTCGTCGAGTCCATGTCCGGCCTCGAACCCTCCGCCGCCCCGGGGCCTTGCGCGGCGCTCATCAAGAAACTCTGCGCGTCCGGGCGCACGGCCGAGGCCCGGCGCGTGCTGGCCGCCTGCGAGCCCGACGTCATGGCCTACAACGCGATGGTAGCTGGGTACTGCGTCACGGGGCAGCTCGACGCCGCTCGCCGGCTCGTGGCGGACATGCCCATGGAGCCCGACTCGTACACCTATAACACGCTCATCCGCGGCCTGTGTGGACGCGGCAGGACCGGGAACGCCCTTGTGGTGCTCGACGATATGCTCCGCCGAGGGTGTGTGCCCGACGTCGTCACCTACACCATCCTGCTCGAGGCCACGTGCAAGAGGAGCGGGTACAAGCAGGCCATGAAGCTTCTGGACGAGATGCGTGCCAAGGGATGCGCCCCAGACATTATCACCTACAACGTCGTTGTTAATGGCATCTGCCAAGAAGGACGGGTTGACGATGCCATCGAGTTCTTGAAGAGCCTGCCGTCGCATGGATGCGAGCCAAACACTGTTAGCTACAACATTGTGCTGAAGGGCTTGTGTACTGCAGAGCGGTGGGAGGACGCCGAGAAGCTCATGGCTGAGATGAGCCAGAAGGGTTATCCCCCAAATGTGGTAACATTCAACATGCTCATCAGTTTCTTGTGCCGTAGAGGATTGGTTGAGCCTGCGATGGAAGTTCTTGATCAGATCCCAAAGTATGGGTGCACACCTAATTCTTTGAGTTACAACCCAATACTTCATGCATTCTGCAAGCAAAAGAAAATGGATAGGGCCATGGCGTTTGTGGAATTGATGGTCTCCAGGGGCTGTTACCCTGACATCGTTTCATACAACACTCTTCTTACTGCGCTCTGTCGTGGTGGGGAGGTTGACGCAGCTGTTGAATTGCTTCATCAACTCAAGGACAAAGGCTGCACTCCTGTTTTGATTAGTTACAACACGGTCATCGATGGCCTTACTAAAGCTGGGAAGACAAAGGAAGCTTTAGAGCTGCTGAATGAGATGGTAACCAAAGGGCTCCAACCGGATATAATCACTTATTCAACAATATCTTCTGGTCTTTGTCGAGAAGATAGAATTGAAGAAGCAATTAGAGCATTTTGTAAAGTGCAAGATATGGGCATAAGGCCCAACACAGTGCTTTACAATGCAATACTTCTTGGACTTTGCAAAAGACGCGAAACACACAATGCTATCGACCTGTTCATTTACATGATATCGAATGGCTGCATGCCTAATGAATCAACTTACACTATATTGATTGAAGGCTTGACTTATGAGGGCTTGGTTAAGGAGGCACGGGAATTACTGGGTGAGTTGTGCTCTAGAGGAGTTGTGAGTAAGGGTTTGATAAATAAGGCGGCCATTAGGTTGCTTGATGGAACTACACATACTTAAAAAGGTTGATCAGCAGTACCATGTGGATCCAGGAATATGTTTTTGTGCATCATCATCGGCAGGACGGGTACTTCACTACACTTAATGACATCTTAATTCATGCTGCTATCTTATTAGCATGTGAGTACCTTTCCTCAATTCTGAACGCACCTTCTCCAAATTTGAACTTGCTCGGAACTTGTACAGATTTATTATCACTTCTTTAGTATACTCTATAATATTATGATATCTTATTTCTTTAGAACTGTTCTGATTGGAAAGATTTATGGTTTGTTACATTGCACAGACTAAAGAAAGGAATCCATTGGCACTCTAATCTGATTCAAACCACTTGCTCTGCATTCTGAACTCCATTACTACCAAAATAAACAAGCCAAATCCAATGTTTATGCTGTTTGTTCCGATAATTTTAGATACCTCAAATTTCTACACTTTGCCTGAATACTTTTTTTTATGCAAAGTTTTTCTTTTCTTCATTTAACCATATACAAATGTTCTGTTTTGCCTGCATTTTACTTTCCTGTTTACCAGTTTAGGGCCTCTTTGATTCTCAGGATTCTGGAAGCACAGAAAACTGTAAAAACAGATGAACGTTATAGGAATGCATGGTCGAAACAGAGGATTTCAAAACACCGGAGTTGATGTTGTCTGATTCATAGGATTGTAAAAAAGAGATAGTGATGGTCTGGTGGATGCGTTAGGAAAAAAATTAGATCATACGGCTCTGCCAAATACCAGAGCCTCCCACAAAAAAATACAGCAACCCAAGCAGGGCCTAAGGATTGAAAATTCTTTGAGTCACAGAGGCTGATGGGACTGTCTCCAACTGAGGAATTTGAATTCCTGCCAGGAACTGCGAAAGAAACTTGCCCCAGCCATATATTTAGTTTTGGGATAGGGAACCAGTCACCACCTTATGCAGTTGATGTTCCTAGTATAATGTGAAACACTATACTCACTTTGTGTTTGGATTTATAAGCAGTCACCACCTTATGCAGTTGATGTTCCTAGTATAATGTGAAACACTATACTCACTTTGTGTTTGGATTTATTGCAGCAGTCAAATACTAAGTAGCAGGTTTTTTGTCAGACCGCCATACAAAACCCCGCTCAACCAGTGATTCTCCAGTTTGCATATGCCATTCAGTAACCCTGATTTGTTCACATATGCAAGGCACAAGCATTAGAGTAACATGCATAGCACTGATCAACCTGAAGTTGTGACCCGTGCGTAATGCATGCTATCACATTCCCTTGGAGGATACGTTTCTGTATGTAATAGATTTTATTTGCAAATAGATTTTGTTTAGGCATAACCAGGCAACGAGTTTATTAGTCTGGAGTCTGCGCCTTCCCAACTCTCGAATGAAAACGAAAAAAAATGTGATTCCCTGGGTAACTACTTATTTGTCATGGCCAAGAGAACAAGTAATCTCAAATGAAGGGTAATGGCTTTGGTAATTTAAATTTTCTAGAAAAAAGTGCAAGTTTTTTGTATTACGTCTGTCCTTGACAGTCGTACCGAATACTTTAGTTTCAATCCTGTAAACATCCGACAGAATTTCAGTTCAGCAATACTTTGCTCAAATTGTATTTATACTGATGTTGATCCAATACAAAATGTATGCAGGGCTGATGATATGCTGTAACTGAAATTGGTATATGAGGATGCATAATTGATACCTGATGCCTAGACTTCGGCATATGATGAGAAGTTTCTCCCTTTTTCCCAACTTGAGCTCAGAGATTAATTGAAACTTTCCTAGTGTAGATTACAATCCTGATAACCACTGGGAAGCACATGTAACAAAAAACTTTTAGGATTCGCAAAAACACAAAACGTTTAGGCAGTGGTCGTATTTATCTACATAACAGGATGGAAGCAGAGTACATAAAGAGAGAACATTTTTTGTGCGAGTGTCCGGGGCCGCTAGGGCGCATCTGTGGTGCCGGTGTGCAGGCAGGTTTTGTCTACTCTGCTGAAACGACACAAGTCGAATCCGAGGGTGGAGTATGTGGTTCTTGTCTAGATTTCTCAGTGACTAAATTTGTAAGAGGATCGAGGAACCTTCCCTGGAAGAACGCCAGACGTGTGACAGGCTGCAGCAGGGAAGAACGCCAGACGTGTGACAGGCTGCAGCAGGGAAGAACGCCAGACGTGTGACAGGCTGCAGCACGCAGAGATGTCTCAACTCACAACGTTCTCATCCTTCGAGGCATGGAAATTCATACACCCTTGCTAGAATGGTCTCCAACTGCAGATTGATGTAATGTTTAAGTACCCAGAAATGAATAATCAGTGGTTTTGGTTTTAGGTTCCACATCCTTATCCATAGAAGCATCCCCTTGTATCTCTGTTTTTCTGTATGCAATGCGCAAGTACCGCAACTATCAAGAGAAACAGTCAATTAGTTCCTTCTAGTAACTCCTTGCACTAGGCATAATTCTCATACCATTTTTGAACATCTTCTATCCAGGATGGAGTTCCCGTAAATGATTGTCATACTGTTGTCATGTTTTCTGTACAGTAAACTCTGACAACTTAAACATTAAACTTTGGTGAATCCCCTTAGAGATATTTTCTTCCACAATAAATTTTCAACTCATGAACAGTTTAGCCTATGGAGTTCCCAGATAGTTACAACTAAGGAAAAAAATACAGCAAAGAGTGCAACATGCAATCCTTGCCAAGTTATTGAGGAAGAGGAGCTAAACTTAGCTAAGGACCTTAAGGTACACAGCACATGACAAACAATAGCGTATATTAATCCATTACACCAGTCAGCAAAATGCCTCTCTATACGAAAAACCTGCAGTACCAATGGATCGATCAGCGTCTGTTTTACAGAAAGCACGAAGAGTTGTTGATATTTGGATCAAGGACGCACGTCTCCTTCCTCTGGGGTTAGGCAATGATCAGGAACACGGGGAACCATGCGAGTTCACGCTTCTTTTCTACATCCCTAGCACGGAAATAAATCCTTCTCGCCGGATTGCTCAGGGTCTCGGCGCCTCGATGGCAGGCCCAGCGGGTTTCTGGTTGAGAAGGGGCTGGATTGCCTTCACGACAATCGTCATGTTCGGCCGGAAGTCAGATTCGTACTGGACGCACAGCGCCGCCACTGCTGCTAGCTGAAAACATGAAGAGAGGACCTCGGTGTGGTCTCATGTTTTTATAGTGTATTTGCGTTGTCGGATATGCTACAGTGACATACCTTGGCAACGGCTTTTGGAGGGTAGTCGTTGTTAAGCTTCGGATCAACACACTGTTTCACTTTATCTTCGCTCAACCTTGGAGTGGCCTGCCTCACAAGACCAACAAATATTGCCATAAATTTAAGACCGTTGCTAAAAAAAGAGTAATATGGAGGGTAGTAAATGAGATTTCAGTGCGGAAATATGGAGTGTACAATACCCAAGTAACAAGACTTTGCTGCCCTTTCGGCATGGTGTGATCGACAGGTTTCCTTCCGGTCAGTAGCTCTAGTAGGATCACACCGAAGCTGTAGACATCGCTCTTTTGGTTAATTTGCCCTGTCATAGCATATCTGAATATTACCAAAATCCAAACAACAAATGTCAGTAAGGTAAGTACTGCAAAAGCAAAACTGACTGCACAAACTTGACAAGTAATAAGACCATCTGGTCTTACTCTGGAGCGTGGTATCCGAAGGTTCCTAGCACACGAGTCGAGTGCAACCGAGCAGCGCTGTCAGTGCCCTGGTTCGTCAGGTTGAAATCCGCAATCTTGGAGCTGAACTCGTCGAATATTAGGACATTGCTCGATCGAATGTCTCGATGAACAATAGACGGCTGGACTTTCTCGTGAAGGTACTCTAGCCCCCTCGCCGCTCCGTAAGCTATCTTCACGCGCTGAGCCCAGTTGAGGACCGGCCCGGGTTCAGCGCCCTGCACTCCTTTCTTGCCTGCACTTGGCGGAGTAGCAGAATTGGTAAACTGGAGTTAACAATCTGTCTGCACTAATTTAGCATTCAACTTGGCAAAGGAAAATTATAGAGGAGACGCACCGTGCAAGATGTTATGCAAAGAACCCATGGTCGCAAACTGATAGGCTAGCATGCGGTTGCCATCCTCCATGCAGTAGCCCACGAGTTCCAGGAAGTACTCGTTCTTAAGCTTGGAGACCATCGCTAGCTATGGCAATGAGACGAGGAAGTAATTAACCAAAATAGCGAATTGGAGGAATTAACAGAAGGCGATTTGTTGGATCTTCAGTGCACGCACCTGAGCGGAGAATTCAGCGTCGGATTCCTGCGAGGTGCTGGAGTCGAGCTTCTTGATGACGGCGGCGCGGCCGTCGCTGAGGGTGCCGTTGTAGACGCGGCCGTAGGATCCCTCGCCGATGAGGGAGCGATCGCTGAAGTTGTTGGTCATCTTGTTGAGCTCGTCCAGCGGAATGGCCGGCACGTCGATGTTGACCACCTTGGGCGGCCCACCGGGCCTCTGGGCGCCCGGCCCTCTCGGCCCGCCTCTGTTCCCTGCATCGATCATGCATCCACAACGCCATCAGACCAAGATCGAGCTCCATATCCATATGGGCACAAATGAGAAGAAAAATGGCGGCGATCATCGGACCGGGGTTATTGACATTGGGCGGCGGAGCGGCTTGGTTGGCCGGCGGGCCGTAGGTGTCCTCCTCGGCGCTGCCGCAGCAAGACATTCTTGTTCCCGCCCGAGTGGATGGCGCGCGGGGGTGTTAATTTGGGGGGGACGGTCAGCAGATCATGTCGCAAGACCTGGATTTACATTGCCAAACAAAAGCCAAGGATCCATGAACGCCTTCTCTCACAAGAGCAAAATGGCGATTATTTTGGCTATCAGCCAAGGGATCGATCTTTGCTGGATCCCCCAATTAATCCCCCCGAAGATAAGAAAATGGATCGAAAACAACACAACCCAACAATCGATGCATGCAAAAATTAATCACCAAACTAATAAATTGTGTTTGCGCAGCATGATGGCATCTCAATGTATATCAATTACCTCCCCAAAAGGAACGAAATTGCCACTCGATCGAGGACGGTCGTCGGTGGATCAAGAACACGGAAGAACAGCGGCTGTTTTGTTTTCCAGGGAAGAGATTAATGGTGGGGAAGGGTGGGAGCTCCCTTTTTTCGCGCCAAAGGAGGCTCCCGTCCAGTTTTAACTGTCCACGCAGACTTGTCGATTTACTTGTGCTCCCGCCTTGTCCTATTGTTAGCATGCGCGCAGGAGAGTATGCATGGCATGTTGTGTCAGTTACATCGATCTTGGGTGAGGGGCGTCACTGCAAAATGATATCGTTCCTGGTGTTCTGTTTTTTTACGAGTTTTTCGAAAGATGGAGTCGTGAGGCATAAAAAATGGTTCAGGCTGGCTTTTGGCCATCCGTAGTTCGCCTTAAAAAAACACTTGTAAGGAAGAAACATTCTGGCAAAAACTACGGGGAAATCTTAAATTATTTACTGCAGTACATGGATTTGACGGAATAAGCAATTCTTCTACTCCCATCTCCATATATATAGTGAATTGTTCAGCAATCTCGCTACTGAAAACCAAGTACTAACTCTCTTACATTACAACAACAAAAATTACAAAGTTATAACCAGGAAGTCGAGTAATGTTTGGGAACCAGATAAGCACTCATTCCAGACTAAAGAAAGTATTCTGAATGAGCTTTGTCGACCATATGAATGGCCAAAGGTTGCCAACTAGTGACAAATGGTTGGATTTCTTCATCGCTCCCTTCAACAATTTGACACGAGGTCAACCTTTTTGTTTGCAAATATTGTAATGTACTCTCCACTTGCTTCATAGTAGGCCTTTCTTCTCCCTGGAGGCGCAAACACATCTCTGCAAGGGAGGCAACGGTATTAATTTCATCCTCATTTGATTCTTCAAGAACTTGAGCAGCCACCACCTCTCTTGCTGGCCTTACTTTGATCTCTGAAATAAAGTAATTGGACAAGTTTTGCTTTGAACCTGCGTCGCTTATGAAAAGAGGCTCTTTTCTTGTAAGTAACTCTAAGAGTACGACACCAAAACTATAAACATCACTTTTCTCATTTAATTGCCCAGTTTGATAATATTCTGGATCCAAGTATCCAAATGTTCCTTCTACATTTGTAGTCACATGAGTTTGGTCAATAGGAACTGTTCTTGAAGCACCGAAATCTGAAACTTTAGCAGTGTAATTTCCATCTAGCAATATATTAGAGGACTTCACATCGCGATGAAAGACTGATATCGAAGCAGATGTATGTAGATAACAGAGAGCCCCGGCAGCTTCTAGAGCAATCCTCAAACAGTTGTCCCAGGATAAAGAGAGTCTACTAACTGACTCACCATGCAGAACGTCAAATAAAGAACCATTAGGGATAAAATCAAACACTAAGAGGGGCACCTCTGTTTCAAGACAACATCCAAATAGCTTCACAATATTTCGATGATTAATCTGGGAGAGGATCACAACCTCATTAATAAACTGATTGATCTCAGCTTCCTCGACAAGTTTCGACTTCTTTATAGCCACCACACGTTGGTCAGACAAGATGCCTTTGTATACCATGCCGTGCCCTCCACGGCCTACAATACGAGTTTCATCAAAGTTGTTTGTTGCTTTCTCCAACTCTTGTAAGGAGAAAATCGCTGTCTCGTCACTTGCATTTTCATCCGATGCTATGAGTTGTTCCAATAGAAGGCCCTGGTTTTTCCGGAAAAACATCTTACGTTGTTGTCTTTTGATACCTCTTTTCCATCTGTAGAAGAGGAATGTCCCGCTCGAACCAACAAGTAGCGGTCCCAAGCCGGCACTCAGTCCAAGGATAATACCTATGATGAGATTGTGCTGTTTGGTTGAGGTGCAGCGCATTCTATTTGGGTCATATTTTGTTTTCCGAGGACAACAGATGAAGCTTCCAATGGTATTGTGGCAGGTCCCGTCACAATTTTGCTTATCAAGACACTCGTCAACATCTGCAGGTGAAGCATATCTTGGTAAGGGGCGAAAGAAAAAATGTTCAAAAAATTATATCCCCAGGGTATGAATAATGTTTTTGACAAGGTTAGTAGAATATGGGTTCGAACCCACGGCCTAAATCCCTAACCCTATCCTCAGAAATTCCCAAATCTCCCCCCGCTCTCCTGAAGCAAGCGCTGCCCGTGCCGTTGGTGAAGGTGGCGACGCCGTTCCAGTAGTCGCCGCGGAAGCCATCGACGTCGTTCGTGTGGATGTCGATGAAGCTGTCGTTCAAGTCGTCATCGTCTACGCGGTTCCATCTGCGAGGTGTGGGTGTTCCTGGCTGTGCCATCGGAGATCATCAACGATCGCCTCTGGCCCTTCTGTTCCGTCGCTTCGTCTCCCTCGGGCGAGGCGGTGTAACAGAGGAGGGCAATGGCCCAACGGTCTAGCACACAATGAGGGAGGAGGTTTTCTGAATAAATCAAACATGCCGCCTCTTCGTAGCGCTGCCTGGACCGCGGGTTATATGCCAAAAAATAACGGGGGGGGGGGGGGGGGGGTCAATGAAAGAAAACAACAGCTGCAAATTTGCAAAGAAGAACCCCCCCCCCCCCCGGCCACGTCAGATGCCAGAGTGGCCTAATTTAGCCCGAATTCGTCAATTTGGACTAAAAGTGAACCCACATGCCAAGTTTAAGGGGCCGTTTTTCAAATCCGCGAGTTTATGGATGAAAGTGAACATCGCTGCCAAGTTTATGGATCGTGCATGCAATTTCCTTTTATAATTTTGAAGCTTGCTGAAAATGTCTTGTTAACAGATTTTGGTTGTTGCTTGAGGAGTTTATGATGCCAATTCCGAGTGTTTGTCTCGTGGAAATCCATTACGGTCAATGCCCTAATAAGGGCTCGTTTTTCCGGTGAGGCACGAAACAGAGCTCAGCCCAAGCTTTTCTCGAGCTCGGTCAAAGCTCAGGTAGCTCGATGAGCCCAGCAACAGCAGGCCACTGCCTTGTGAGCCAAGCTTCCCTGGAAGTAGGCGGCAGACCGAAGCAAGTTTTTTTAGATGATTGTCCCTGATCCCAACTTTCATTGAAACCATGGTAGTCAAGTCAAACACTTGACCAAAACAAGTTTTGTCGCCACTGGAGGGAGCCGCCGGCAAGCCTGGCGCGGCGCCGATGAAGGTGGCGGCGAGCACGCGTTTTTTGTGGTTGTTCTTCGGCGCCATCACCGCCCCTGCCAGGTCCTTCAGATCCGGCGATGGTTGGGCCGGATCCGTGCGGCGCTGTTCCATGGTGTGGTCTGCCTCTGGTTGACGAAGCTGGGTTGTCCTCCTTCCGCGCACCTCCCCAAGCTCCTCCCCATGCACCTCAAACCACTCCCGGCCAGTCAGTGGAGTCCCCACGGCCAGATCCGATGGTCTCGTCCCCGAATCCAGCCTCTGCAAGGTCAATATCGGGAAGAGCTCCTCCACCCTCCTCTACCTCCTCCAGTCGTCCATCCTCCTTGCCTCTCCTCGCTGTTGCCGACGGCGGTCGTCCGTGTCATACCCTCTCCAAGTGCTATAGCGGATTAGATACGTGTAGCAGGTTAGGTGTTGCTATGGGCCACTGCGTGGGCTTTTTGTGTTGGGCCAAGGGCTGTGTAATGTTGGAGTTGAGACCGAGTATAAAATCGGCTCTGTTGCCAGTTCGAAACCCATCGAAGAAATGAAATAGAATATTCCCTAGCCTCTCTCTTCTTCCTCCTCACGCCACCTTTCCCCATCTCTTGCGAGCGATTCTTGGATTACCACCGGCGGCGATCCCTCACCGGTCGTGGGACATCACGGTCCGGCATGGCCCTGCGTGTCGTCTCCCTGTGCTTTGTTGCATTGGGACCATATCCATGGCCGCGGGGAGCCCTTGCGCGTCCTGCTGCTGCCGGCTCCCTTCTCCTTCATCATCAGTCGTCCTCCTCCGACTCTGCCTCTGTGCCCACCCCCAGTTCCTTGCCATCTCCCATTCCATCCCCTCAACGCTCTGTCCTCTCCACCCTCCCCCTAAGATCCAATGAAATTCATTCTGGTGCTACACTGATTTGGGAGATGCTCTGCGCTCTCCTATTGAGAATCCAATGAAATTCAAACCGGAGATGGTCGTGATAGAGTGTCTGTGCTAGCTACGTTTTTCGGATTTGACAATTCGACCTTCCACCTTCGCCCCCATCCATATGGTTGCTCTTCTGCAATCTCCACCTTGCCGCTTTCAGGTAGCCGTTGCCTCCATCAACTAGGTGTTGTATGGCATCCTTCATCTACACTCAACGAGGCCTAAACCATCCCTTTGTTGAGATAATATCTCTAGTGATACCCTTCGATATCATGCCACTTTGTACCTTCTTCTCCCCATCTTCCTTGGGATGTGGCTCCCTTTTGGTGGAGTTTTTGTGTATCTACTCATGCATGATTGACGAGCTTGAATCTTCCTTACGTTCTTCAGATGCTCCCCCAATTCCCCAGGGACAATGCCATCCTTCTGGTGGTGAGCACTTGGAAGCGTGAATGTGGTGAGAGTGCAGCTCTTGTTGATGCTTGGTGGTGGCTTTCCTTGGCTGCCGGTATTGGTGTCACTTTTCTATTGAGCTTCATATGCAAGCCCTGTAATTTTTTACCTTTTCTTTTTGTTCTTCAATGTGCTTGCTTTGGCAAGTTGTAATGCTCATCGGCCAAGAATAATAAGATGACGTAAGCAGGCTCTAAGGATTTAAATATTATATCTTTGCTTAGTTGGAGGAAAGAGAAAAGGAGAGAGAAGAGAGGTGGGCTACTATCTAATAGCCAGCTGCAGCACGTGCTCCTAGACACTTTATGAGACTACAATATAGGCCTCCTTATAACAAAGTAGTACATTCTTGTAGCCACCTTATTATATATGCTAGCTATATGTTAGTTAAAGATGACATAACAAAAGTTTATAGCCAGCAGCAAGCTAAACTATTAATCTTGCTCTTAAAAGGGAAGACCCCCACCCCCCCACACCCCCCCCCCCCCCGACGACCAATCGGTAGGAAGTGTGCGTGAGTTCAGTAGGTCTAAGGGATTGGAAAGGGCGATCGTCAAAAGAGAATTTGTTGAAAATTTAGTAGGAAGAAAAAAAATCCATGTTTTGGTATATTGGAGATTTCACAGAAAAATACCTCCCTCTGCCCTTCCCATCTCCAAATGGCACGTTTTGCAATCTTTATATAGGTCAAAACAAGTCGGCGTATGTACACGTTCACAAAATATATACCCCAGGCTGTCGAGATCGAGTGACCGTGCTGAAACACTTTCAAAAGCTATACTATTGACCATAAATTTTAAAAGTCAAGGTGACTAAAGCGAACGTTGCTATCAAGAACAGTGACCTCTTGTATATTTTACTCGTCTACAAAATTCTCTTTCAATTCCTAACTTCAGAGCTCGGCTAATTGCTGGATGCCAAGGTGTTACGTTTTGTGAGATAGCTCACCACGCTTAATTACCACTTGGTGATGGCATGTGGAGATGGAAGTAGCAGATGTTTTGTTACCTCCGCATCCGTATTGAAGGTAAGGATTCCCTTGGTATCCTTTGTCGCATTTGCAGATGTAGCCTCGTCCAATGGGCGAGTCTTGGCAGACACTGTTGTTGCTAACGCAAGCATACGACTCCGGCTTGGCGCGGACCACTGACTCACACGTCTCCCCGTCCAGGGTTCCAATCGCCCAATCCACCACCAGCGGCGCCTGCCTACCATAGGCGTCGACGAACGCCGACGAAGTAAGGTAGGCCGTGGAGAAGGTGAAGTTGGACGCCTCAACCAGCGCCGCGTAGCTACAGCGGCGGCTGCTGCTGGTTGTGTTGTCCATGTCCGCTGTAGTGGCCGCCGTGCCGAAGTTCTTGTCGAACCACACCCGGTAGTTCTCCAGCCCCCTGGGGATCGCCGTCCGGCAGCAGCCTATCCCCTCGCAGGAGCCGTTGGTCAGCACCCTAAGGTCGCCTCCCTTGCAGGTGGCCCCGCAAACGGCCGTGTAGGAGTTGGTGTCGTCCTGGTCGCCGATGTACGCCAGGGTCTTGCAGCCGAGGACGGTGAACTTGTTGGCGGTGTCGGAGAGCCTGAAGATGGCGCCCTGCAAGTCCATGTTCGAGGGCGGGCTGTTGACCTCCATACGGCCAGTGGTGGCGTTGTGGCAGTTTGAGGAGATGTTGTTCAGCCACCGGACCTGGCCATTCTGCAGAGAGATGTCGAGCACCTCCTGGTTGATGTAATGCAGCCTCTTGCCACGGCCGCTCCCCCTGTCCAGGCAGGCCCGCTTGAAGCCTTGCCGGGCGTCAGCAATTTGGCAGCCTAGCTCCAGGTCGATGCCAAACGGGTAAGGGATCTCCACTCAGCCGCATTCCCTCGTGCAGTTTGCTGCAGGGTGGCGCCAACGCTCAAACGTCGGTCAGCTGGAACGCCGCCGTCACCGCTATGGCTACTGCAGCTGCTAACATGTCGAAAGCCGGCCACCATGCATGATCTAGCGATCGGTTTTCTTGCTAGTTGTAGCCTGCAGGTAGTCTGAATAATGTCGCCATGGTATACAGATTCGTTTGAGACCGTGGCTTCCCGACCAGGAGAGTGGTTGAGAACATATTTGGACTGGTTCGTCTCGGTATTCTTCCCAGCTGTATCGTGTTTCCTGCCAAGAAAAGGCAGAAAGGAGAATTAGTCCATGCAAAACAATGCTACAGAAAACATGGTGCGACATATTCAACGGGGGAGACTGACATGCATCAGGTGTATGCGCATACGCAGGGATGTTTAGCCACTCCAATCATCCCGGCTCCGTGATTTCCAGAAAAATGGGCTAAGCCCCACGACTGGAGAACCAATGGGCCAGGCCCATTTGGGGGCAGGGGTCCAGCCCGCATACACGCAGAGCGATTTCCTCAAAATAAAAATAATAGAATGTACGGGTACCAACTAGCAAGAAATTAGTAAATTTAGGATATACGCGTAGGCCGGTGGGCGTAGCTTTTCCTATACGCGACGTAACTGGCCAACTCTCGTATAATATACGTATTTCTATCGTATCCGTACCGGCGTACCCACACAACCGATCTCTCCTCTCCGGCTCTCCGCCTCTCCCCCATCTCGCGAAAGCAAACCCTAAAATTCCTCTCGCGACCCAATCTCCTGGTCATGGCGGCCTCCGTCCTGCGCGAGGACAGCAACGGGAGCCCCAGGACGCTCCGTCTCTTGGCCTCGCTCGTGGAGGCCGAGTCCCGCCGCTTCGCCACCGCCGCCTCCGAACCCGCCGAGAACGACCCCGTCCGGGCGTTCCGCGGCGGCGCGACCCCGAGCGTTCCGATCGGGGAATTCCTGGAGCGCCTCCAGCGCTGCTTCCGGTTGTTCGACGGCAGCGTCTACGTCTACGCGGGGGCGTACCTCACCCGCTTCATGCGCAGCCCGCCCGCCTGCGACGCGGGGATCGTCCTCGAGCCGACCACGGCGCACCGCCTCGTCTCCGTCGCGGTCCTCCTGGGCGCCAAGTTCATCAGCCCTAGGCACTACGAGAGGCGGGTGGAGACGTTCGAGATCTGCTCGGACCGGTCGATCCGAGCGAGCGAGATGTGCCCGCTCGAGAAGCTCGTCCTGCGCGCCGTCGACTACCGCCTCTTCATCAGCGTCGATGAATTTCAGTGGTTCTTTAGGATCTTGGAACGAGGGCCGCCTGCTCCGGAGAGCTGCGGATCCAGGAAGAGGAAGGCGGAGGCGGCGGCCGGCGGAGAGGAGGAGTCCCGCAGCGTCCGGGCTTGCCGGCCGCCCGTCGTGGGGTCCTAGGGTTTCGAGTTAAGTTCTTTAATTCCCCGTTAATTGCATCTTTTGTTCGATTTCTTTCTCGCGTCGATCGTTCCCTCTTATTTCTTGCATCGCATCCCGTCAATTAGTTTCTCGCATTTCGTTTCTTGCATCATATCTTTGCCCTTGCATCGTCCAGTAGATTTCGCTTCGGATTTGAGCATTCAAAAGATTACGTTCTTGCGTTTCATCTTATCACGTAGATGGCGATTGGTTTCGTTTTGAATTGCAGCAACCAGTAGATTTGGTTCTTGCATTTAATCATTCCGTAGATTGTGTTCCTGCACTGCATCGTTCCGTAGAATTCGTTCTTGCGCTATTAATTGCCACTGCATCCCCCGTAACCCGTTAAGACTTCGTTCCTGCTTTGCATCATCTGTTTTTCTTGGTAATTCGTTTCCTTTCTCTACTCTTCTGTTGTTTTTGCTTTTTGATCGCAGGTAGTAGAGGAAGGGAACCGCAGCGCTTTAGATTTTAGGGGCCAACGCTCGAGTTCGAAGATGAATGATCAATGACGTCCCTCTCAGATTCAGCTGTTCTTTGTGATGTCATTCTGAAGAGCATTTTGAGATACGTGGCTTCAGATCACAGTCCAATGGCATCGGAGCAACAGATGCTGGTAGAGTGGAGTCTAGTCCTAGTGTTCTCTTCTACTAGTAGGTCTTAGGTCAGTCGATTGTAATTCTTTTGTTTCTGACCGTAGAGTCTTAGTCTTACTCGTAGTCTTAGGTCTTAGGAATTCTCATGTATGGTTTCAGTATCAATAAAGAGTAGTATTTAGGAAGTATGGTCTTTTGTATCTTGGAAGTTCTAACGCTCAATCCATGATAGCGCGCTTCCTCCTGCTGCTTCTTTACGTGTTTGCGTGTCTTGTTATTGGTGTCGTTGTCAGTGGCTGTGGAGTGCTGCTCGTCGTTGGTAACTTTGGTGGTCCTTTGTCAGCATCAGCATTAGCAATCGGTTATGGGCTGATTTTCCTCGGTCTCTGTTGATTCTGCACCTGCCTACTTCTACGATCTTCTCTTTTCTGCCAGTGCCGTCATGAGTCATCCTCTAGCCTTCTTCTTGCCCTTTGGATCGATTGCTGCATGGCTCGGTACGTGTCGGCTCCCCGGGATGGAATGCTGGCGTTGACCCATCATGCTGCTGAGATTAAGACCCAAACTCTGGGGGGCAGTGGTCTAAGACGGATTCAGCCATCCTTTTTTTTACAGCATGGATTTGGCCATCTTGGTATCTCTGTTGGTGAGGGTTATCTTGGTTCGGTTGGCTTTCTGTGCACACATGCAGGTACTGAGCAAATATCACATCTTCAATGGCACTGCCAATGCTTACTGGTTTGACTACCCTTGGTTAGTGTTTGATGTTTCTTTTGACAGCAACATGTTCTGAAGAAGCCCTTGGCACAAACATAATCACTTGTTCATGTGTTGCTTCGCTGTAGTCATAGCTCTATTCAAGGTATAATCAAACATCCAATGAATTTATGTTTTGGTATAATCAAAATTCTTTTTATTTATGTCCTGAGCTTTCAGGACCGAATGTTCTTTCTTTTTCAGGTGATGGTTCTTCTAAGCGGTTTGCTGGGGTATACACATAATAATGTAACTTAGTGCAGTCGCTCCTATTTGCATATATTTTGGTTTAGAAAAGATTTATTTGGTTGGACTGTCAAGAGAATTTCTGAAAGAGTTTGAGACATATATTCATCTTGGGACGATGCAGGCTATCATCAATGCATGATACTGCTTATTTTAACTTGATTGTGCCATCTAATGTTGAGGCTTTTCTCATGGCTACTCATTTAGGGAGTATTCATTTCTGATGATCCTTACCCATGCACTCAGGTACTGCAGCTGGATGTTTGAACTGATTCAATATTGATTATTTGGATTAACTTACCTTCTAGGTGTTTTTGTTTTGCTTCCCAGTTGGAATTGCTGATCAATGGTGATGAAGTATGCTGACAATATTGTCAAGGTACAGATTGTCAACGACAACATTTGTGGTTAAAATAAATATGTGAAAAGTTAAAACCATATTTGCCACATTATGCTTTCCATTCTATCCTCTAACACTGGACATTATGCTTGCCATCTCCGTATTTTCTTTCTGGTGTAATCCAAATAAGTCTTTCGTCTTGGAATCTGAAAGTGACATTAATTTCCACCATATCAAAAGAAAGACAATCTAGGTTGCCAGGATCCTGACCATTTTTCCTCACTAGGAAACAAAACAGGACACCTGACCATTTTTCTTTTCTTTTGAGAGGAAACCTGATCATTTTTGGAACAGGGTCTATGACCAAGAGATGATAGCGGTTTGAACCACGTATGTAGTGGTATTATTTTGTCTCATCCATGGTTCCCTCACTAATATTAATGGAATTATATGGTTGCAAACCTGAAAAGGCCGCTGCCACCTCACGCCCTCACGTGCCCCCGCCCTCACGGGCCCTGCATCTGCCGGCATTCCTCTCTCCCGTCGCCGACTCCTCAAGCCCCGCCGCCAGGACACGCGAGGAGCCCAGTCGTGTCGAGGCGCCGCCGTCCCGTTGAGTCGTCATTGCCTTTGCGCCGGCACAAGTCGCCGCGGACGCCATACTCACGCCCCTGCAGCAGCCCTCTCGCGCACAACGCCCACCACCGCGTCAATGCTCTCCCGCGGTCTCGTGCCGCTGCATGCCCCGGCCCGCGTCACGCCGTCCCTCTCGCGGTCTCCTCCACGCCCGCCTTCCACCACCGGGCCCGAGCACCGAGCCGCTCACGGACATCGTACTGGTAAGAGCCTGCTCCCTGTTTTTCGCCTCTGTCTATGTTGGATTGCATGGATGATGATTAAAATTATAAAATTTTGGTACGCCTGATGATTAGATAGACATCGCAATCAGAATTGATTTTATTGACAACATCTTCAAATTGTGAGCGACAGCTTATTGATATTTCTTTGTGGATGATTTAGGCTTTGCATAAGTGGCAGCACATTTTTATGCAGCTCAATTCGTTCAAATGTTGTGTTCATAAGATCATCTGAAAGCCAATTACAATATTCTTGTTGATGACTTCTTGTTGATGGAATAACCCAAGGATTAGTGGCAACGCAACAGACATTCCAACATATGCCTACTGCACTAATTCCATTCTGTTGGTAAGAAACATACTTGCAGTTCTAGCGATGAATGCTATGTTATGTTTGCTACAACCTGAAATATATTTAGATGGGAACATAAAGTATTGTATATGGGAACTCCTATGGTAAATGAAGATGCTTCAGTTTAAGATTCCGTTGATCTTCAAATGATACAAGTAGAATCTTTTTGACTCTTGCTCCTATTGAGAACATACCTAATAACTGATTCTTTACCTTCTTAATGGCCAATAATGGATTGTTGCAAAATTAAAATCGGATTGCATTCTTAATAGGAGCCAACTATATAGCAAAACTGCCTTAATTGATGGCATTTATTCCGAGCATAGTTTTTAATACGTCGCCGTCTCGTCGCCGTAACGACGCTACAACGTCGTGGCGCCCCTGGCCTCCGTCGCGTCGACCCACGCGATAAAAATGGCCTGTGGCGTCTCGGTCGCGTCCTGTGTCGTCGAGATGGCGTCCGCGGACGGTACAGATGCAGTAGCGGTTGAAATACGACGCTACACAACCGAATAGGCAGAGCAGGCGCAGGCAGGAGAACTGTCAGGCGCGGGCGGGAGAAAATGTCAGGCGCGCGGAAGAAAAAGCAGGCGGGAAGGAGAAATTGCAGGTGTGCGCGGGAGGGAGGAAGAGAGAGGAGAGGGAAATAGGGAATCGACTGAGAAATTTGGGGGGGGGAAACCAGTCCGCGCGGAGGGAGAAAGAGAGAGGAGAGGGAATCGATCGACTTACTTGCATCCCCCATCGCCGGCGGATCCATCTCCCATCACCAGCGGCTCCATCCACGATCGCCAGCGGTCCAAGTCCAACCCCCATCGCCGGCGGCTCCATCCCCTCGCCAGCAGCTCCAACACCCATCGCCGCTTTGTTCTGCCCCTCCCTCTCCCTCTCTCTACTCTGTTCTGTTCATCTCTCTCTCGCTCCGTCTACTTTGTTCCTCCCTGCTCGGTTCTGCTTATAGATTATAGTTCTGCTATAATTTGTTAGGTATCGTTAGAAATTAATGGTGACTTTGTGCTATAATTTTATATGTGACATTATAGGCTATTATATTTCTGTGAAAATTAATCAAGATATACATATGTACTAAATTGGTGATTTATACGGTGCCATTATAGGCTAGTATATTTCTGTGAAGTCGCAACACCGCAAGCCGCAAGCGTTATAAAGCTGTGAGGGGGGTGGGTCGCCGCAACTCGCCACGCCGTATTCAAAACTATGATTCCGAGTGAACTTTTGTGGTGGCAGATTTCAGTTTCAGCCAAACATAAGGCTCTCTGCTACCCCATCTCGATGATCATCCAGTATATAAACTGCCATTTGTTACGCATGATTGATGGAGCCAAATCAGGTTATTGGTCTTTATAAGTTGGGTTTTTCTTGGGACGATAAACGTCTTGAACAGATCACTATCGAGGTATGCTTGCCAGGTAAGCAAATTAAGAGGTTACAAAAGAAAGTATATAGTATCCATTTTAGTGAGATTAAGTTTTCAGTCATGACCTTCACTGAAGGTACTGGGATTTTCTTTGAAACAACAGAAATTTCACTTGTACTGAATAAGGTTATTGGTCTTTATAAGTTGAGTTTTTCTTGGGACGATAAACGTCTTGAACAGATCACTATCGAGGTATTTGTATCCTACATTCGGAGCTCATTTGACATACAGGACAGATCAACTTCAATTCCTCTGTAGAGATGCTGGTAGGTGCTCACACTTCTTTTACTGTTGCTCTTTGTAGTATGGCAGTTAATAAAATTTAGAAACTTTAGAACATTGCCAAGTTCATAATCTGAATTGCAATGGTCAACCTCATTTTTCTCTAGTTTAATTCAGTGTTACCATATTCTTTTTCTACACCTCATCTGTGAAGATTATGGTTTAACTGACCTATTGTTTGCCATCTTTGTATTAGACCTAGATCACTTCTATATGTTGACCTTAGTACTAACTGGGATTTCATTATTCCTTGAAATATGTGTAGTTCACACGAGTCTTGTCTATGCTTTGCTTTAAATTCTACTCCATGCATGGGAATCAAGATAATTAATTTGATGATTTCAGGGAGCACCAAAAATAATTGTTTCTCCAAATCTATAGAAGTTGTAGGTGCAGGATTACGTGGATGTGTTTGGTGGGCACAGATAGTCTGATTTGATACAGGACCATGTAAGATGTCATTCTATCAAGTGTGGTGTATTTTTATCTGCATATCTGCATAGATACATGAGTGTCTAATAGAGTGATTGTCCATTTAATACACCCAGTGTTGTTGTTACCTTAATTTTTGCATGGGACTAGGAATTTCTTGGCGATGTATATCTACCCTTGACTCAATTGGCTTGTTCTCTGTTGTTCTGTTCTTCAGATTCGAGCTAACTTTCAATATTTAGTGTGGTGGATTGAATTCCATGATAGGGAAAAGAGTAAGTTTATTGCTGAAAAGAAACAAGTTGGAAACTACTACTACTATACCAAGGTTTGTGTCTGATTGGATCTTCTAGGCGATGATCTAATTTTGTTTCATGCTTACACGTTGGTTATGACTATTGCCAGCTTTGAATCCGGGGCACATGGAATTTTAAAATCTAGCAACTTCAGCAAAATCAGGCTTGAATTAGTTCATCTCAACATCAAACTAACAGGTATGGATTTGTTTTGTGTTACTTCTGAAGCAACAAGATTGTTTGATGCTTTCTACAAACTGATTCATATTTAACAACACACTGAATGGAAGATTTATTTAGTAGTGTTATGTGCATATAATTTCTTGGGGCTTCAGTTCACATATGGATTTGATTGTTTGTTTTTCCTCCAACAATTTTCAGTGTACTGCAGCTTTGCCACTGAATCTAGACACAATGTTTTGTCCTGTTTTGCCAGCACCATCTTTGAAGCCACTAGCTTTGAATCAATGATTTCAGAAAGAACTCAAATCTATCTATGGATTACTATATATTCCAGTGGAAGTAAGATCCTTTTTTGCCAACCATTTAAACTTCTGGTAACACTGCATATGTGTGCCTCAGAATGTGAGCAGTCATGTCTCTGCGCAGGTTGAGTTTTTCATTTTATTTTCTTTTGTGTCAAAGCAGATCATTTTATTTGTTTGTGGGGTTTCTTCGTACATGTACATGGATTGTAGTATCACGTACATGTGTCATATATGGAATCATTTTTATTTGTAAAGTGGAATTGTTTTTATCTGTTGCGAAATATACTCTGCGCACACTTGTCAAGAAGACCGATTCAAAAATTTGTGAACCATGTCACGCCATGACCCAAACAATGATTACAGGCGCACGCTTACATGGCTGAACCATTACACCTAATTAAGTGGAATAAAAAAGATAATAAGAAGCAAGATAAATCGACTGTCTTGTAAGCATGTAAGGTGACGAAGATTCGGTGCTTTCAAGGGTTGCCTCGAGAATCTTTGCCACCCTCAAACACCGTATTGTCTTGTTCCTCTGCTTCCAAATGCATCATCCGATTGAATTACACTCTTACTATAACTCAGTCCTACAATTCGTCTGGACGTCTCCTGCTCTTCTCGATCTCCCTAGTCTTCTCTTCCCGCAGTCCGTGATTCTCCGCCGGTCGGCCTCCACACACCGCTAGCCTTGTGCCGCCATCGACCTCTGGGGCTGATTTCAATGAGCTACTTCTGGGGCTGGTTTCAATGAGCTATCACTTCAAGGGTTCGCAATAGTTTAATCCAGCGGTAATTATTTTCACTTCACCCAAACCCGGTCGATTAAACCATTTTGACAGGAAGCCCGACAGGTTGGGCCCAGATGTAAGGTGCCAAGTGGCAATTTTAATATTGTCTACTCTTCTTTCCCTGCTCCGGCAGCCATCTGCCTAAGACTCTTTGCTATTGTCCTCGCCAGTGCCTGGGCGCGAGGGCCAGCAGCTCGAGGGTTGTGAGTTCTGATTCGGTTCCGATTTTTTCGGTTTTCGGCTTATTGTGCCCACCCTGACAGAGGACCGATGGAGCTTTTAATACAGTAGTTTTTCTTTTTTTTTAAATGGAATGTCAGTTGCTCTGCCTTTGCATTAAGAAGAGGAAACCAAAGTGTTACAAGCTACAACAAAAGGCAACCAAAGCAAAAGAACCCAAGCTACAACAGCAACTTGGCAAAAGAAAACCGAAAAACCCCGAAGCTGTAGCTACAGCTCGGCTGTACAGGCATCAAGGTTAGCTCCCTTACAGTAGTTTTTCTCACCCGCGTAGACTGTAGAGGATTAGGAAACCACCCCCGGCCCCTTGTCCTTGTCCAACTCAAATTGATTTATTTTTTTCCAAAATTGACAGAGAAAGAAAGCTGCAAGTTACACGTCCAGAGGGGCAAAAATTAGGATACAGTTCTGTTACAATTAGCCCGCGTCTCTCCGCTCCGGCCTCGATACAATTTGCCTGCATCCGACAAGAGCCTTCGTGATGGATTGCCTCAAGAATCTTTGCCACGCTTGGGACCGTATGAGTCAACACCGTTTCGTCTTGTTCCTCTGCTTCCAAATGCACCATCCAATTGAATTAGATTCTTAGTATAACTCAGTCGCACAATTCGTCTGGACGTCTCCTGCTCTTCCCGATCTCCCCAGTCTTGTCTTCCCGCAGTTCCGCGATTCTCCGCCAGCCGGCCTCCACACACCGCTAGCCTTGTGCTGCCGTCGACCTCGGGCTAACAGGAGTCACCTCTGCCTGCCCCCTTGACGACGGCCCAAGCACTCTGTCAATTTGGCGACTCCCTGGCGCCCGCCCTCGACCTCGCAGCCCGCTGCCGCCGACGCACCTGTCCCCCCACTCGGCGACTCCCGCTGTCCCTGTCCACCACCCCACCCATGATGTCGCGGCCTCCCTGACCTGTAGCCCGGCGCGCAAAACATCCAGTACAAACTGAAACCAAATCGAATTTCGCGGTTAACCAAATTTTCAGTTTCACCTGTCTAGGTACTAATTTCAGTTACCATTTGGTGGTGACTGAACTTCAAAATATACCCGATGCCCAGGCCGAGTTGAAGCCATCAATTATACTTGAGAAAGCGTGAAAAGAACCGAGAGACTTAATTTTGGACTTCAACAATCATAATTATACGAATTTAGAATTCGCCAATAAATTGGCTACCGTCTTTTCAATATAAATTATTGCAATATTCAAATTGCAATATCAATGAATTAGAAAAATTCATTTAAGTAAAAAAGAATACTATGCAATAACCTACTAAGAAAAGGATATTCTCAAGTAATAATAAGAAAATCGTATTCGATTTCTATTCATCTTACATATTAGAGATTATTATTATATGTACTCCTTTGTTTAGAGTATTCTATGTCTAATTATTCAAGAAATTAGATTGATTGATACAAGTTGATTTCCTATTACGATGGATGGAAGAAAGAATGGATAGTCCAATAGCGGCTTCAGCAGCCACAAGAGCTATAACAAAAATTGCGAAAATGTCTCCTTTTAATTAGCGACTATCATATAGATCAGAAAATGTTACGAGATTTAGATTAATTAAATTCAGTATAAGTTCTGAGAAATAAACTGGCTACCAAGGGACCAAAACAGGATCCTCAGCCTCACCACGTCGTTGCAAAATTAAATCAGATAGCTCGAGGTATAAACACCGGAGGTGTCATGTGGCGAAATGGCCAAAGCGACAATGTTGAGATCTTTGTAAAGAGAAACAAAAGAGTACACCGCATGCTATTACAAGATGGCTCGTGCAATACATGGTCCCGGATAGATGCTATCTATCCTATCATGTTAATCTGCCAAACAGTGCTTTGCTGGTGAATCGGGTTCAAATATATATCCCCATTTTCTGTTTATTCTATCTTAACAAAATGCTACGGTGCAGTAGAGTGATGAAATTGATGGTGCTCGTAATACACATCTGACTTGAATCTGAACTAGTGTCGCCAGTCACAATATACAAATGCGAAGCAGAGCACAAATCACTCGCAGAAATCAAACTGTGCAGAGCAGGTTAGCGCCACCGCCGCCTCGATCACCTGCAACGTGCGCCGCCGCTTGGCCTCCGCGCATCGCCGGTACCCCTCCCGCAGCCTGCGCTTCGTGGCCGCCAGCTTCGCCTCCATGCTCCGCTTCTTCTTCTTCCTCTCCCTGACAGCAGCAGCAGCAGCACCCACGGAGAGATGGTTCTTGATCGGTGCCGCCGTCGTAGCCTTTTCTTCCGCGGGAATACTCGTGGATGATCCGTCCTCGGCCTTCTTGCTGCTGCTGCTGCTCACTTCGGCGTCGGACACGGAATCAGACGCCATCGATCGGTCTCGCGCGTGATGATCGCTTGTTCTACGTGCTGCCTGCTGTGCGTTGCGTGCCGGCTTTTATTGACGGTGCACGTAGATAGGGTACGGGAGCTGCCCGCCGAGTCCGGCTCCGGCTCCAAGTCAGTTCTAGGCAGGGCTTTTGCATCAAGGATCAAGCCGTCAAGGGGAATCCGATCACTTGGGCCGGGTCGGCAGCCTTGCTTCCGGAGACGTGTTTGTGTACGCGTACGTCATGGAGTGTTGTGTGTGTGTGGGGGGGCTCGGTCATCTACGTTTGTACTGTGTTTCTTAAAAACAGGTAAAAACGTAAAACGCACCTGTAAAATTGTGACTGCAGATTTGAGAATATCCGGTTACGAAAGAGCTGACTGCAGATTTGAGAATATCCGGTTACGAAAGAGCTGACTGCAGATTTGAGAATAACGAAAGAGCAAAGATCCTCTTAAACAACTCTAACAAGCAACCAGGTAAGCAGGAGAGTGGTTACTGTTAGTTGGGAAAGTTCACTTCACAAGCAATTAATTGTTCTTCATGGTTTTGCAGGTATACGAGCGGGAAGTATTTAGCTATGTTTTTAGAATCATTTGTAATTTTATTCAATTTTGACTCCATTAAAGGTACAACGCTTTGGAGCATATATCCAAGAAACTATAAATTAAATGCTATACATAGCTAGGAATGACAATGAAATCTTTCAAATAAAGCAAAGAAATCTTCTTTGTGGTATCAATCTTAGCAACAAGACGTACTAACAAACTTCAGTAAAAATATTGCAATCATACTAGAGCCCGCCGCTCAAACACCTGCATGCATGAACTATATTGTTTTGCAAGTTTATAGAAAGCCCCTTGAATCACCCATTCAAAAAAATAGAAACCCATAAGCGTTGAAGTACTTTGGTCGGAGATGGCGTGCCGTTGAACCACAAGATATTCGTCAGACCATCCGATAAGGATTCCAAAGTCTCAAAGGTCGTGCCAATAAAAACATCATAACACACTAAGAAAAACTCATTAGATTAGTCATTAGTATGACGGTTCTCACTACACCACGCCCCACGTTAGGTGTCCAACTGGCTGTTGGCAAAAATACGCCTATGCGCCCCCTCACAGCCTTGTCTGCTCGTTCGCCACGCCCGCGCTCCGCCCACACACCGCGTCCGGACACTGGTCGCCGTGCGCCACTGCGCGTCGAGAGGGCCACCGATGGCTCTTGCCGACGCGGTCCCTGCTGCCTTGCGCGAGGCCACCGCCATCCCGGCCTCAGGCTCATCCCATCGCCATCCAAGTCCCGCGGGGAGCCACCGGCGCACACGAGCCGGTGGAGGCGGCGGTCGGGGCGCGTGACGGAGCCACGGGTCCGCAGCCGCCTTCCGCGCATGGATGCCGCCGACGCGCACGAGCTGGTGGAGGCGACCCAGAGCGGCGGCGGGCGCTGACGAGATCCGGATTGGGTGGGGGTGAGATTCGTAGGAGAGGAGGAGCGAGGAAGGGCTCTGTTGTTTTTTTTTTGGGCGGTACGTGTTTTTTCTGCGCTTGAGAACCGCGGGAGCCGAAATTAAAAGGCGCGTGGGGACAACGGTGGCAGATTCGTAATTTCGGTGAAGTGACGTACCGCGACGCCCGTACCATCACCACCAACTCTAATTTTTTAAGACTGCGCGCGGGAGCCGGAATTAAAAGACACGTGAGAACAGCGGTGGCAGATTCGTAATTTCGGTGAAATTACATGCCGCGACGGCCCAATCCAAGACCAGATGATAGGTGCGATCGTTTGTTTGCCTAGGTGTCGCCGTATGTTGGTTGTCGTACGGATAGCAGTTCTAGCTTGTACGATCAGAGCGAAATTGATTTTTTTTCCTCTGTAGAGAAGCTAGTTCTCATAGAGGCCCATAATTCTTTTTTAGGAGAACGAGAGGCCAGAAGGCTTAGCTTCTTTCGTAAGGGAAAAAATGAGAGCCCACACTAGAGAAGTACAATGTTGGGCTGTAGTGGAGGCCCATGGTTAGAGGGGACATGCACGTTGGGCTACCCACGCGTAGCATGGTACGCCACGCGCAGGCACGGTCGGACGTACTCCGTACCACCTGTGTTATCTATACCAACCAATATACCACCACTGTACGTCGTGTTATCAAAATTATGGTCAATATGTCACCGCTCGTTATTTCTCTCGACGCGGACGCCCCCAGCGCCCAACCTGCTCGATCCCTCCTGACGCCCCACCCAACCTGCTCCATTGCCCCCGCCGCCGCAGCCCTCTTCCTCTCTGGCTACACCCCACCCCACCCGCCTCCCTTCTCTCCCCCGACCTCCTGCTCCTTCCTTCGCCTGAACATCACTGTTTTTCTCACTACAGTTCGCGGCCTGGCCACTCCAAGCATACCGACCCCACGCGAGATCCACCCGACGACCGTTGTCCGCAGTCCCAACGCGTGATCCAGAAAGTGGCCGTCGTCCGCCATCCACGCATGAGATCCAGTAGGTGGCCGGCCATAGCTCAACCATCCAACGAGTCCTTGTTGTTTTCGTTTGTTGCGGTGCTTTGCACTAATCGACGGATAATTCAATAGCTAATTGGAATGTACTCCCAACCTGATTGATGGTAGTTGCTATGGATAATAGATAGATTAGTGTTTTACCATGCACCGAATGATTACCATGTGCATGCTATGATTGGAAATTAGCATTTACTGATAGTTCGATTGCATGCTTAGAAATTAGCATCTTCTTTTTATGGGTTTCATATTTTTGCATGTATACAAATTTGCTTTATGTTTTGAACTTTTGTATTGGATTTTCTTGTTAGAATGTGAAAATTTGGTACAGAATTTGAATGATGATTTATTAGTGCACGGAATCATCTTTTAAAGTGGCCGTGACGTATGCGTTGGGCCGTGGCAGCACACGGGCATTTCCGCTGGTTCTTGACAAATTTTAGGAATACAATCTGACATCTTGACAGCGGCCAGTTTTTGCCGGTTTTAGGCTCTAGGCAAATCCATGCATGTCTAGCTAGCGTGCATGTCAAATAATGCAAGGTCGTCGATCGATCGGCATCAATCCATAGATGGAGATAGGCGTACGTGTGTACGTGTAGGCCGGTGATTGGGTGATCATTGCAGGGATTAATTAGACATGCAAGAACGAAAAGACATGATTCAATCAAGTGCCGTCTTCTTTAATCCTTGCCCCCTCGAGAGCTAGACTAGATAGCTCGCCGCCAGCTTATCATTTCTGAGACCCTGGACTATGATTGATGTCGCCGCTGGATAACCTGATAGGCATACCAGCGGCCCCATGCACCACAGGGTCAGAGCTAGCTAGCTAGATCCATCTGCTGTCCTTCGACCGTGTCGTCGTATCCATTGCTGTCCCTGTCGCAGCTCGATCGCTGCCCACATCAATCCAATAACACGATCAAGGTACGTAGCTACAAATATCGTCATCAACCGATATTAATGCATCAATCAATTAATTAACCTAATCTCCTTGGTGTTGGCGTCTGAACGTTCACTGGAGGGCTCTGGAGAGTTTGAGCTCACGTACGTACGTAAGCATTTGTGTCCACGATTGATGGGGGAATTGATGGATTCAATTAATTAATCTACAATCGATGGATCGTTTGCGACGGCAAGGGCGCACGCGTGGCGCCGTCGTCGTCTACGTGGGGTCACCCAATCAAGCTTCGAGTGAGAATATATGCCAAGTCTAATTGTTCTAGTTGGTGATCCACATCAACACGTGTAATTAAAGCCCGACTCGCGCGGCTTTGCACTGTATGTCAACCTTCCGTGTCTCTTGCCCTGTCTCGACGTGCGTAATCGCATGGAAAATAATTAATAATGTACAGTACTACTCCAGGAAAATTAATAATCGATGGAGTATATAATTGGTGGTCGATCGTCGGCCGTCAGGGAACCCAAACAAATTTCGCAGGAAAATTATCGCTTGATCTTTAAAGCTCAAGATTATATAATTCAGTGTTCCCAACATGACGTGCTGTAGTTTATATTGCCAACAATCTTGGGAGTCGTACACGTGCACAATCAGAAAAGAAAAGAAAAATCCGGCCAACGCCTCGATCTGGTTTTATTGTTTTCCTGGCACTCACGCAACCACGAATAGAGAAGCCAGATTAAGTGTTCTCCGTACACGTAGTGACAGTGATACGGTCTCAATGATTTGCAGCTTTCATATAACCATGCATGGGTCACAATCTCACGGTTCTAATTCCTGCAACATGCTCTCGTAGATCACAATATGTTCCACCAAGAAATAGTACTAAATGCCACAATTGCACCACTGGTACGTACACAAATGGAAAGGGAACCTCTTTGACATGCCTGCCCACAAAAACCACATTATTCATATATGTTGTACAAAGGAAAACTCTCCAAAGTCAGCCACGCAACCACAAATTCTACATCTAATATAGCTAGCTAGAGATCTGGGTAATACAAACGACATCGATCAGGTTGTTTGGATGCAAGATCACCAGTACACCACAGTTTCGTTGGGTTGAGTATATAGATCTAGCTAGCTCGTTCTTCCAAACTTGATACACTTCAGAAGGTATTGGTTTTAATTTCTTCTATGAACATCGATCATTGATGAACAAAAACAAGAAACCAGTATATATTTACAGAACTTGCGCTAGCTACCTAGCAAGCTAGCCGGCCACAGTACCGATTAACTCGCTGATGGCTGGCGGCGGAGCACCGGGTGGATGGTGAAGGGGGCAAAGTGAGGCCTGGCAAACAAGCTGGACGCTGTCGATGATGGCGGCGAACGCTGTCCTGGAGATGACACGGTGGTGATGGAGGCTGGGGTGGCGACGACAGGAGGAGCATAATAGATTGTGGCCTTGTTATTATTATCACACGAGTGACACGCTGGGAGTGCAGTGCTCACCCCAGACAGGTGGTGGTGGTGGTGGTAGAACGGATATGTGGGAGTGGGACGGAAGGTGCGCAGCTCTGCGACCTCCCGTTGGAGCCTTCGGTTCTCCCTTGTCAGTGTTTCACAGCAACGCTTCAGGTATTCGCAGTCCACCTCGGTTTGCTTCATCTTCGTCCTGCGATATGATGTTAAATTGGGTCATCGACGTTTGGGGAAAGAAATTAATCAGAGAGAGAAATTAAATTTCTACGATTACTAGATTAGTAATTACGATAAAAAAAATTTAAGATCGATAGAGTGCCATCGAAGGAGAAATGGTATATTTGGTTACCTAGCTCTTCTGTTTTGGAACCAGACCTCAACTTGGCGTGGTCGAAGGCTCAGCCGGTTAGCTAAATTGCTCTTTTGTTCCTGTACGCCGAAAGACAAAATGAGTAATGGTAGATTAAGTTTCAACAGTCTTTTGAATTTCGTGTTAAACTTCTAGAGTATATGATATGATTGAACTTCTCACCAACCCCAAATAAATCCACGCACCCCATCCACGGTGCAAAATTGAAAACTATGTGCGATACCCCCATATGATAATGGGTGATCATTACTGCGTAGGTGACTATTATTCCCAAGACCTATCCTAACCGAAACATTTCATCCAGTTACTCTTTCATCAAAGAACTTACTTCAGGCTGTTTCAAGACCTGTTTTCTGACTGTAACAAGGGAAGGTTAGAACAAGATATATAGGACGCATACCAGGGTTAGGGTGCTGTGCTCTTTGAAGCTATCCTCTAGAGACGCAGACTGTTCCTTGGACAGCCGCAGCTTCTTCCTCACCCTGCCACCTCCATTGTCCTCGTCCTCTGAAGCTTCCTGATCAACTGCCTGTCTCACAGCAACCTCCACCTCCATGGACGATGGCAACAAAGACTGCGGTGTCGATGCTCCATCATCCACCGGAACAGTGTTCACATCAAGCCCTCTTCTGCACACCTCAGAATCTGCACTCCCTGCACAGAAAAGGACACATAACCATATATACAAAGGATTTACTTGCCTTAAGTTTTTACGCGCTTAACCACCTATGAACCTACTGGGAACCAATCAATCCAACAGCATAGTCAGCAGAATTCTCTTGAACCCTACCTGTTTGTGCACAGACTAGGGGCAGCAGGCAGCTGAGGCTCGCCTCCATAGGCGACGCAGTCTGATGGCATGCTTCATCATCTTCTCCATACACAGTTTCTGCTCGCGGTGTGCTTGTCCTTTGGTTATCTTCTTCAACTCTTTCATTAGCCGTTACCCTGAGTCCTAGCACAAGTTTATGGTCTTCTACTTTGCCCGTGCGTGTAGGCGCTTGTGCAGGAGTGATTGTGGCATTCACAGGAGCTGGAGAATCTCCTAGACTAAGCTCAAGCTCCATACCAATAAGAGGGGGAGGGGTCTTGGAGTGATGAGGGCAAAGAGGAAGCAAATAGATGTACCATATATATAGTAGCCATAGGCAAATCATCAGGTTTGACCAAAGAAATACTATCACAGTACCCAAGATGATTAAGTAACATATAAAAGATTTGGATTACTACCTAATGCTTGTCGCTTCAACAATACTTTATCATATCCCTACTATTCTATTAAGAAAATATTTTCTCTTTATATTGAAGGTGTGCAATCTAATTAAAAATGGAACGAAACTGTCCTGCAGAATTAGCTATGCGAGTCTATAACTATTATGCACAGAATGTTTTTGTTGCTTGCAAAGAGAATTTCCCAAGTTCTAGATTTGACTGTTCCTTGAGTTTAATGTATTACTCCCTCCGTTCCATATTAATTGGCACAAATTTAGTACAACTTGTACTAAATCCGTGCCAACTAAGATGGAACGGAGGGAGTAGCATATTAGGTGAGCATACAGATGTCATTTACCCATATGGGTTTTCTTAATAAAAGAAGTTGGAAATGTAAACACACCAATATAGGGACTTTTACTACGAGTGATGCTAATCCAAGCTACCCGAGAATTAGTAAACTTGCTGCATGGGCTTGTAGCATCCAATCATTTGTTCAATGTTTGCAAACTACAATTAAAATGCTCAACTCAAAAAAGAACTTTAAACCAGCATTAGGAACCTTCTAAATTCAAAACTTCCAAACGGAACCAAACTTGAAAATTAGGAACATCCAAAACTTTCAATTTGGTTCCAAAACATTCAAACACGAGGACTTCTAACTGAGATATTTCAACAGAGTTCCACAAATATATAAGTTTGACATTTGAAAGTTTTAACTTTCATAAGGTGGACCACACAATGCTAATGTAAGAAATAGCTAGTGTAGGCGTCAATAAGACAAGTTTCTCAGGCAAGCACACAAAATAATAGCATTCCGAGTTACCATTTCATTCGAATTTCTCCCATACATTGGGAAGCTACAATACGTTGTCATTTCTTAAGGCAATACTATTTTTTTGTCCTTTGAAGAAAAGGAATGGTTGACAGCCAAATAATTATTTATCATTGATTTGCTCAATAATGGCGCTGAGCATAATTAATATTGAATATGCTTGGTCAAAATTGCTTGAGAAGTTATCTAATCTATCATCTATCCTTAGAAAATTATAAGCTTACCACTGAAACCAGACTTGCAATAATAAAACGAATGCAATAAAAACCCACCGAAAACAGTATTTCGCCTGATTTTCCCCTAATTAACAAGCTACTCCCTCCGTCCACAAATAAGCGTACTTCTAGGTTTTGTCCTAAGTCAAGCATTTTTAGGTTTGACCAACTTTGTTGAAAAGAATAGCAACACATATGACATCAAGTCGGTATATTATGAAACTACATTTCAAAACGGATCTAATGATACTAATCTAGTGTCATAAATATTGCTATGTTTTTCAATAAAGTCGGTCAAACTTTAATATTTTTGACTTAAGACAAAACCTAGAAGTACACTTATTTGTGGAAGTAGGGACTACTAAGGTTTTCTGGCCTTGTTTCACTTATAAATCAGGCTAATTCTCTTCCGATTTATGAATTTTAGGAACACCCTGCCCTTTGACAAGGTTTGGCGAAAATGAAATGCTCATTGAATTCATCATACAAATACTATGGCCTGTCAAGGTAATTATTTTTATGAACCTGATCAAGAGGGCAAGGTGCTCCTGCAATTCCTAAAGTAGAAGAGAACTGGCTTTGTTTATGACGAAAACAAGGCTGAAAAACCTCTTGGCATCTTCTAATTTGTAGCCCATGATCTGGGCCTAGCAAGTCCGAAGTGTAGTGGATATGGGCCTCTGCAACCTCACAAGATGGTTGGTATGGTGATGTACTGATCTCAAAATCTGAACTGCAATCATCTTCCAGCTGAAGTGATCTAGATACTTCACAGATAAGTACAGCAGGAAGTAGCCCATGATGTCACAATCTGGAGTGTAGTCTCTAGACAACTTGTGAGGAACCTCTTTTTAATAAAGTTGTAAGGAACCACTTTGCTGGGTAATGAGTACAATTATGTGATTCCAAGATGTCAACAATTCTAGAGAAGCTACAGTTGTACAAGAGACTGGGAAAGCGTTGCTTTTTTGTTGTTTTTATTTATATCTGAACTCTGAAGTATCCAATAAAAATTGCCATGACTTGTGCAAGTTTTACCTGGACATGTGGAAAGCACACCTTCAAACTTACAACTCCAAGGATGAGTCTGTGAATCACTCCTGCAGACAGTATTGTATTGGGACTGAATCTTCCAATTTGACACCAGTCAGGCAGTCAGCCAAGAGATTCTGCAATCATCATGATGTATGCAGAAGAATTTTTTACTATTTCTAGTTTTCTACACCAATCATGTGGCCCATATGCACATGAACTCAAATACCCCAGCACACTAGTCTTGCTAGAATCCAATCATAAGGTATTGATGTTGCTATTAGGATCAGAAATTGCAGACAAGAAAGAACTGTTCTTTGTCGTAGATGCAAGAGAAAACTTGAGTTGGACCTTGTCTTGAAGGCCTTAACAAACTTACACATTGCTATCTTAAAATCTCAGCCTAGCCTTCTTTGACAACTGGACCAGCAATACGTTTATAATATTGTTTGACAATATATTGGGCATATATATATAATGCAAGAAAGGATGTTTTGCACAATCAATGGTATATACACACAAGGGACAAATTACATCTTGACAACCTGCAGATCTGAATGTAATAGACAAAACTTTTAAGCACAAAATTGATTATGATTTGATCTCCTTGATGATAGAAAGTAGACAAAGATTTGGTTTGGGAGAAGTGTTAGACTCCATTCCAAGGATGATTGGTTTATATGTAAAATAATCTAAGTGGAACCAAAACCTTCAAAATGCATGCTATATGTCCACTGGCTATATTTTTTTCCTTAAAAGAGAAGTCAAACTAATCTATCATCTATTAATCGCTAACAAACTATTTACCTTTTCAGAGCTTGCGGACTCAAGCATCGACACCAAACCATGGAACAGTACCTTCTTTCAACATCCGGATATGTCAATGGATTCTTAGTTTTTTTTTTTTTGACAAAATCAGTTTTTACTCATTTGGTTGAGAAGTTCCTAATGATTTTTTGGTGCAGTTTAGCAATTTTCTGCTACTAATTGATATAAAACTGCATTTGGAATAAAAACCCACTGCAGATTATAATATCACTGGTTTCATGACACATCATCCTGTGCTAGAAATCTTCGGCATTCAAAATATGAAACAAGTCTCCTAATTGCAATATACTACTTGGAAATGATGTCTGCAGCAGAAAAAGGAATATGTCCCCTTATTTGCTTGCAATTTGTTCATTCAGTGAATTACTGGGAGAAACTAGGTTAGGCAGTTACGTTGTGATGCTCTATTATGTATTTAGCTTGGAGCAATAGTTTTTCCCTAATTTTTCTGAAGGGTGATGTTCTGAAGGCTGGATAAGTTGAAGGTCAGCAATACATTTTATTACTCCCTCCGTCCAGAATTACTTGTCGTTGATTTTGTACGACGTTGCACTAAATCAGCGACAAGTAATTCCGGACAGAGGGAGTACAAATTTTGTTGTTGAGAAAAGTCTAGTCCTTACCACCGAAGAGGCTGAACTACAATGATGTTATATTGATATATGTATGTAAAAACCATGCAACGCGCCCGAAAAATGCATACATATCACCTCTGGAAAGGAACCTCCACTATGATGATACACACGTCTCCAAACATATGGAAATAAAGGAGACGCCGGATTTTTTTTAAGGAGCCTGTCATCTGAATGCATAGCTACAGTAGCACCTATTCAGTTTGGAAGAAAATGGAGCTAATGCCCAACATCCACGAGACAAAAGTACAGCAAAATCCTAAAGTATGAAGTTTATTTGGTGCCACCATCGAAAACTACAATCAATTGTGATGTTTCGCTCGCTCCTCGGCAACTCCGAACTGGAACCCTCGCTGCATTTACCTGCCCCGCCTGCAGGTGGGTCGACTCAGAAAGTCGGAATCCAATTCAAACTTCAGAGAAGCGGAAACATACCCGACCGCCGGACCACGACGAGGAAGACGAGAGTCCTCTCCACCCGGGTCAAGTGAGCCATCTCCACACGCACGGCAGATCGGGCAGGTCCGCAGCAGGGGCGACGCAGCGACAGACAGACGGCGGGCGACGAACTCCGCCGCCGAGCGAGTGGAATTGAATGTCCGTGTTGCTTCAGGGGGGAGTGATGGGCTTCTTTTTAGATGAGGGGAGTGATGGGCTGGCTCGGAGGAGGCCTGGCCCGTGGAGAAGATTTGGAAATCCTGGAGCATTTTGTCCCAGAGGTACGGCGTAAGAAGCGGGGGAGAGGTTTTAGAGTAAAACAACCCATTCCAAAATATTCTTTGAAAAAGAGTCAAAAAGGAAAGTGAAATGCGCTGCGTCACCTAAAAAAAAAAGGTGAAGTCTAATTTTTTTTTAAAAAATCCGTCGCGGCAGCGAAAACACATTGTGTTTGAGAACACCAAAAATCAGCAATTTTCCATCATATTCCTGCGACATCGATCGACCAACGGTGGTACTCCCTCCGTCGGCATCCTTAGGGAGCCATCAAATCCTCCTCATTTGTCCACTTTGTTCATATGGGGTTCATGATCAAATTATGTAAACCAACGAAATTTGTCCACTTTGTTCATATAGGGTTCATGGTCAAATTATGTAAACCAACGGAAGCACTCATTTGTCCAAAAATGGTCCACACCCTCAATTTTTCCCCAAATTTAGGAAGAGTATAGGTAGCCCCATTTATACAAGACTACTCCAAACTTATCCACTTGTCTTCTTAGCCCACATGTTAAAGACATGAAAAGATAAATGGGAAATTACCATTGGACATATTTTATTCACCCCTATTTGTTAAACCCCCCTCCCCCTCCCCCCCAATGCACAAATGGGTGCTCATCTTTGGAGATGCTCTAAGTGCCAAAATATTACATGATTCTAGACATATTTTAGTATATAATCTCTTTATTCCTAAATTCTTGTCGTTATTTTAGTTCAAATTTGTACTAAACAACGGTAAGAATTTAGGAACGGAGGCAATAGATACGTCAATTTCATAAAAATTTGAGTCTTAATATGAGACGACGGAGGGAGTATATGATATGCGCGAGCCGCTTGGAATTCAGCGGAACGCCGTGGCAACCACTTTGATCCCCATCGACCATCGTCATCAGCAGTTCATTTTTTTGTGTACGGCAGCGAGTCACCGAGTGACGAGATGCACCATATTTGAGCGTGGCACATCGACTATATAGACGTAGTTCGCGCACGAAAATGATATATTCCTCCGTCCAATAAAGGATGTCTCAAATTTGACTAAATTTGAATGCATCTATACACTAAGTCATGTCTAGATACATCCAAATTTTGACAAACTTAAGACATCTTTTGTTGGACCGAGGGAGTATATGTTATCATCGAAGCATTAAACAGAGAGTGGTCGTGCCGGAGTGGTTATCGGGCATGACTAGAAATCATGTGGGCTCTGCCCGCGCAGGTTCGAATCCTGCCGACCACGATTTTTTTTCCTTCAACAAGGATCTACGGCATACTCCTACTTGGGAGGAGGATTTTCAAGGAAAAATGAAATGAACTGAATCTTGTTCCGTACGCCATCTTCGAACTGAATTTCTTGTTCTTTTAGCACCTTTTTCAAAATTCCGTACACAGTCTCGCACTCAACCACCGTCCAGTAGCACCAAGACAGCCAGACATTGTTTCAAAAGAAAAGATAGCCAGACATGACCAGAAATTAACATCTTATATTACCCTGCTGTAACCTTTCCCCTCAAACCCCCTTTAATTAACTGAGTCATCATTTTACTGAACCATCATTAGACAGATTGTACCGTCTCGTGCAAATTTCCTTGCAACAAACGCGTACCTTTCATGGGAAGCTAGCTACTAGGTAGCCTCCTTGCCGTGTCCGGCCGACCGCCGGTTTGTGGCTACAGCTCGCGTTCGCACTGCATATATAGGCGGATATTTCGACGACAAATGGCACGGGCAGCCAGACCCGAGCAAAGACAAAGCAGCAAGCCAGGCCGGCCACGACGGCAGCTGTTTCTCTGTCTCTGGTCTTGGGACAAACCCGCTGAAATCAACCAAGCTACAAATACCACGCGTGTGCGTGCATTCTCGAGAGCTATCGAGCAAATCTAGGACCGATATTATGGCCATGTCACGGCGGACGGCCTGGATCGGCGGCGGGCTCCTAGCGCGGCTGCTCATGGTCGCCGTCCTGCTCATGTCCGTGCGCTTCGTCCTGGCCAACCACACCGACTTGGATTACCCAGGTGGCTACAACAAGCTCCAGAGCTATGCGTAAGTACGCCGGGCCCTGCTACTCCTATCCCTCCGTTCTATAATTCTTGACTCAACTTTGTTTATTTTAGAAAAAATTAAGTCGCGTCAAAAATTATGAAGCGGAGGGACCACTAGAGAGCTGGCTCTAAGATGGCACGATTAATTTCTGATGTCGCATACTGCAGGTACGTGGTGGCGTCGGCTATCGTGGGGGTGGCGGGGAGCGTGCTTCAGATACCCGTCGCTCTGTACCTCCTTTGCAAGAGCAAGAGGGCCATGCCCAGCGCCATGATCCTGGACGTCAGCATGCACGCCGACATAGTGATCAGCGTGGTGCTGGCGAGCGGCGTGGGGGCCGGCTTCGGTGCCACCAACGACGTCCTGCGCTACGTCCGCGTGATCGAATGGAAAGGCGGCTCCTCCGAGCGGCAGGATCTCACCGACTACTACAACAGGGCCATCGTCGCGCTCATCTTCCTCCTCGTCGGCATGCTCCTCTCCTTCTGCGCCACCGTCGTCTCCGCCAGGCTCCGCGCCAAGGCGATCAACGAATCTGAAGTCTGAACTCTCTGAAGGCGTGTAACCAATTAGATCATCCAGGAGACACACGTACCTGCGCCAAATTAAACGATCGATATATGTAGCTTAATTAGCTTGCGGATTGTACTGGATGGCGCCATATGTTCAGAGTTCAGTCACTGTTTCCAAAAGGCAGAATTGTTAGCTTGACACGCTTGAATTAATTTGTACATGGAGCGGAAAAGTTTCATCAGCGCGCGCTCGTAGTCGTGCGTGCAGATAGTAATTTGCATGACCTGAGAATGCAGGCAGGGTTCACGCAGAAAGAGGCTGCCACTGCCCACTTCTAGTGGATGATCAGCTCAGAGCTAACAACACTCGTGACTTCTCCGGTCAAAAAGGGGGCTAATCTTCCAAACGCAATTTATGTCATGACTGATCTGTGGAAGATTTGCTGAAAGCAAGTAGAGAAAAGTTAAGAGGTGCTCTGAAGATTTGTTGGTAGTGGACTAGACTTGACCCGATGCGCAGGGCCAATCGTTCATGGGGGAAAAAAATTCCTCTAACACCCACCATAAAAATGACATTTCTAACCATTAATTACTTAATTTAGTTACATTTGTGTCCTAAGTTGCAGTTCAAAATCCAATTAATCTGATACTTTGTCTGTTATAAAATAGTTGTACGTACATTTAGGTTTATCATAAGTCAAACTTCTCTCAGTTTGACCAACTTCATCATCGAAAAATATAACTAGGATTCACAACACCAAATTAGTTTCACTGCATCCGTCATGAAAATATGTGTTCATATTGTCCTCATTTAGTATCGTAAATATTGATGTGTTTTATATAAATCTAGTGAAGACTTCACTAAGTTTGACTTAAGATAAACCTAAACATACACAACTAATAAGAAACAGAGCGATTATCCGTGTGCTTTTCACGTTGTATTTGTCTGATTTCATATTCATTCTGGGGATCTCCGTTTCCTGTAAAAAGAATACCGAACAAAGTGCATGTCCCCTTCCGTCCGCGCGAGTACAGCTACCCTGCAGACTGACGCGTCTGCAACAGACACTCGGACAGGACCAGAAACCATCAGTTAAATAAGTGATCACCATCAACATATCATTAGGAAGTCACTAGCCATTGTGCCGTCGCAGTTATGTTCATCAGTAAGTTTGTTTTCTCGAGAGAATACGTTAGTAAGTTTCCAGGAAGGCATCCCTCTTGGTTGATAGTACAGCTAGCTTGGCACTTATGTAATTGTCTTCAGAGTTGAGACAGAACGTCATGGCTATCTTGCATAGAGATGTCTGCCCCAGACACTCAGACAGGACCAAAAAACCGTCAATAAAGTAGTACTCACTGTCAACATATCAATATCATTGGGCATTACTAAAAAAAACGTACTATCATTAGGCATTGTGCCGTCGCATGCAGTTTAACTTCAGTCTTGGGGCTACCTACAGCTAGCGCGCCGCGGTAGCTTTTTGGTGTGGCTTCCGGCCGGCCGGCCGAGAGCTTGTGTGCCTCTCGACTGCGACCTCCCTGCGCGCGTAATTGCCTAGGCGGTCTCTCGAATAAATTTACTCTATGTCGACGACACATGGTGAGGATATGTACTACAGCTTACCTGAATGACTGGGCGCGCGCACGGAGAGCAAAGCCAAGGCCAGGCCTCAAGCCCTCAACGGCTATATATTCGTCTTCCCAAAATGCTCAAATCAAGGTAGCTAGCTACAAATACAACGTGCATTTGCGTGCGTGGGCTAGCTAGAGTTCGAGATCGTTGGCCGTGTCCGATCGAGCAGTTTATAAGATGGCCGTTTCCCGGTGGACGGCGTGGGTCGGAGCCGGCCTCCTGGCGCGCCTGCTCATGCTCGCCGCCCTGCTCATGTCGGTACGTTTCGTCCTGGCCAACCACACCGACGTCCTACTCACCGACAACGACTATTACAAGCTCCAGAGCTACAAGTACGCACGTGAACTATTTGATGCGTATACGCATATACTAGTTCATCTTTGCTAGAACGTACGTACGAGCGATTTCTGAGGACTGAGGCAGTGAGTGCGCAAGTGCAGGTACGTGGTCGCGTCGGGCATCCTGGGGTTGGCGGGGAGCCTGCTGCAGATACCCGTCGCCATCTACCTCCTGTGCAAGAGCAAGAGGATGATGCCCAGCGCCATGGTCCTGGACATCAGCATGTATGCAGACATGGTACGTACTAGCCCTGACACGCATGCGAAATTCGTCAATTTATTTCATCTCCAGTTCTCCACACGATACGTTCTACTCCGCTGCATGCATGATCTGTGCGCGCGCGCGCAGGTGATCAGCCTCGTGCTAACGAGCGGCGTGGGCGCCGGGTTCGGCGCCACAAACGACGTTCTGCGGTACGTCCACGGTGTCATCTGGGAGCACCCGGAAGTCGAGAAGATCCTCGTCGATTATTACAACAGGGCGATCGTGGCCGTCGTCTTGCTCCTGGTCGGCATGCTCCTCTCCATCTGCGCCACGTTCGTCTCGGCCAGGCTCCGGGCCAAGGCAATGAACGACCCTGAAGGTGTCTGACGACCGATTAATGCCAGGCCATGATGCTGCAGATTGTATGCATGATATTAATAGTTCGTTTTACGTAACAGGAATTAGTTCAATTTTTCATGCCTCGCATGTCGCGCCTTCAAATTGTTTAGCTAGTACTGCAGAGTGCGGGTAGATTCATAGATACCGTGTCGTAATGTCAGGGAAGAAGGGGTCGGTGTGCATCCTGTACATGGATTAGCAATAGACACAAAATGGATACAGCCCTGTTAATCAAGGTGGCTTTTCGTTGTGGCCATCAGTAGACCGCGGCATGCACGGTTGGAGCAACAGCTCCGGCAAACATTTTCCCAGATCCATGACTTCACTGCAATGTTTAGTTACTCGGCGTACGGCGTCCATCCATCGAAAAAAAAAAAATCTTTGGCCGAGGCTTTACCTCCTACTCCAGTTACGACACAGGGTCCTTTCTCACACGGCTCCATCGTTGCAACCTCAATGAATTGTTTACAAAACCTCGATGAAATAATGAAACTTTGTATAATAAAAAATAGCACGAAGCAATAATATAGTTGCCTTTTATTTTAGAGAAAATTACTTTTTTCGTCCCTCAACTTGTCGGAAAGTTCATTTCTCGTTCCTCAAAAATAATTCATACTTTTTTCATCCCTCAACTTTCAAAACCGGACACTTTTAGTCCTTAAGGCTATCCGAAGCGGTTTGTTTAGCCACGTGTCCGGTTTGCACTTAATCCCGTGACCGTCGAGGCTGTTGAAATTGGCCGTCGTCGGCACTGGTTGTACTTCTCCTCCATCTGCATCATCCATATTTTGATTGGAAAAGAAATAAGTGAAAAAACTATGCGAAAACCAGACACGTGGTTAGGAAAACCACTTTGGATGGACTGAGGGACTAAAAGTGTCCGGTTTTGAAAATTGAGGGACAAAAAAAGTATGAATTTTTTTTGAGGGACGAAAAGCGAACTTTCCGACAAGTTGAGGATGAAAAAGGTACTTTTCTCTTTATTTTTTACTTTTTATAGAGTAAATTTCACACAATTACATTTTTTTTCTAAGGTTTCACCAGGCTTGACGTTAATCTTCTTAGAGAACCGCCATTTTTTAGGCAGGCGTTTTAGGCTAGTCATAGCGGCGAGTAACTTAAAATAGTCTAAGTTATTACCTTCATAGTGAGTAGTAACTTATGTGTGTGTCATGTATTGTGTCATTTATTAAGTTGTAAAGTCATTTTACCTTGGTTTGTGTGATGTTATGGTAACATATCTAGTTACCACAAACCTCTCTCTCCTCATTAATAGCATGCCGCATTATCAAATTTGCTTAGTTGACACTTATGTTACCACATATGTTACTCCCACTATGAATAGTCTTACAATCCAAATCTATCTATGTGTTGGCATTTCCGACACGCAATGCCCCCATGTCATATGCCACATGGTCAAGTTGACCGTTTCCATTGCCATTTATGATCCACTAACCTTGTCATGTGGAATGAGATAATAATACACCGCCCCTTTTGCTTTCCCGCATCCATAGAATATTGTTGTTTTGAGATGAAAGGGATTCCAAACTGAACATTTTTTTTCTTATGATCATATCGATCGGATTGCACTATCATTGAGATAACAGAACAAACACTGAGTTCGCATGCACCAACTTAGTTTGTTTACACACTTGCTGCCACCGCGTACAAGAACTCACTCAAGCCCTACGCTACAAGTTCCATTCCATTACTGAACATGACGAGCAAAATCGCTCGCAGCCAAGTACTGCGCAAAGGTAGGAGCACCATCTGGCCATACGGCTGAGGATACGTGATACATCTTTGCACCAGGTAGCATCCTCAACGCGGTTACAAGAACGTTTAGCCGTTTAGGGCGTGTACACATTAGCTTTTTTTATACTGATGTCACATAGATAAAAATCTGACATGAAAGAAAGAGAAATGAAGTAAAGACACAAGCATTCTCTTAATCAAGGATTATCTCTTCACAAGAATGATAAGTCATAGATAAAACAAATTTTTCATTGTACTAGATTTCACCTTTTCTTAGCATTTATTTAGTTAATTTTATTCATCTAAACATTAATTCTGAGATATACCACTAATAGAGCTACCTTTGATTTCTCAATATTTTTTTCATTACTAAAAAATACTAGACAATCTTTTCTGATAACCCATTGTACATATCTTTTGTTATTTTTTCTAAATGACGTGAAACACGTAAGATACGACAGTCTTATCTATCATTGTACACGCCCAAACAATAGCGGAAATTACACGTCGTTTGTTCCAAAATTGAAGTGCTCGTAAGAAAATTTAGGGACACCATGCCGGCCAACCGGCTAATAGTGGTGCACGGCGTTTCGACATGCACCGCCTAATAACGTACACGTAGAAACCAACACACAGCGCGCATCGTTTTCTTTCAGACCTTTTAATTTGTCGGACGACTTTCAGACTAATTTGACCGCGATCACAACACAAGGAATGTGAAGGGAAAAAAGGTGATGCGTACATGTACAACATGAAAATACATTTGTGCTTGCTGAGCATCACTTGCTAGGTGATTGTCCACGCACGAATTCGTACTGCCCGCGCGCTGCCTTCCGCATTCGGTCGGCATTTCGCACCGACCCCGGCCCAGATTCGTTCCCGGTCCTATAATAAAATGACCCAGCTAGCACGTACATCCATTCCACAAGACTTCAGCGCGTAACAACTTGTAATCTCGATCTCACCTTGTGTTCGATTTGATCGGCGATGGCGTCATCGCTGCGGGCATTCGCGGTGCGGCGAGGCGAGCCGGTGCTGGTGATCCCAGCGGCGCCGACTCCCCGGGAGGTGAAGCCTTTGTCAGACATCGACGACGGGGAAGGCATGCGGTTCTACAGCTCGGGCATCCACCTGTACCGCCGCAACCCGTCCAAACAGAACACGGACCCGGCCAGGGTCATCAGAGAGGCGCTGGCCAGGGCGCTCGTCCCCTACTACCCGCTGGCCGGCCGTCTGCGCGAGGAGGCCGGGAGGAAGCTCGTGGTGGACTGCGGCGCGCAGGGCGTCATGTTCGCCGAGGCTGACGCCGACCTCACCGCCGACGACTTCGGCGACCTGCGGTTCTGCCCCCCGTTCCCTTGCTTCGAGCACTTCATCCTCGAGAGCACCACCAACGCCGGCGCCGAGCCGGTCATCGGCCGCCCCTTGCTCTATTTCCAGGTGACGAGGCTCAGGTGCGGGGGCTTCGTCTTCGGGCACCGCGTGTGCCACTGCATGGCGGACGCGCCGGGCGGCATGCAGTTCCAGAAGGCCATCGGCGAGCTTGCCCGGGGCGCCGACGCGCCGCCCGTGGCGCCGGCGTGGGGCAGGGAGATGTTCATGGCGCGGCAGCCCCCACAGCCTTGTTACCCGCACCTCGAGTACGTGGAGCCACCAGCAACAGGCGCCAAACCCGACCGGATGCTTTCGACGCCGCCGGACGCCATGTCACGCGTCCATTTCTTCTTCGGGCCCAAGGAGATCGCGGGGCTGCGTCAGCGCGCGCCGCGAAACATGAGCTGCTGCTCCCGGTTCGAGCTCGTGGCCGCCGGCATCTGGCGCAGCCGCACGGCGGCGCTGGGGTACCCTGCCGACGAGGAGGTGCGGCTGTCCATAATCGTGAACGCCCGCGGCCGCGGCGTAGTCCCGCTCCCGGAGGGCTTCTATGGGAACGCGTTCGCGTACTCCGCGGCGGCTACCACGGCCGGGGAGCTCTGCCGCGACAGAGGAGGCCTGGGGCACGCGCTGGAGCTGGTGAAGAAGGCCAAGGCGGCCGTGACGGGCGAGTACCTGCAGTCGGTGGCGGACCTCATGGTGCTCGCGGGGCGGCCGCTGTTCGCGCTGTCGAGGACGTATATCGTGTCGGACGTGAGCCATGCTGGGTTCAAGGGCGTGGACTTGGGGTGGGGGGAGGCTGTGTATGGTGGGCCGGCCAAGGGAGGCGAAGGCCCCTTCCCCGGCGTCGCCAACTACTTCTCGCGGTCCAAGAATGGCAAGGGGGAGGAGGGCATCCTGGTGCCCGTCTGCCTGCCCGAGGACGCCATGGACAAGTTCCAGCTCCAGATCCAAGGTCTCACCTCCGAGCTCTAGGCGCGCATACGTGTTATATGTCACCGTAAGTGTCGTGTCAGCCATGAATCTACAGAGGCTCGTCGCAAATAAAAGTCTCCTCGGTATGTCTTTTTTTTTTCCACAGGCATTCATGTCGGTGTTTTATTTTTCGCCTGTACTTAATCAATAAAGCCATCTTTCCCTCAATAAAAATACGGAGATATCAATAAAATCATATTTTACGTTATCCAGTCTGCAGATAAAAACACCGACATTCTCTCCTCCACGCATCGCCTCCTATCGACAAGTATAAGTCAGTGCAACTTGTTTAACACGAGTAAATTTCACAATACCAGAGGCAAGATGTTTGCAATAGAATTTCACAGGGCTACCACTATGTTCTGTGTAATTTTACTGCAACATACAAACAAACATATACAACTATATTATAACCTAAACTAAACACTATAATTTAAATCATGTGAGAGACTCAATTCAAACAACAACGGCGTCTTCCTCCTACAACTACAGTATAACCCCGCTTCTCTCTTTCTCCTCTTGGAACCCCTGATCTACCAACAAAACAAGAATGAAAGTTAAACTGGCAGCCACCAAAGACAAACTCAAAAGAATAGCCTGTCTAGCTCTTAACCCACGAAACCTAGCTGCTCTTTACGCGGCGGAGCAGTGACCCTAATCTGAAAAAAGAAATGCAAGGCAAAATAGAAAATCAGTAGGAAACCACTGACACTAACTAACTGATCATGATGCTACTTGAAACTGAATATTGTCTGAAACTGAATCTAGGACTGAATAAAACTCTTTTGAAACTGAAACTATACTTTAAATTTATAAATCAAATGAGAAAGTGGAACTCTTCTCAAACTGAATGCGCAGACTTCAACTGAAAAATCAGATGCAACAGCTACAGCCTGCAGTACTGAATCTGGGATTGTAGTTTTTGTTATTTTTGTTTTTTTGAGGAATCAACGGGGGTGGGGGGGGGGGGGGGGGGGAGTCTCCCCACCTGAATTTCATAACTCAAAGAGAAGTTTTACATATTTGCGAGTCGCGAGGACAGGTAATTCCGCCAAGACACGCCGTCTACCTTTAAATCGGCTTTCTTTAGCCGATGAGCCCAAAGGGACGAGACATCTATGATGTTCTTTAAAATTACATTAGGCGGCAAAAACTGACTGTGGAAAACAACACTATTTCTAGAATCCCAAATCATCCAGAGAATGGACAGCAGCATTCCATGCCAAATGGAGGACGGCAGATCAGGAGGCGGAATGACAGACCATCGTGATGAGGAAGCCACGAGCGTGGCACCAATAGCAGTCCAAACTTGAAGGCTAGTAGAGCAACCGAAGAAAAGATGATGGCATGATTCAGTGCTGGCAGAACATCTCAGGCAAGTCTCATCTGAAATAATGTTCTTGCGGAACAGGTTTCTTCGCGTGTTAAGGCAATCCTTGTACAGCAGCCAACCGAAGATCTTGACTTTAATTGGAACGTGGCTTGACCAGATGATAGACGCAGCAATGTCCAGCGCACCGGGGCAAAGGATGCGGTAGGCATTCTTGGTGGAGAAGGGCTTTCCATCAATGAGAGTCCGGGCGTCAGGTACCTCAGAGAGACAAAAATCCTGCAACAGAGTGGATATGGACTGAAGCTCGGAAGCAGCAGCCACTGTGAGTCTATTCCGCAAGGGTAAATTTAGACCTTCATTAAGCGCAACATTAATTCTTTGGAAGGGAGCAGTACTGGGTATAGAACAGACAAAGGCTCATGAAGGATCCATCTATCTAACCAGAAGAAGGAGGATTTCCCATTACCCACATTGACAGAAGTAATTGCTCTAAGAATTAGGAGGTAGTTCTTTATAATCACTTTAAGGTGGGAGGTGGCATTAGATGCAGCTTCTAACTCACAGGAGGTACCTCTAATAACCCACTGAACCCATGGCAAACCTGTGGAATGTAAAAATCTGAAAGCAAATTTCAACAACAAACATGTGTTTTGTGTCTGCAGGTTTTTGACGCCTAAACCACCAATATTTTTAGGTTTTGAAATTGAGTCCCATGCCACCAAACATTGAGATCCAGAGCACGTATCGTTTTGAGTCCAAAAGAAAGCACGACGTTTCTTGTCAAAGCGCTCGGTGGTCAGCATGTTTAGGTCAAAGGCTGACATGCAGTATGTAGGGAGGCAGTCGAGGACCGAGGAAACCAAGGTCAGGCGACCACCTTTTGAGAGCAAGCGAGCGTGCCAGCCGGAAAGGTAGGAACCGCATTTATCAATAAGTGGAGCGAACGCCGAACTATGCAGTTTGAGAGGTGAAAGGGGCAAGCCAAGATAAGTTTGGGGGAAGGATGAGATGGAGCAATTTAGGGAGGTTGCCATACTTGCAGCTAGGGCCTGGTTCACATTAAGAGGTTGTTTTATGAAAGTTTATAGCTAAGCCTGTTGCATTAGAGAAAAGATCTAGGAGGGGTTTTATTTTTGCCGCAGCTCTAGGACATGCCCGAGCGATAATTATGGTGTCGTCGGCATATTGTAGGGTGGCAGGGGGCATGTCATTGCGTAGAGGATGCAAGATAGTTTCTGAAGAAAACTCCTTTCTAATCATTTGTTGCAAGAGGTTAGCCACGATGATGAACAGATATGGAAATAGAGGATCTCCCTGACGAAGGCCATTCCGACATTGAATCCAAGCACCTGGCACACCATTTAGAAGGACAGTTGTTTTGCCAGAGGATAAGAGGATAGAAGGTCAGAGATCCAAGAACACCACTTATCGGGGAAGCCTTGATGCCTGAGAATTTTTAGAAGAGAATCCCAGCAGACGGAGTCGAAGGCTTTTCTGAAATCAAGCTTAATGACCATGGTTGGAGCTTTACGTTTGAAACAGTAGCTTAGGAGTTCGGCCGCATAGACAAAGTTATCCGAGATGCATCGCCCCGGAATGAAGCCAGTTTGGTCACCATTGACAAGTGAAGGGATGAGAGGCTTAAGACGAGTGGTTAGTATTTTTGCAGCAGCTTTCATTGGGCCATTCTGCAGTGATATTGGTCGGAACCCATCAGGAGTACGAGTTACTTCTTTTTTTGGCATCAAAGCAATAAAAGCCCTGTTGATACGATCAAAGTTGGCGTCGCCATTCTGGAAAACAGATAGGAAGCGAAAAAGGTTAAACTTGACAGTAGGCCATAGTTTCCTATAGAAACCCGGGCCAAAACCATCAGGACCAGGGCTTGCAATCGGGTTTGCAGCATGGAAAGCTTGGAAATTTTCTTGTTGAGAGAAAGGATCATCGAGATGTAGGAGACCTGGAGTAGCGGCTAGGTAGTAGTCGAACAGGGAGAAGCCCCAAGATGGAGAGTGAGCACGACCAAGAAGATCGGAGAAGAAAGAATGGAGGATAGTAGCTTTTTGGGCATGGAGGAAGCATTCGGTTCCCAGGTTTTCAAGGACGTGGATTTTATTTTGACGCGAGCGCTGGGAGGTGGCAACGTGGAAATACTTGGTGTTTTCATCACCCTCTATAGCACTTCGAATCTTTCCACATTGTCGCCAAAACTTGACTTTCGCTGAGATGGATCGTTGCAGAATCGCAACGATAGAGTTTCTAAGGGCAAACTCAATAGGTGGTAAGGGTGCAATTTCTTCACGCGCGTCCAGAAGAGAGATGACAATCTTGCAGTTAGTTTCACATTGGGCTTGAGGGATTAGTTTTTTCTTCCAGGATTTTAGGGACGAGCGAGTCCGTTTAGTTGCAGCCACAAGATCAGACGTTGCGTTTTGACAGGGCTGGCGCCTGTTCCAGGCCTCATGGACAAGGCCGAAGAAATCTGGGTTTGTGGCCCAAGCATTCTCAAAACGAAACAGAGGTGACTTTGGGATCGCCGTTGAAACGGACACAACCAGGGGCACATGGTCAGAAGCGAAACGAGTTAAAGAGGTAAGCGTCGTATTTGGAAAAAAATGTTCCCAAGCAATGTTAATGAAAGCAAGGTCAATTCTTTATAAGGTTTATTGGACCAGGTGTAAAGCCTATCTAGAAGAGGGATTTCAATGACAGCTAAGTCATCAAGGCTGAAGCAATCGCATGGGAAAAATTCTGATTATTTTTATCCTCCGGAGATCGAATTAAGTTAAAGTCGCCAATTAGTAGCCAGGGCATGTCATCCGTTGGTTGGATATCTCTTAATTCATTTAGGAAGAGTGGTTTGAGATCGTGGTCGGTAGGAGCGTAGATATTAGTGATCATTATCGGAACGGTGGAGGCAAGCGTCGAGAAGGTCATTGAAAGGGAGAAACGGCTTGAGGACATGCTGATAAATTGGAGGGAGGAGGAGGCAGCCGATAGGATACCACCGGAAGCGCCTACAGCAGGAACAAAACGGGAGGTAACAAATTTTCTGGGGAGGAAGGAGTGCAATTTGAAGCCATCAATGGCCTGAAGTTTCGTTTCCTGATGAAGTACCATTTCCGGATTTAGAGCAAGTAATTCAGATAAAATCTTATCACATTTGTTAAGATCGGCAAGGCCACGAACGTTCCAAGAACAGAAAGAAAGGCTTACATTCATAAGTAACCACAAGGCAACATTAACAATCTAAGCAATAAAAAAGAAAGCCAGTTACATCCTACAGCCCCATCAGCCCACACCAATGGGCCGAAACATAGAAAATGGGCCGAGGAAGATATGGCAGGAATTACAAAGGGAGGGAAACATATTGGGCCGAGTACAAGAGTAGACCGATACAGATGGGCATCAGAGTGTTTCTTTGCTGGTGACAGCCCACGTGGCACACAGCACACAGCTGAGGTCATGATAATGGGAGGCTTAGGTCGACGAGGTCGTCCGCAGTGGCGCCGCAAGCCACAGCGATACGACGTGCGGCCGAGGGTGATAGGGGCGGCGAAGTGGCATCGTCGAGACGTGTGGCCAGCACTGCATCAGAGAGCTCACTAGTGGCGCCGTCCAAGTTGAGGCGGGCGGCCTTTGCAGCCACCGCCTTGGCGGTCATGTCGCGGAAGGCAGGGCCATCAGAGATCTCCAGGCGCCTGCTACGACGAGGTGGTGGAGGCTTGGACATTCGAGCAGCCTTCATGGCATTGTCCACAGCACGCTTGTTCCTAGCTCTGAGCTTCCTTGCCACGGACACATGAGTGTCAGGATCGGATTGGTAGTCAGCTGGGACAACGACAAAGTTAGGGCTCTGTGAGACAATAGGCTTGGAGCAAACAGGACGAAGATGCAGAGAAGAGACATTACCCTCCAGAGAGACGCAGAGAAGGTGAAGGGCAGTTCGTTGTCGCCGGTGACACCCCCCGAAGCCGCCGCATCCTTGCCACCCCCAGAGAGAGAGTCGGGATTGTAGTTTTGGATGCAGTACTGAAATCAGATGCATGATTCGTTGTAGTTTTGGATGCATCACTGAAGCTGGGGTCATGGTTCAAACCACTGTCATATATTGGTCATAGACCCTGTTCCAAAAATGATCAGGTTTCCTCTCAAAGAAAAAAAAATGGTCAGGTGTCCTGTTCTGTTTCCTAGCGAGGAAAAATGGTCAGGTTCCTGGCAACCTAGATTGTCTTTCATTTGATGAGGTGGAAATCAGTGTCACTTTCAGATTCCAAGACGAAAGAATTATTTGGATTACGCCAGAAAGAAAATACGGAGATGGCAAGCATAATGTTCAGTGTTAGAGAATGGAATGGAAAGCATAATGTGGCAAATATGGTTTAACTTATCACATAGTACCTTGACAATATTGCCAGCATACTTCATCACCTTTGATGCAGCAACTCCAACTGGGAAACAAAACAAAAACACCTAGAAGATAAGTTAATCCCAAATAATAAATATTGAATCAGTTCAAACATCCAGCTGTAGTACCTGAGTGCATGGGTAAGGATCATCAGAAATGTAATACTCCCTAAATGAGTAGCCATGAGAAAAGCCTCAACATTAGATGGCACAATCAAGTTAAAATAAGCAGTATCATGCATTGATGATAGCCTGCATCGTCCCAAGATGAATATATGTCTCAAACTCTTTCAGAAATTCTCTTGACAGTCCAACCAAATAAATCTTTTCTAAACCAAAATATATGCAAATAGGAGCGACTGCACTAAGTTACATTATTATGTGTATACCCCAGCAAACCGCTTAGAAGAACCATCACCTGAAAAAGAAAGAACATTCGGTCCTGAAAGCTCAGGACATAAATAAAAAGAATTTTGATTATACCAAAACATAAATTCATTGGATGTTTGATTATACCTTGAATAGAGCTATGACTACAGCGAAGCAACACATGAACAAGTGATTATGTTTGTGCCAAGGGCTTCTTCAGAACATGTTGCTGTCAAAAGAAACATCAAACACTAACCAAGGGTAGTCAAACCAGTAAGCATTGGCAGTGCCATTGAAGATGTGATATTTGCTCAGTACCTGCATGTGTGCACAGAAAGCCAACCGAACCAAGATAACCCTCACCAACAGAGATACCAAGATGGCCAAATCCATGCTGTAAAAAAAAGGATGGCTGAATCCGTCTTAGACCACTGCCCCCCAGAGTTTGGGTCTTAATCTCAGCAGCATGATGGGTCAACGCCAGCATTCCATCCCGGGGAGCCGACACGTACCGAGCCATGCAGCAATCGATCCAAAGGGCAAGAAGAAGGCTAGAGGATGACTCATGACGGCACTGGCAGAAAAGAGAAGATCGTAGAAGTAGGCAGGTGCAGAATCAACAGAGACCGAGGAAAATCAGCCCATAACCGATTGCTAATGCTGATGCTGACAAAGGACCACCAAAGTTACCAACGACGAGCAGCACTCCACAGCCACTGACAACGACACCAATAACAAGACACGCAAACACGTAAAGAAGCAGCAGGAGGAAGCGCGCTATCATGGATTGAGCGTTAGAACTTCCAAGATACAAAAGACCATACTTCCTAAATACTACTCTTTATTGATACTGAAACCATACATGAGAATTCCTAAGACCTAAGACTACGAGTAAGACTAAGACTCTACGGTCAGAAACAAAAGAATTACAATCGACTGACCTAAGACCTACTAGTAGAAGAGAACACTAGGACTAGACTCCACTCTACCAGCATCTGTTGCTCCGATGCCATTGGACTGTGATCTGAAGCCACGTATCTCAAAATGCTCTTCAGAATGACATCACAAAGAACAGCTGAATCTGAGAGGGACGTCATTGATCATTCATCTTCGAACTCGAGCGTTGGCCCCTAAAATCTAAAGCGCTGCGGTTCCCTTCCTCTACTACCTGCGATCAAAAAGCAAAAACAACAGAAGAGTAGAGAAAGGAAACGAATTACCAAGAAAAACAGATGATGCAAAGCAGGAACGAAGTCTTAACGGGTTACGGGGGATGCAGTGGCAATTAATAGCGCAAGAACGAATTCTACGGAACGATGCAGTGCAGGAACACAATCTACGGAATGATTAAATGCAAGAACCAAATCTACTGGTTGCTGCAATTCAAAACGAAACCAATCGCCATCTACGTGATAAGATGAAACGCAAGAACGTAATCTTTTGAATGCTCAAATCCGAAGCGAAATCTACTGGACGATGCAAGGGCAAAGATATGATGCAAGAAACGAAATGCGAGAAACTAATTGACGGGATGCGATGCAAGAAATAAGAGGGAACGATCGACGCGAGAAAGAAATCGAACAAAAGATGCAATTAACGGGGAATTAAAGAACTTAACTCGAAACCCTAGGACCCCACGACGGGCGGCCGGCAAGCCCGGACGCTGCGGGACTCCTCCTCTCCGCCGGCCGCCGCCTCCGCCTTCCTCTTCCTGGATCCGCAGCTCTCCGGAGCAGGCGGCCCTCGTTCCAAGATCCTAAAGAACCACTGAAATTCATCGACGCTGATGAAGAGGCGGTAGTCGACGGCGCGCAGGACGAGCTTCTCGAGCGGGCACATCTCGCTCGCTCGGATCGACCGGTCCGAGCAGATCTCGAACGTCTCCACCCGCCTCTCGTAGTGCCTAGGGCTGATGAACTTGGCGCCCAGGAGGACCGCGACGGAGACGAGGCGGTGCGCCGTGGTCGGCTCGAGGACGATCCCCGCGTCGCAGGCGGGCGGGCTGCGCATGAAGCGGGTGAGGTACGCCCCCGCGTAGACGTAGACGCTGCCGTCGAACAACCGGAAGCAGCGCTGGAGGCGCTCCAGCCTCCAGGAATTCCCCGATCGGAACGCTCGGGGTCGCGCCGCCGCGGAACGCCCGGACGAGGTCGTTCTCGGCGGGTTCGGAGGCGGCGGTGGCGAAGCGGCGGGACTCGGCCTCCACGAGCGAGGCCAAGAGACGGAGCGTCCTGGGGCTCCCGTTGCTGTCCTCGCGCAGGACGGAGGCCGCCATGACCAGGAGATTGGGTCGTGAATAGGGTTTGCTTTCGCGAGATGAGGGGAGAGGAGAGATCGGTTGTGTGGGTACGGACGTACGGAAGTGATGCAAATACGTATGTTATACCAGAGTTGGCATGATCGAGAGGATTGAGATGTCATGTACACTTCAGTCCTTGTGAATTTTAAATGAGGTATCACCTAATGTGTAGAATTCTTAAGAATTAGTTCAATTTGAGACCAATCCTTAGGAACCTTAAACCTCAATTCCTATGAAACAAATGCTACACATAGAAAAAAAATCTTTAGTTTTGAAACCCCGTGAAAATCCTCTAAAATTCCCGCGAACCGAACGAACCTAACGGTGCGCGGCCGCGTATGAAAGGCCGGGTAAGTTGCCAAGGCGTGGCGGGCTGTGATGCCGACGAGTTGCCAACCACTACTACTCTGAGTACACCCGACAGCTCCTCGTCATCATCTCTCTTTGTTCTCTTGTATCCCCAATTCCCCGGTGACAACCAGAGGAGGTGGCCACCTCGTATTTGGCCGTCACGCGGAAACCGGCGGTCGGCCGGCCCGCGAAGCAAAACAAATACTCGTTCCACGTACACCGGAGCCGCGATGATTGGGGGGGTGCCTAAACACTAAACATAGATGGGATCGCTCCACGCGTGGCAGGGATTAGCCGGAGCATGGCTGTCAGCAGTTGGGCGCCCACATGGTTTTGGCGTAAACCATCTGACCACCGCGCGCAGAGAAATCGGCAATCCTACTCGCCTGACCAGATGGCTATACCTGGGTGTGTTTTCCTAATCCAGATGTGGCGAACTGGCCGCACATGATGGTGCCCATCATATGAGACGCCCGTGTCAGCTTCTTCACCGCCGCAGCACGCAAGCCTCGGTGACCTGTCAAGAAATCCCTCGGCGACAAGAACTTGTTTATTTATATATCGCATCTAATCATGGAGCACCGAGAAAGTAAATCCCAGAGATTATTTAGCCAAGGGGAGGGGCCGCGTAGCTGCAATCTGAATAGGTAGGCTCTCCCGCTCGGGGGTACTACTACTTGTCTTCTGTCTCTGTGTCCAGTCCACTCCACGCGCACAGCCTCATTCATCTCTGCCAGTCCTGCCGCGCTCCCCCTCCCTGCCTGTGCCTGATCCCAATCACCACGCCCGCATAATCCGATCCGGGAACGTGCCTGTCCATGGCGGACACCTCGTCGGCGCCGCTGCTGCCGCGGAAGAAGTCGCCATCATCGGCGGCGCAGTACACGCGGTGCGCGTCGCACGCGGGGGACGAGCTCCGCAGCTTCCGCGCCTGCCTCCGCTGGATGTGCGTGGACCACACGGACGGGCTCCGCTCCGCGGGGTCGTGGGCGGTCTTCTTCCTCCTGGCCGTCGCGGCGCCCTCCGCCGTCACCCTCGCTCTCCCGGCCTCGGCGCCGCAGCGGCCCTTCGACGGGCAGGTCCAGGCCTCCCTCACCCTGGCCGCCGCGCTCGCCTACTTCTCCCTCTCCTCCTTCCTCCGCGTGGGGCTCCGCCGCCTCCTCTGCATCGACCGCCTCCGCCACGACTCGGACGAGGTGCGCGCCGGATACACGGCCCAGCTCAACCGCTCCTTCCGGATCCTCGCCTGCTTCCTCGTGCCTTGCTCCCTCGCCGAGGCCGCCTACGAGGCCTACTGGTACTGGGCCGCCGCGCCCTTCCGCTCGCCATGGTGGAACGCCGCCGTCTGCGCGCTCGACGTCGCGTCCTGGGTCTACCGCACCGCCATCTTCTTCATGATCTGCGTGCTCTTCCGGGTCATCTGCTACCTGCAGGTGCTAAGGATGGTGGGCTTCGCCAGGGAGTTCGGCAGGTTCGCGGAAGTTGCCGTCGTGCTCGAGCACCACCGCCGGATCAGGGAGCAGCTCCGCCGGATCAGCCACAGGTACCGCAGGTTCATCATCCTCTGCCTCGTGCTCGTCACCGCCAGCCAGTTTGCCGCGCTGCTCGCCACCACCAGGCCACATGCCACCATCAATCTCGCCACCGCCGGCGAGCTCGCGGTCAGTACTACTTACTCCCTATGTTTCTTTCAGGGTTCAGGTGCTCTCATGAACAAGCTCGAATTTCTGCAATTTCAGTACTAGTGCGATCAATTTAGGCCAGACCATGTTATTGTGCCAGTTAATGATCCAGCTAAGCATGGGCCTAGTGATTGCATTCATTAAGTTTGGAAAGAATTATGTGGTAGGCCCATGCTCCCAAATTTCTAAACAGAATGAGTTCGGTATGCGTGAATTTTGTGCCATTTAAAGCAATAATATCATGGCACGATGGTACACACAAAATTCTGTTGCCAAACTCATAATATATGGCACTACATTTTTAAAAACCAAAGCAGTCACGCATACCGAAATACTGCATTCGTATTTGTTTATTTTACTTTTCTACCAAATTATTTTACTTTTATCGAAATTGTTAATGGGTATAGGTATACACATGCTTAGAAAAGCCGATAATTAATACAGTACAGATATCAAGCGTTCTAGATGTCTCAAAAGGCGATACAGCTATGTTCCTAACAAAAGGCATGTACATACAGCTAGATTTGCTCTAGAATCCTGAAAATTCTGACAGTAATAGATTGCTGAAGCATTTCTGAAGCGAACTGTCTTTTTTATTTTGCTAGGATTCTGAAGTCAAAAGTTAAACATTCAGTTTTCACTTGTTACATAGCTAAGCATGGGGGTCTGATGATTAGAGCGTGCCTTGGCAATTGGAGTGTTCGATTTAATAGAGCTTCGTTTCCGGAAGTAGAACTTAATCTAACGACAGATTGCGAATTCTCCGGATGCAGCTCTGCTCGGTGAGCCTGGTGGTCGGGTTGCTGGTCTGCCTCCACAGCGCCGCCAAGATCACCCACAAGACGCAGTCGATCACGAGCGTGGCGGCTGCCTGGCACGCGGACGCCACCATCCACGCCTTCGACAACGACCTGGAGGACCCCGACCCGGCCCTGCCCGCCTCCACGGGCTACATGGCGCCCGCCAACGCCTACCGGCTGGCCTCCGGCGAGGAGTCCGATGACGACGACGACGACGATGCCAGGAGCGAGGACTCTCTCGACGACTCCAAGCTCGTCCCCTTCCAGGTCAACAACATGTGCTTCCAGAAGAGGCAGGCCCTTGGTAAGCAAAGCAAGCAAACACACCAAATGCGTGAGCGAATAACAGTTGTTGGTTGCTTAACGATGGGTTCTTTGCAGTGACGTACCTGGAGAACAACCGGGCGGGGATCACGGTGTACGGCTTCGTCGTCGACCGGACATGGCTGCACGCGCTCTTCATGATCGAGTTCTCGCTCGTCATGTGGCTGCTGGGGAAGACGGTTGGGATATCTTGAAGGTCCCGGCTCTCTCTTTGCTGGCTTGCTGCTGTTGGCGCTGGCCGATCTCTTGTCAAGTCTGATGCAGAGGGTTACGCTAGGGCGGATGTATAAAGGAAGATGAAACACAAATGATGATATGGAGGGCTATTACTTGTGTAGGTTCATCTGATGAATGTTATGAGAATATTACTCCCCCCTTCTAAATTCTTGTCGTGGTTTTAGAACAAATTTGAACTAAATCCGCAACAACAATTTAGGATAGGAGATAGTACTAGTTACCAAAGGTTGGTTCAATTTAATAATGAGAGTAGTACCGGTTTTGAAAGTTAATCAGATGAGCACTGACTGTGCTTGTTGATCTTGTCAAGTGTGCTAAATCGTTGTGTTGAGTAGAAAATCTTGAACTGAACAAGTCATGTGTCTTGAACAGATGATAATGAAGTTCTTGAAGCATCAATGTTACACAGAACATCTTTTACATGAGAATAGAGTGAAATAACTTAACAAATTAAATGGTAGGTTGAAGCTTTCAGACCACATCCGAGTTAACCTGAGATCAAGAGAGTAACAGATTGAGATTTGCGCACGACAAGTGGTCGAAATAGCAAATCCCTACACCAAAACATCACAAATGAAACATGCAATCGACAACATTACATTGATAAGACATAAATAGCAGTCGCTGAATATAACAAGTCCACAGTTCACTTCGATCGAGAAAGCAAAGCAAAGCAAAGAAAGGGTCAGGGCATTCACATCAAAATCCATGCAAGGCAGCACAGGAAATAAAAGCACTGCTTTGGCGCAAAGATGTATGCAAATCATATCATGCAGGCACGGGCATCGCCGAACAGAGATCTCAGTCCAACCTGTATCCTCTGTTTGCTCTCAGGAATGAAACAAAACGGAAGGAACGGCCTGATGATGAACCTTGGAGCCATCACAACGCATTATTTTTGCCTCCCACACACATGGATAGATTGAAGAAACCCCACCATGATTTCATCTTTCAGCTGCCACTTGTTGACGTTACATTTGTCACCGTAGTATGGAGCCGCCGATGAGCTCTCCCTACAGTCCGAACAGCAGCAACTTGCTGTCCCCTTTGAGTATTAGCTGAATCTTGCTGAATTTCAGAAGCACCAACTGAATTAGTCGAGTAATTACGCCTAGGCCTTTCCCTGTGCCTTCTGTAAGCCCTGCTGTGTGAATCTCCGCTGGCAATTCGTCTGCCACGGCTAAATAAGGATGCCAGGAAGTCAATGCTCTCATCCAAACTACCATCAGATGACTCAGAGAACTCAATCCTCTCACTCAGAGTGCGATCTAAGGACGTGAAGAAGTTGAGTCTCTCCTCGAAGTCAAATTCATCTCCATCAGTGAACAAATTGTTGTTACTGCCACCATTCAACTCAAGCACATAATCCCCCATAATGACAGCTCCTGGGTTCGTGGCCCTGATAGTGCTGATTGCATCCTGGCGCTCTCTCTCACATTCAAACTTTTTCCACTCACTTGCAAGTGCAGGATCAACTTCACGAGGTTTTGCTGAAGGGTGTTTGGAGCTCACATGCTTGCAAAGTTCTTTATATGAACCAACAAATTGGCATCCATCATGCATGCAGGCTCTCTTCTTGCGGTTGAGATAATGACGAGCCGGTTCAACCACAGTCCACCCTTTAACCTCCCCACGGCACAGAGGGCATGCAAGTTCCATTGCACACAGTTGTTTGCTTGGTGGTGGTGTGTCTGAAAGGCTACGGGCAGACTCAGTAGAAACACCAAGGGCCAATTTCTCCTTTGCGTAAGCTTCTTTGAAGTGTTCAAGACAGTTAGAGTGATGGTAGTTGGTGCCACACATATATGGTCGGCAACCCTTGTGGTGAGAAGTACAGAGGAGGAGGACGGCATCATGTGGATGCTCCAAGCAAACTGGGCAAGTGGCGCCTTTCCATTCTCTTTTCTCACAGGCCAATGGCAAATCATTTGGTTCGTCTGTTCCTTTTGTCTTCCAAAAGCAGGAACGAGCGTCAGACAAGGATGACATGCTTCGATGAGCTGGGACGTTTCGGGCTCTTGGAGATCTCGTCATAACTTTAAAACCTGAGAATGCAAAGAAATTGCAAGAAGAAAGACAAGTTAAGCCACAAATTTCAGTTGCAACTTCTACATTCTATGGCAATGTAATGGACAAGGAAAATCTTCAGTTGGTCTCGACCACATTGCACGCGCTATCACTAGCCGTCCATCGCATCTACCTTCTAAACGGCAGACTCAAGACCAGACGTTAACGACTGACGGAAAGTATACAGCCACCCTACTCTAACTCGTAGACCCTTTGGTCATCCCGATCCACAGAGAACGGCCCCACCTAACTCCATGGTCCGATCTGAATCTCAGGGTTAGTGTACCGCATGGCCTTTTCATGCGTATTATCACTGGGTTGTCTCGTATCTGGGCCGTCTCTTCGCTATCTCGCTTTTTCGTCTTAATAAACTGATTCATTCTCAAGTGCGAAATATATACAGAGAGAGAAAACACATATTCTTAACAGAGAATGGATATATATATATATATAGAAAGAGAGAGAAAGAAAAACACATATTTTTGACAGAGAATGGATATATATATAGAGAGAAAGAAAACGCAGCATATTATTGAGAGAAAAAGAATATGTATATAGAGAGAAAAAACGCATATTCTTGAGAGAGAAAAAATGTATGTATATATAGAGAGAAAACACATATTCTTGAGAGAAAATGGATATATACATAGAGAGAGACAGAGAGAGAAACACATATACGTGAGAGAGAATGAATATATATAGAGAGAACACATAGTCTTGAGAGAGAAAACATATACTATTAAAACAATGGACATATATCTCTTCCATGACGGACAGCTAAGGGACATGTCATATATGGATATGAAATTTTCATTTGGGATAGGCATCAAATGCAGATCGCATCTACACACAACAATGATAGATCGGGAAAGAAGGATTGTTTTACATTTTCTCTTGTGGATTGAACAGTTCCCAGCCTTTTTTCTTACTATGGTGACAGATCGCATCTACACGCAAATGTTGTACTCCCTCCATCACATATTAAGTGGACTTTCTATTACATGTATCTAGACGCTTTTTAGACATAAATATATTCATATTTGGACAATTTTGAGTCACTTAATATGGGACAGGGAGTACTGTACTATTGTTGCTTTTGCAAATAACCTATTTTTCTTTACCAGCGCCTAATCATATAGGATTAATGGGACCGGTATCTGTTCGTGTGGAAAAAACAACTGACGGAGAAAAAAAATTCAAATAAACATAGCCTTGCAGAGCAGGGAGCAGTATGTAACTATAGAGTATAGACCCAGTCTTTTTTCTTACAGTACGCGCGATTGAAAAAGGCTCGTGCAAAACACTGTGGATCGTACAGTGTCAATGCACGTCACGTCATGAACATGCTACGGGACCACAGACGTTCTCCGTTAGACGACGTCCACAATGTCAAAAGATGACGTACACAAAAACGATCGTCCAGTCCAGTTCCTGAGGACGGACAAGATTCGTGGAGTACTATGCTCGAGAGCAGAAAATCCTCTCTCAATGGACAAATACTTGCATTATTCAATTATTACCAGAAATTAAGTTAGCAACAGAAAGAGCAGATTCAGCTAGGAATATAACCGTCTAAGAGATTGTTAGGAGAACTTATATTGCTGTCTGGCTCCTGTATATAGGAGAGCTGAAGATTTGCTGTGATAAAACAAAAAATAAAGTAATGCCTCCCCAAATCCCCACTTCTATCTGAATAACTTGATCAACATGCTAAGACAAGGAGCGTCCAACATGAAGGGCTGCTACCTTGTTAGCTCTCACCAATCAACGTTACAGTCAATGTCTATCTTATTGACACACATACCACGTAAGCTGAACATCACTTGAAGAAACAAATGCACAAACTACTACTGTGTGACAAACACAATAACTAAGAAATTAAGTTAAAGCTCAGGCTCCGTTTGGATGTCGGAATTGAACTGAGTCTGTTGAAAATGAATGTAGGTCAGAATCAATTTCATGTAGAATCAGAATTGGACTACAATTCATTTTTTTTGCTTGGCTGCCATAGAATTGGCAGGCAAAACACAGGAAATGAAATCGCGAAAACCAAAGGAAGCACTAGAATATCCTCTCCGCTTGATCTAACACTAGCACCCAAACTCAACCAACTGTTGCATCTATTGCACTACACCGGAAGCAGCCACCGACGAGGTCCTTTTGCACAGATAAGGTCGGAGTAGAAGAAGCCGAGATCAGTACTTGCCGGTTGGGTGTTGCAGTGTTCAGATTATTCTCTGGAACAATCACTTGATTGCTTCCTGCTTCCATGGCCAAAGAGGAAACAAACAAGACTGGCAGGGCTTGAACAGATCACCGGCTCGAAGCTGCCGTTAGAAAGGGGCGGCCAACATGGAGTTGACAGAGCACATGGTGAAGGATCTCGACAGGGCACCCACAGGTGAAGGTCAACAGTTGCGGCATTCGCCAATGGAAACATGACCGGCGGAGATGTAGGGCGATGGGGTATGACCTGGTGACTCTAGATCTAAAAGGCAAAACCAAGAGAGGCGGTCTCTTCTAGAGGCACTAGCAACAGGGAAGAAGAGAGAGGTCATCGAGCATAACGGACGGATGAAGTTGACGGTGAAGTAGAGGAAACACACAAGTGTCGATTTCATGTGATTTGGAGGGGTGGAGCTCGGTATTAGCGAGGGATCTTCCTAGTTGTCACGCAAAACCCGTGGAATCGTGTTTGGTTTCCATTTCCAATTACACGCGCATCCAAACGGCATATATTCCCTTTGTACTTGGTCGAATTCTAACATCCAAACAGGGTCTAAACGTGATTTGATTTTTTTTCTTATCTGAAGTTGGAATAGATGGATTTTAAAATATTTTTTATGTTAAATTGGTGATGAAACAAAAAAAAATCTAGTTGTGACCAAAACGGTGTGCAAACATTCCACACTTAAAACCATTAAATGATGTGCAAACATCCTTATATTTGAATTAGCAAGTGTGAACGAAAGATAGGAATAAGGTGCAAACAAAACAGCCACACGATATGATTGGCACAGCCATCCAGATAGAAAATAAGCATATATTGGCAGTTTTGCATTATATGTTGTATGAGGCACCACTAGAAGCTTGATTTTTTATTTAGAAATAACAAGAGATCTTCCATATATCAGGAAAAAATTAACAAAAGATGCATATTTTCTAGTAGAGGAACGCTGTAATATCAGAAAGGGATGAGAAGTGGGGGTTTCATCAAATCAAAGCACAGAAAAATACCACGTTTACAATCTATAGTCAAAAGAATTAGTCAATAAAAATCCTAAAATCCATGATTAAGAATCAAATCAAAGGCCAAGGGGTCACAGCCAGCCTGACAAGGCTGAAATTTCTGATGCGGGGTGCAGGGCAAACAAGATAATAGTAGGCTGCCATAGTCTTATGGTTGCACTATAACTTTTTGTTCTATCAATGCATCAAGAAACAAAAACTTCTGCATTTTCTCGAATAAATAATAAAATGGGATTGGAGCTTCAATGCTCAGTGTTACTGCTACTGATTCTATAATCCAAATGTGAGAATCACATAACTTCAATAGTTAATATACTAAAAAGGGATTTCTCGAAGAAGAAAAATAATAATGGGATTAGAAGTTTAGAACGCCAATGCTCAGGGTTGCTGCTACTGATCCTACAACCTAAATGTGAGAGATCACATAACTTCAATAGTAAAAAAAATACTCTCTTTTTCTGCAGCACCCATCTCTTCCTGGATATATCGGATTATAGTATACGGCACAGATAGCGAAAAAAATAACGATTTACTGCTGGATTGGTTGACTAACACCTCTGTTCAAGTAACTCCACATCATGATGAACTGTTTGGTCTATAGGCAGGGTTTCGCATGTCGGCCGTAACTGCAACGCCGGCATGGAACTGCAAACCAGATCTGGAGCTAGTAGGGAAGGGGGCTGATGGAACGGTCCGCCACCGCCGGCGGCGCGGCCACGATCACGGGCGGAGGACCCCGTAGGGAAAGGTAGGGCGGCCGCCCTACCTTGATTTTTGCCTCAGTTACGAATTGGGGAAGCTTAAGGAGATGAAACGGGGAGCTAAAGGGCGGAATCCGTTCGTGGGGTGATGGGAGGAGAAACGGTCGGGAGCGGGAGAATAAAGCGGATACCAACCTGCGGTGGAGGGCTCGCGCAAGGACGAAGACGAGCCGGCGGGCTGGGGCGCTAGGCAGCGGGATGGGGAGGGAGCAGTGGCGGCACTCGCGCGAGGAAGACGAGCCACGGAGCGAGGGGGCTGCTGAGGCGCCCGGCAGCGAGATGCCGAGATGGGGAAGAGGGAGGGAGGGGTGATAGTTGGCCAATGGGCCCACCAAAGGTGTCCATCGGCCGGGCCAGACCCATTCTGGGCGGCCCGGTAGCCCGGCTGCCCGGCCGGAGATGGGCTCGGCATGGCACATAACTTTTTGTTTTTTGAGAAAAACTTGCAAAGAACTATTCGGGCCGGGCCGTGGCCGTACATCTGGACCTCGAGACCGCGTGCCGGCCCATACAAGCCCGTTTATCTTTTTTTTTCTTTCTGTTTTTCTAGTTTGGCGCATTGTGTCTCCAAGTTCTGGCCTAACCCATCTTTTTTTCCTTTTTTGGCCCATCACCTCTCCTTTTAGTCCAATCTAACCTTCCTTATGTGCGGGAATTTTCCAGTTCCAAGCCCTAGCCGCCGGGAGGCTGCCAGGAGTCTTCCGATCAGCGTTTTTTCTTCCGGTTCCTCTCGTCTCCGACCGCCGATTAGGCATCGGGTGACGAGGGAAACCATAGATCAACGTCTGACTGCAGTTTGTCTACCTTCTTTGTGAGGTTTTGTGTCCTCACGACGGCGTCTTTGTGGAGGAGGTGACGGCGTATGGAATAATAGTCTCCCGGCTCCATCCTCTTCTTGGTGTAGTCAACACTATCTACTCCATGGAGTTTGCGAATCTCACGGTTTGTTTTTTCGTTATTTTGGTCTTCTTTCTAGTTGGTTCGGCGACGAATCAGCAGATCGACAACCTGCCTTGCAAGGGAGTGTCCCCGGCCAGAGTGCGTTCAACGATATTAGATTCTCATTGGTTGCGGTGAGCGACTCATGTGGCTATTCAAAACCTATAAGGTTAGTCCAGCTTGTGCAGTTTTGGTCTTCTGCAATTTCATCACCGGAGACATGGAGAGTTTTCAAGATACCAATGACGGATCAAGAGTTATTTACTTCAAAAAATCTTGATGTAACTTTTAGTTTCATTAGGGTTTTTTGTTGTTGGTTTTCGTTTCAATTTCGATTACTTGTACTTTGTTTATTGAATCAATAAAGCCAGATGTTTCTAAAAAAAAAATCTAACCTTTCTTTTTTTTTACATTTCGCCCATATTGAGGACTTTGCTGGGCTTGAAGGCCGGGTTTTGGGGTCAGCCCGACCCGATTATAAAGGGACTCAGGGGCTGAGACGGGCTAGCCTCATTAATCATGGGCCACTAAGGCGGAAGGAAGGCCAGGGCACGACCCACCCGTTTAGCCCGATGGGCCCCATACAAAATACAAAAGAAATAGAAAAAGATGCTAAACAGTCGGGCCATGACGGCGAGCGAGGCCGAGGCTTAGGCACAACCCAAGTGGGATCGAGGGCCAGTGCACCCTATAAAAACTACTCCCTCCGATTCTAAATTGTTGTCAAAATATTACATGTATCTAAACGCTTTTTAAGAATTGATACATCCATATTTGGACAAATTTGAGTTAAGAATTTAGGATCAGAGGAAGTAGATAAGATCCTACATTGATTGGAAAAAAAAAAGAACACGCTAAAAACCTGACAAAATCCTACATCTATTGGACAAAAAACTGTAAGAGAACCTTAAAAAGTGAAAACATTAGCTTATTTGCACCATCCAAGTGTCATGTACCAATCCATCAGAAAGTAGCAATTTCATTATTGATTGAAGACTCTTTTTCTTTGCTTACTTCCACTAATGAGTTAAATAACCAGAACAACCAAATTGTCAAGCCCACGCCTTTTGGTTTTTGGGAGCTCGTTCCGTGAAGTACCTCTCAGGCAAGCCGATCAGCGGTCCGCCGATGGTATTTGATCGCCTGTGAGACTAAGATTTTGCAGCGCGGGGGATCCCATGTCTTCCTATAGTCTAGTATAACTCAAATGCGGTTAGGGACAAAGAAAGAGTGATGAGCCAACCTAGAGGAAATCTCACATATGTACCATCTCCATTACTGCATCTAATTTAAACCACTCAACCACAAACATGTCCTTTTACCAACTCATTGAGATCATATCAATCTTATTTAACAACTACAAGTATATAAGAAAAAAAACAGATCTTGTGTAAATTTATCTGAAAACCCTCATATATTCTACTACAAAGAAAGGAAAATATGCTCGGTGCATGTCTTTTGCGAAAACCATGCTTTGTATTCCCCCAAAAACAAAAAATTTGAGTAAAATGTATCCGGGGTCCTAATATTGAGGAGGTGCGAAGTTATTTCTATAATTACGAAAAATGCATGTTCTGATCCTACTTTTTAATTAAGTTGCTCACGCTAGGTCCTAAACTCATTCAGAGGCGTTTGACCGGCCTACGTGGTGCGCTCACCCAGGACACTTCGGCATCATTTTACGAAGGGACCAAACTACATGTTGCATAAATTTATTGAAAAAGCCACATATATTCTACTACAATGCATTGCTTTTTTAAGATAGAAATATATGTTGAAACGCATATGTTTTCTATGAAAATCGTGCCCTGTAATCCCAAAAATCATAAAGTGGATAGACATGAAGTTTCTTCAGTGCCTTTTTTCATTAAATTGTTGCTAGAATTGGGAACCCATGGCGTCAAAAGAAAAGGCTGAATAACAGGACACAAAAATATGTAAACAAACACCTCCAAACATATAAGATAGATTTCCCTTGTATGTCCAAATCTTGCTGAAACCCATGAACGACATCAGAGCAGAGCATCAGGCTAGTTCACCTAGGGAGGAAAAAAATAGCGTAGGGTTTCTCACCTTAGCCACCAGGTAAGGCGCATCTGCGCATGGCATCCGGAACGTGTACGAGTCCAACCTCCAACGAGTCGAGAGAGTCCCAAATCCTATAAAACCCCCAACAAAATATATATCCCTATCCTCCTCTCTCACGGAAATTGCTTTTTGTTCGCTTCCCCCTGTTGTGCCCCCCTTCCGCCCCGCAGCCGCCGGCCGCTTCAAATTCGCCGAGGGTAACTCGCCGACCCACCGGAAGAAACCGCCACCGGTACGACCCGCCCCCGGCCATCGCCCGTCGCGTCCACCGATTCCCAGCGGATTCGAGTTCGTTCAATCGGAGAGGAGGCGCCCCCTTGATACGATACGAGGGCAATTGAAGGCGGCGGCCCGACCCGATTTTTTTTCTGTGATTTTTTTGGGGGCTGATTTTTGGGGGTGCCTCTCGTGATAGCCCTCTCTAGGGTTTGAGGGTTTGGGTCGGGCGGCGAGGTGGATGCGCTGCGGCGCTAGGGTTTGGGGGCGGTAGCGGGACCTCCGCGAGGAGGGAGGGAGGTCGCCGCCTTGCGGTGATTGGTGGTAAGGAGGAAGAGTGCTAGGTTTTGGCGGGTGGTGGTGTGGCATTGCGGACGTGGATTGGCCTGGTGGACGCGAGGATTGGATCGGCAGGGGAGGACCTCACCTCTCCGCCTGCCACTGCTGGGTAGATGGTGAGTGGCGCCTGGCGCCATGGACCCTGACATACCCGCCCTCAAGCCGCAATGGCTGATGCAGGGCCAGGTCACAGCCACTGGTGCCGCGAGTCTCTGGGCTGCAGCTTCTCCTTCGTTGCGCAAAGGTGAACCCGAACATCTTTCCAATTCTGTGCATGTTTATGTCACACTGGCAGTGCTATTAATGTAATTGTCGCCTCGTGCGCATTGCTATTATGGAGCTGGGACATCCGTTGGGAAACGGATGCGTTTTGATTCGCTCTGGAGCTATACATGCCTATTTAATGTGATAATTACACAGTAGAATTTCATTAGATGAGAATAGGATTTTGAGGCTATCGTGATTATGCCCTGAAGATACAGATTGCTGATTGGCATGTGGTTTTTTGGATGAATTAGATGACACAGAATTATGGTTGTCGCTGAGGAAACCATGTTTTTTACCTTGTAACAAAGGTTTCCTATAGTGTGAGAGGATTCTCATATTATTTAGGTGGTATCAGGTGTAACTAGTTACACATTATCGCTTGGGTTCTATGCATGTTTCCCTGGGATTTTACTATTTGTAAACAAAACACCGTTGTTGGAAATCTTGTGATACTTCTATTCCTCTGGTTCAGAATAGTTTTTTCTTGCTAGATTCAAATCAAGCCATTGATCAAGGATTTAATGCTATGAGCATGTGTTATATGTCTCTCTGGTACCAATTAACATCTAATAGCCATATTGGTGAAAAATGGCAAGTATTTGCAAACCAAGGTTACCTGGCTAAATCGGCATTGCACTTGGGTTGGACCATGCACAATAAAGATTGAATTACTTCTCAATGCATTAGCTTGCACTGAGAAGTAGTTCTTTTGGGCCATATGGAAGGATGTTTACTATTTAACCAACTGATAATACTGGTTCTTAGGTAATTCAGTAAATAAACGGCATCGGTGCATCGATTATGGCTGTGTACTATGACTGTTACATTATCGCTTTGATGCTTGTTCATATGGTTCTTATACATGCATCATTCAAGTATGACGTCTATTTTTGAGTCCACTATTTTTCTAATTAGTTATGTGGCTAATACTTTTCTGTATTAGAATGATTTTTATGTGCTCTTATGAGCTACTGTTTGTCTGCAAAATTCCATTATGAAGAATGGCTCTGAAGTGGGGCAAGACATTGTAGTTTTATACACCTGTACCAACTACAAGTAGCACTGTTTTCCGTGTCGCAAAGATGTCATATATTCAACTGACAAGTCGTTTCTTGGGTATTTTAGATTCTCAAGGTAAGGGTGGTCCATCAAGAAATCGTTCATCTGGGCACAATCGTGACCAGAGTTCCCGGCAGTCTTCATCACGGAAGAGTTCAGTCTCAAGTGGGCCCCGACGTCTTGACCGGGACAGGGATGAAATGGGGAAGACAAGGGGCTATGCAAATTTTGGAAGGAACAAGGATAAGGAGCGGGAGAAGGATTTTGATTCCCGTGATAGAGAGAGTAGGTCTGTTGCAGCAGATCGTGATGGTTTTCAGTCATTTAGCTCATGTAAACCTGAAAGGGATAGGATGAATCGTGCTCGCTCGAAGACCGATACATGGAGTAAGGGAGTAGGCAATAATGGTAGTACATCTAGAAGCAATGCTGTTGGCGTCTCTTTTGAGCGAGATTTCCCACAGCTTAGTTCTGAGGATAATGGAAAGCAAGAAATAAGCAGAATTCCGTCTCCTGGTATCACCACCCCAATTCAGAGCCCGCCTCCCTATACTGTGCTGGCAGAAGCTCCTGTATCAAGCGAGACAAAGAAAAATCTTGTTGCATCTTCTGTACCACAAGCAGCTCCTAGTAAAAAGCCTGAAGTTGTGCTGAACAGTGGAGCTGTATTAAGCATGGCGGAGACTGTAATGCAAGCTCCTCAGAAAATTTACTTGGGACCCCAGGTAGGAACCACGGCATGTGTTTGTAATATGCTCTTCGGTAACCTTGTCCAGTCAAATTTTGGCTCTCTGGATTCATGTTCTGTTTTCTTTCCTTATAGTTATCAATTGATGCTCAGAAGATTGAAGAAAGAACTCTGAGACAGAACACTTTAAGACCTTTGACATCTACAGCAAGCAAATCTTTTGTGAGTTATCTTTCCGCTTCTCCACCAGAACAATTATGCACATTTAGTATCTTTTTCCTGCAAACATCTACATCTGATTTAGTTTGATAGGTCCTTTTTCTCATATCTCGCTTTTATGAACTTTGGCGAATGGATAAGTACTGTGGAAGGATGTCAGATGGCACAGCTTTAATGATAACTCTAGGAGAGATGAAAATGCTGATGCCTGTGTTGTGTAGAGGTGCTAATGCCCAATAACTAGATATTACTCAAAAGGATGTTTTAAATGATAGCAGTAAATGAACAGAAATTGATCATGCTATCTGCAGCCAGCCACCTTGTTTACTAGAACTGGGTACTGCCGTATGTTCTTTTCCCAAGTACAATGCAGCATCAGGCATGTTAAACCTATATAATTGAGAAGTAATCTCATGTTTTTACCTCTGATAGGGCAGTTCTGGAACTTGCTAGTTCTGGCTATGTTTAGTTCATTAAGTGAAGTTCTGCAGTAACAATTACCATATTTTGCCTGACTAATTTCAACATTATCCAGGTAACAAGTTCCTCCAAAACAAAAGGTACAAGAGGAGATCCTGCTGGTCCTAGTAAGGCCATACAACAAGCATTATTGCCTCCTGCCAATGGCTCTGTTCGAGCTCCAGTTAAAACCGAGCTTTCGAAGCTTTCTCTTTCAGGAAGCTTTAAAATCCTCACCCGGGAGCAGAATGGTACTGCACAGGCTCCTAAAGACTCTCCAGGCAATCCTGTGAGTCCTCCTCCAGCTCCTGTGGCTTCAGTGGGACCACAGAAAAAGCCATATCAAAACCAAAAGCTTAAGATTGCCACACATGATCTTCCTCTAACTCAAGGTGCATATGGTGATACAAAATTAAAATCAAAAATTAGATCGAATTTCTTTCGAACGTTGCGATCCAAGTCTTCTAGTGGTTCAAGCTCAGTCATTGAGTCAGGTTGCGAGCCGTCCCCATCCAGCATAGTTGATGTGGAACATGATTCTTGTCTTAAACCTGGAAAAGCTTTCTCCTGTATGGGGAATGGAAAGTGTTCCTGTGAAGAAGCGAATTCTTCCGAGGGATCTCAGCGGCACCTGTCTGACAACGAGGAGAACAATTCATCCTTGGAACCTGCTGACATGGCAGATGGTGGGTCTCGGCAGCTTCTACTAGAAAACAGGGAGTCTGACTCATCTGAACTTGCTGACACAGGAGATGAAGGATTTCAGGTGTCCCTCTCAGACAATATAGATGGTAGTTCCTCCTCTGCACCTGCAGATTCAGATGATGGGTGCAAGAATTCGCAGTCTGGCAATGAGGAAGCTAGTTCATCATCAGAGGCCACTGAACCAGAAGATGAGGAGTACCCAGCTGAAGCCATATTTACTGCAGAGGATTTGGATTTCATGACATCACTTGGCTGGAGTAAAGATGAAGAAGTGCAACCTTTGGGTTTGGAAGAGATTGCTGATTATGTAAGTCTTTTGCATCCTTAATTTCTCATGATCATATATCTTTAGTTCACTTTCTACTGATTGCTGGTTCACCATGTCCCTTTATCCAAAACTTGAGCTCGACTGCAATCTATAGTTGCTTATTTATTTAGAACTGTCAGTCAGCATTTTGTTGTGACACCAATACCAAATTTCTGCAGGTGAGGCACCATAAGGGGCTCGAGCAGAGGCTTTTGTCCATGGAAAGCAACGCCCACATCAAGATAGTCCTCCTTTATCTTTGCAGCCAGAGCTAAATGAGGCTGCAGGGGCCCAAGAATATAGGGGTTAATGGCGATGTCAATCTGCAGAAGATGCTTCAGAAGGCAGGCACTTGGATTATGGGAAGCCACAGAAGCTGTTTGCAAAATGCAATGGCTAATCAGATCGAGCGTTGGCGTTGGTTATGTCTTGATGCTGAAAACAGATAGCAATGCGTCTTGGCATGAGTTTTGTCTAGATTAACAAGTCGAGATTTTTCCTTTCCTGCTGACGCTTGTCCAGCAAACTTGGGGGAGGTGGTTCAAAAGTAGTTCTGACAATTTTTTGCATGTTGGAAACAGGAGTTTAGGATTTATTATCTTTTTCCCAGGAATACCAAATGTAAGCCCGGTCTTTTGCTGCCATTTGCAAAAATAGGTTGCTTTTTCTCCTTGTCAGGGCTTATCTTTATTTTGGAAGAAGATAAAGTGAAAATTTTAAGCATGAAAAAGGTGAATAGGATTATACTGGTCTCCAATAGAAGTTTCTCTGGCTCCATTTTAGTTGCCTAGATATTCTTTTTAATGTTGTGCTGATTAGTTAATTTTCTGCCGAATAGTTCTATGCTGCGTGTTTGATGCAATTAGGAAGGTTGCTAGATGTCCGGTAAAAAAAGAGGTTGCTAGCGCACATTTTTCAAAAGGCCTCTCATCGCTCGTTAGCTTTGCCGCGTGACGGGTTAAACTTGTCATCGTCTATAAGTACCACTGCCACTAGTTGTTCGTCATTGTTTGGACTTCTGCTTTACACATGAAACCGAGAAACACGTCTGGAGGTGTTTCTTGCAGCTTCTGGAGGGAAGCACCTTCGGACGTGTTTCTCAGCTTCATATGTAAACAGTGGAAGTGCTCTTCAGAAAGTTAGAAGCATCAAAAGCTGAAGCAGAAAAACAAACAAACAGAGCGTCGCTATCGTAGAATTAAAGTTGTCACTTACGCATGACAGACTGCAATAACACTCGTGACGACAAAGTGCGCTGGAAAGACATGTGTTGGTCTGTGGCACCAGTCTTGAAGCCTAGAAAGCTACCAGGAGTGACGCTGGGACGTTACAGATTGATATCAGAGCCGACCCTTGCGGTTACTGACATGTGTGGGTCAGGTGTGCGGACATGAGGACATGTGCCGTCACTGGACGCATATGGGTGTGTGCCAAGAGGGGACGAGACGTCAGGTCCTTTGAGGAGGGGTGTGGCCTACGGCTTAAATAGAATTGATAGAATACTCATATCAACAAGGTATACCTTCTTTTCCGGGAGCCCATTGGAAAGGAACAACAGTGTTTGCTTAAAAAAACGTTGCTCTTTATAAATTTCATTTTTTGAAAGTTCAATTTGATACCTCTTAGATGGTCTTTAGGAATATTTCTTTGTAAAGGCCTTTTCGTGCATTTCGTTTGGTTTCTAAGTTGGTTACAACATATGAGAATTATTATATTGAGTACCCGAGGTTGTACATGAGTAGTGCAAAATCTAGTACTCCCTTCGTTCAATAAAAGATGTCTCAAGTTTGTCAAAATTTATATGTATCTAGACATGATTTAGTGTGTAGATGCATTCAAATTTAGTCAAAGTTAAGACATCTTTTGTTGGACGGAGGGAGTAAAAAATCGCAAAAATTGGATGTCAATTTCGTAAAAGCAGTAATATACATACGACGAACCTGCGTGCGATCAACATTTGCATGTGAAGTGAAAGAGCTATGTCCCACAAGTCACGGTGAGAGCATTTTCAATGGTCACTAGCCCAATGGTCATGTCATTCGTTCATTTGGCTAGCGTCCGGACAATTTGACTAGTGTCTATTTACCATCTCACCTGATGGACACATGCTAAATGTTCACACCCAATTTCTCAACCAATTTTATTAGCATATAGCTATTGCATTCGTCCCGTATTAAGTGTCGCAACTTTGTCTAGATATGCAAGTATCTACACACTAAGACGCGTCTAGATACATTCGTATCTACACGAAGTTGCCTACTTAATATGAGAGTGAGGGAGTATTTATCACCAATATCTATTCAAAGTTAAATAGTGAAGTGCAAATTAATTAAGACACATAGTCCAAATATTTCGAATAACAAAGTCCAAATATTTTGAATAACATAGTCCAAATAATAACTCATCTTCTTTAAGTGTATATGAACTTCCTCTCTTCGTCAGACCTCTCTTTTGTTGAGTAGTTTGGGTGGGGATGGGAGAGTTTTGAAACTCTTCAGATGATTGCCCATTATTGATCAAATCTACATACACTCGTCTTGAAACTCGTAGAAATACCCAAAACATGATAAACAAATATAGTTGAACTACTAGCTAGCTTAATGTAAAAGTTACTGAGTAAAAACATGATGGATATTTGCCACTACTACTACTGTAAAGTGCAACTAGCAGCAGCTGGCTTTCCATCCGATTGCTATACTAGCCGCAGCAGTAGTGAAGTGCGTATCTATACTACTGCTACCAAGCAACTTTCACCACTGATTGCTGTACTAGCCAGCCATCACTGTAATACACTCCATCATTGAGGAGGTCATCCCGTCATACGCAAATCGTACAACACATTGTCATACGCAGAGCATTTCGCATTTCGTAATCTATAAAAATCATGCAGATAGGAATTCAAAGTTTTGTTAAGGAGTTGAAGGATATGTTGCAAACTTGCAAAGCCAACTGACAAAGATCAGGGCCTCTTTGATTCAAATGAGTTTCACAGTGGTAGAATTTTGGATCGGCTCTCGATCTAGATTTGGTTGAGACCGGAGCCGGAGAAGGAGGAAAGAGCAGAGGGAGTCTACTTTTTCATTAGAGATAAAATGTTTTATACATTGATTACCCTCTCGCTTCTATTCTCTCTTCCTATTTAACGACAGCTACGGCCACACTGGGTGCACGCACGCACAAACTGTCGCCGATGGAAATCTCTTGCGAAGCATTTCATAGTCTTCCCATGTAGTCATCTCAGGTGGTAAGGAAGTCCACTGAATACTCACCTGCACATCAGCAGCATTGTCATGCTTCACCAAGCGACGCTCCAGCACAGCTTCAGGTTGAACAGCATCAGCAATCAGATCTGGTGGAATGGGCAGAGAAGTGTACACTGGAGTATGATCAGGAATAAAAGCCTTGAGTTGGGAATCCTGAAAACCAGGGTGAATCAAGCTGGTCGCTTGTAATTCCGTTTGTATGACACTGTGTCAATCTTGGACAACACCTTGAATGGACCATAGAACTTGTAAGCAAGTTTAGGATAAGGGCGACTTACCACAGTACTCTGAGCATAGGGTTGCAATTTGACAAAAACCATATCACCGACAGAGAACTCCCTGTCAGACTTCGGTGGCGATCAGCCATCACTTTCATATGAGCTTGAGCACGAGCCAATTGAGACTGAAGATGGGCACGAAACACATCACGTTCAATGAGCAGACCCAAAACGTCAAGATGAGTGGCTGCATCCAAATCAGGAACTTGGCCAATATTGGGTTCCATTCCATATAAAGCCTTAAAAGGGGGAACACCCAACAGCCCAATGATGAGTAGAATTATACCAAAATTCATCCAAAGGAAGCGAAGATGCCCATGGGCGAGGTGTATCATGTATGGCACAACGAAGATACATCTACAAGCGCTGATTTGTACTTTCAGTTTGGTCGTAGGGTGGTATACAGAACTCATCCACAATTTAGTCTGAAAGACCTGACGCCAAAAATTGGAGGTGAACACTCTGTCTCGGTCAGAAACAATGGTCACAGGAATACTATGCAGTTTAACCACATTTTTCATAAAAGCTTTGTCCACTTGAGGTGCTGTAAAGGTTGATTCATGGGAATGAAATGGCTATACTTGGTAAAACGGTCTACCACCATTAAGATGGAATTGTATCCCTGAGAAGTGGGCAGGACTTCCACAAAATCCATGGAAATATCTTTCCAAGCTACACTAGGGAAAGGTAAGGGACTGAGCAAGCCAGGTAACTTACAATGTTCATGTTTGGCTTGCTGACAGATTTGGCATTGTTTGACAAATTCCTCAATGCATTGTTTCATCCATGTCCAATAGAAGAGTTTCTTCAATCGCTGATAGGTGGCTTGAATGCCAATTGACCACCAATAGGTGTGGAATGAAAGGCCTAAATCAATTTGGTTTTCAACCCAGAATAAGCACCTACCCAGATTCGGCCATGATGCCTGATCAAACCTGCATTTGAGCTGATAACCAAGATGATCAGCTGGACTGATGGCCAACTGTTGAAGCAGCAACTGAGCCTGGGGATCCACTTCATAAGAATAAAAAAATTCCTGCAACCAAACTGGTTGGGCTGAAGAAACAGCTGAAAGTTGCAGTAAGTGGCCCACTCTGGACAAAGCATTTGCAGGAATGTTATCTATCCCTCTTTTATAATCAAACTTATATTGAAACCCAATCAATCTTGTCATGGCCTTTTTCTGCAAATCTAAACCCAACACCTGATCCTCACGATAGCACAGGCTATTGTGACATGTTTTGATGACAAAAGGGCCATTATGCAGATAAGGGCGCCCCTTCTCCACAGCCAACATAATGGCTACGAACCCCTTTTCATAAATAGAGAGTCTATGATTTTTTGGGCTCAAGGCTTTGCTCAAATAAGCAATGGGATGTCCTTTATGATTCAATACAACACCCACACTAGTATCACAAGCATCCGTCTCCAAACAGAAGGGCAAGTGGAAATCAAGCATAGCCAACACTGGAGTTGGAGACATAGTTGTTTTGAGGGCAGCAAATGTAAAGTCACTGTCTGCAATCCAATGGAAAGCCTTCTTCTTAAGCAAATTGGTCAATGGGTTAGCAATAATACTATAATGATGCACAACTTTCCTATAGTATCCAGTCAGGCCAAGAAATCCTCGGAGCTCAGTAACATTTGTAGGAGTAGGCCACTGCAACATGACAGCTGTCTAATCAGGGTCAGTGGAGGAGATAATGTGGCCTAAATTCATTTCTTACTCAACTTTGTCCAGCAAAACTGCATTTGCTTCTCTTAGAATATAGATGATGTTGTGCAAAGTAGCAAACACCAGCTCAAGATGTGTAACATGCTCAGATAAGGACTTGCTATACACCCAAATATCTCCATGAAAACCAAAACAAATTTCCTAAGAAATGGAGCAAAGATGGAGTTCATCGAGCATTGAAAAGTTGTTGGAGCATTAGTTAGCCCAAAGGGCATAACTCTGAACTGGTATTGACCATGATGTGTCTTAAAGGCAATTTTTGCTTCATCTTCAGGTACGATTCGAATTTGGTGATACCCAACTTTTAGGTCCAGCTTAGAGAAATGTGTGGTGCCAACCAATTTGTCCAGGAGTTCATCTACAATTGGCATTGAAAACTTGCTTTTGACTGTAGTGGCATTAAGCTTGCAATAATTGAAAGAGAATTTCTCTCCTAAGTGGTTTTGGTGGTGATGATAACATGTTATGATATCTAATCGTGCGCTAAGCATTTCAAACTTTATAAAGAACTTGGCACAAGATGATGAGTGGACCCTCAAGATGGAAAGAAGCGTAGCGATTTTAGCGCCTTTTTTGATTTGATTTGAGTCGTAGGACATCCGTACTATTAAAAGGGAATCCACAAGAGAAGATAATGGGTGAATCACTTTCACATACACAAACACATGATTTGCAACCACTAAAAAGCCTACCCAATTTGAGAGAGAAACAAAAATGAAATTCCCTGTTGAACTGTGTACTCTTGCTCTACAGGGGTTGGAAGTTCCGCCCCAACTTCCGTCTGAACCTCCGGGTGCTCTCGGTTAGGATTTAGGAAAATGCGGAACCTCCGTTCGTGAGCCGGAACTTCCGGTTATTCCTTGAATTACTGGAAATTCCGGCTCCGCATCGAAACTTCTGGTCCTATCTTTTCCAGTGCATAACGGTTCGATTTGGGGGACCCCATATAAATACCCCTTCGTCCCTAACATGTCTTTTGCCCAAGCTTCAAGCCAAGAACAACCCACTCTCTCTCAAAAACACCAAAAGTCAATTTCTTCTAGATCTCTCATAGAGCTCCCCCCTTGTTGATTCTTTGAGAATTGGAGGAGAAGAGCTAAATCTAGGGTTTCGCCAAGTCAAAAAGTCAATTTCCCTTGTTTGCTTTGTGGATTTTGTTTATCTTGGGTTTTTGGGAACCCTAGAAGGAAGCGGTTGCCTCGAACTCCTCCTTGGTGTGACGAGCTCAAGGATTGGATTGGGAGCCTCCAAGCTTTGTGGACTGGTGCCCCGGTCAAGTTTGTAAGGGTCCGGTTTTCGCCCTCAAGGAAGCCATTAGTGGGAGCTCACCTCACCTTTGTGGTGTTGTGAGAGGATAGTAGAGTGAGCCTTTCTGGCGCCTCTACCTTTGTGGTAGAGCACTCAACCAAACGGATGCGTACACCTCCCAAAAGGTGGAACTCCGGAGTCAAATCTTCGTCTCCCGTGTGGTATCAATTTCACCCCTTTACATTCTTGCAAGTTATATTGTTAGCTTGTTGCTTCGGTTATTGCACTGCATACTAGGGTTGCATTCGCTTTAGAGAATCTAGTGAACCCTTGGATTAAGTGTTTGTATCTTTCTTGAAAAGAAAAAGAAAAGTTTAAAATTTGTTAGTCGCCTATTCACTCCCCCCCCCCCTCTAGTCGACCATACCGATCATTCAATAAGTCACAGAAAAACGTCAGCTACCATCGATCCTTCTTCTTCGGTAAGTGGACATGAGAAGCAAAAGGGCTCATACTTGCTGTGACAATGCCAGCCTTGAGCATCGCAGTCACTTGGCGCTCAATCTCATCTTTCTGAAATGGGGCATACTTGTTTGGTCTGGAATTGACAGGTACAGTGCCAGGCAGCAAATGAATGTAGTGATCATACACTCTACTGGGAGGCAATGTCTGAGGATCTTGGAAAACGCCTACAAACTTGGTCAGTATAACCTGCATCTCAGCAGGAACAGGATGAGGAGACACGATCATATCTGACTCAAGCATGACAGTAGCCCAAATGTCATTCCCCTTATACCACTTCACCACTTGAGTTACAGAGACTTCTTGTAACTGATCAGGTACATCTGGAGTGATAATGCCTTGCAGTCGCACAGTTTTTTCATTCATCTGGAACTCCACCCATAATCTGGTCCCAATGACACAACATAGCTCCCCACTGTGCTAGCCAATCCATGCCTAAGATGGCATCATAACCTCCCAACTCCAAAACATGACAATCGTATTGAAATGTGTTGTTTTGGACGCACCAAGACAGGTTAGAAAATTTCTGATTGCAAGACAAGCAGACACCATTAGCTACCTTGACTTGAGTTGCAGGGATAGGAGTAGTAGGACATCCTAACTGATGAACCAACTGGGAATCAATGAAGCTGTGAGAACTATCAGAATCAAGTAAGAGTAACATGACTTTGTTGCCCACCAAGGCTCTCAAGCGAATTATCTTGGGATGATCAGCACCAGAAACAACATTAAGAAATACATGCATATCTTGATCCTCCTCCTGATCTTCCCCTTGAACAATGGCACCTAACACTTCATTAGACAAGATTTAAGCAGTCTGCATTGCTTTCACCTGAGGAAAAATAGGAATGTCACACTGATGCCCGTGGTGATATTTCTCCCCACACTTATAACATAAGCCATTTGGCACGCCGAAAATCCTTCAGCTGCTTTGCCTTCCGCATCTCTCCTTTGTCAAACTTGGCTCCTACATAAGCACGATTACCAGTGTTTGCTCGTGGTGCACAAGCCAATACAAGGGTCGAAGGAGCCAAGATACTTTCCTGAACTTAAGCATATAAAGCTGCTTGAGCAATAGTAACATGAAGCTGCACCTCTACTGCAGGTTTCAATTCATCTTTGAGCCCCAGAATGAATTGAGAGACTAAGATCAGACCACCAATAGTATCATCATACAAGCGAATCTGATAGACTAGGAGCTCAAACTGACGACGATATTCATCAACCGACGCCGTCTGACGAAGCTGAAGAAGCTCGCGAATCTTGTCCCACTGGGTATTGTTCTCAAACTCCTGTAACACCGCGGCGCTGAATTGGTCCCAATCATGCCACCCTGTAGTACGTTTATATGCCTGATACCAATGAGCCGCACTATCACGCAGATAAAATGGTGGCCGCCGCAACACGAAATACCGAAGGAATTTGATACATATTGAAGTAAGTGTTGCACTGATCTATCCAAATACTAGCATCGATACCATCAAAGTGTGGGAAATTCATCTTAGGGATCCAGTTCTGCTGATTACTGTTGGAGCGATTCGAGGACTCACAAACATCAATAGTCAGTGGGGTAGCAAGGGGAAATTGCACCTGTGGCCCAAGGGGCGGAGCACTGACTTGAAGTTGATTCACACGAGGAGGTGGTGGTGGAGGTGGTTGACCCGGTCCAGGCATCCCAAGTTGCTGACCCGCGCCAGGATTGGGAATAACGAGCACGGAGGGAGGCTTGCCCTTGATGATGTTGGTAGACAAATTCACCGCCGCCTTCTCCTGCTCTTGATGAACCCTACAAGGGAGTCTAGCGAGAGATCAACCTTCGTCTGTACCAGTGCGATATGCATCACCTGCTCCGACAAGGTTGTTGAGATCGCCGCGAAGCACGTCTCTAGGTCCTTCACCTGGCCCTCAAACTTGGTCGCGAGTGCCGCATGGATCCGCTCCTCCATACCCTCCATGGCATCGACGACTTGCCGAACCCCGTGTGAGTTGGTTTTGCCAGTGCCGTGGCGATGGCTCTGGTACCTCAGATCGGTATTAGAGCAGCAGAACGAATCCGCCACCAACCTCTCGTTGGATATTACAATCAGAGTCGAGCGAGAAGCGAGGGAAAATCGAGATGACTCTGACACCACATGTGATGTCCGGCACGGCTCTTGGTCTAGATTTGGTTGGGATCATGCTTTTTTCAGGAGACCCAAGGCCCACTCAACCCGGCACATTATCCTTCCACGGTGGTATGACACAATTTTTCAGGAAAATCATGCTTTTTTCAGGTGACGCAACCAAGCAACGGATGTGACGTAACCAAATAATCTCTGTCAATATTTTTTGTGTTGTCAATGCCCGTCGGATTCCAACATGTCATGGTATTCAATTCGTCTGAATCCAACAAGGCTTCGAATGTTCCAAGCTATCCAACCATTTTTCCAGCGAACACTCAAATGTCAAACTAGACATCCGTTTTCCTACAAACAAAATGACCAGACGAATTTGCACAAAAGAATTCATCAAAAATTGCGTGAGATGATGTTTTTCTACAGCACATGATCTCTACTTCGTTACACAGAAGCTGAGAAACTCACCACCACTACATGTAAGATTCAAAACCCATTTTGGTCTCTCTTCTAACACTATCCAAGTCACCTGTGGTGACACAAAGCAATTCGCATCTACTGAAATCCAGTATCATCCAAGCTACACGTGTCCAAAACTATGAGAAATCGAGTCCATCAGCACAATTCGAGGTATAGGCATTGAGGTACAATCGTCAGTCTTCTTGAGGCAGCCTGAGCAGTCGTTGCCCATCGTTGAGGTACAATCGTCAGTCTTCTTGAGGCAGCCTGAGCAGTCGTTGCCCATCGTAGATGTCAATCGTGAGGATGCACCGAGTATGCTACATATTTACGCACAAGGGAGGGCGTTCGCTAGATTAGAGCACTCCAAACAGAAGAATCGCCTTCCCCGCATCGAGCATGTACATCCTTGAGCCTGTCGACAGACTTGCATATGCCGCTGCAGCTCCAGTCAAAGGACGCGACGCAAACATTGCCGGCTTGCCCTTTCCACTCACAATCTGCAGAGATGTTAATGCACAATCAGGAGAGAGAGAAAAGTGTATTTAAGGGTATTTGAGTTGAGGAAAAAGGCAGACCTGGAGGAGTTCCACAGCACATGCTCCTTTCATCGATATGATTAACCTCTAGCCCAATAAACCACGACCCAAGTGATACATCTTCATTTGCATACTTGTGTAGGATATGCCTGACAAGATCATAAGCACTATTAGATTTTTCTTTATTTTGAATCCGGAGGTCCTTTACGAGATGACCATCCATGAAACATACTGATTGATTGAGACATAGGTCGCAAGATCTTTTGAGATGGCATATATCTGTCCAGTAGCATGACGAAAGTACTTATTCCCATCCTCCCCAAATTTCCAGGACTCAGGTTCATGGTACTTCAAATTCCTATATGCAAGTTGAATAAGGAAATTATAGTTTGTACCTCAAGCTAGCATTTAATTTCAAACAGTTTAGTTAACATTACTTGTCAGCAAGAACAGGCCCCGACTTCATGCAGCCGATATAAGTTCTTGGTTTCGATTTATGCCGCGCAAGGGTAGTGGCAAGCATTCCTGTTTTTGTCACATGCAGCATATCAATGAACAGAACTAAATTGGAACTTTTCAAATGAAGGCTGTAAAGTATAAGGGGGAAAAAATGAACCTAAGTTCACGTGCACATCGTCATCGACCTTGACGTAGAAGTCAGCATCCCAAATGCCCACAGCTGTGGAGAAAAATATTTTTGTCTTTGCTGAGAGTTCATGATACCCTTCAACATGGTCCTGGATGGTAAATGAACAGTGAGAGGTAAATTGGTCAGCTCACTATAGAAGAATGGTTCAGTGTCACAACAGCATTAAAGGGTGGATCCTTACGAGTCTAAGAAAGTCATGATGCTGTGCCTCTTCTGCATCTATAGCTTTGTCCAATATACTATTTGATGTAGCACTGCGCAATCACCAAAACGGTTAGAATTTATAACTGGTACCAAATTTTGAAGCAGAAAAAAAAGAAAACCGAAACCCGCATTCTATGGAAAGAGGCAGTGAACTGGATCAGGGTTGTTTCACTAAATCAGTGATTGCAACTTTGGGAGTTGAGGTGCTCTTCTGCTGGGCAAATGATCAAATCGCCTCTTAGCAGGAGGCCTTTTTGCATGTATTTGTGCAAAATTTGGTGGAAATTATTAATTATAGCTTATTTATAGATGCATGCAGTAATGCTATTGTGCTGTTCGTATCTGTCAGCAAGAAACCCATATTATCTACAGAGTACGGCACTAGAAACGTTAACAGAAGTTGATTCACTCTAAAGAAAAAGAGTGAAATACAGCCAAATGATATGACTACAACATCTGGGCACATAAAATGCAACAACAGAGACGACTGAAGAGTAAAGTGATCTGTGATAACAAGAGACATTTGTTTACCTATGGCCTATAGTGAAGCGTATGACTATCCCCTTTTGTTCTTCAAGCTGCAGCAGTTTTTCACCTATGTGCAGGAAGAGCTTTAGTAGAAAGAAAATTGTTGACAAAGATAAGTTTTGGAATCTAATAACAGTGTAAGAAATAGTACAGTGGTGGTTATTATAAAAGTTATAGTCGACACAACACATGAATAAACAAGTAATTATAATACGCATTTACATAATGAACAAATTTTTCGCTACAAGAAAATTTCAGCAATTTAGAGCTTTTTCGCCCCATCTTAGGCTTATTTCACAAAGTAGTTCTGCGCTAAAAAAGAAGGTATAGAGAGAGATATTATATAATCACTCCCTCCAGAAATGTAAGGCGCATATTTATAGGTGAAGTCAAAGTTTTAAAACTTTGTACACAAGTACTTGCAAAAATATATGTATTGGGCATGCAAGAGTTATCATTCCATTTGTCTTCCAATATTATTTCTTTTTATTTTTCTTTTCGCATGCTACAAGCAAAAATTACAGGCAAAATCGTGTACTGGAGACTGTAAAAAGTCCAACAAGCTTTACATTTCAGCATGGACTATCTTGTAAATGCCCCCCATCTTAGTTTATAAGGCATCCACGTATTTTGAGATTCAACTTTGACCGTCAGTTAGACCAATAATAAACTCCTTCTGTTCCAAAATATAAGGCATATATTTTATCCGAAGTCAAACTTTCTAAAATTTGACCACATCTACATTGCCAAATCAAGATCAGTGGATCCATCATGAAATATGTTTTCACAGCGTATTGATTTGGCATAGTAGATGTTAATATCTTTTGCTATATGCTTGGTGATGGTACACATAATTTATACGCCTTAATATTTTGGAACGGATGGAATATGAGTTACATCTAAAAGTTATACCGTTGAACACTTCTTTGAATACAAATCCTACTGGATGTGACACATAACCCACATTTTCTCGTCAAAATGATGGTCAAAATTGAATCTCGAAATGACTTAGAAACTGACAGAGGGAGTACTATGTAAACTCCTAAAAGTTTATAGCCAAGCATAGACTAAGGATCTCTATAAAATTATTAATTCCATAAGCTACCCATGTTGCCCACTAGCTTCGATTGGAGTAGCGAATAGAAGTATAAGGCTAACATAGCTTGCCCTTTCAACATAACTTGGTTTTATGATTGTAATTTTTTTCAGTGAAATGTGCTTCATCATGAGTGTGTGCCATCAAACAGTCCCAAATTTATTCAACCATGATATGCTAGCAACACCATGGTGACTACAAAATTTAAACAGTCAAGTTATACCGGGACATGCCAATTTTCCAAAACACGGATATGTGGATACGTTTGAGCACTTAAAACAAATAAAGAATAATTTAATATAAACCTGAAATTGTGAAATGTTGAAATGAAGTTCAAGTTCAGCATACAAGCACAACAAAACAAAGTAGCAGACATGTCTACTTAACTACTTGTTATACTGTTATACAACATAGCAAGTGACTGGAGACTCTAGAGTAGCTACTCAAGGTACCCATTCCACAATACTTGCATTTTGATTTAGTATTTTCTCCCCCTGTTCGAGCTTTCTCTAAAATAGTAACATGGTCCTATAATGAAGCCCTGATGTTGGTACATCTCTCTCTCTTTGAGTTGGGATACGTATTGAAGTGTCTCATAGGTACCCGAAAAGTGTCCCATATGTCTCATATGCATATGTATCCACTGAGTATCCATCTTTATAAATCTTTATATTTTTTGTTTATTCAATATTTCAATCGATACTCCAGGGCTACGTATCGAAGTACATCGGATATGCAACCTAAGTGAAGTATCCATGTTTTCGAGATCCAAGATGCTGAATTTCTGCTAAGTATGTGGTACGAAACAAAAACCAGAGAGAACTAACTAATAAGATAATCAACATTCAAATTCACTAAGAACAAACATGCTATTATCCATCTATGTTAACAATAACAGTATAACCAACCTTGAGGCATCCATGTCTCCCGGACTGAATCTCGGCGCTTCCGACTGCTGAATGCAGTGTTAACTCCAACCACCACAAATGCCTTTTTCCTCGGTTGGCTATTTTCTGAAGTTACTGGCACACCAGAGTGGAGCAGTTCTAGTGTGCTACGCTTTGCTGCAAGCTCCATCTGCAGCGTTGAGATTGACTTATCCAACAATCTAACAGCAAAAACAATCCCAAGCACGTAAATTTCAGATACAAAAATTCAAACACAGTTGAACTAATATATTGAACACTGCCTGGGGTGAAATGAACTTACTGTATGGCTTCGTGGGTCCTGGTTACCTCTCCCATTATATCCTTGTCTGCCCCATGCTTCTGCAACCCATTGTATGATGAAAAGTTCAAGCCAAAAATAGTATACAAACGGATGGCAAAATCATAGGTATTAATTGAATTCGGAATCCCACCCTCTTTGTATTGCAATCCTCTGACACGAGTTGCAACTCCTGATCCTGCCTCCTGCGTTGAGACATGATGTGGTTACTGGTATCTGGTGCTGTCCAGAAGCTGTAAAAGCACCGGAAGGGGTTCGTCAAGAAATGCCAAAGAGGCGAAAAGAAACCAAGAATAGGCATTTCAACTTCAAAATGCATAATTAAGTCCTTTTGAGACCAAGAACCAAAATTGTCTTGCACTTTGTTATTTCATCAGTTTCAGCTCCTCGACTATCCGAAGAGCAACTGAATCAATGAACTTTCATCTTAAATCCCAATAAGCTTTTGGCTAAGTTTCTGTCCAAGTAAAACCTGCCCAACGCAACTGCTCCCGCAAGTAAAATATAGCCTGGAGTTCGTTAAAGATTTTCTTTTCTTTGGGGAACAACCATTAATTCCAACGACACAAGAACAGGTAGGTACTTAATTCAAATGCAAGCTTTAATGTACTCCATTGCGAGAAGCGCTCGTGCTAGCACGCTACCCAAATCAAAATTCAACTAAATAAATACTACAAGCTTTTCATGATAGATCTCAGACGGGCGTTTCACGAAAACAAGCTCATCGGGGATGGCAGATCAATCCAGTCTTTCTTGGATTTACAGAATAAATTCTTCGCACGCAAAATGCAGCGGTTCACCCTGTCGAAGAAGATACAGGAAAAAACGGGAAAAAAAACATGCACCAGTCCCCATCAAAATGCGATCCCCCGTGTTCTAAAAAAGAAAATGCGAGCTTTCCACCAACCCAGATCGCCATGAGCACAGAAGAGGAAAGAACAAAGAGAAAGAGACACATTAAAATCCAATCTCCCTCCAAATTAAATCTCTGCACGCCAAAGAATTCAAAGCACCCAGCAGCATGCCATTGGTTAGGGTCAGGATAAAACAAGACTTTTTTGTCAACTGCAAATCTCAAGTGGTCAAATACAGAAGGAAATCGCGCCAGCCGCCATTAAACCAAGCCATTCCCCACCAAGAAAAACTCGAAGGAGAGATAGAAGCGGTGGGCGAGATCCAAGGAGTCCCGCCGAGAGAAAGAGAGGGAGGGAGCGAGACCAACCGGCTCGTGAAGAGCATGCCGAGGCCGAAGCTGAAAACGCAGAGCAGCAGCAGCCTCCACCTCGCCGAGGACCTCCGCTCCATCGCCGCGCCCTTCCCCTTCATCGTCTCTTCCTCGCGCCGGACCAATCAGCCTCGCCGTTGAATCTCGCCCTGGAGCAAACCTGAGTCTTCCTAGCTACAGCTTCCTCGAGCCAGCGAAAGGGAAGATTCGAGCCTCCGCGCGCAGCTAGGCCGAGCTCGCGCAGAGATTCGTGGGGGAGGAGGCAGGGCTTCGATGACGGCGGCGGGGAGCCGACCGGAGGATGAGGAGGGAGATGGTCGAGCTGGCCGAGTTTGTTTTCGCTGTCTGAAATTCTGAAATGCACCGCGTGAGATGGGCGGCCTCTTTCGTTGGTTTTCCCTTGCAGCTTTTAAAATCGATTCTCATTTTTTTTCCTTCCCGAAAAGATAGACGCGCTATTTCTCTTCTTTATCATCGTGTTATTTTACGGGGAAAAGAGATTCCGTTGCTCGTCAAAGCTCTTTTAGAACTCTTTTACGGTACACTTAACTGGATATGAACTGACCATTTTTTTGGATCTGATGGTCTAAACCCATCTATGCTGCTTAGTGACGGCGACAAAATCGTGAGCAGTATACCAGATAAAGGAAGCACATTGGCTCACGAGACAAATAACTTCCGCCCCTAAACCATGTGTTCTATTGCCGTCGCCGCCGGCAATCTGCAACTTCAGCACTCCCCCTTGATGGCTGTGGTGAAAGGCGATGAGATTGGTGCGGGCGTGCGGCAGGAGACGAGACGGCGGCACCGCCAGCGGGTGGCTAACCCTAGATCATGCGTGTTCGGCTCATACTCTAAAGAGATGGGTGCGGCAGCAGAGGTTCCTAATTATTAGGTGAACAGAGGTGCCTCGGGTAAAAGCGAAAAAAACTAACATCACTTATCCACCAAAGGATTTAACATGCAGGTGCAATCGAGTGCTTCATTCAATATACTAGAAGCTTAATTACGATGCTCTTTGATTATCATACTTGAAGATTGTGTGTTATTAGATCAATCTTGTCAGCCGATCAACTACCGGGGGCTTTTTATTTCTCCATCGCAAGACGAGACCACGCGATTGAACATCACACATGGATGCTAAGTTGCTAACTGGAGATCGACAGGACACATTAGCGTCAGATGACGACTGGCGCCACAGGCGAGCGGTAGCGACGTACGCTACGACGACAAGTGGTTGCCGGACTGGCTCGAAGGAATTAAACTCACACGCAGAGGAAAGACATCGTTGATGTCGGTGGCAGGATCCGACCATGGTAGAACGGAGTTCGTTCAGATCGAGTGTTTGGGCATGAACCGAACAAATCTATCGAACCCGAGAATTGTAGACTTAATTATCCTTTGAAAAGAAGTCTAATTACTTTAGAAATCAACGGTCAGATCAAGCTTATACTGCCTCCTCTCTAACAGCAGTATAAGGATACCGTAAAAAAGCTCGTCTTCTAACATCATGTTGGCCAGCTACAAGCTAGTACTAGAGTACTTGATTCTGTGCTCTGTTTTTATTCATTTATTATTATACTGGATATTCCAAAAAATTACCACAGCATGTACCGAGAATATATCTCAGGACGTGTAGAAAGAAAGAGAGAAAAAACAAATTTCAAAACTGACAGAATATTGGATGCGCACTCTTAGACAAATGTGCTTGAGAGTTGCTTTGAAAAATGGCCGAACTAGTTTTCTTCAATGCAAGAGTAAAACGGCAGAATTATTGCAAACCGCTGCTTAATGGGATCACTTGGGCCATGGTGTCGACCAAATTTGGTCAGGCACGCACATCGCTCACTCACGGATACGATGCAACGGGTGAACAAATTTTCGCCCTCCCCACCAGCTATAAAAACCGCATTAAGAAGGAAACGGAAGGCACGCTTTAAAGTTTAAACTCCCTATCTCTTTTCTTTTTTATTTTAAAATTCAAAAACTCGCGGTCACTATCTACAAAAGAAGACATGGGAGTCAAGACAGTTGAGACTTTTTCCCCTTTGTGGCTGAAGGAGATTTCTTATGCAATAAACTAGGCTTTGGTTCTTTGATTATGCCGCCGTCGTGGGTTGAGAGTTGAGACTTGAGAGAGAGGGAATTATTAATAGCTGATGATGGTTAGTAGGCGGGAAGAACCAGGGCCCAACCGCCGGCCAGCGGTAACGTGCCATCTCGTGGTTAGCAACATCTTGTCCGCGTGGAATGGAGTTGGCACCCGTTGCCCCATACCCACATTGGCATTTGGCAATTTGGTTCATTGGTTGGTTGGAATGAACTCGACGTGACACGGACGCACGAATGGAATTTGCCTCGGCTCCGTAAACAAAACAGTCACCGTTAATTGAGCTTGGTGTGAGACGTACTCCGTACGTTAATTAGGGCTGCAAGCGATTAGGATAGTACTAGTACCGAAAAAGACTTGCGGCGGCTGCCAGCTCGTGTGGCAACAACAACGGCGCCATGCGGAACAGGATGTCGGCATGGCCTAAGTTTGTCGCCCGCCCGCCAATGATTCTTCTTAAGTTTGTCCGTGCGGTGTTCTTCTTGCTATGCAGCGGTGTGATCCAAGTCGCTGTGTTGGCTGGTGACGATGCTGCCTCGAGAAAAGCAGTTGCGCTACGCGGCGATCTCCTGCTTGTCGTTGGAATCCAAGTTGCCTTCTCTTCGGCACGGCGCCATGTTGTGACTCTTCTTTTTTGGATTGTTCTTGTTGAACAACGAGAGATTGGCGCAACATGTGTACAGCAACATTGTTACATGCGGGATTTTCTTTTTCTCTTTTGCAATAATTGGACGCTCCAGGATCGGTTGGATGAGTGAGATCGGATGGCCGAGGAGCGACAATTTTTCTGGGTTGGCCGCCCATCATGCCTAGTCCTAGTGTGCCCAAAAAGGAACACACTAAAATTTGTCAACCTTTGATTTTGTAGCACAGGGTGCAAACACCTCCTGGTATTACTCCAGTTTACCCAGGCCGTGACTAGATCCAGCCATCAAAGCCAGACTCCCAATTCCTTCCCAAGATTCTCCCTAGACCCACACCGGTGCTCATACAACATATGGCATATCGTGTGATATTCAAGTTTAAGATTGACCATATTAGGTCCAAACATTCGATAGGAATATAGTTCGGTAAGTAGCAACTCAGAAAATAAAGCTACAGAATGTCGACTAAGGTCGTTAGGTGGCTGAACACATACTTTTTGCTCTTCTGTTTAGAAAAAATGCACCTCTGTTCCTCCGTCCTAGACTACTTACTATATTCACACGGTGAAGGTGTTGACAGGTAGAGTGACTTGACTTGGAAGCGCCAGGAAGACATGCACTTCGTAATTACGCAAGGAGTTCTTTGCACACACGCGACTGAGGCTAGTCTTCAAATAAAACAAGAATGTGCAGAACAGAATGGAAGAGTTGTTGTACGACTGAAACGAATTTTTTTTTTTGAAGAGCTGCAAATTTGTGCAGGAAAAAAGGGCAGCCAAGTAATCTACAGAAAAAAAAAGAAACTAAAAACCGATAATCACATGAGTGGCACCCTAGCTTTTGCTTGAGAAATGGCCGCCCAGGTAACCGGCTTTTCCAGTGAAACTTGCTCTCTTAATTAATGGACTGTACTCTGCATAGTACCACAGGCAACGTTGAGCAATAAAACAGTAGATACCAGTATACATCATGACTTAAACAGGACAATTGTTCCTTGTCCCTCCGGACGTGTAAAGCAAGGCAAAGAAAATTGTCCCTATCACACAAAGTTGGGTCCACACGTGCCCTACTGGGTCGAGCACTCAAGCAGCATAAACTTAAGAACCTTCGCATACACCTGTACGTCCGACAACTGGAATGCACCGGGTAAAGGAAATTACAACGAGGCCTATCTATGTGTACAGCAACCGGGGCTTTGACCAATCCCACAAGTTGAAGGGGAAAGATGAACCGTCCATCCTGACTAGACACCCTACACTGGCACTTAGGTTGGGCAATGAACAGATGATGATTGTGGTATAATAGCCTACTTGTCAGCTGTCACACCACAATCTTCTAACTCGCGACCTTGCAATTCTGAATAACTGACGTCCCTAGTTAAAAAAATCAGACTTGCAGAGGATAACATCTCAACTGCTTAAGAGTAACAACAGTATAAATGATTTGTCTACTGCTATTGAAAGTGTAAAGTTTGCAAGTTGTTAGTACTATTTATCTTATCATCTGTGGAAGTTTCTTAACTCAAGGACAACAGCTTTGGAAGTAACCTAAGCAGTTTGGTCGGCGTTATATTTACAGAGATTCAGAAATCTGGGCAAAAATAAATTGAACCACGATACAGTTCATATTACATATTCCGAAAGCATGCTTATATTCGCTTCACCTCCACGGTCCTCAGTATTTCCAGCGACCAGCGCTTACTTGTTACATCAATCTTCAAAACGGCAAGTCCAGAACATCAATCCACTGAAAGGTATATCATAATATTATATGAGATAGGAGGAAGAGTGCGAGGGAATGACTAATAACAATGTATTAGAGTAGACCTGAATAGCACAAAAACAGTTTGTAGGACACCAGCAATGCCAGTCCATGTAGATGGGCCTGTATCCGTAAGAGCATCTTGGACCAAAAAACCAACAGACGCAGCCAAGGAAACAAAGGACACCACATAAGAAATGAAAAGCCAGAGTTTCAACCTGCAATCCAATATGCATCACTTCAATTTCATTGTAATACAGTAGGCACTGAATGGCAGATGGAAGTCATCGCGATTTACGTCAAAACTGCAAGGAGGTTATAAAGATACAGCAGATAAGAATCCTTTTGGGGAAACATCCTGGTCTGCCATACTGGTTTCTGAATGACAGGGTTGAGAATCAAGTTGGACACTTTATAATTTGTGCAGTCATAATGACTAAGACTGCCCTCATATTCTGTTAGTTTCTCTGGCACAACGATTGCCAGTATCATATAGATGGTTCCGTACAAAGCTGCCTAGCATAATGGTAGAATTACTAGATTGGCACCTCACCTGATTGAGCATGGGGTTGCGATCCTAATTTTTTTTAACACTATTCTTTTTGTGACAGATGATATTGAAGAAGCTAGGAACTTGAAATTTGTGTTATATTTCTTTCAATCAGTGTCAGGTCAGAAAATTAAGATTCAGAAAAGTGAGGTAATTATTGTGTTGAATGATGAGACAAAAAATACAGGAATATGCAGAGATGTTCAAATGTCAGAAAGGGAAATGGCCCATTAAATACTTGAGGATGCCAGTAAGTGCTGATAGGATAAATGAGATTTCTTTGGAAGATAAGATCAGTTGGTACAACAAGCATTCAGTAAGGTAACTCTTCCACCAAGGGGAAGATTCCTACTTTTCCATCCATCTCTGGAAGGCAATGGTCCTGACAGGTACTTTAGACATCTCTCGAAGGCAAAACTACTGCTAAAAATAAGATTTCGTTGTGGTTAATCTGGCACAATGCTATAGCTATTAAGGATAACATTGAAAAAATAGATTTAGTTCGAAGATACCACTTGTAGATTCTTCTCTGAGCAGGAAAGTATTCAACACGGGTTTGCTGCCGCTAAATACACACGGTGGGTTATAAGTATGGCCATATGAGCTGGCACTAGAACTGGGTGCTTTACTAGTTTACCCAGTATTTGTGGTGATTACCTAAGGTGGCGCATATGAGTAGAAATTTGCAAATAATTGGGCTTTCGGCTGTATGCTGGGCTACCTGGAAGGTCAGGAATCGAGTTTGTTTCGAGGAAAAACATGATAAGATTGCCGCCTGAAATAACCTGCTATCCTTGTTCTTTCATGAAATACTGGGCAGGTTTACAATCTGGGAACAAAGAGGAGCTTCTATGAGCTGGTGCAGCAAGGATTCAACAGGAAACAATGTGTCATCATGAATAGCAGGCAGTGAAGGATGGAAGGAGAATTGGGCAAAGCCACAATATGATGCTGACAAAAACTGATTCGCTGTTTGGGATTAGCGCTCGAGGCCCTTTGTGCCGTTGTCATGGCTTAGCTTTACCTTTTGAGCTGATTGAACTGTTTATAATACTAGACCTTAGCATGTATACCTGTTAGCCTGTGGCCGCAGGAATGTGAAAACTTACATGGCGGTGGGGGTGGGTGTCATTGATGTTCTATGGAACCCGCTGCAAGGTTGTATGGGAAAAAAAGATGGTTCCTTACAAAAGGTTTCATGCAAATGGTTCTCTAAAAGAAATATCAGGTAGATGGTTGAGTCAATCCCATCTTGTTCTGATGAGAAATTCCATCATTCTACGTTGACCGGTTTTCATTGCTTCTACCCACGAAAACGGTGCCTTAAGATTGTTTTTCATGCTTCATTACTTATTTCTGTTTCTAACGTTTTGACAGCGAAACTCAAATTTACAGAAGGTACGTTCTGTCCCATCGTCTTACATTATTGCCATTCTTAGCATTTATCTCTTTGAATTCCTGAACCAAGTAACAGAAATGTGTTCTAGTTTGTCCTAAAAGAAGTGAGCTTTGATGTGTCCTTCAATTTGAATAACAAATCTAAAGGAACAATGCTTGTTCTACCATACCAGGTGGTTATAAGATGTAGTGCTGCACGTTGCTACCTTACGGAGAGTTAGATAATTACATGTTGCGCGGAAAGTAACTGCATCCTAACTAGCCCTATTGAGCACTACATTTACGAAATTAAACTGCTAAACCACTACGAAAATTCAAAACCCAGCTGAAAATGCCCTCACCTCCACTCGGAATCGTCGTAGGGCGAGTAGTAGTTGTCGTTGATGTCCTCCGTCTTAACGCAGTTGAACATGAGTGCGGCGAACGAAGCGAATAACCCTAAATGAACACCCAAACCCAACACCACATACCGGGTTACAAACAATCTGAGAGGAAGAGAGGTTCGTAGGGGGGCAACGGGCGAAGATTGGGGGAGGGCGTTACCGGGGAGGTAGTGGAAGAAAGGGACGGTTGCGGCACTGCAGACGACGGCGTCGACCCAGAACCACCAGCCGGCGCCGAATACGGCGCCCGCCGCGCCAGGGCCCATGGTTACCCACGCCGCCGCGAGGTTGTTGTTATCCATCGCGTCGCAGGGCCGCGTGCTGGCCTCCTCCTCCTCCGGTCGCCTTCTCCGATGCCGGCCAGGGGTAACGAGGAGCTGCGAGTTTTGTCGATTAGTCCGTGGAAATGTTTGCAATTTCGCATTTTATTTAGCCCAAGTCTTCAGCCTGAAGACGACTACCAGGTTTCCCTTTTAACAGATTGGTCCTTCTGAGTCTGAGGACGAACCTGATGAACCTTCGTGAGGCGTCAGTTGTTCAAATACTGCACGGAGTATAAGTTTTTGGTATAAATCACAGCAATTCCATGTTTAAAGCACACGAACCTCATACGAGACTGAATTGAACTAGTGAGATTTGCGTAGGATTTCCATACTATGCCCTCGATTTCCTCAGAAAACAGAGACAAAATGATAACCCCCTTTGTTAACTTACATACTACCTCTGGCCAACAAAGGAAGTCTTAACTTTGACTAAATTTGAATGTATTTATACATTAAGTCATGTCTAGATACATTCAAATTTTGACAAACTTGAGACATCTTTTGTTGGACGGAGGGAGTACTAAGCTTTTCAACATCTTTTGATATAACTAATTTTCTATAGGTTCGATTTTGTAGCTATGAATGTATTGCAAAAGAAAGTTGCGGTGAGAGTTTAACTTCAGGAAACATAGTAATCCAACAAGCTACAAACACTTGAGGCTCCCAGGAAGATCTCTGGAATGTGACAATGTGAAATAGATCAGGATAGCATGCTTTTCTTAGATGTGCCAATATGAGGGAGAGTAAAGTACACCCGCGGTCATTGTATTTGAGCCGTATTCTCAGTTTAGTCACTGTATTTTGGAAAACAAAAGATACGGTCACTGAACTTGACGAAATATCCCATGTACGGTCACCATCACGAGATTCATGTGTATTTGTACGTCTCGGTTGACACATAGGCGTGGTTTTTTTGCATTTCGGTCCTTCTGACAAGGGGGCCCCACCAAATTTCGCCCACTACTTCCACGGCCACGACACCCAAATCCTTGCCTCCTTCTCTGTGAGAAATGCGGCTGCCACGGTTGAGCTGCCGAGATTACCGAGACACTCAAGGCCAGCGCGCTCCCATCCCGTCGGCTGTGTCCATCACCTCACCGGAACACCCGCACTACCTGTTGCTGGACATGATGTGCGAACTCAACATGTTCCACAAGCTGGAGCCCGACACGCTGAGAGCCGTCGCACAGGTCGAGCACGGAATTGTTCTCACGAGGCCACGAATTAATCGACGGGAAGGCGTACATGGAGTGGCTCAACACGAAGCCGACGCAGCCCGTGGTGTACGTATCATTCGGAACCGTCGTTTCAATGAGAAAGACGCAGGAAGCGGCTCAGCCTCGAGGCCACCGGCCGGCCGTACCTGTGGGTGGCACGCAACGGTGCTGATCACGACGGCGCGCAAGGGATGATGATGGAGTGGTGCGACCAGGTGAAGGTGTTGTTGCACCCGGTGGCGGGCTGCTTCGTGACGCACTGCGGGTGGAGCTAGACGGTCGACACTGTCACCAGCGGCGTGCCAATGATGGTACGTGTCCGTGCTGCAGTGTACGGACCAACCAACGGTGGAGCGGCTGCTGGAGACGCGCATGGCATGGGTGTCGGCGTGCGCGCCCGGGTGGACGGCGAGCTCCAGAAGTGCGTGGAGATGATCATGGGAGATGGAGACGTCACGTCGGTGATCTGAGCTCAGGCGGATGGCTGGATGAGCTCTGATGTGCCGTAAACGACGACGCATGAGATCTCTACTTATTGTATTTTATAGTTCAGAAGAGATTAACAAACTGCACATTAACTTTGGGGATATCATCACACGAGAAGGCCATGATGTTGGCTTCTGTTTTTTCTCTGACGACAAAGACGAACTGTTTGGCTATTGTTTTCCGACAAGGGCCGGAATGCAAAAACGCCACGCCCGTGTCAACCGAGACGTACAAATACGTATGAATCTCGTAACGGTGACCGTATGTGGAATATTTCTTCGAGTCCAGTGACCGTATTTTCCGGTTTCCAAAATACAGTGACTAAACTGAGAATACGGCTCAAATATAGTGACTGCGAGTGCATTTTACTCTACGAGGGATAAGCAATCATATGAGTAGTATTTTCCCCAGGGTTTCATTTCATCCAGAATTTCAGAGTTGATCTCAAACCTGGAACAAAGCTAACAAATAAACAAATGAACCAGAAAATGGACCTGTGCTAGAATGCTGGGAGGAAATGCAGGCATTCCAACAATGCCCGACACTCTGGATATACACCATACAAATTCATAAGAAAAACATATGAAGCTCCCTCATATCTCCAGGAACAGCGACAAGACTCCTGATTTGCATATCAAACAAAGCATCTACCCACCACAGAATACTACTTGCTAGGTGGTTTCGATTTAGAAGGCCGGTGATCCTCAAGAGTCTCCACAATTGCTCCCACTACGAGATCTCCTCTCTCTAAGACGCGCTCCAGTGTCTCAACCTTCTGGAGTAGCTGTTCAGCATTCGTATTCGCGCTGCTCAGCAGCTTATCTGAAGTCTTCAACGCCCTGCACAGCTGGAGTTTGAGGAAAACAGAATGGGGAGCAAAATTGTTAGTGACGAGTTGTAGTAGATAGCCACAGCATACCGTGCATTGAAAAACAAAAGGGAAAGCAAGAGCCACACCTTCAGCATCAAGGAAGGCCATGAAGGGTCATTCTCCCGTAACGATTTCATCAAGTTGTCATAGTCTTCCTGGTTGATGATTAGCAGGCACAAATCAATTACATTCCTGATTTATGATGAACAGGCACAAACCAATTATGTTCCTGATTGATGATGAACAAAAAAGCATTCTTTTATGGCCTCTTGCTGAACTAGTAAGCACTGAATTCTAGGGTTAAGTAAAACAACAGACATGAATAAAGTCAGCAACTCAACCGTCTGTCCTGCTTTGACACAATTGACGAAGTAACCTTCGCAAGATATAAAATCTGAACCTAAATTACATGAGACAACGTTAAATAATCCACCAACCTAAGATCGTGCACTTTTTCGTGTCCTATATCAATCTACTATGACAGTTACATCCTTCACCTCGAACAATTCAGCATACCACGGGCCACTCATGAGAACAAATAAATTACTGGAGGCAATATTTGGGAACTGGATTCCAAGGAACACGAGTGTGACGGGCGAATCAACGCGAAATCGAGAACGGGGAGGAGGAAGAGGAAGGGGGGAAGGGAGCCCTCACCCCGAAGAGCCGGTGCAGGTCGGACGGGTCGGCTTCCTCCAGGTTCTGCGCCGCCAACGGGGAGGAAGGGACGGACGCATCGCCTCCGCCTTCTAGGTGGTCGCTGCCTCCGTCGACGGCGAGGTCGCTGAGGAGATCGCTGACGGTGAGCAACGGGCCTCCGACTCCCCGCATCGCCTCTGCTTTCGTCTCTCCTCCTGGACCTGGCTGGAGCCAATTCAGCTAACGGCGTGGTGGGCTCAGCTGGGTTAGCACTTAGCAGTAGTCATATAACTTTGGAAGTGGAACTAAGTGGGCCTCATTTCGGCGCTTACCAGCCCACTTGCATGTCTCCCAGATCTGGCGCGCACACGGCCCACACCAAAAAGAAAAGGCACCCCGCGGGCTACCCGCTCCCCACTGCGCCCTTCCTCTTCTTCCTCCTTTGGCCTTTGCCGACCCCCTCCCTCTTCTCCCTCCTCTCCCCTTTTCTTCCTCTTCTGGTCCTCTAACTCTTCTTCCTGTTGTTTGTGTGTTCAATTGATCCAATTTTGGAATGAGTATTGTGTGTTAAGTTGATCCAATTTTGGAATGAGCAATGCCTATTTGCGTGTTCAATTGATCCAATTTTGATAGATGGCAGCCAATTTCTAGAATTGATAGGTAATTGTATTTCTGGAATAAGTGATGCTTAACTGCCACTGCGAAAATTCCGGATTTTAGTTTTTTGTTCAGCGGTTCACCCAATCAACCAAAAATGAAAAATGGTTTGAACCACTTAGTCAAATTCAAGCAAACAGACACGAAATCGGGTTCGCCCCACTCAGATGACCAAACACGAAACCGGTTTGACCCGTCCAGCGTGTCCGCCCAACCACACACACCCTAAAAGAGTAGTTCCGCCCTAAAAAACGCATTTTAACCCGGAAGCATGTCATACCAAGATTGCAACATGTGAAAATCCGATTTTATTAACTCAAGATCTTCACTGTACATCTCTGCAGAATTTCACGACAGGCTGCTTAATTCCAAACCTCAATCGTCATTTCCTACTATTACAATACACGTTCGTTTTAGCATTTGCAGAGAGCCAGAGGCCATTCGTTTCCACAGCATGACCGCAATCTTTGATTCAGACGACACTAGCTCTTGGTCACTTGATGTCTCCAGGTTGAAGTGGAGATTACTCCTGCGGTTCCTCCTGCCTGCAAGGTGAATGCAATCCGCTGCTGTGACCTCAGTATCGTTTTCACGGTTTGCAACTAAGTAGTTACACCATACACACGCAATTAAGGAGATCTTGTTTCGTTAGTTTAGGGCTCTTTGAAGGCTGAACTGTACATTTACGGAATTAAACCCAGAAGATATCATGAGAGTTTTATCAGTATATACTCAGCAGCTCCAAATCAACATTGTATTTTCCTGCAGTAGATGGGTGGATATATAACTTACTCGGGTGAGGTGTACTTGGTAATTGTGGCGATGATCCTCTCCTTATCCCTGGTGGCGAACGACTCCACCAAGACGGCGTCCTTGTAGAAATGGAACAGCGGAACCACCTTGATGCGCAGCCGCTCTGCCACCTCCGACTGCTCGTCGTACTCGTCGATAACCTGCATGAGCACTTAATTTTGTTAATTTATATGCAAATTTACCAACCAATTCGTGGCCCGGGAACAATGGCGTGTGTCGTGTTGGATGTAACAGACGTTGTGCTTGAGGAAGATGACGGGGGAGCCGTGGTCGCCGGAGCCCTTGCAGAGCTTCATGAAGCCCTGCTCGATGTACTTGCAGCTGCCGCACGACGGCCGGAAGAAGTCCACAACCACCAGCGCGCCCGTCGCCCTCGACCGCTCCAGGAAGCGGGTGAACTCCTCGTCCGTCTTGAACTCCGTCACGCACTCCACCGGGCAGACCTCGTCGTCCTCCTCCACGGGAGGCAGGCCCGGCAGCGACCCGTTCGTGCTCCCCCGCTGCTCGCCTTCGCTGCTGCTCTCCGTCGGCGCGGAGGCGTAGATCTGGCGGCGGCGGAGGCGGAGTGGGGCTCGTGGGAAAGGGTTGGTGCTACTGGTGTAGGGCGCGAAGGAGCGGCCGGAGGTGGTTGCGGGGAGGAGAAGGGAGAGGGAGGAGGGGAGGGGAAGGAAGGAGGCGATCATGGCTGCATTGTGGTTGTGTCTTGAGGCGCTGTGGATATTGCGGGTGATTAATTTTCTTTTGTTTTTGTGACACGCAAGTCCATTTTCTCGTGTAGCTTGTGAGAAAAGGAATAAGATTCACATTTGTGGCTGGGATTGGTTTGCCAGGTTGGTGAGTCTTTGATCTTTTTCGTTGTCCTTTTGCACAAAAATTGGACACGATATTTCTACTTTGCGCCAACAAAAATTTGGAGGTTTTTTCCTCCAAATTGGTAATTTACATCCTAGAAAATCCGTGTTCCACCTTGAGATTTTTTTACTCGGTAAGTTTTGCCAAGCGCCCATATACAGGCCCGTATCAGATTACATCAAGCTACGCTCTGTTATTTCTGCCGATTAATGAATTTCCATGCATAGAACCGCACTTCAGAAATTCTAGGGCAGATGGAGATTATTATGACTCATAAGTTCTATTGAAAATAGGATTTGTGGTGATAGTAATGAATTACCATGCATAGAACTGCACTTGAAATTCCAGTTAACAATTTTTTTTCTTTCCTCCAATATAGATCAACGACGACGGACACTAGCAAGACTCTGTACATGAAAGCGGCGAATTTAGCGGGCCACCTACCTACCGACGTGTTTTCCGCCATCCATTGCACCACCAAGATTCGCACAAAGATCTCGGGTTCCACAAGATATTTTCACTGGGAGCTAGCCACCCGTATCTCTCTCTCTCTCTCTCTCTCTCTCTCTCTCTCTCTCGTGTGGCTCTGGCTCCCTCTGCGCCAGCGAGTCGCTGCCCCTGAATCCGTCCGGTGTCACCTCCCTTAGCAAGCGCCTGTCCTCTCTGCAAGAGCCGTCACCGCCGCTTCTCGAGGCCGGGCACGTTGTCGCTTCCGGGCCAGATCCAACCGCGCGCTGCCCCTCCTCTTTCTTTCTGCCGCCCCTCCTCTTTCTTGCCGCCGCCCCTCCTCCTGCTCCAGATCTCCTTCCTATGCACCGCACTCCTCCCTCGTGTGTGGCAGCGGTGGAGAGCTACCCGGGACGGCGAGATTCCCGGGCGATACTGCCAGATCCGCACGCCGGGATCCACCGCCTACCCTCCTCCACAAGAGTCATCGCCACTGCTTCTCGGGGTTGGGCACGCCCTCGCTTCCAGGCCAGATCCAGCCGCGCACCGCCCCTCCACCAGCATCAAATCTTTTTTCTCTGCTGCCGGAATCAGGTCCCCGCTCCTGCTGTGCCCGGATCCGGGCTTCCCCGACCCCTCGGCCCTGTCTCCGCCGGATCTCGGTAAGTTTTTCTTCTCCTTCTCCTTCTCTCTTGGTTTCTTCTTTTCATGCTTTCTCTCTCTCTCTGTAACATGGTGGCGATCCCTTGCTCCTAACTCGTGCAGGTGACCCCTGCTTCCTCCTCATGCGCAGCGCACCTCCCTGCCTCAACCTGTGCCATGGATGGCGCCGGATCCGGCCGCCATCGGCGTTGTCGAGTTTGATTTGTGTTGTGTAAAAGTCTGCTCAGAAATTTGTATTCTCATTGACAGGCCCGTATATTGATAGGAGCGAGGTGTGCGATGGTTCAGGGCCTCCAATTTTTTAGGGCCCCCTAATCTTGCCTTAATATTAATTGCAATCCTTAATTACAACAGAAAAAGAAAAAATCGTTAAACAGAAAAAAGGAAAAGGCCCATAAGGAAAAGGCTAAAGACTGCTTCTGTTCACGTTAGCCGCATGACGTCTCGTCTACCATCAGCCTATCTCCAATTTTCCAATCTCCATTGATCGTTCATACAGCCTGTAGGGACACAGTCACCGGCGTGTGATTTCCTCTATCGTCGCTTTGCTGCTAATTGAGCAATCCATAATCCACATCACAGCATCGATGGTACTTTCGCGTTCATGACTGTATCGTGCAACCACAAAAAATGTTTTCCTACGTACCATAAGAACTATATGTTAAAGTAATATAGCTAAGTTTTTTTGTTAGAGGGGAAGTAATATAATTAAGTGCAATATATTTTGGTTATGCAACATTTTTCTAATTTTAGGGCCTCATTTTACGTTTCGTTCTAGGGCCTCAAATTTCTAGATACGGACCTGCTCATTGATATCTCATTGGTGTACAATTGATTTTGTCCCATACCATTCGAATTTCGAACAGAAATCGTTGATATTTGTGTATGCCATTGAACTTTCATTGATCTATCGTTGAGATTTTGTTACCATGGATTATTTCAATGGTATAGCAAAAAAAATTGATATAGTATGCACAATTCAATGACATTTTAATGAAACAATGCTTTGTTGATTGAATACCGAGCAGAATACAAAGTGGGGTGCAGCTGAACTCTAATACTTGCCACAGCCTAATTGGAGGACCGACGCCGGTATGTACCGGGCACGGTAAAAAGACACTTGGCCTATGTGCATCTCTTGATACAAATTTAATTGACAATTAGTAACAGTAGCCACAGCCCAGAAGACGCAATGGAGAAATAGATGCGTCATGTTTGAAAGATTCTGTACATTGCACGCAAGGACGAAGATGTCTTGCTGATGAATCACAGGCCATAGCTGTAATTAGAATTTACTTCCGTATATGCTAATTACAAAGGAGTTAGGGGAGACTGGACTTCAAGAGGGGTGAGTATTTCGACCATAATTCAAGGCCCGACTGAAAAAAAACTCACCTAGTCCTATCGAGAATTACAACGCCCTTTTCTGTTCATCAGAGCTCTATGCGATCAGAAATTCACATTGTAGTTTGAGCTAAGATATGTCAACATGTCATGTCATTCTTCACTGGTGAACTTTCGACCTGTATGTGCCACCGAAGCCAAATGATCCGGGAAAACTGACGAGCAAAAAGCTTGTTGTCCATTTAAAGACAGGGCATGCTTGCCACTTCATATGGCATGTAGGCTAGTCAACAGTAACCACCTCCTCAATGGTAAGTTCAAATTCCAATGTTAGATCAAAACTCCCAGACAGTCCATGTGATCAAGGAAGTGCCAAAACAATGCAAAATGCTGCAAAAATCATTGTCTCTTGGGGTTGAGGCATTGTAAGGTCGGTAGCTCCCTGATATCTTTAGCCCGTTTTTTTAAGCAAGATAACTCTAACCTTGGTGACTATTCACTTGACCCGCTATTTCTCGATGACGAATCTGCGGTAAATTAAGAATATATAAGAAAAATATTTTGATGGTAAACAACAAGTAAAACAACCCTGCAAACAAGACCTCGTGAACGGCGCTTTCCCTCCATGGCTTCTTTCTTTTCCTGACAACTCTGGCAAAGGAATGGACCGTCCCAACGACGCAAGTTCCCAGGTTGGGATGAATCTTCGTGTACGGATATCCCTTGATTTGGCTTTAACTCTACTTGACAAATAGCACATATGAAGAGTTTGAACATATTCCGAACTGGGTATTCAGAATCCAACCTGCAGTCAAGACAAACAAAATCTGAACAAGTCTTGATGTAGCAAAAAGATAATGCAATTTTGTTTCTTGTAAAGAGGATGTGAATGAGCAAGTTCAGGTAGATCATTTCCAAATACTCAAAACATGACCCCAAAAAAATGTTGTTTGAACAAGTTGTGGGCTCAGTTTGTGCCAATTTTAACTCTATCTAACCTTCCTCATGATGTGCATCTCTATAAATTACTTAATCCAGAATTCATAAAATGGTACGAGTTTCATGTTTCTACCCTTAGCTAATTCCAGGTTCCTAAGAAGGCCCATCCATGAGTTGTCTAGACAAAGAATGCCCACTTTAATTGGTTTCCGCATTTTAGGAACAATCACTTTGATAGTTGATGATTTGTTGGAAGCCTTCAATGATACTCCCACCGTTCCTTTTTATAAGATGTTTTAGCTTTGTCTGAAGTCAAACTTCTTAAAGTTTGACCAAGTTTTCTTTTTGCGGTGGTTTTGATTTTTTTTTTTTTGCGGTGGTAAAGTTTGACCAAGTTTAAAGAAAAATCTAAAAACATCTACACTCTAAATTAGTTATATTAAATCCATCATGATATATATGTTCATAGTATACTTATTTCTAGTACATTTTTCTATAAACTCGCATTAGAACATCTTATAAAAAAGAACAGAGGGGGTATTATATAATCATAACTGAATTGTTCAACTCTTTGCTCCTTTAGTTATCAAAATGGATTATAGAACTAACCGTCTGGAAAGAAATGCGCATTCATCCTCAAATATTTCTTCCACAATGTCTGGGTCCATATATTCTCTATCTGAATGAGATGATGAATCAGAACATGTTTTCTTGCGAAACATATTTTTGAAAACACCCATTCCTGGTTGCCTTTTGGGAGGTGCCATAGCTAGGTTGCCTTTCTCTGGTACTAAGTCCACGACAATACAAGTGGTATCGTCCCTCAGTCCCTTTGAATGTACTGCTTCCTGAAAAAGTTGGAATGTGTAAAGAGTATCATGAGAGAGAGAGAGATAGAGAGAGAGAAATTGAGAGAGGACAGAGAAAGTTGTACTTTAACAATTTTCTCAGCTGCAGCCTCAGGAGGAAGTCCTCGTGAACAGTTCAAAGCCACTTCTGCAGTCAAGGCATCCCAAACACCATCGCTTGCAATAATAAGTCGGCCTCCAGCAGTAGATAGCTACACATGTTAAGAACACATATTACTATTTTCGTAATTATGAGATCAAATTAACATGTCAAATCTGTGAAAACATGTCATTGGGGATGATTTTCTAGAGGTAGGGGGAGAGAGGGAGAGAAAGTATAGGTCTAAAGTTGTCAATGAACTCTAAACAAGGTAACTTGTAACTTGTGTGAACCAGGAAACTATACCCATAAATTTGATCATATGGGAAGGAAATAGTTTCCATGCCAAAAAAATCAGATAGCAATACAAAATCTGGGCAAGAGGCATGGAAAAGGGGGGAAATAAATTTCAAAGCAACACCACTTCTTGTACTCCCTCCGTTTTTTTATGTGGCGTCTATTATTTTGCACGAATATTAATGTGGACGTAATGATCTCGATCTGAGGAACAAGTCTGGTCGCACGCACGTCTCACGGATGGAAACTGCCCACATGCAACGGCAGGTCTCTCACTTGGAATTAGCTGCATGCAACAGCCGGCGCTAATTTCAGTTAGCAAACGCGCGGACGAGCGGCTGCGCGTGCATGCGGATCACGCGGACAGGGGGACGGCCGGTTCGCGCCTTACATTTGGAAAGAAGGCAGAAAAAAATACGCGCCCTATATAAAAAAACGGAGGGAGTAGTACTGAATCTGATATTATTTTACTGACGTAGTTAAATTGTTGGCTTCAGCATTCAGGTAAATCTGTAATTAAGTACTCCCTCCATCCCATATTGAGTACATGCGTATCTAGACAAAGTTGCGACACTTAATATGGAACAGAGGGAGTACTCTATATTTTACAGGACATACCTTTACTTGCTTCACAAGAGGAACAGGAACGATAAATTGACCCACATCCTGATCTCCGATTGACCTTGATAGGCACAAACCCCCAGGCCAACATCTAAGGGGGCCAATCTGTAAGTACAAGAAAAGATGCATTAGCAAGTGAAAAAACAGAAACTAATAAGAACATTTAGCAAAATTTATCAATAAAACAAAAAATAGGAAATGCCCTTTCCTTATATTGCCACCTACATTGGACACTAGTCCTACCCTACTACCACTGCCATTGAGACTCTAAAATATACTCTCTACGTTTTCTTATGTAAGACGCTGACACATTCCAAGGCGATTATGGGTGCCTTACATTCCAGGACAGAGAGAGAACTAGTCAAGGTTTTGGAAATCAACATTCAACAGCTCATGTAGCATACATTTTAAATTAAGTTCAAGGAGTTTAGAACTAAGGATTAATGTAAAATAATAGACGATTGCTCAGGATACCAAAAGGCAATACATGACCAACATGTCCAATTAGAATGCTAGATATGCTTTGTGGTCAATATTGAACCGCATCCATTACATTCCAGCATCACATGAACTAATGTCACCAAATACTGCATGGCTTTGCAGTCCTGAAGAACATCTTAAAGGCACGGCACCATAAATGCAAAACCTTCATAGACACGAGATGAGTATCCCATGTGATAAACCGAAGCAATAAAAAGAGGCACGGCAATGAATCTCAAAACAAGATAATTAACTTTAGTGGGGGGGGGGGGGGGGATCAACCTCAGCACCACCAACAACATTTAGCTTTCCAACATCACCACCAGCTTCTATAACACGATCAACTCTGCACATCAAAATCAAGTGACAGATAAGTTGTTGCCATGAGAGAAGTGAGGAGACACATGTCAGGAGCAAACAATCTTACTCCTCTTTACTGGCATCGAATCGATGATCAGCAGATAAATGGTAAATTGAGCCTTCAGCTTCTAATACACAGCGTGAATCACCAACAGATGCAACGGTAACGAATAATCCATCTATTATGACAAATGTCACAGTAGTTCCTGAAGATCGTGCTGTAACGAGATATAGACATATCAGGCTCAGCTCTACCAAGTAGCAGCTTTAAATATGTTAAATGGATCGACTAGTGGAAAATGATGGATGGTCATAGAACTCTATGGTGAAAACATAGGGAAGGTCATACTATCTACTGAGACATTTAACTTTGGATGATGCTAGTAAATTTACAAATGGGCTACTCCAAATATATCATTTAATCAGCAACCAAAAGGAAAGGAATAATCAGCATCAAAGTAAATGTATGTAAGGTTCCCCGTTTCCGATATTTTCCAGAGACCGGTCATAAGATCTCCTTGCACTGGTTCTGATGACATGTTAATCATCTTTTATTTTTTTGTAAATTAACTCAGAATACTAGAGGATTAGCCAGAGTTGCTATAGTTGGCCGACGCACCTTTTGTTTGGAAATCTTTATCAGTTTTGACAAATGCTGCAACCATGGCCCTTGGAAGTGCAGCAAGCCAGTCCTCCCTGTTGAGATCAGCAGGGAGCGCACTCAAGATGTTGTTCAAGAGATTCTCCTTAGTATAAATAGCGGCTCCACTCCCATTGTGCCCATCAAACAACTGAAATGAAAGGACAGGGCTGAAAAATTGTTTCTAGTAAAAACTCTCCGTCAAAATAATTAAACTACAAAAATTCATCAAAAAATGTATAGAACCAGTAATTTGTCCTATAGCTGGCAGATAGCAGTCCAGTATCACATAATTCCACTGGACACGTGCAAGTATTCAATTGTTCAGACTACAAATTACCCTTGTGAAACTAGTATCCATTATGTCATCGTCAACCATAGAGGGTCACCGTCTCAATCTCCAAGACTCCAATCTATGTCCAACAGGAGACGCACCAAAATCTGACGGTGCCTCCAAACGAAATCCACAGAATGCGGTACCGATAGAGCCCAAACAAAACCGACCTAGCCTGACATTCTAGGCACGCATCGGCACCGAACCCGATCGCGCGTCACCGCCCCTTAGAATTAACTATAGACCAGGCCAGGAGTCGATCCACGTGACGCATGGCGCTGCCGGATCGGGCACGCAGAAACGAAGAAAACCGCACACGAGTACGACGACTGTAGGAGGGTGGGGGAAGCTTACGCCGAACGCAGAGAAGGAGGAGGACGGGACGCCGGGGTGGCGCTCGCATTCGGGCTTGAGGAAGGTGAAGTCCTCGCCCTTCTTGGCCTGGCTGAAGAGGCCGTGCTGGAGCTCCGGGCGCTCGGCGGCGGTCCTCTCGCTGACCACCTCCCGCCGAAGCAGCACGGCGAGTGGCACGGTGGAGCCCCCGGCCCCGGCCGTGCTGCCGCCGCCGCTGCCGCCGCCCACGGACCCCGTCGCCGACTTGGACCGCGTGGACATCCCCCTCCCCTACCACCACCGCCGCGCCGATCCGCTATAGGGGCGCGCGCGGTTCCCAATTCCTCCCGTCCCTCCCGTATTGGTGCGGTGCCTTTTTTGGGAGAGGAGGGAGAGGAGAGGAGGGGAGGGAGAGGTGGTGGTGTGAGGAGGAGGCAGGAGGAGGGAGGGAGGAGGAGGGAGGATGTCACATGGGGGCAGTAGCAGTACAGAACGCGGAAATCCAGCCCGCCACGCGCATTCCGGCAAAAGTAGGCAAAGGAACGATGTGGGCATGTTCGGACTTCGGATTTAGGGTTGAGACTTGAGTTGAGACAACCCGGTTGGCAGTGGGCCCTAGCCTAGTAGCGATCCTGGACTCCTCAGGCTTTATCGTCACGGAGAAATGGTGTATTTCTGGATTTATTTGGCCGGGATTTTCAACCTGTTTCCTTCACGCGCACTAGAGATTTGGTTTGGCCACTCATGTCTATTCTCGAACAAAATGGATGCGGCTATGCAGCGGCATGTTAAACCTTTTCTTAAAGGTCATCCGGCCCACTTTATTGATCCTAAAAAATAGTTGGGCTTGTCTAGTGAGTGTGTGCCTAATTTTTGGTATAAAAAGTGTTCCTCCTCTTGTCCGAACCAATCATGCGTGGTTTTCTAGACAGCACGTGTTATCCTGCTTGGTCGTTGTGGTCCCACTTGAACCAAGCAAATTCTTTTTTTATTTTACATCTCCGCGACCTTCTCTTCTCTACGAGAACACGCCACCTACTCACGTCTAGGAGATCTGGTTCCTCTTCTGTTCTATTAGAACTCTACACATCCAACAAAAATTATTGTGTAGAACCTCAAGAGTAGATATTTTTATCATCACTATTAGATTAAAAAATCCAAAAAAGTAATTCTTAACATTAAAACTACATCTAAAATTTGAAGAAAGTAATACTTAACATGTAAACTACATCTAAAATTTGAAGTAATTCTTAACATGAAAACTACATTTGCTTAACTCAAAACGTAACTTTCATAGACTGAAAATACATTCAACAAAATCATAAAGTAACTCTGAACTAGAATTTACATGATGCATGAGCACAACTCAAATCCAACAAAGAGACAAAAAGCCGGAGCCGGAGATGCAGAGAAGAAGGTGCGTGAGTGGTTGCCGGTGCAAATCGGGCCTTGCAACCGCCGGATCCGGCCTCACTAGCAGCAGCCCGCCGGATCTGGCCATATGTATATGAGCTCTCCTTTGTGCTTGACGAGGTCTCCTGATTAGGTGCGGAGGCCTTCGAGCAGCCAGCAGTGGGGTGGGTCGAGCAGGAGCCCACAGCGGCGGCCGTCGAGCATCAGGGGGCAGGGATGGCCTTCGAGTAACATGTAGTAGGGGGCGGGAGAGGAGGCCGTGGAGCAGCAGTAGCGAGAGAGCCAGAGGCCAGGAGATTTTGGCGCAGGGATGGAGCTAGGGGTGAGGAGAGTCAGCGGGTCGGACGAAGTCAGACCGGTGGTACCCGGGCGTCCATCTCCTTCCATGACGACACCGCTCACCGGAGCGTCTCGAGGTCTGCGGCTTTGCAGGTCCAGTTCAAGGACTGGCTGCCATGGACTTGGAAGTGGAGAACACAGGCATGGAGCAGGAGGAAGAAGCTGCCCATCTCCGTCCAGACGCAGCGACGCTCGAGATCTTGGCATTGGGGCCGGGGGTGAGGAGGAGAGAGGAGGAAGGAGGCTGGGTACGTGCATCGGGGGAGGAGTTGCAGATGGCAGAGAGATTAGAGGGGAATGGGTGGTGACGTCGACAAGGCCCATGTTGAGGCTTTGTGTTTAGGGAGAGCGACATGCGCGTGTGTTGGCGATCCCGTCGGCTAACAAGGACACAGAGGACACAGTTTTACCCAGGTTCGGGGCCCTCCGAAGGTAATACCCCTACGTCCTGCTTGTCTGATCTGGTATTGATGGAGAGATTTACATGGTTGCCGCTGAGGTTAGGGTGCGCAGATGAGATCTGACGAGTGCGTCTAGGCGGCTTTTATACTAGATTGGTTCTCTCAGGGGAGAGAGTTGTGAGTTGTCCTCCTTGGCTCCCCCTCCTGATCCTTTATATATGCAGGAGGCCAAGTCTCGGGTGGAATCCAAGTCGGTTACAATAGAGAAATATATTATGTTTAAGCTTCTTTGTCTTGAACCGCAAGATTAGGCATCAGGACTTCTGGAGTCGTAGTAGGCTCACGAGTGGGCTTCATGCTGGGTCATAGTAAGTATACCAAAGATGAGGACCCGAGTGGTCATAACCACGTCAGGTGGAGGAGAGAGCGGAGCGCCTGTGGATAAGATTCACCAAGGAGGAGCAGTCGGGACTGTAATTGGATGGGGAACAGAACGCAAGGACGTGGTCGAGAAGGAAGCTAGCCGCCCGATCCCATCGAACGACGTAGGGGTGTGCGCACTGCGGATGACAAGATCGTGCGTGGGAAGAAAAAAGAATCAACAAACATAGTTATATGCTTGATCATCGAAGAAAAAATAAATTTATGGATCATTGTCCCAAATATATGATGGATGAGAAGATAAACTATACCTAGCTATCTCATGCGCCACCATGTTGCCTCCCGATGACAATACTCAAACGAAACAGAGGTAAAACTCGGCTGATGCTAAAATCTTGCAGTCATAGAAGGTTGTCGTGCCTGAAGTAGCAAAAACCTATCACCAAACATTGTATCAATTATCTGCACATTGTCGGACTGGATAATGAACATGCTACATCCAACATGTGGCAAGTGTGATTTGTTTGGATTGTAGCCATCGGAGTTTGCCAAAAAATTGGCAAAACTGATGGCTTCTATTTGGTTTGTAGACAAATGACTTGCCAAATATTTGACAATTTACATTGAATAGAGTTTGGTTTGGTTCCAAGTTAAGTTCCATGACAAGCCAACACTGTTAGATGCATGATATTCATATACATCGACAAATGAAATTCACATAACATTCAGATAGGGGAAGAACACTTCAGATCATGCATGCAAAATTTATATAATCAGGAAAAAAGAAAGGAAAAGCATACTTCAGATCTTTTAACAGAAACCTACATCTGTGTGATCTAAAAACACAAGCAGGAGGATACAAATCGGTCATACAATCCATCCATCTAGCAAAAGTAGCTCGGACGTGCAATGTGTACCATCGGGAGAATACCAGTCACATGCGTGAACCACCGATTTGGTAAATAATACGTCGGATCTGGCAAAGGAAACTTAATTTCAAGTGCATCTTGACCTAAAAGAACCAACAACAAGTGAAATCACTACACAAGAAAAAGGAAATCACCTGATTCCAGCGTTCATCCTGAGCCAGGATCGAACTCTCCATGAGATTCATAGTTGCATTACTTATAGCTTTCTTATTCGTAGACAAAGCGGATTCAGAATTGTCTTTCTTTCCAAGGAAAACTTGTATCCCTGCGCTTCAGATCATTAGCCTGGAGTTTGCCACCAGCAGTATAGCCAACCCTACCCTATCACATCGATCCCACAAGCCTCTTATCATTCTCGTTCGCTCGTGGCGGGGGAGTAAGTCAATTCCGTTGGGGAGAGGAGGAGGAAAGGCGTAGCGGCCGCCGGAGCATAGCTGGTTGGGGGCGTCGGAACCTAACGGTCAACCTTTGAAGCCGTGCTTGTCGATCTTGGAACCCACAGACCGGACGCCCATCCGGATGCATGGCACTCTTCGCTTTGGCTGTGTGAAAGCGAAACCGAGAAGAGAAAGGGAAATAGATTGGTGTGCTCGCACGGGCTGCCAATATTTTGGCAGACCATTTCCGCGCTGTCTCCTCACTCGGAAGTTGCCGAAAATTACGTGGGCGTGCGAGCATGGTGGACCTGGCGTGCCAAAATCGGTTCCAATCCAAAAGCATGCCAAAATACGAGGGCTTGCCAAATTTTTTGGTAAGGCTACCATTGGTAACCATCCAAACTGTAGGGTTGCAAGTGGGAGCCCACCTAAGCCCCACTTCTAGTTCATTTGGAATTTGCTAGTTCAAAATCTTGACTCAAAATTTGAACTAAGATTGAAAGATTGCACTAGAAGTGGGACTTAAGGGCATCTCTAAAGGAACCCCCAAATCCTCCACATTTATCCAAATCTGTCCATACGGGAGCCGGGTCCATGAGCAAAATACACAACCAATGAGAATTCTCATTTGTGCAAAACTCATCCAAATCTTGTTCATTTATCTTCTTGGCCCACATGTGTAAATGAAGGTTATCATTGGACAACTTGATATTTTGCTCATCCCCATTTGTCCAAAGACCCTTTTTTTTACGGCAAAATATCTCTCTATTGATTGGTAATAAAGGTTACATCCTCGGTGAGGAGAGATACAATGCAAGCAGGAGGGAATCATACCAAGAATTATAGGGTTGATACTTAGCTACGCGAGCCAGTTCATTGTCCGAATATTACAATCTGTTCTGCTGCTAACGTTATCCCCTCCTTTCTTCCCTCGATCGATCCGCCAGGGGATGACGTGCGTTATGGAGTATAGGAAGGCTTCTTTCATGTACATGAATTGCATAGGATGAGCCCACAATCCCATCACATTTATTGAGAGAGCCCTTTTTTGGCCCAAGTTCGTACTGTTCAACCTGGAGGACCAAAGCTACCTTTTCTCACCAGCGACGTTGCTTTGGTTTGAAATGGCCCATGTCAGAGGTGAGCTAACTTTTTGGTCTCCACTTTTTTTTCCAAACCGCTGGCCCATGTTCTAAAAGGGCCAAATAGTCAACAATGAGCTGTTAGTTTTTGAACCGGTCCAGCTCTTACGTGGGCGGGATTTAATGAGAACTGTAGACATGTCTGTTATGTACTACTAGTAATTGTCAGTTTCGATAAAATTCACTATTGCTAGTTTAATTTCAATCAGTCCGGTACGTGTTATCTACGAACCATTTAATTCACTTGAGGCCCACCTCGCGGCTGCGGATCGGTGCTATCATTGACGTTCAAACAATTTCGAAGAGGTCCAACAGAAACATGGACGAAATAGTCTTCTGGCACAGCAAGGATTTGGGCCATTTTCGATAAGCATGGCCGACCTGAGATGGCCCAGGACGCCTCTGCCTACCCATTCAAACTGGTCCAGCTGAAGACCCGGAAATGGCCCAGTATATGTACTGTTCTATACTGATGGCCCACCTGACAAGACTGGAATGGGACGGATCAACGATCCATGATACCGTCCGTAGTAGGAGACGGGACCAGAAAATCCTTGTTGGGCTCCCCCTTGCAACGACCAAACAGCCCCTTCTTCCTCCTCGCTCGAGCGCCGCCACCCATCCCGCTGCCGAGTGCCCGAGCCCCCTAGCTCGTCTTCCTCCTCGCGCGAGCGCCTCCACCGCAGGTTGATCTCCCCTTCGATTCTCTCGCTTCCGACCTTTTCTCCTCCCATCACCCCACGAACGGATTCCGCCCTTTAGCTCCCCGTTTCATAATCTTCCCCAATCCGTAACTGAGGCAAAAATCAAGGTAGGGCGGTCCGCCCGTGGCCAAAACGAGAGCAAAATTTGGTGAAGGTGGGGATGGAGACCTGGAACCAATCGTTTGGCACATCCTATAAGATCAGGTTAGTCCATATCCTTAAGAATCTCCACACCTCGGAGGTCAAAATCTACTCAGACGCGTCGAGGGAGTTCATCGAGCTATTGAACGGCGAGTCTGGTGGTGAGGTGCTGCGCGAGTACGTGCAGCAGTCTCCGCGGCTCGTGGAGCTGGTGGAGGCATGGAGGTTGCACCGGGAGAAGCCTGGGATGGCGTACATACTTTCGCTCTTTGCCACTGTCCTGGGCCACCCTGGCGGTAAGTCGCGGCAGCATGCATTGTCAAAGAAGAGCTTGGACGGAGTTGCTAGGACGATACTGGAGGATAAGGAGAAGATGGGGGATGTGTACCTGGAGCTGAACAGTGGTGAGTTCCGGCGGCAGAATGCTGTGCTGGATTTGCTTGCTGCAATTGTCCGGCGTGGTGGGGGGTTGGCATCAGAAGTTGCCAACAGCTTTGATTTTAAGATGGCTGTTCTGCCGCAACTAGCAGGGATACAGAAGAAGAAAGGGGGCAGGGATGGGAGGAACCAGAAAAAGGGTGCTAATTTTGGGTCTACAAGGCGGTCACTTGTTGGGTTTGCCATGTCATTCCTGGAGGTTGGGAACCCGAAGCTGCTAAGATGGGTCCTTCAACAGAGGGAGCTTTACTCAGGGGTGCTACGAGGGATTGGAGAAGATGACGCCGAGACTGTTGTGTATGTCCTCTCAACATTGCGGGATAATGTTTTGATAGAGGAGTCACTTGTCCCACCAGGGCTGCGGAGTGTCCTTTTTGGAAGTGCCACATTGGAACAGCTGAGCTTGCTAGCAGGGAATTTAGATTCCGGGGAAGCTGCTGACATTGCTCATGAAGTGTTAGTCATGGTGTGCACTGATCCAAAAAATGGATTAATGCCATCCTCACACTTGAGAGGTAACGAGAAACGTTTGCTGGATCTTATGAAGAAGTTGAAAGCTACTGAGTCTGTTCACCACAAGAATTTGTTGCTGACTGTTGTGAGTAAGAGGCTTTTTCTTTGTTCGGCATACATGAATGAGTTCCCTTACAATATTGAACCACGGTCATCTCCCTCATGGTTAGTTCTTTGAGCACCTTTATGTAATTGGTTTTCAGAGTAAAGTACGCTTTGTCAGTCTAATTGCTCTTTTGCAGGTTTGCTGCCATCTCCTTAGCAGCGGATATAATATCTTCAGCAAAATGTGATAGCATATTTCATAGTCTTTTGTCACATGATCTGATATCTGCCGATGATGAACAAGTCCAGGTAGTTCTGAAGTGCATTGTGCCCCATGTGTGTTCTCGAGCCATGATAAACAGGGGATTGCTGCATTCTGATCATCTCGTGAAACATGGTTCTCTGAGGCTTGTATTTGAGTCAGTGAACCTATTATGTTATGTTATTGAAGCAATCAATGGAGTGGTATCAAGTGCGAGATTGACATCAGAATTCATTGGCTCAACAAAAGTAGAAGTCAGAACTAACAGTTTCCCAGGATTAAATTGTTCCGCTGCAACAGATGCATCCTTGGTAGATACGATTCATCAGAGAGATGAAATGCGTGTCAAGAGGTGGATATCTCTGAGAGAATACATTCTAGATGAAGTGCGTGGAGCTATCCCTGATCCACAGGTCCTTCTTAAGCTACTCTCTTCTGCCAGTCAAAAACATCAAGATTGTTCTCAGAGTAGACCAAAGACAAACAATCAGCTTTATGAGCCTCCTCCAAAGAAACAGAGACGTTGTGCTACTGATGATGATGCTGATATTATTATTGGCGGGATTGATATTGAGCAGGATGAGGATGAATCTGACTTGGCAAATGATCATGTTACCACTTTGTGTGAGATATGGGGCTTAGATAAGCTAGATCCGGAGATGTGTGCTTTAGAAGTGGTAGACAATGTTTTCCACTCGAAGTTGCTTGATGTTCTCCGGCTCTATTTGGTATGTGCAGTTGTATTTTATTACTCTTTATCTACACCATTTAATATTTTCTTGTGGACTTCTTTGTCCCACTGTCCCTGGCTTTTGTTTATTATCTGTGAATACTTTGTTTAAGATTATGGAGTTTCTTTGCAACTTATATTCTTAATATTCTGATATTTTAATTCTGTGTGCTGATTATCTTCATTTTGTCTTTCAGAGGGCAATGCCCAGTTCGTTTGATGGATCATTTGACTTCTTTAGGGTTATACCACCTAATCTGTTGGACCTGTCCAAGGATGAGCAACAGTGCTTATTATCTCTTTTGTCTGAGTATGCAGGGCAATGTGAGGGACATTGGGATCCAGAGAGAGTTCCAGAATCAATGTACAAGCATTTGCAACCACTGATTGACATCATGTTGCATTCACAAGTTAAGAGCATCCGTGATCAAGCTTACATTTTAGTTAAAGCTGCTCTAGCAAGTTCTGGAGCGTTTGATCAGAACTCCGCTGAGATTGATGCATGGTTGGTTTTCCTGCCGGGTTATGAAGCTAAATGTTGTGGAGAGAGCCCAGGAGTCAGATCATCTAATAAACTGTCACACGTTGTGATCCCTTTCCTTTGCGATGCTGTTTCAATGGTTGGGAACAATTTGTACAAATACCAAGAGCACATGCGGAAATTTATCTCGAAATCAGGCCAGTTTAAAGGTACTATTTTCTTTGGAGACATGAAGGAGCGAAATTCTTTTTCACTTCATTTCATGCTGTCTAACTTGTCTTCTTATCTAACACTTGCTGGGTTGCTTGGTTGTTCGGTTCCATTTAGTCTGATATGATGCCAGATAAATGCAGTGCTAAACAATATGGAAGATGGACAGTTGATTTTCAATAAATTCATATGCATCACCTGAAACACAGCATAACTATCACATTTCTACATTTGAGGCTATATAGTCTTCCTTCTTCCTATCATCTGATCATTGTTATCATCAGATTAGTTGAAATACTTGGCTACTTTTCTGGCAGCTATTTGTTTTTACTATGCACTAGTATGTTGAACCAACATCATTTTAACTCAAGTCCAGTCAGATCTTTTTGCTCAGACTTATGTACTTCATTCTGAAATGCGCGATCACTCTTTAACACTTCATTATTATAAATGTTTTACTTTGTTGACCTCTCCTTTGACATTAAGTTATCTAGTCTTCATGTGATACTTCTTTTTATGTCTTCATGGGATCGAGTTCATTCACTCTTTCATATTCTCACCTTTTATTGTGGTTTGTAGGCTATTCTCCAGCTTTCAGTCCTCTGATTGTTTGTGTTCTTCAGAAATGCCTTAGGCTACTCGACTCGGAGTCTGGAGGTATGAAATTACATGAGAAATCCACAATTTCATTATATGTGTGCAACACAATCTACCTTATTCTGCAATCCCAGGTAAATCATTTATATTCTCTAATACTCTATTCCCTATTTACCCTAAGTGCACGATCAACTGACTGATCCAATGATGATCAAATAGGTAGACGGGCAATTACTTCTTGATCTTATCGGTGCCATTCTAAATGAGAGATTTGATAAATTTTCATCAGAAGAAATACACTCCAGGATTTATTTTGCTGAATGGAGACCATTGGTAGATTTGCTGCATATCTCGAGGAGTTTCTCGGACCAACGAAGTTTGAGTTTCTTGGACACCAGGGAACTGTCTTCTGAACTTCATTCAAATTCTTTGTCCTCTGTAACTAGAAAGGTTCAAGAGATGTTAAGTCAGCCAAACACTAATTTGCCAGACGATGTGGCGACAGCATTCTTATTTTCAATCCTGTGCGCACCTCTAGAGGATATTATCCGTAGCTTTCCAGATATTATTGATGTCATGAAAACACAGTTTCCTTCTCATTTACAATTCTTGTCATCGGTTCTTTTTCTGCAACATGATTATCTAGCTAAAATTGCTAGTTGTTGGCCAGATATGTTCTTCTGCAGTCTCAGAAAGATCGTGGATAATAATGTTGAGGACAAACACGAAAACTACTCAATTTCTACAGAATCAACTGCAATGAGTACATTTCTAAATGTGACTCCGTCCTGTGTGCTCTTACCTTCAGTATTAAGCCTAATGTTTTCTGCACCAGCTGAAATTGGGGAGGATCATGTATTGCCACGTGATGCATTTGTACAACTTTTCCAAATTAAGATCTCTGAAAGTACAATCAGTGAGTTGTCATTTCATCTTAGAGTTGTCTTGTTTTGGAGCAATCGCTTGTTATCGTCATACACTATAAAGTGTTCGGATGTTCTTGAACAACTATGCCATGTATGCTTCACTCTTGTTGATAACATATTTGAGCGCATTCGAGTTTTGACTGCTGATCTAAAATCTTCAGCTGCATCCTGTCCAGTGGAATGTTTCCAAGACATTGTTGAATCTGTTCTCCAGCATCCTATAATTGCCCTGTCTTTTCCCTGTGAAAGAGAGGAAGTAAATGGCCTGTCTTTGCCGTGTTCCATATCGAATTGTCCGGACTTGACAGATGGGAGTGTGGAAGATGTGAAAGAAGCGTTTGCTAGTTTTTCAAAGGAAAATCTGCACCCTGTAGATGGCTTTGTTTTGAATCTTCTGAGTAAACTATATGACCTTTTATCATTGGCTGATAGCTTTGAAGCTAACTACTATGACAATGACGGTCGATCCCTACAATCAGTGTTTGCTTCCCCAAAGGTCATGCTAGAAAGAATATTATTGTTGTTTGAGGAGAAATTTAAACTCTGCATGGACAAAGGGAACTTTGGACTGCTTTTGCCAAATTTCTACATGGTTCGGGTGCTAACAAAATTCATGTCCCCGGTCAAACTTATGGAACTTGCAAATTGGATGTTCTCAGAGTTAGAACGTTGTGTTTCAAGTTGTTCAGCTGCATTTGCTCCCGCTGATTTTGTATGTCTCTATATTGCTGATATTGCCATGGAATTCATGTACGATTGTCTACAACAAACTGACCAGAGATCGTCCTGTCAATCATGGGACCTGAAGATTCGAAATTCTGATATTGCCACCATTCAACGAGCTTATCATATCATTCTTCATTTTGCTACTAAATTGAATCTTGAATTTGCTGATGTTTGCTTGCTGAAGATGCTGATTCGTATCCATGATGCAGAAAGATCTGCAGGACAGGATACTAAATATGCTGCATTCCACATGATGTTATCTACCATGGTCATCAACACTCCCCTTGGCATTCTTCATCACTGTATGTTCCCCACATCCAAGGTTAAAGCAAAAGCTATATGGTTGCTACTGGAAGCAAGTTCTATGCACATGAACTTTTTTGGCCAGATGTTGATGAAAGTTCTAGAAAAGGACACTTCTGTTCTGCAAGACATGGACTGTGATTCTAATTCTTCATGGGTTCACGAGGATAGCGCTGTACTTCTCTTGCCTGCTGCTTTGTCATACATGAAGCATCACAGTGATAGCCATGTGCAATGGGTTGAATTCCTTGAGCCAGTTCTGAACTTTTATAGTGAAATTCTATTGGGCAATCATGGTTTTCCATGTTGGAAAAGTTTTATTAGTAGGAGCATTTTTGAGGAAAAATTTAGTGACTTTAGATACAAATCAGTTGAAGACATAATGGATTATTTCAATGACACTCTCCTGGGAAAGTCAATTACCTTGTTGCGCTACTACTTGTCTTCAAAAGAAATATCCTGGAAGCAACGCTTGGAAATAATTACTTCAATTTGCCCTCAATCATATGAGCTATTAGATTCTGATGTCAATGATATTAATCCTGGCTCACCCAATGGCATTTTGAAGCTTACTAATGAAATGTTTGCAAAGATATCTCTGATTAGGTTGTTGCTATCTCCTCCCAGAATTTTGTTATCCAATGAGGCAGCCTTGGATAGGGAGTCCAAGCGAGTGAACAATGCTAAGCTAAATTTCATAAGCATCTTGGTCAGAACTTTGGATAAAATACGCTCGAATTTCCCTCGGTGTGATGGCTTCTTATCCCACTCAGAGAAGGAGCAAAATATCATCTGTTCTTTGGAATATACAATTCTCAAGAACATCATCGAACTATCTTCAGAGATCCAAGCTCATCTGAACCAATTGAAGGCAATACCTTTCCTTAACCAGTTCATCAGATCATCTCTCTTGCATAGATTCAATGATCATGTCGCAATAAAAGCAATTCGATGTATTCTTGTTGTATTATCAGAAGGGAAGTTTGCTGCTGCTGAAATTCTTGAGCTCATACTGAGCCACTCTCATTTTCTGTTGGCAATAACCTGCAGTGAAGTTTCTGAAAATCCATCTGCATGTAATCCTACAGGGAGCCTTCTACAGCCAGCACCAAGCATTTTAAAATCAGTCAATTCTTCTTTTGCTAAAGAAAGCAAGTTCCAAATTTGCATTGCACACAAGAGAAAAAGAGAAATCATCAGGTTACTCAGGGTACTGTATGATATTAAGAGCAGCCAACAGAATAACAGCCTAGTGAATGAATCAAGAGAGCTAAGTTTCTTGCTTTTATCTGTTTATGGTGCAACTATGGGCGAAACAGATTTGGAGATACTTCATCTTATGAATGAGATAGAGTCATTTGAGTGCAAAACCATGGCTGAAGTGGATCATCTATGGGGGAATGCAGCTCTTAAATACAGAGAAGAATTGAAACTAGATTCATCATCATCAGAAATCCATAATAAAACAGAGAATACCGAAAATAATGGTAGGCGAAGGACGCTATTTCGGGAGAACATACCTATTGATTCTAAGCTCTGTATCATGACAGTCTTGCAGTTTTGCTATAAAAGATCTCCAATGAATTCTGTTTTCTCATTGGAACATCTTCGCCAGGATAACTTTGTTGATATTTTGAAGGTAATATGTCAGTGGTTTCAATTAAAGTTTCGGCTTCATAATTCTTCATTTTGTGCTTTTCTAGTTACACTCTTTTGTCTACCCAACTCATGCGTGCACATGTTCCATTAACAGACAACGTCTCAAAGCACGGATATGGTTCAGATTTATGATCCTATTTTTATCTTGCGCTTCTCAATTCATACTCTTCTCGTGGGTTACATTGAGCCCGTTGAATTTTCCCGACTTGGGCTGCTTGCTATAACTTTTGTTAGCATATCATCTCCTGATGAAGAATTGAGGAAGCTGGGTTATGAATCTCTAGGAACATTCAAAAAGACACTCGAGGTAAAGCTCTGCTATTTCTTGAATCCTGATATTCTACCAGTTGATCTGTTCATTGATTGTAAGTACTGCTCATCAGTTATTGCAATGCTTGGCCTATAGTTGTGTGTTCTTATGTTTTATTGTTTAGTCGCCAGCTAACGTTAGCATGACACTGCAAGCAATTTCTGGTTAGTGCTGTAGAACATGCATAATCTAAATATATAATCTATAGTTGTTATAGTGCTTCTAACTTCTCTAAGCACATTCTTGTCCTTATATTAATTAATATATTCATGTTCCAGTTATACTTCACATTTCCTTGGTGTGTTGTTGATAATGTTATGCATATGTCATGGCCTTTATGTTTATTTAACTTGAACTGCTGTGAAAAGTTGACATTCTGGGGGCAGTTTGATCCAGATAGATTGGATTTCTATAGTTTTATTTGAGAAGTCTGTTCTATATTTTGTGCACTTGTGACATCTATGCAGGCTTCTCAGAAAAGCAAGGAAAAATGGCAGCTCCAGCTTCTTTTGACATATCTGCAGAATGGGATATTTGAACCATGGCAGAGGATACCTTCCATTATTGCAATTTTTGCCGCAGAAGCGTCTTTGACACTGCTGGATGGCTCACATACTCAATTCAATACCATAAGCAAATTTTTGATGCATTCAGCCTCTGTGAACTTACAGGTGGGTTATTTTTACTTACACATGTGAACTCTCTTGAGCTATGAATTGGGTGGTACTGTTGTTATCTATATCACCTTTTCTTGTTGCAGACAATTCCATTATTTCCAACATTATTGAGGAGTAGTTCTGTGCATTTCGAAGCCGATCGATTGTGGATGCTTCAGTTATTATATGCTGGATTAAATCTAACTGATGATGCTATAATATGCAAGAGAGGAAGTGTTATAGAGCTTGCTCTTGCCTTTTGTACTTCGGCTGTCGCAGATTCTGAATCGAAGCGTTTAATCCTTCAGGTAAATCTAAATTTCTCATTAACACATATTTGACTTTAGGATGTGTATGGTGATGCATTAAATTTCAAAGTTAATTTGTGCATTAAAGGAATTAGTATACACTGTGCACTGCGCTCACTGGCAGTACTAGGATCATTTATATGTTCATTATCTTGTTTACTTTTGTATGTGCCAGGAGCTGAAGCACAGTCTGAAATATGAAGCTTAAAGAGTAGCAACTTATGAGAAATAGAGTTGTCACATGACATCAGTTTAGCTTTCTGTGCTGCACTTGACCTTAACCAACACTCCATGCATATTTTGTACTGCTATTTGGTTTGGTCCCACCCATTTTGGAATATATCTGTGTTTTATCTGTTTTACTCCTGAAACGTAATAATCTGTAAATTTCAAAATATTTATTTCATTTAGAATGTTCCCTTTGCATTGTAGGTGCTAAAGAAGTGCGTGAAGCTTCCAGTTCTAGCTCAGCATTTAGCAAAAGATTGTGGTGTTCTGTCGTGGTTATCCTCTGTTATTTCATCTCACAATGAAGGACCGAACAGTGTTAAGAACTCCAGTTCTAAAATATTTGGGTTAGCATTGGAGGTAAACCACTGTCCTAAATTATTTCCATCACGGTGTACACTTTCGTAGAAGCAACAATCAATTATATATTTTTTCATCTTTCTTTTGAATCTTGATTGTGACTTGCAATCGATCAATTGTATCATGGAAGTTCTGTTGGTAAACATGAGGGATCATTTCAATCAGCAACCATTTTATACTGCACCAATTGTTAGGTGCTGCTCTCAGCTCTCTACATTAAATAGGTCTGAAAGATATTGGACACCATTATGTGTTTGCCTTTTGCACCAGCAGACTAAAAACCTTCACTATGCCCAGTATTATTCTGATTCTGGGGTCATTTGCTGGAACGCACTAGCGATTAAAATAATATTCCAGAGTATTAGAGGGAGAATGGCCTGTAAAACCCCAAAATTTTCTATGTGTGCAACTCGCTATTTAATCCCCATCTACATGCTGGCGCTCTTTCCTCCCCATTCCCGTGTCAGTGACCAGGAGCCAGGTAGAGATTAACATGCAGCAACCTTGAACTGCAGCGGCAAACAAGAGTCACAGTAGCTACTGCTCAAGGTCCTCTGTTATACGGGACATAACCTTCCAGCGCAGGGATAAGTCAGCCAAGCCAAGCTATGCCAGGGCAGACAGCTATGAGCTCAAACTCAGGCAGGACTGTGTGGTACCTAATTGGTCAGGAGGCCTAGTTGAATAGGTTTCTTTTTCAGTTGAACTCTCCCATTTGCAAGGAGGGTAGTCTGTCCTAGAGATCAAGAGCAGATCGACAACAAAGCAATGTGGTGGCAGGAGCTTTGAGCAAGAAACCTGACAGCGCTGGACGGTGAGGAAGATCCCAAGCACGGGTAGACGCTGCCTGTCACGATCTAGAGGTAGCCCATTATTATGATGGTGGGCCTAGAGTTTGCACTGTGGTGTTTTCTTTTGTTTGAATACTTCGCAAATTAATATAAATACCCTTCTAGGATTCATGGTATAAGAAGTGGAGCAGATGGGATTCCAGTGATCCATATTTGGTTTATTGAATTGGTGTGTGCAGTTGTACATGTAGGTTTCTTACTCAGTTGTAAACTTGTAAGTTGTAATGTTGGTCTATTTAGATAATTATGGAGTAGGCCATAATTCTTTCTAGACGAAAGTGTCACAGTTCACACTACGGATACTTCTGGTCAGTTGTTTCTGTCAAGAAACTGTAATTAAAATGAAGTTACCAATCTTGAGAAAGTAGAAATATATAACATATTATTGGCACAAACAAATTATCATAGCCAAGTTTCCACTGGCATGTTTTCTTACATTACCAATCTTTGTTAGCTATGATACTTCCTGTAGTACTATTGTTTTACATCGGCTGTTTAGCTTGCTTGGTATACAATTCTTCTTGAATGGCCCAGCTTTGGCACGAGGTTGTCTCGTTTATGGTTTTGAGACCTTCACAAATAACTGAACATTTTTGTCATGAGTTTTTCTAGCTATGTTCTATGACATATATGCTTTGTAAAAAAATATAGCTATGCTTTCATCTTTCTCTTTAACATTTGTCTTCTTTGTCAGGTACTTAATGCTTTGATGTCATCAAGATTCATTACAGAATGGCTCCAAGAAACTGCGCTTGAGCAACTCTCAGAAATATCTAAATACTTGTATCTCCTAGTTCAAGATGACAAATCATTGAGAGGAAATATTCCAATGTTAACTTCAGTGCTAAATGTGATTGCATCAACAATGAGGTTGTCTATGAAAAGGAAGATATACCAACCACATTTTACCTTGTGTCTACACGGCATATTTAAGTTGTGCCAAGCTATTGATGGCAACTCAAGAAGCATCGACCTTAAGCTTACAATGGAACTTGGTATTGATGTTGTTCTTATGAATGGCCCACTGCCAATTTTGTCTGAAAGGGTACGTCTTTTGTGCCCTGCCTTTATTGTATGTGTCTAATTTCTTTTAGTTTGTGATCAAACTCAATCTGCGTAACCCTTTTTTTTTCCTTTTTTGTTGATTCATCGGACTTGAATTGATTCTATTGTATATTTTTATGTGCATAATCGTATGTAGAAGTTTAATAACAAGTACTCCCTCCGATCCATAGCAAGTGTCTCAGGTTTAGTACAACTTTGTACTAAATCTGAGAAACTCATTATGGATACAAATCTAACGATTTTCTCAAGGATTATATGTTATGGGATTTGTAAATTCTGCTTTTGTTTGGTAATTGCAGGATAAGTCAAGAACCGCGATGGTTGTATCATGGGCAACTTCTAATATCTTCTGGTTCTGTAACAAAAAATCTGTACTCGAAATGTCATGCGAAGAGCTGCTAAGAAATGAATGTCTACTTTCAAAGATATTGCGTTGGTTAGTGGCTTCCATAATACTTGGGAGAATCTCCTGCATCTCTCCTGAAAAGCGGGGGAATCTTTCCATGAGCACCAATAGTCCTGGAACTCTCCAGTCTTTCTTGAACTGCACATATGAAAGGGTTGAAATGGTGGACAGTCACATCGCAAATGAGACACTAGCTATCATTATACTTTACCTTCAAGATCACGTGAAAAAAAACAGTGATACTTTGCCATCAGTTGTGACGGCTCTTTGCTTGTTGCTTCTTGACAGGTCCAGTAAACAAGGTACACTTGGTTTATCATATCCTGATGCTACTAAGATAGATCTTTTTATTCATCAATTAATTTTTTAATCATTTATAACCTTTTGAAGCAGATCTGGTTGACAGTCGTGGACAAATTGAAATGCTTTGCGCAAAGATACACTGTCCCGCCGAATCTAATCCTGCATGGAGATGGTATGTGATCTAGTGTTTGAACCATTCTTATTTGCATATGCTTTTGTTACGACGCAAAGTGCTGTGAGTACGCACATTGCATATTTTAATCATTTTATTATTATTATATCAGGCATTATTACCAACCTTGGAGAGATCCTGCTTTGCAGCACACTGCAACAGAACGCATGGAAGTAGAGCAGGCCTGCCGAAGCCTCTTGATTATATTCTCTAATGCCTTCAGCGCTGGGTTGCCACCAGGTATCCCGGTGCTGTCACTGGGTGATGTTGAGAAGTCTGGCCTGTTCCAGTGGGAAAGAGACTCCATGGTTAAACAACCTCAGACTTAGTTTGTTCAAGCTGGGACTGATGACTTGATGAGTACTGGACCAGCCCACTACAAAGAGTTTTTTTTGTTAGGAGGATACCCTTTTCCCAGGAGAAAAAGTTGAAACACAAATGTGGTAAATGATCCATCATACAAATTCTGTGCACTTAACTAGTTATATATTGTTATGCATGCAACTAATTCGGTTCTTACACTGTAGGTTCCAGGTCTCTTCCGTCGAAGCAGAGAATGGTCCGGGCCTTGAAATGATGTGGTGATATAAACGCGAATGACTGATCACTGGGGAGCAAAAAAAAGAACGCAGCATAGTCCGATGCCTGCGCTTTCCTATAATCGACAATGTGTATAGATCCTATTAACTTGCGTGCACGAAAATCGTTTTGGCCACGCAATGGGTGACATCATCTGAGGAACCCCAATGATTTGATAACAGTGGTTTCGTCACGTCGTGTTTGATGTGATGTTAACGTATCAGCTCAAATCTCACTTATTCTAAAAGGGTTGTCCGTTATGTCGTCCCAGGCCAATCTGCACTACAATACTCTTGTTGAAAAACCCTGAGAAGTGTAAACCAGCTCTTGCAGCGAACCGAGATTCTAGAAGCTGTCAGAGTCTCACAGGAGACTGGCCGGAGGTCCACCACCGTCATATCGTATATCGTCTCTGCCTCTCTGGGGAAGGTAGGATTTGACTTGCGGAAGCAGTTTTTAGGCACCGAGTTATTTTTTCGTTGACTTTCCCTTTCTTGTGTTCGTGGCCTTGTGTGAAAAGTTGAAGAGAGCGGTAGGAGCGTACGTAGGTCAGTGAAAGGCTGCTTCGACCACTTTCCCTGTTCGGGACCGCGATCAATTTTGGGTAGAGCTGCAAATTTTTGACCCTCTTTGACCCTACCTCTAATTTTGGGTCCGCCTGTCTTCCTGTGGAACAGACGCTCGACGCGAAATGCAGCAACAGGACTTTTTAACGCGCTGAGCAGAGCAGCCATCGACCCCCGTGCCAAGGATCAGCTCCCGTGTCGTCCCGTAGGCCGTATGGCTCGGTGGCCACGAGAACCCCCGCAAGAGTTCACCAGAGAGCATCTAGAAGCAGCGGAGCGAAGCGCTCACGCACGTAACTTGGCTCAACCACACGCCATCAGCCCATCCTCCACAGCCACGCCAGTCGCACGCTGGCTGTTATCCGTCGGGATCCCACAGAAATTAAATACCGCCTCGCCATTACTACAACAGACACAAAAATCGCCAGCTCACACCGTAGCGCTCTCAAGTCTCAAGCCCCCCTCAACAACCCGTGAGCATGGCGTCCAACACCGCACCCGCCGCCGACGATGACGAGCTGGTCCAGAGCTTCGGCCCGCTCCTCCATGTCTACAAGAGCGGCCGCCTCGAGCGGCCCGTCATGGCCCCGCCCGTCGCGCCCGGCCTCGACCCGGCCACCGGCGTCGACTCCAAGGACGTAGATCTCGGCGACTACTCCGCCCGCCTCTACCTGCCCCCGGCCGCGGCAACGGCTAGCACCAAGCTTCCCGTCATCGTCTACATCCACGGCGGCGGCTTCGTGGCCGAGTCCGCCAAGTCGCCCAACTACCACCGCTTCCTCAACGACCTCGCCTCCGCGTGCCCAGCCATCGGCGTCTCCGTCGACTACCGCCTCGCCCCGGAGCACCCGCTCCCGGCCGCCTACGAGGACTGCCTCGCCGCCCTGCGCTGGACGTTCTCGCCCACCGCCGACCCCTGGATCTCAGCGCACGCCGACCTGGCCCGCGTCTTCGTCGCCGGGGACAGCGCGGGGGGCAACATCTGCCACCACATCGCGGTCCAGCCGGACGTGGCGCGCCTCAGGGGCACGGTGCTCATCCATCCCTGGTTCTGGGGATCCGAGGCCGTGGGTGAGGAGACGCGCGACCCCGCGGAGCGCGCCATGGGGTGCGGGCTGTGGAAGTTCGCGTGCCCCGGGTCGGCCGGCCCGGACGACCCGCGGATGAACCCCATGGCGCCCGGCGCGCCCGGGCTGGACACGCTGGCGTGCGAGAGGGTCATGGTTTGCACGGCGGAGGGAGACTTCCTCAGGTGGCGCGGCCGCGCGTACGCCGAGGCGGTGACCGCGGCGAGAGGCGGCGGCGAGGGGCAGGGGATTGAGCTGCTGGAGACGGACGGGGAGGGGCACGTCTTCTACCTTTTTAAGCCCGACTGCGAAAAGGCCAAAGAGATGATTGACAGGATCGTTGCCTTCGTTAACGCCGCGTGATGCACCGCCGGCCTCTCCGTGTATCAGGCCGCAGGACTGCAACCCGGCCCGGTGAATTGTCTTCTGGCAAGCTAAGCTAAAATGTGTTTGCGGCTTTGTGCTCCGTTCTTGGACCGTTATGAATAGACTATGAATAAAGTGGATTATCTGGAATGCTTCTTGTTAACTTTAGTCTTCGCAGTGACGCAATTTTATTTTATTTTTAAAGCTGCCCGCAGTGACAATTTGTTCCGCTGGCAATTTTAGTCTATGTTGATGACAACTTTACTTTGACGATGACAACATTACAAACGTACACCGAGTATAACACGTAGTACTGCACACAAGAATGTCTACCGAACCTCCGACCGCACGGATTTTGAATATTGACAAATTTACCTCGTACAGTGCAGATATGAGTGAAGTTGTGACGTAAACGGTGGGCCGGTCTTAACATTTCGATTCTTTCCTCGGCCTCTTTTTTATTCTTTTTGAGGGGTTCTTTTCTCGGTCTCTCATAATAATCTCCCTCATAATTCTAACCAAGTTTTTTTAGCACATAATTCTAACCAAGTTTTGCGGGTTTCATATTTTTTGAGGTGACACCAAGTTTTACGTGACAAGCAGGGTGTCAGCACCAGGCCACCTGACATGCTCCATGGGGTGGGCCTTCTCAGGCCCACGAGCCCAAGACGGCAGCTGGACAAGAAGCATCCATCCCCTCAAAAAAAAAGAAAAGAAGAAGAAGCATCCATGGAGCTTAGACAAGGCGTCAACATATGGCCATTATCTTAGTACCTTCTTTATAAGGTTTTGTGTATCCTTAGCGACGGCATCCTGACGGTGGAGGCGACAACGTTCAGATTTTTGGTCTTCCGGCTCCATCCTCGTTCTGGCGTGGCTATCATGGTATACTCCATGAAGTTTGTGGATCTCACAGCTCGTAATTTCATGATTTTGGTCTTCTTCCTCATCGGTTCGGCGATGATTCAATGGTTTGACAACCTGTCTTGCGAGGGGTGTGTCCCCGGCCACCGAGCGTTCAACGATCTTAAGTTCTCACCCGCTAGGGTGGACGGCTCATGTATCTCAGTAAAACCTACAAGGTTAGTTCAGCTTATGCAAGTTTGGTCTTCTGCTGTTTCGTCACCAGAGATTTGGAGAAACATCAAGATGCAAAAGACGTAGCTAGAGAAGTTGGTTTCAAACATTTTTTATGTAACTTTCGGTTTATCTGAAATCTTTGTTGTCGTTTTAGTTTTTCGATCAGATGTACTTTATTCGTTAATAAAGCCAGATCGTTCTTCCAAAAAAAAAGCTATTCTCAACAAAAAAAAGACAAGGCATCGGCTATCTGCACACGGCGAGACAAAATAATCGCAGCGAGCGGAAATTAGGGTTTGCAAAGAGAACGACGCCGTTGTGTGGGAGATCCATCGGTTCTCATCTCCAGACATAGGAGGAATACAAAGTCCTCTTAGACGTTTCAAAAAGTTTCTAGTATTTTAAATTGCGTGTTACTCGTCGACAACGGCAGATGATGCGACGTCATTGAGAATAAAGATATTCTAATTGTTTCTCTTCTATGAGACACGGAGCTCTTTTTGTCTGTAAGTTTGGTGAGTCCGATTTTGCAAATCTTGGATTGATGTCCTCGCACGACAGTTCATACAAATCTGATGAGGTTTTTGTTAGTGTATTGGTGCTTTTATGGGTTTGGTCTTATGCGGCTTTGGAGTGCTTTCCTGGTGTTCTAGTAAAGATTTCGTAGTTGAACGACCTCTACCTCTACCTCTAGGGAGAGAATCATCCCCCGTTCAAGTATGTTCAACGCTAATGGCTTTTTATCTCTATGCATTGGCGACTCAACTGGTTCTCTAAAATCTTCGAAGGTAGTCAACTTCGTGCAGCTGTTCGAGTGGCAGAGTCACTGCTTCAGTTTAAATGCAATCTTTTTACCGAAGCCTTGCTGATACTTCATGTTGCAAAGATTAATGCTGTATAGTAGATTTCGTTGAAAAATTGCATCGTAATTCTTATTTATAGGAGTCATTTTGTAATTTCTTAGATTTATGATTCAAATCACTGTATCTGTAATAGACGCCGGATTTGAATAAAATTGCGGTGATTCTTAAAAATAATAAATAAATAAATAAGGCAGAAGCAAAGCCTATAGAGCATCAGGAAGACAGGAACCTTGGTGGCTTTCTCTCCCGGCTCTGTCTTCTTTCCTAGATCTTCATCTCTTATGTGTTGGTCAGTGCATTCTCTAATCATCGATGTAACACAAACTACTATTGTTACCAGTGGCGGAGTCAGAAAATGGCTTAGACGAGGGTCACTAGAGTGTATATGACTAAGAAAAGGTAATTAAGGACGGAAAAATCCAAGCCAAACTTCAAATTATCACAATTTAGCAAAGAAAAAACTGTTCAAGCCCCAGGCCGTGGGTCCCCTTGCCTGAGGCTTGTCTCCCCCTCTTATTGTTACCATATTGATTGATACCAGAGCCATTTATTCTTCACCTTCCATACCCTAGCGGCCTCCACAGTTCAGACCAGAAAAAGAACAAAGGAGACTATTGTCGATGAGAATCTCAACGGCTCTTGCTAAGGGAATCGAGGATATGAAGCCGGATTTGGCAACTCCTTCGACACCCTTGGTTCCGAGGTCGATCGGTTCACTGGCGTAGCTGGATCTCGAGGAGTGAGTCTCGGATCCACGAGGCACGACGGATCGGCTACAGCTCCAGGAATAAAAAAAATGTTACATAGGAACAGAGGAAGGAGATCAGTTTAAGCTTGAGTAAGCAACGATGTCATCGTGGGCAACACATCAATCCACTTAGGTCCTTTTCGATTCAAACAATTTGAACAAATTTTGAAATATTTCTTTTTATGTTAGTTGTTTTGTGCGATCCATTTTATTTTGTTGGTTCGGCTATAGGACAAACGTTGGTTCGAGCCTAGCCTTTCCCTGCCAAAACGGTGGTTGCCAAAATATTGGTCGTGGCTTTCCTAGCTCATGAAGTGAACAAGTTTGGCCAAACAAATCAACTAGAGTTGGTAAAGCAGTGTTGGCATGACAAAAAGTTGGCTACCATCCAAATACACACCAAATATTTGGTCATGACCAAAATTCGACTTGGTGCACTTTGAAAGCAATCCAAACACACCCATGTTTGCATCTTTAATTAAATGATAGTACAAGTTTTAATGTGCACGTTATATATATTGAGTGACTCGGAGATGAGATGGTTGGAGTTGACCAAAAGGCTTATAAAGTTGATCGTGATTTAAGAAAGTCCATTGTATAAAATGGGTTGGTTTTTTTTTCAATCGTCTAATTTTTAAGCAAAAGGTTTAAATATCAGTCGACCCAGTAGAGCCATTGGATTAGGATTTGGACCCATTCAAACTCAAGCAGTCCAACTTTTCGTTCCGAAATTTAAAACATATACTTGATTTCAACCGATGAGCAGTCAATTTATCTCCAACTAAAAATCAAGAACTTTATATAGCAAAAGGGTAAAAATATTGTAGCATTTCTATGTAACCAAAGCACTATTCTGTACAAATCTACCATGCACCTCAAATTTTCACTTGAGGCATCAAACGAACTCAGTTTGCGATTTTTCCATACGTCTATTTTGTACATACACTTCCCTGTGGTGTCCTTTAAATCTTTGCGGATTAAAAAGGCATTTACTACGTTTGCCTTGATTTAGAGGTTTAAGTTAGGAATCTCTCAAATTCATATGCTGGGCAGTACAGTAATCCCCGGCATTTAAACACTTTCAGCTAATATGACCATGAGGTTATCTCCAAACTCTTAACATTTTGTACATCGGTTTTGCTATTGATAAGTCACCCGTTTTTTAGTTAGAGATTAATCGACATGTTAGCCATCGGATCTTAATCTAACAATAGTAAGTGAGAGATGAGAGAATGCGGATGACCCTCAGATCTTAATCCAACGGATTTGAAACGTCGACTGATATTTAAGTCTTATTTCTTAAAAAATGGTCGACCTAGATATATCCACACCCTCTATACATACACTTTCCCTGGTGCCCCTTAGATCTTGGGGGATTAGAATTTAGAAAGACATTTACTAGGTTCGCCTTGTGATTTAAAATAACTCATACATGTAATTAATATATGTTTTTAATTTCATAGCAACACACATACATTTAGCTAGTGTACATATACTTCCATGGTGCCCTTTAATTCTTGCGGATTAGAAAGACATTTACTTACTAGGTTTCCCTGTATTTAGAGGTTTGAGCTACAAAACTCTCAAATTCATATACGTTGTACTTACTACAAAAGTAAACCCTGTAGTTTCAACACTTTCAGCTAATACGACCATCGAATCATCCATTTATGATATCATCGGAGCCCAATTATTTGACCAGTTCTTGCAACACACAAAGCTGCCGTCCTAACATAAAAGCGGCCACATCAGACGGCGTTAACGAAGGCGACGATCCTGTGGAACATGTCCTTGGCCTTGTCGCAGTCGGGTTTGAAGAGGTGGAAGACGTGCCCCTCCCCCTCCGTCTCCAGCAGCTCAACCCCGTGCTGCTCGCCGCCACCCCTCGCGGAGGTCACCGCCTCGGCGTAGGCTCGGCCGCGCCACCTGAGGAAGTCTCCCTCCGCCACGCACACCATGACCCTCTCGCACGCCAGCGTCTCCAGCCCCGGCGCGCCGGGCGCCATGGGGTTCATCCGCGGGTCGTCCACGCCGCTCGTCCCGGGGCACGCGAACGTCCACAGCCGCCCGCCCATGGCGCGCGCCACCGGGTGCCGCGACTCCTCGCCCACGGCCTCGGATCCCCAGAACCAGGGGTGGATCAGCACCGCGCCCTTGAGCTTCACGCCCGGCTGAGCGTGGAGGGCGAGGTGGTGGCAGGCATTGGCGCCGGCGCTGTCCCCGGCGAGGAAGACGCGGGCCAGGTCGCCGTGGGCCGCGACCCAGGGGTCGGCGGCCGAGAGCACCCAGCGGAGCGCGGAGAGGCAGTCGTCGTAGGCCGCCGGGAGCGGGTGCTCCGGGGCGAGGCGGTACTCCACGGAGACGGCGATGGCCGGGCACGCGGCGGCGAGGCTGTTGAGGAAGCGGTGGCCGGGGGGCGACCCGACGGATTCCGCCACGAAGCCGCCGCCGTGGATGTAAAAGACGACGGGGAGCTGCTTGCACTCGGGGGCGTTGGTCGCGGCCGGGGGCAGGTAGAGGCGGACGGAGTAGTCTCCGAGGTCGACGTCCTTGGAATCGACGCCGGTGGACGGGTCGAGGCCGGCCGGGAGGGGCGGGGCCACGAAGGGGCGCTCGACGCGGCCGTCCTTGTAGACGCGGACGAGCCCGTGATCGTGCTCCACCTCGTTGCTGCCGCCGTCGGTGGGTGCGGTGTTGGACGCCATGCTCACAGACTGCTTGAGAGGTGGTCGAGCCGAGCGCTAGCTGCGGTGATTGATGCCCTGGTGTTTGTTTCGCCGACCAGCCACGTTTATATTTCTCGTCGTCTCCCTCCACATGACTTGACAACGATCGGCAGCATTCGCGTGGCGGGAGAATGCGTGATGTTGAGGTACCGTGTGTCCTCCGCGGCTCCGCCGCTTCTAGATGGCCGGCTGAACAATTGGAATTGGAGACTCTGCCCGGCAGCAGGTGCCACGTTGAGGAGACCTTTTTGTTTTTCGTTCTCTGGCAGATCGTCTAGGACGGCCATAATATAGCTCCACGCTGGTATTCTTTTTTTTTTCTTCCTTTGTCCTGCAGGTTAGGGCATGGGCAAAAAAAAGGTTTGCCTCAACGTGTGCAAAGTGTCCTAAAAATTAATCAATAAATACATCTACTGTGCATAACGATTTCGATTTCTCCGGATGGCTCCTCCTACTTCTTCTCTTTCCATTTCCTTTCTCCCTTCTTCCCCTTAGGGCTCTCCTAATATTATTTCATTGATTTGTGTGCGATTCAATGATTTTCTATAATATGAGCTCACTTAATTGGCACTTAAACCTCGATGCGAAAACTCTTAAAGCCTCTTTGATTCAATGAATTTACGGAAAGTTTGGAGGGTTGGAAAGAAAATTTCCATCCACTCAAACCTCCTGAAAGTAATCCTTTGTTTTTCCTATGACTGGATCATACAAACTTTTTATATGAATTCAGTTTGAAGGATTCCATCGAGTTGGCCTGTTCAATAAAGACGAATTGGAAAAGGAGTTTTTCCTCAACGCTAGAAGGAAATTTCTTTGAAATTGGATTTGTAGTGGGATTTTCTACCGAAGGTAAAATTGCTTTTAATTGAGAATAAGAGAAAATGCTTTTAATTGATCCAAGTGAGATATATCAAAAGAGGATAATAATCTTCCACTTTCCTCTGAAAAGGACATTTTTATTCTATTATTCCTATTTGTCAATAGATATATGTTTAAATGTTGGTATGGCCCCACAACAAAGAATCATGCTATAGAGTTTTTGCTTCACGGGAAATAAACATCTTACGGAGCCAGCAAATGAATAGAAGATTCATTAAGAGCCTAATTTTCATTTAAAAAACAAAAAAAACACATTTTACTACTCCAAATTCGTGCACTTTTGCCCTGCTTCTATTCTCTTTTTCTTACGTTGTTCTCCTTTGGTTTCTCTTCCGGTTTATGTCAGTTGCTTAACTCAATGACGCTTGATTGCTTGGTATGTTGCATCTGAACAAATAATTCCTTGCCTATGAAGGTTCTTTGATTTGTCTTATTCCTTTCCAAATCACTCAGGTGGCCAGCTGCCGAGCATGCAGAGGTGTGTGTCAACCACAGTATGCCTTTGAGGAGCAGAGTCCAAAAAATATAAATAGTTAGTAAGATTCCCAAAAAGAAAGAAAATGGAGCTAAATAGGTCAAAGTAACATTTCCCATCATGTTGCAATATAATATGAATTTAAATTGTAAGCAAAGCTGCCCTGATACGATTATTTTCAAGTAGTCGAATCACCTCATGAATCCTCAATTAGACCAGTTCTGGATGTGGACTAACATGTGTAGAATCTGGGTGGTACCACAACGCCTTTCATGTTTGACGTGGTCGAGATTCTAATTAAGTTCTTCTTGGTTCCAAAATAAATGCTTTTTCGGCGGCTAAACAATTTAGGAGTCGTGAACTATATAATGTTGTGCAATTCCTAAAGTTATTTTTTTTAGCAATCCTAAAATCTTTGAAACATACTTGAACATGTTCTAGCTACAAAGCTCTCAACACAAACAATACCAAAGTAAAGACATCACGTTTCAGAATTTTTTGTTATGTAAACATACAACATTTTTAGAGTTTTTTTGAAGTAACGTGTCTCTGTTTGCATTTTAAAACTGAGGAAGGATCAACATGCAACCGGCCAGTACGGGAACAACACAAACATGTCTACCCAGGTATGCTGGGGGGAAATAATATTTGCGACACAAGGTATTATAAAGAATAGAAAACCTTTACTGGATGTCAATGAGACTGTTTATTGTAGTGTTTCGCTAAACTAAAAGCACTGCCTTAATATGTTAATTTTCCATGTATGGGAGTTGCATTTAATCAACATAGTCGACTTTTCATGGCATTTAGTATAATAAGTTGATAATACTCGCGTCTTTTAAAAAAGGGCCGGTGAGGGATGGAAAGATTTGAGGCTGAAATGCGTTCGGTTCTACAGCCAGCTCATTCAATAAGCTCTAGACCCTAAAATCGTGCAATCCAACTAAATCGATACATTGGGCTAGAATAAATGTCATGCTCCGCCTATTTAGGTTAATCTTCGTTTAGAGACAAAGCCGTGTTGAGTTTGACTACCTGTTCGTCTGACATTTTAAAAAAACCATGGTGGAGGAGGTCAAAGTGAAAAATTGTTCATTATGAGATTTTTGTTTCTTTGCCCTAACCTCTCACGCCAACTAAAAAGTTTGGTTACTCCAGGATGCAATGTAGGTCAAGCTAGACAATAGAAGCACACAACACCTACTAGCTATAATCTCAAACCAACTACAACGGCGAGCCAAGCAATAAGCCAACCAAGGTAACAATAACAAGCTGATACTCAAATGTGTATAGCACATAAGAATCCAATCCAACAAAAAGAGAATAAAAATATTCTTAGAAGAGATAAGTTGGTATTACTACTCTCTCCATTTTAAAATATGAATTATTTTCTAGTCCAGGTGCTTCATGCCTCAATTTTTATTTTCATTTTCGAGATGTTCCTCAAAATGTTGGGCATGAAGAAAAATCTAAATTTCACCGTTAGAAGTACTCCACTCCATATTTGTAGCACCCTACCAAATTTATAGGTGGTTACAAGCTCAGTAAATTCATCATCATGCCATGGACTGAACTAAATGCTTTTTTGGCGGCTAAACAATTTAGGAGGCGTGAACTATATGATGTTTGCCGTGCCTAAAGTTATTTGATTTGAGCATTCTCTGTTGAAAGGTATTTTTGGGGAAAAAAGATTTCATTGCATAATCATACGACATTATAATCATTGCGACCACATCAAGTATCTCATCTAGGTAGTACAACCAACAAGCGGTGTGGCTCTCATAACGACCTAGAGAGGTTGAGTATGACAATAGCATCATTCTGATCGTGCGAAGATCTTGGAATTGTGACACATGTGACCCTGAAACCGTGGATTCTGCTTTCCTTCACCGACTAACATACAAAGAGCCGCAGTGTTTGACCATTTAAGAAACATGCTTTCATATTATGGTCGCATGGGCTCTATATATCACATATTTTTATTTTACCAAAGTCGTATTCTTGCCGCAGACATTTGGTCTATGAGAGGTGCTTCTACTACTCAAATCATCTCTGATTCAATAGGATCTTTGGAAGATCCAAATCCAATATTAGGCATTTCAACTACATGTTCTATTTGATTTGTAGGGTATCAATATTTGGCAATATCAAAATTCAACTAAAAGGCACACGTGACAGGACTAAATTATGCACTAGCCACGATAATACCATACCCTAAACATGTGATATAATATCAAGCAGATACATACGTATTTACTTAGTTAGCGGAAAATATCATGTAATCACGACTACAATAAAGACACCAATTAAAATCTTTGAAACATACTCGAACATGGTCTAGCTACAAAGTTATCAACACAAAACAATAAAACATACCACATTTTAGTTTTTTTGTTACGTAAACACACCACATTTTAGACTTTTTTTTGTTAAGTAATGTGTTTTTGTTTGCATTTTTATATTGAGAAAGGATCCACATGCAACTAGCGACTATGGGAGCACGAAAACATGTCTACCTACGTGTGCTCGGGAAAAATAATTTGTGTGACACAAGGTATTATAGAAAATAGAAAAACTTTACTGGGTTGTTGATGAGACTATTTATTGTAGTGTTTCGTGAGACTAAAGCATTGCCTTAATATATTGGTTTTCCATGTATAGGAGTTGCATTTAATCAGCATGGTCGATTTTGCATGGCATTTAATACGACAACTGTTAAATACTCGCACTAAAAAAAGTTAGTGGGGGATGGAAAGATTTAAGGCCGAAATGCATTCGGTTCTACAAGCAGTTCATTTGATATGCTCTAGACCCTAAAACCGCGCAATCCAACTAAACTGATACATCGAGCTAGAATAAATGTCAGGATTCGCCTAATTAGATTGATCTTCGTTTGGAGACAGAGCTGTGTTGAGTTTGACCACCGGTTCGCCTGACATTTTTGAAAAAAAAGTGTCATTTCTTTGCCCTAACTTTTGCGTCTTCTCAATGGTACTTCGGAGCGCAATGTAGGTCGAGCTATACGGTAGAAGCACACAACAACAACTAGCTATAAACAATAAGCCAACCGGGATAACAATAACAACTTGATTCTCCATCGATGTGTATGTAGCACATAAAATCTAATCGATAAAAAGACAATAAAAATTATTTCTCAGAAGATAAGTTTTTTAGATGCGCCTCAAAATGTTGGGCAGGAAGAAAATCCAAATTTCACCGTCAGAAGTACTCCACTCCATATTTGTAACACGGTACCAAATTTATAGGCACCAAATTTATAGGCAGTTACAAGCTGAGTAACCTCATCACCATGCCCTGGACCGAACTTGTGCTAACTGCCTTTATTTGCCGAAATAGCAAAAACAACAGCCGCACATTCCCAACTATCGAATCCCACAAAAGTAGCACCAATGGCCCAACTCCGCTTCCCTAAAATCCCCTAAAACCGCAAAGCCAACACCGGGCCCACGCGTCAGTCTCTCCGTTACAAGGCATCAGACGGCCACAGCCACCGCGAAATCCTAGATCTGACGGCCCAGATCCGTTTCTAACGCCCTATATAAAGCGTAGCCTCACCCACAGACACGCGCTCCCTCTCTTTCCGCCTCCACTCCTCGCGAGCCTCCACACAAAAGCAAAGCCTCCTCTCTCCTCCTTCTCCTTGCTCCTCACAGCGGCGGCGGCGGCGGAGGTGATGCAGATGGCGGCGGCAACCCCCGACGCACCGGCGGCAGCTGCTGCGCCGCACCCGCATCCCCATGTGCACGGGCCACCACAGCCGCACGGGCACGGCCACGCCCACCCGCACCCGCACCACCACATGCCGCAGCCGCGGTGGGTGGTCATCCCGTACCCCCCGCCGCCGCCCATGGTGGCCGCGCCTCCCCCTCCTCCGCCGCAGTACGTGAAGCATTTCGCCCCGCCGGCCTCGGTCACTCCGCCACCGCCATCGGGCGGTGGATCCGGCGGGAACGGGGGTGACGACAACCGGACGATTTGGGTCGGTGACCTCCAGTACTGGATGGACGAGAACTACCTCCACAGCTGCTTCGGCCCCAGCGGCGAGGTTAGGTCTTCCAGAGTTCGCTTGTCCGATCCAGCCTTGACCGTACTGGATCTCTCAAATCGAGTTATATTTATCCGGTAACTGTGCGTTGATTCGTTCATATTGTGTTGCAATCGAGATAGCTAGCTATTTTCGCGGTAAACAATTGTTTAGTAATGATAATGGTGTGGTTTTCGGCAGTGCTTCGTCAACATATCGATAGAGTTGCTAAAGGCGCCAACTTTAAGGCCATCCCGAATCGACTAGTTAGTTTTGTCACAATTCTAAACCTTAATTTTACATGTTGCCATGCAACAGCCAACGTAGGCTTATTGCATAACAATGAAATGAAGTTTCTGTAGAATTTGTGTGCATACGATGTTAAAGGCGTCCACTTTTGATTTAACATATATGTTGTTCAGATGCAATGGATTAGATACGTTATGATTTGTTAGGGATATTTGTATTTCCGAAGATTATGTGATGACAACCGAAACAACCAGTGTCAGCATCATCGCAAATGTTGTTCTCTCACATGTGATCACTAGTTCTCTTGTGTACACCTGTGTTTGCACTTCCCTTGATAATTGGTTCTCACTTATTGCAACTTTGAAGTTGCTCTTTATTGGCCATGCTTTCTATGCAATGGCTTCATAATTATTGAAAGAAATGACAGTGGATGCGGTGGTAGTTTCATTCTGTTGAACCAAAAAAAGAGCACAAGGCCCTAATGCTGTATCTTTAGATACAGCTAAATTCTTGTGCATTGCTACAGAAATTTTTCTTTTATTCATGTTTTAGTGCAAATTTGCACTAAAACCACGACAAGTATTTAGGAACGGAGGGAGTACAACATAAAAACAATCGTAGTTTCTAATTTTGTACAGCATATAAAAAATATCTCAAAATATACACCAATTGAATCAATTAATTGAAAGATTATGATAAATACGGCTAATTGTCTACTACGTAGAATGGATGTCGAACCAACTTAGGTAATTTTGGTGAAGGTGAACGGACTGCCCACGAACTCAGATGTTTATGAGAGTAAAGATAAAGATACTAATACAAGGTTTTAAAAGGAAAGTGATTTTTTGCCTTGAATTTACTAAGTAAAAAGAATGTATTACGAAGCCTTGCATCTATTTTATATTATTTTGTTTTCCAGGTATTACTAATTATCATTCTTGCTACCTATCTGTTCTGTAGGTGGTCACAATTAAAGTTATTCGCAATAGACATTCAGGAGTTTCTGAGGGTTATGGTTTTGTAGAGTTCTATTCTCACGCATCAGCAGAGAAAGCACTTCAGAATTTTGCTGGTCATGTAATGCCTAATACTGACCGAGCTTTTAAGTTAAATTGGGCATCATATAGTGTTGGAGAAAAACGCTCTGAACTTGCTTCTGATCACTCAATTTTTGTTGGTGATCTAGCTGTTGATGTTACTGATGACATGTTGATGGAACTTTTTGCTAACAAATATCGATCTGTGAAAGGAGCTAAAGTTATTATTGATGCAAACACGGGCCGTTCTAGAGGCTATGGATTTGTTAGGTTTGGAGATGATAATGACAGAACACATGCCATGACTGAAATGAATGGTGTATATTGCTCCACTCGGCCAATTCGCATAGGACCTGCAACTCCTAGAAGAACTTCAGGTATTTCCATAATTTCAAAGTTGTTTTGAATAATATGTTCTGCATCGTGATTCATGAGCCCTGACCTATCAGATTTCTAAAATTTCTAAGATTTAGTGATCTTTCAGGGCAATTTTAGCCCAGATTAACCTCCAGCCTATGGGCTCATATGCCAGCACCAAGTTCAAACATGTGGCGCTTTGTGAGTGAGCAGGCCATAATGTTTTATAGGATTATTACGAGTATTCTAAAAGGCACCTGCCTATGCGCTAGGTGACACCTGCCTTTTCATCCCGCCTAGGCAGTTGCCTTAGCCTGTCTAACCGCTGCTCTGCCACCTGACTAGTGTCTTGGTGAGCACTGATTATCACTTTCCTCTCATATATTATTTGTAATCCGTGTGATTATTGTACTTTCAGGTGATTCTGGCTCCTCTCCACCAAGGCAATCAGATGGTGACTTGACTAACAGGACAGTATGTGCTTCTTGTTTCCTAGTGGCCTTTGTTAACTTTTGACCTCTTTCTCTAAAAGTAGGCCAGAGCAACTTATATCAGCTATTGTTGTAGGTATATGTTGGTGGGCTTGACCCTAATGTCAGTGAAGATGAACTAAGGAAAACATTTGCAAAGTATGGTGATGTTGCCTCTGTCAAAATTCCTGTTGGGAAACAATGTGGCTTTGTTCAGTTTGTCAACAGGTATTACCAAGATATTTTTGTTCACCCTTATATGAAATTATCGTGTGTTTAACTGTTTGTTGGTTCTTGCCGCAATACTTGAGTTTGTGTTGAATGTTTGTACCTTGTATTGTAGAGCTGATGCGGAAGAAGCACTACAAGCGTTGAGTGGATCAACAATTGGGAAGCAGGCAGTTCGTCTTTCCTGGGGCCGCAGTCCAGCAAGCAAACAGGTTTGAACTGGTCTAGGCTGTTATTGTCTGTGTTCTAATTCATTATAAACTTTCTGCGAGCGACTTTGATTAATGTGTTTACACTATTCAGAAAATATTTCCCACACACCATTTCTCAGTGGTACTTTTTCTGGATTATTATTTTTTATTTGGATGAATTTTGCCTGATCTGAATTGAAAAATATAAACAAAAAACATAGAACAAGAGGCGAGATTGTATTGGGTGTCATCTTGTCTTTTGTTCACTGATTTGTGCCAGGGAAGAAATAGTGTTTGAGATGTATCATTCCTTTCCACTGAAATCGGTACAGCCGCTATCCCTATAAAAAGGGCTTGCAATCCATTGTGGTCATGAAGCTAGAAATTTGAATAGTTTGTAGTTTATCCCCCATTTGACTTGTGGTGTGTCTGCGTTCATGATGCCGTAGCAACCACTTAGGTCCAGGGATACTTCAAGCAGGCCTTAGGGCCATTATCCCCTGTCATTTACCAGCGTGCATGGCTAATGTATTTTGGATGTTGTTCCAACTGTTTGTTTGTGCATTCTTGAAAGCTTGCATTTCATACTATGCACAATGTGTTACAGTCCCCTGCCATTTTGGTCTGGAGGGTTTAAGTGACATTACTTGTCTATGAGTAATTTAGGACAACGGTCCCTGTACTTGGGCGACCGGCTCATTTTAGTCCTTAAACTTGCAAACTGCTGGCTTAATAGTCCAACGATAAAATGATGCCCACATGGCAAACCAGCGAGGCAGGAGGCATCCAACTAAAGCGAAGAGAGGCAGTGGGGCATGTCGTATTCTTCACTTAGCCCCCTGATCTTGTCCTTCAATCATCACCCTTGTCTCTTCGTTTTCTTTCTGAGTGAGGGAGAGACGATGATGTTGAGGCGATTGGGGTTTTGGTGGGAAGACAATTTGTGGTGGGAGACGATGACGCAGGTTCTTGAGGGAGGTGGAAGGCGACATCAAGGATTGCACGCCGATTGTAGCAGGGGATGTCTCCGCTCCAGTGGCATTGTTTGAACCAACAAATTGGACTCCAAGGGGGCAATATCCCATTATGCACCAATATCCCGTGTGAGCCACTTTGCCATGCTGGACTCCGTGCGCATGTCCTCTGCCTCGTTGGCTTGCCACATGAGCATCATTTTTCTCACTGGCGATCCTTTTCTATTGACCCGAGGTAATAGTTGGGGAATCTGTTGTCTTTGATGGTGAACTCAAGCTGTTCCATCGGACTTAGCTCTGTTGTTTAGTTCAACTTTGCACCCTAGTAGAATGAATCTTCCTGTCAGGCATATTCCTGTCCATTGTCTAGTTTCAGGCAACATTTAAATGATTGAACTACGACAACAACACTATGTGGAGACGCCGGGGACCTGTTTGGCCACTCTTTAAATCCAGCATATGGGCTTGAAAGAGAAACTAGCCAGCTAGGTCAAACATGTTAAATTTTATTGGACTTATCCTGTAAAGCCAAAGCTAGAATTCTCCAGAGGCTTTAAATAAGATGAAGCTAGTGGCCAGGGGCGTTTGATATCTATGATAAACTGATGTCATAAAAAACTATGATAAACTGAACGCTGAATTGCTTGGTCCTTCTGGAAGTCATGATTCTAGGCAATCTCTTCGTGAAGGGCTTAGTTTTTCAATGAAAATGTGCTTGATGTCCTTTGAGAAGCCCTAAGAAGATGCCACTGAAACAGACCTAGTAGGTAATGTAAGTACGACCATGAATTTTGTGCCTCATGTAAACATCAGATTGACATATCTTGTTGCAAAATTCGTGAAAAAATGAGTTGATTTGTATTCTGCTTGGAAAAGACAAGCATGAGAGGCAAAAAAGCTCCTTTATGTGCTCTAATTTTTGTAGAGGCCACAAAAATGCAAAAAAGGTTCCCAAAACTGAATATCTGAATGAAATAATCGATCATTCAAAATGTGCGGTTTTTGTGAGATTTTTTAGAAGCATGAAAATTACTTATGCAAAAAAAAGGGGTCAGATGAGCCTGTGTGCTCACCTTGACGTTATCGATGAAGTATAGCTCAAGTGTTTAACTAGGTCACCCTAGTTACCCTTCGAAGTTGGAAGAATCAATTGATGTAGGATTCCTTTGGGGTATATATGTATATTCTTTCATTGGATTAATATATTTTTTCTTTGATGGCTATGTTTTGGCAAAACTAATCCTGAGTTTCTTCAAAAGCAGTGAATATCATGCAAGATTTCCACTGTTTGCTACAGCTCACAAAGCAGCCTCTTTTCTTGAACACACCCAAACACGTGTTGTTTTATATTATAAGAAATCAAGGTGAACGCAACCCTTACAACTCACCTGCCAAAACAAAGCAAGAACAAACAAAGGAAAATGAACTAGGCTAACCAAAAGCAACAAAAAACAGCAAGAGAAAAAGAACTGTACAGCTAGTCGGCAAAACTACAGGGGTGTGTCTGGAGGCCTGACGTGCAGCAGCAGTCGCTGGAGCCTTCGCCTCGGCCACCATCCAGGCAGCCTGGTTAGTCAATGTAGTACTCCGTACTTTGGAGTGTCATGGTGCATGGCTTCCCATATCATTTTCTTTACTATCATGAGTAGTCCTAGAGCTGGGCCTGGCGGCCTGGCCCAGACAGCTTGGCCTTTCAGGCCAACACCTGGTCTGGGCTTGGGCTCCAGTTTTCAGCCTGAAGCCTGGCTTGAAAGCCTGAAATGACAAAAAAAAAAGGGTGAAATAAATCGTTTTTTACCCCAGAAAATAATCAACTTAATATCTGTAATGCCAAAAAAGGATAATTTTTCCAAGCCTCGGGCCTGGGCTTGATATTTTAGTCTCAGGTTTTATGAAGCCCAGCCCGAAAACCTGCCTGGTCTGTGGTATGTCCAGGTCTAGTCCCAGTCACCTCTGGTCGATCTCTGGTCAACCTCTCATTGATGAGTGGTCGCATGCACCTTGCCTGTATTATTTCTCCAAACTTCTTTGTTTGCAGAGCCCTTTCTGGCGCTTGTCCATTTTCTGGCCACAAGCATCCTCCTCCATGTCCCAGATCACAGCTAACCTTTCTAAAACCTGTTCTAGCTTTGGTTACCATTTTGGATAGTTCAAACTTCAAAGGAGACTACTCAGTGTAACAGTTTTTAACAGATTCTATTCTGCTCATGCATGTAATTGTTGCTTTGCAGTAACTCATGCGAGGGTTACTCATACTTACTCATTGTCAGCTGAGTTTCTTAGCAGCTGAATGCAAATTGTTTTGATTTCTACCATTGATGCCTGCAGACTTGAATCTTTCTGCTGACCCATGTGAATGTTTTGTTTTCCAGCCTAGGGGTGATTCTGGCCACCGACGGAACGGCATGTACTATGGAACACCTTTCTATGGTGGATATGGTTACGCATCGCCGGTTCCTCACCCAAACATGTATGCCGCAGCATATGGAGCCTACCCTTTCTACGGTAACCAGCAGCTAGTGAGCTGATGAGAGAGTTGGTCTCTGTTTCCTCCAATGGAAAACAAAGGTTTTGGTCCAGTAAGCATAGTAGCGTACGATGACACATTATAGATGGCCATAAAAGTGGGCGAGAGAGACAGGTATATGAAATGAAATGATGTCTGCAGATTTGTGCTGCGAGTAGAACCTAAAAGCTTGTAGACAATAAAGAGTTGTTTTTATTCTTTCAAGGAATTTTGACTTGCTAATAAAACTAAGCTATTGGCTGAACATCTGTTTGCTTCCTTTTTCTTTTGTTCAGATTGTAGTTGCTAGGCTGATTCATTTCTATCTTGTGATCGCCTGATTGGCTCGCGATAAATTTCCTTTGTTATTGTTGTACAACCTACTTCCATCCTGATGCTAGTCTAGAGTGCTAGTTGCTGGGCATAGCATCCATGTTTTGTGATATCATGCCATTGTCCTGTTATGCTCATAGTCCTGTTATGCTCATAGTCTGGTTATATTTGATATCTTTGTCAGTTGAGCTGGGAACTTTCTGGAATACTGAGTAGTACTCCCTCCGTTTCTTCCATTAAGACAAGCCTTTCATCACAAATTATTATGTCAAGATGTGTGTTTATATGACATAAAATTAGTAACGTTAGATTCGTTATCAAAAGTATTTCATGATACTTGTGGTTTCATGACATATAAACCACACTTTAATATAGTAATTTATGGTCAAAGCTTTGTCTCAATGAAAGCTAAAATGCCATTTTTAACAAACGGAGGGAGTAATATCGAAACGATGTGACGACGGAACTCTACCCCGACTGCGTGCAGGTGTGTTCGAGACGAGAAACACATAGCACACATCGCACGCTGAGATATCAGGGAGCTTTTGTGAACAAGACAAGCGTAGGAGCTTACGTGGAAATGTGAAACACTCCCGGTGAAATACTTCTAGGTACGAGTATGTAGAGGCACTGGCATCCGGGTGCAGCATGGCATGTAGTGCGGGCGCGCGCGTCGTCCACAGACCACAGCTCTCCCGCACATATCCCAATTACAACAAATCAACGGTTTCTCGAGGAGCTAAGATGTTGAGGAGAAGGGTCCGGCTCCAGTTCGACGGGGAGAGGCGGTGCGTCTCCGAAGATGGACCCCTCCAGCCAGCAGCATGTTTAAGATAAATGTCGACGGAGCTGTGTCGCGTTCAGGCAGCCGCGGAACAGTGGCAGCGGTCTGCAGAGATGAAGCGATCAAGCGAGCAACTACGTTGGTGCTTCTGCGGTTGTGATCGAGGGGCTGGTGGAACCTGCTATAGTAGAGGCTGTTGCGTGCAGCGAAGCTCTTTCCCTTGCACAAGATCTCCACCTTCAGAGCATCCACGTTTCCTCAGATTGCCTGGGAGTTGTGAAGGATATTCAGACAAATAATTTGTTGTGTAGTTATGGCCCAACTGTTGGGGAGATTGCAGCCAAGAGTTCGCGCTTCGCTTGCCTTGCCTCCGGGATCGTCGACGAGAATGTTTCTTCTCCCGTCCATCTGCCTGAATCCAGTGGCTCCACCGCTGTGGTTCGCTCCGTGCTGGCGGCCGGCTACGATGCCGAGGCGGCGTCAGCCGTTTATGAGGCAGAGCTGGACGGCCGTCGCAAGGTGCTCTCGGATGCCGAACTGCACGACGCGTTCTGGTCCTTCGTGGGCTTTCCAACTCCGGGGTCGCGGTTCTGGGAGCGTTCGGATTCCGAACCGGAGGCGGACTCTGCGTCGAGACTGCCGCGGCCGCTCCGTCCTGCTCACTGCCACCATCGACACAGGTATGCCCGAGGCATGTGCGCAGTCGAGGAGGCCCGCTGCTCATCCGTCCTCGGCGTCCGCCGGTGCGCTGGAATACTGGCCGCGAGTGGCTCCGTCCATGGCGGGGGCCGCTTCCGCGATGCGCCGCTTCGCCGGTGGTCCTCGGCGATTTTCTTCCGGCCATGGTCAGGCCGGCGTCCAGTCCGTCGCGGCCCTCCTCGTCTCTGGAACGGTCTGGTGCCGTTGCGTCGTCTCCGGGACGCGGGACCTTCCTGGGTCCGGCGTCAATGGCAAGCAACGGGATCAACCCTTCAGTTTTGGAAACTTCTTCAATTCCTGACAGGCAAATCAATCACAGCGCTCGCGTTGCCGATTTTTTGAGACCGGATCGGGTAACTCCCTCCTCCCTGATTAGCATGCCCTCCTCTGAGGGTGGGGCCGTCGCGGGTGCTCGACTCCGCCCAAGATTCAAGGCTAACTTGCGAGACTTGTTCGACCATAATTGGGCTCGACATCGACGCCCTTCGGTTTGTGCTTCCTCCACTTTCTCTCGTTCTTTTGTTAGACGTTGTTATGTCTGGCGCAGCCGGTGGTCGAGGAAAGGGTCCTTCTGGAATCCAGGAGAAAGGATTTTCCTCGTCATGTCTTGGCTCACTTTGCCGGTGGTCTCGACTTCTAGTGGCATTCTATTCCTCCCAGGGGCCGTTCAGGTGGAATTTTACTCGGAATTAATACTACGATTTTTGAAGTCTTGGAAGTGTTTGGTGGTGATTTCTATGTGAAACTCCACCTTAAAACTAAATCTGATGGCTTCAAATGTACGCTTATGGCGGTTTATGGTGCCGCGCAAAATGAGCTTAAAGCAGATTTTTTAAAGCAACTAGTTAACGCGTGTCGTAGCAATCTATTTCCCATGCTTATTGGGGGAGATTTCAATATACTACGATATCAAAAGGATAAAAATAACTCCTGCTTCGACAACCGTTGGCCTTTCCTATTCAATGCTGTTATTGACAGTTTGGACTTGAGGGAAATCGACCTATCAAGACGTCAATTTACATGGGCTAATAATCTTCGGATTCCTACGTTTGAAAAACTGGATAGGGTCTTCATGACTACCGAGTGGGGACATAAATTCCCCTTAGTGTCTGTGCAGGCTCTTCCACGCCTTGATCATCTTTCCGATCATGCACCTCTTCTTATGGACTCTGGTTTCGCGGCCTTCCATGCAAACTGTCGCCCATTTAAGTTGGAGCTTGGCTGGTTAACGCGTGAGGGTTTTGTGGAGCGAGTCGCGGAAGTTTGGCGTAGGCCCTGCAAAGGGAAGTATTCTGCTCAGCGGTTTAATAATCATTTGGGAGCGGTTCGCCGTGACCTTCGTGGCTGGGCAACTCACATCGCTGGAGTCAATAAATGTGAAAACGCTCGCTTGTCGACAATTATAGATGATTTGGACAAGCTAGCTGAAGTCAAGGGCCTTACTGATCAAGAGACTGAGCTAAAAAATAAATCAATTGAGTCAGCTGCCCAACTTCGGCGTGAAGAAGAGCTGAAGTGGCACCAACGTTCTAAGGTTGAATATTTGCTGAAAGAGGATGACCATTCTAAGTTCTTCCATTTGGTGCTAATGGCCATCATCGTAAGAAACATATTTTCAACTTGCAACATGAAGGGGATATAATCCAGGGCACCGGTCCACTGAAACAACATAATACTGATTATTATAAACAACTCTTTGGTCCATCTGAACCGAGCTTTGTGTCGATGGATGACTCGAGATTGAGTGATATTCCCCAGGTCTCTTAGGCCGAAAATGAGTTCCTCAGGTCCCCTTTCACGGAAAAGGAGGTCAAGGAAGCAGTCTTCCAGATGGAACACAACAAGGCCCCCTGGTCCTGACGGTTTTCCTGCAGAATTTTATCAGATCTTTTGGGATGTTATCAAGGATGATTTGATGGCTATGTTCCATGATCTCCATAATGATACGCTCCCTCTGTTTACCTTCAACTTTGGCGAGATCATTCTTTTACCAAAAGTCAAAGAAGCTAATTGTATCCAACAATATAGGCCCATTTGTATTTTGAATATGGTCTTTAAAATTTTCACTAAGGTGGTTAATAATCTTTTGAACAGTGTGGTGGATCATGTTGTTTGTCCTACCCAAACGGCGTTTATGCAAGGCCGTAATATTCTTGATGGGGTCGTGGTCCTTCATGAGACCATTCATGAACTCCATCGGAAAAAGCTAAGCGGAGTCATCTTTAAGATTGATTTTGAGAAAGCCTATGATAAAGTGAAATGGCCGTTCTTGCTTCAGACTCTCCGTATGAAGGGCTTCTCCTCCAAGTGGTGTTCTTGGATTGAGAGCTTCATTTCAGGAGGGAGCGTGGCGTTCAAGGTGAACAATCATATTGGCATTTTTTTTCCAAACTCGGAAAGGTTTGTGTAGGGGGAGTCCTCTTTCTCTGGCACTTTTCAATATTGTGGCTGATATGCTCGCCGTTCTGATTGAGAGAGCTCGAGAAGAAGGTTTAATTGGTGGAGTGGTACCTCATCTTGTTGATGGCTGTTTATCTATTCTACAATATGCAGATGATACAATTCTATTTATGGAGCATGACTTGGAGAAGGCTCGAAACCTCAAACTTGTGCTTTCTACTTTCGAGCAATTGTCGGGTCTGAAAATCAACTTTCACAAAAGTGAAATATTTTGCTTCGGCGGGGCGATGGACTCTGCCCAGCAATATTCTGAGTTGATTGGTTGTGCGATGGGGTCTTTGCCCATCCGATTTCTTGGCATCCCGATTCACTATCGGAAGCTGAAAAATTCCGAATGGAAGGGTGTGGAGGAGAGGCTCGAGAAGAGACTTGCGAGTTGGAAAGAAAAACATTTATCCACCAGAGGAAGGCTTGTCCTCATCAATTCCATGCTTAGTAGTATGATTATTTTTATGATGTCTTTCTTTAAGATTCCACGTGGAGTTCTCAAGAGGCTTGATTTTTTTCGGTCCAAATTTTCTGGCAGAATGATAGTCAGCAAAAGAAATATAGACTCGCAAAATTGAGCATTATCTGCAGACCAAAATACCAAGAGTGTCTAGGTATTCAGGATCTTGGTGCTAAAAATACCGCTCTTCTAAGCAAATGGTTGTTCAAACTTTTGTCTGAGGACGGTATATGGCAGGACCTAATACGGAACAAATACATCGGTTCGCAGGCATTGTCTCAAGTGGTGTGGAAACCAGGGGATTCTCACTTTTGGGTAGGTCTGATGAGAGCCAAATGATTTTTTTTCCCGTTTTGACTGATTCTCTATCAAGGATGGCTCTCAAGTGAGATTCTGGGAGGATTCTTGGCTCGGTGGTCACCCCCTTCGAGACCAATACCCTTCCTTATTCCTCATTGTTCGTAACAAAAACGATACCTTGGCACAGGTTCTCGCCTCCTTCCCACCAAATGTGTCCTTCAGACGAAGCCTTGTTGTACCTAAATTGGTGGATTGGATCAACCTCCTGACTCGCCTTGCTACTGTGAACCTATCTCCTGGACATGATGAGTTTCGTTGGAATCTTCACCCCAACAGATTATTTTCGGTCAAATCCATGTACCATGCCATGGTCCATGTTGATACACCGATATCTAACAAACGTTTATGGAGATTAAAGGTTCCTCTAAAGTTTAAAATTTTCCTTTGGTTTTTGCGGCGGGGGGTCACTCTTACTAAAGACAACCTGTTAAAGCGGAACTGGAAGGATAGTCCAAAGTGCAGTTTTTGTGCTGATGATGAGACTATTACACACCTTTTTTTCCGGTGTCGTGTCTCTCGATCTGTGTGGCCAATGGTCAAAATAGCTTCTAATCTGTATCCTCCCCGTGATGTTGCTCATTTGTTTGGCTCTTGGTTACGGGGTGTTAACAAAAGATTGAGCACGCTTCTTATGTCCGGGGCTGCAGCTTTATGTTGGGCTATTTGGCTGTACATAAATGATAATGTTTTTAATAGAAAGAATTTAACTTTTCCAATGCAGGTTTTGTATTCTTGCACGCATTGGCTTCATACTTGATCTATACTCCTCAAGCCGGCGGACTGTCATTTGGCTTTGATGGCGTGCAACCAGCTGGAGCAAGTTGGCAGAGACATTTTTACCTACCATGGGTGGCGGTCTAGTCTCCGCCTTGAGGCTACTTGAGTCGTTATTTTCCTTTCATTGCAATAAGTGTGTTCGGTACTTATTGTCTACGTGCGTTTCGGCGCAGAGACCAGGGTGTGATACTCTGTGATTGTATCGCTCGATATAGCATTGAAATCAATAAAAGCTTCCGTTTTCGAAAAAGAGTAGAGCTTTTAATCAAGTGGTTTTCGTTCATGAGAAGCGGGAGTCAAACTTTGAGGCACACAATTTGGCAAAAGCAGTTGCAACTTTTAGTCGGGGTCGATATATTTACCTTTCTTCACCTCCTGACTTTATTTGTATCCCAAACATTATTATGAGTTAATAAAGCTGCCTTATTCTAAAAAGACAAATCAACGGTTTCTCGGCGTGCTCCCCTGCCCCTTTGTCTGACTGAGCCATGGACCGCTATTCCCATTGTTGATTCATCGGAGCCACGGTATATACAACAGAGAAGGTAAAATGTGCAACTAAAATAATTTGAAGTCTGACCATTCGAAGGGAGTACATAACTTGCAGGGACCACAGGCTCTTGTCCCATACTCTCCTTTTGAAGATAGAGTAGTACATCCGGGCGGTCATTCAGAACTTGGATGAAGGACATGACTGAGCTAGTAGCCATGCATGCATGCCAGTTATGGATTGCAACATGCACGTGAATGTATCGATCGCACAGCTCTCTTTGTGCCGAGGCTTCCAGTATAACAGCTGTACTGTAATCGAGGGCCTTAAAAAAAAAAGCTTCCATGCTGTTATGTTAACTGTCCATCTAGCTGGCATGGAGAGATAATTATCTTGTTCCAATCAATCATGTCGATCGTTGTATGAGGCTAATTTCTATTAATTTGGCCAAAATAGACTGTATTCGACTATTTTTCAACAGGAAACAGGAGTATTCAGTTCATCGACTGCAGATCCCAAAACGAAATCCCAGCAATATTTTTTATAGACCAAAAGGGCCTCGCCCCTGTTCCATTCATCTTCGGACAAATGAAACAACGTCAATCCCAGCAATATAAATAGAACGTAGATATATAACGATGATGTAGCTTCATCAGAGGCAGTGGCGGATCCAGAATTGTCCAAAGGTTAGGGCTTAGTTATGCTAAATGTGAAAGCCTAGGTCTAATACATTGTTAATTAATTTATTTTGCCAACTCATTACCAGAGCATACACGTATGAACTATCACACGCCTAGGGCTATAGCCCCATTTGCTATAGGCCTGATTCCGCCCCTGATCAGAAGAATCGGTGTCTGCGGCTTATCTGGCTTGGTATTTCTTCAAAGAGAATCTCTCTGAAGTGCATAGATTGAGTATAACCAGATCTTAGCTGTGTTCATCATGTTTTTGGATAGTTCAAACTTCAAAGGATAGATCAAATTCCACTTAACCATCCGGTGTTTCCTCTTATTATTAATTGCACCCTTACCAAAAAAGACACATCTTCTATCAATCAGGCATGTGAAGGAATCTGGTGGTGATCACCATCATGTTTCCCGAGAGATCCATTTCCACTTAATCATATGGTCCATATGAGCCTAGCCTTCTGAACAATGTCGCGGTAGTCATGTAGCGCTGAACAGCAGCGTGGCATGGACGTACATATGGGCCCCCCCCGGGGCGGATGAATGGCAGCTCGGTGAGCTACGTCGTGGTGCCTTGTTGACGATGCTGACTGGTATGACACATCTGGCTCCCAAGGGGACACATGTTTCTCACATGAAAACGGCATACCTTCACATCAATCAATTGGGTCGGTTCCTTCTACCGGCAAACGCTGTATACAATATCTCTCCGGTCATTCTTGTGTTGCTAGTATCACCATGCATCTATGCACGCGTGTCGGCTGTTCGCTGGCAGTGGGTTAATTACCCGCCATGGATTACACAATGCGCACAATCACTCAATCAGAAAATCAACAGTTGCCATCAATCGCCATTCGCCAACACCGGCGGAGAGGGCCAAGTTGATATATATGTGTTCCCTGTTTCTGGCTAACCTGAACCGTCGATTGCTTTGATCGAACGAACCAGACGTGACTCGCCGCAGTTAACTTTTTTCCTTTTGGTAGGGACATTCAGCGACAATAAGCGCTCTGTTTTCTGCATTGTCAAACATAGCTAAATTACCAAGACTTCCGCCCATGACTCATGGGAGAGATCGTACACGTTACGAGTGCTACGCATTAAGCTTCTATAGCGACCTTGACAAGCTTGCGGAACGATGGTGAGCTTATGCCGAGCATCTCTAAGAGCATCTCCACTCGCTCCCCCTAAAGCTCCCCCCCCCCCTCCCAAACGTCAAATGGGGGCGTCGGCGCTCGAAAACCCACCCAGCCCAGCCCCCAATTCTAAAATTTAGCCGGCGGCCCAAGATTTTAGCCGGCGCCCCTAGGCCGCACCCAACTCGGAGGGGGGGGGGGGCGATCGGGGGCGCCGGCTGAAGACAAAAGGCAATGCGGGCCACACTTGTCGGTGAGATAATACAAATTTCTCTCCAAATTTTCGCCGGCTTCCCCTTTTCCCTCCACTCCCCCCCCACCCCACGCCTGGCGGCCAGTCCCGCCATTTCCCCCCATTCTCGGCACCGAAGAGGTATGCAGTGCCTCGTTCCACGCTGGCCGGTGACGCAGCGGCGAAGAAATCCAAGGAGAAGGAGCGGCCGCCTGGGATGAGCAACGCCGACTAGGCGGCGGATTGTACCCGCCGCAACGTCGAGAACGCCTCCCGCCATGAACGGGAGAGGAAGGCCAAGGAGAGAAACGCCGACCTGGCCCGGCAGATGGAGGCGCAGAGGGTCGCGGCCTCGGCGCAGATGGCGGCACACAAGGCTGGCATTCCTGTGCCGCGGCCACCCTCCGGCCAGCACTGTAGCAGCGGCAGCCAAGGGAGCTCCTCGTCGTCCCTGTCGCCCCATATGCCCCATGACAACCATGGAAATGCCACGCCGTCCCTCTCGCGGTTCTCATCGGACTACCCTGACACTGATCCCCTCGGCGGCTTCAACCCCAACACCTTCCTCGTGGATCCACTCGGCGGTTTCAACCCCAACGCCTTCACCTCACATCCTCTTCGGCGGGGCCCTCTTTCCTACGGTGGTTCTTCGCCATCCGCCTCCTTCCAGCAGTTCCCCGCCGGCTGCAGCCAGCCCCCGGTCAACCCGTTCGGCGGAATGTCGCAAGGCGACTCAATCATGGTCGACATGATCAACAACGGTTCCCATCACGCCCACTACACCTACACCCAAGAAGAAGAGCCTTACGCCGCCGATGACACCGAAGAGCGATAAGAATGGGCTGACGGGACAGAGGAGCCCGTCGTCGCAGAACCGAGGGGGAAGAAGAAGGCGCCGGCCGAGAAGAAGAATGCCGGTGGCGGAGGCTGAGGGCCCAAATGGACAGCCAAGGAAGATGAGTGCCTCGCCGAAGCTTGGAAGGTCGTGAGAATGGATCCCTTCACCGGCGCGAATCAATCTGGCGACACCTATTGGAGGCGTGTGAACATGGCGTATGATGAGCGTCGGGTCATCGATCGGGAGTTCGCGTTGGTGACCCACGATCGCAACGAGTCCGGCTTATCGCACCGATGGCAAATGATCCAACAAGCGCTCAACAATTGGCATGGCATTCAAGAAGAGGTGCGCCGGTGACCCGCAAGCGGTAGCAGTGCCCACGATCAGGTAAGCTGGCGCCTTTTTTGAGCTTTTTTGTCGCCGATTTTAACATTTGCCGCCCGGTCTTGTAGATGGTCGCCATGTTCATCGCCTTTCGAGACGACAACGACGGCGCCGACTTCAAGTTCATCCATGTCTTCGCAAGAATTGAGACGTGCGACAAGTGGACGGAGACACGGAATGGCCTCGCCAAGTCCGGCACCTACGACCCGAAAGCTGCTCCTCCGGCGGCAACAGAAGGCCGGCCCATCGACCACAATAAGGCAAAGGCAATGAGGGATGCCGCGCCGGCCACGGAGCGCATGTACACATGCATCGAGAAGTGCATGTCCGACGCCGCCGCACAAGTCGCGAAGAGGGACGAGCTCGCCGCCAAGAGACAGGCGGTCGCGGCGTCATGGTGGGCGACGGTGATCAAGAAGCAAGATGATAAGCTCGAGATCCTCAAGGCGAATGTCGCGACGAAGAAGAGGCGGGAGGACTTGTTGATCTTGACATGCGACACCACCGGCATGGACGCTGAGGTGAAGGCGTGATACACGGCCAGCGCAGGCTCATTTTGGCCGAAGCGAGAGCGCCGGCATCGGCGCCCGCCACAGCAACAACGGCCACCTCTACTCCATCAGCGCCCTCACCGCCCTAAACAGCAACTCTGGCCCCTTCTACACCATTGGTGGGCTCGGAAGTGCCATCAGTGCCGGCGGAAGACGAGGGGGCCGAGTGATTTCACTTTTATTTAAGTTTGATGTTATTTGATCACCGAAACTTGTGATGAACTTGGGCGATTTGGTGATTTGGGCCGGCCTGTGAGATGGTGGCAAAACTTTGTTTGAATTGTATTTTTTGGGGGGAGGGGGGTGGGGGGCGATGTTTGGGGGGTGCGGTGGGTCGCGACTGGGCCTCGAACGAAGAGGATGCGCCGGCGCCCCCCCAAATGGGCTAGCGCCGGACGCGAAATGGGGGGGAGGGGTGAGTGGAGTTGCTCTAATATAAGATGCAAAATATGAAACCTCAAAAAGTTATAGGGCACAAAAAACTGGAATATAAGCAAGAGGGTTAGTGAGTAAAAGGTGGTGTTTATGCTGGCCTAGCCTATAGCGAACATTGTCATACACTTGCGCAAAGTTGATACACGATTTTTTAGTAGGTTTGGTCATTAGGCGAGACGCGAGAGATTTGTTAGCTGAGTGTTTTGGGCCGAGCGGATCTTCCCAAATACACTAAGTGAGAGAATCTTTGGGGCCCTCTCATGCTCTAACTAAACGGTATTTCCGAGCATCGAGGTAAGGATACCCTCCGGATTCTAACCCAACTCCTTCGTTCCTTGAGCCCAAACAACATTGTCGCTCGTAGGATCCCTCATGACTAGAGTTCTCCAAAAGCTCTTAGCCTCTTCCGTTGAGTTTATTCAAGTTGAGAGTGAATGTTACAGGACCCCTCGATGGTGTATTTATATGCTAGGGGGCTGATGCCATCCCACAATTTGGGTCCATAGCTTGCGTCTATCCCCCTCTCTGTTTCCTTCCTTCCAAACCCTTCCACCAAGTTGACCATGGCATGATGGTTTGACTTTGGTTGATCGGAGTCTTTGTAGGCTTGATCATGCCATGTAGGCACCTTGACCAGAATTGAAAATTTATTGACTTTGGTCTTCGCCATGTAAGATTTGTAGTCCGGCCCATATAAGATATTTATTTTTGTACAACAAATAATAATATGTAAATGTTATAAACTGAAATTTTAGGAAATTTCATAACAAAAGAAACACATCACAAGTGTATGTTATGAAAAAACAGAAAATTAGAGAAAACTCACAAATAATTCTTTATTTCTCATGACTGTTTTTAAACTTCTTATTTTCTGAAAAATAACTGTTATATTTTTCCGTGATTTTCTCTTTCAACACTTATTGACTGTGCTGCTACATGCGTACATGTATGAAAACATACCCCACGACGATGTCCTCGATCAAACCATTTTGGATGGAGTAGGATCAAAATTGTCTAGTTTTAAGTCGAGTCATTTTCTTTGTTATTCAAGTCGAGAGATTAAGCTTCAACTTGAAAGGGTGAAAACACTCCCTCCGATCCATAAAAAATGTCGTTCACTTAGTACAAAATTTGTACTAACTTAGTACAAAATGAGCGCCACTTTTTTATGGATCGGACGGAGTATAAATTTCTCCATCGAGCTTGATTATAGTTGATGGGTGAAAAATGTGTACGTTTTTTTTGTATGCGTTTCTCTTCTTATTAGATAAAAGATCAAGGGCACTTTTACGGTACAATTTACTTGTGCTAGGAGAGAGTAGTACTAATTCAGATAAAACATGGTATAATAAACATTCTGCGTCGAGCTTACCATATCTGTAGATTTGTTGGTCTTCTCACAAGAAGCTAATTATGTAATTAATATATTATATTCCTAAAAAGGTAACTAATATATTAGGCATGAGATTCTACAATCATCGAGATCTGTTATGCATAAAAGAAATTATTCACACTCCTTATTAAAAATATCATGGCAAATTTCATTGCGTTTATTTTTTCTCCAAACCAACTTTTGCTTAAAACATTGTATAGACCACTGAGTAGATCTTTTTTGATGAAACACATGACTACATAAGAAAATTAAAAGGAAGAAAAGAATTACGAGAGAAGTATAAACCAAAAAATGACTTTTTATATACAGTGAGTCATTTGAGAAAGCCGAGCCGATGGTTAGATTCGTCTCGTGAAATTGATCAAAAACAACTATGGGGTTATTCGGTTTATTTCAAATCTTACATGAATTTTGGATTAAAAAAATAAACGTTTTTTAACGAAGAAAAAACCGGATACACATTTTCCCATGAGACATAATTACATGGTAGTAACAAATCAATACTAAAAGAGTACTACTATTCAGATTTAGAGGTGTCTTTTTTCATCAAATATGTAAAAAATATATTCAAGTTGGTCACACTCATCAGTTATCACGTATAAGACAATCTCATCAGATCAAAACAAATCAAATCACCAGCATGGATACATATGGGTCGTTGGGATTTATCTGGGATTCTACCCGATTTACCGTTTTTGCTAGTAGTAAAAGTAAATACTACTCCCTCCGATTCTAAATTGTTGTTGAAATATTACATGTATCTAGACGCTTTTTAAGAATAGATACATCCACATTTAGGCAAATTTGAGTCAAGAATTTAGGATCAGAGGGAGTACTCTTTTGGTATTCCAGTATTGGTAAATTTAAGCCATTAGATCATCTCAATGGAGTGGTTTTATTCATCGGTTCCTACCATAAAAGGCGTACCTGTTCTTGAAAATCAAACATAACTAAGAAACTGCGGCGCGTGTAAAACCAGTCTTCGTAAATAGTGACCGAGAACCAAAGTGACCCGCAACCCTAGTTTTGAAAACTGGACCGGTGACCGAACCGGCGAGCTCTTGGTTCAAGTTTTTCTTGTCGAACCACCGGTTCACCCGGTTGAACCGGCATGGTTTTTTAAGATATAAAATAATACATTTAATTATAATACTGCAAATAGCAGCCAAGACGGCCCAGGTTCGTGGAGCCCATTCCCTAACTCCAAGTTAAAGGTCCAAGTGTCCAGGCAGGTATTTAAGTTTTAATTCAAAGTCCAATATGCGTCAGCTGGGCCAGACACGATACCATCCTAACCCTACCCGCCGCTGATCGATCTCTTTCTCCGTCTGGTTCCTCATCCCGAGCAGCAGTTCCGGCCATCGCCTCCAACACCACATCTCTCTCTCTCTCTCTCTCTCTCTCTGCACCATATCTCTCCCGAGCTAGAAGGCCGGTGGGGAGGACGGGGGCCGACGCCGGCAGGCCCGAGCGGAGCTGGTAGCCTGGTACGCATGGTGTCCGCATCGACGGTGAAGGAGAAGCCGGACGGGGCGGCCGCGTTGGGTGCGGCGCGGAGCGGGAGGCGGTCGGAGACGACCACGCGGCGCGGACGGGGACGGGGAGGCCGGCGAGGAAGGAGAGCAGCGGGGTGGCGCGGGTGGCGGTGACGCGCTGGGGCGGGATCGAGCGAGCGGCGGACGGTTAGGCGCGGGATTGAGCGGCGGCGCTGGTGGTGGAGACACGCGGGATCGAGCTCGAGCGGCGGCCGGCGAGACGGCCAAGACGGGAACTTTTGGAACGGGAACTGAACCGGGCGGTTCGAGCCGAACCGCCCGGTTCACCGGTTTTCACCGAAACCGCCCGGTTCACCCTGTTTTGTCTGGTCCAGTGGCCCGTCCGGTCCAGTGCGCTAAAAAGACCGCAGAGGTCTCCGGTTCCGGTTTTTTCCTGTCGGACCGTCGGTCCGGTCCGGTTTTCAAAACTAGGCCCGCAACACATGCGGCTAGTATATAAGGGTAGTAGCTTAGCTAGGTCCCTGGGCGCTGCAAGCGAACAAACAAACACCCCATGTGGTGGATCGATCTCTCTAGCTAGCTCCCCCATAAGGCTATAATCCTCGTCGACGAGGGCCAATAGATATTCTTCCTTTCCTATCCCCCCCTTTGCTGTGCTACCCGGACAGCTTCACTCCACAATTTCTCACACCAGTTTACATCTCACGCTCAGCACATATACAGCCTCTCCTTGTTCTGAAATCCTGCTGCTGCTGCAAGCAAGAAGAGGATCCAAGCTACCATCGCATCTCTCTCAGGCCGTACGTGTAGGTTGAAAGCATTTCCTGTGATGTGATATTCTTAAACCTTATGTGCATAATATTTGCACATCCATGCGCTACATACGCGCGTGCATGTGTATGTGTATCTACGTATTTCTTGGTTAACATTTTCGCATGCTCTGCAGAAGAGAGCTAGAGAAGGCGTCCGGCGAGCATGTGGGAGTCGGAGAGCGACGCCGGCGAGCGGGGGCTCGTCCCCGTGGTCGGCGGCTCCGACCGGCACGACGCGCTCAAGAACGACGGCTTCGTTCGCAGGGACCAATCTTGGTACGTACGTGGGTCAAGTTTGATAATTTGTTTTCATAAATTATAAGATGAACGATTAACCGTATACGTGGACCTGGCTTAATTTAATTTCTTGCAACCGTCTTGTTCTTCCCGTGATTTGAGCAGGTTTGTGAACAGTGATATTCCGAGCGATTTGCTCGTCAGAGTGGGCGATGTGAGCTTCCATCTTCACAAGGTAGGTTCTGTACTTTTGTTTTCTCGTCCAGATTTCCGGAGAGAGTACAAGCATCCTCAATCATTAGGTATCCACTGCCACAAATAGAAGCTTTTTAGTTTCTTAATTTCGTCGCAGCAACTCAACAATTTTGGCATGCGTCCTACACTCCTGTACTACTACTTTGTTGCTAAAATAGTACTGGTACTACCAAAGTCTAATGGAGTAAAGTGCTGCAATTGATTGATTGATTAATTGGTTGCACGTACTTGGGGCATGCAGTACCCGATGATCTCCCGGAGCGGCAAGATGGGCCGCGTGATCTACGAGTCCGCGGCGACGGACCCTGCAGCGGCAGACAACACCGTGGCGGAGCTGGACGACCTCCCGGGCGGGGCGGAGTCCTTCGAGCTCGCGGCGCGGTTCTGCTACGGGATGGCGGTGGACCTGACGGCGTCCAACATCTCGGGGCTGCGGTGCGCGGCGGAGTACCTGGAGATGACGGAGGACCTGGAGGAAGGGAACCTCATCTTCAAGACGGAGGCGTTCCTGAGCTACGTGGTGCTGTCGTCGTGGCGGGACTCCATCGTGGTGCTCAAGAGCTGCGAGGGCCTCTCGCCCTGGGCCGAGAACCTGCAGATCGTGCGCCGCTGCAGCGAGTCCATCGCCTGGAAGGCCTGCGCCAACCCGAGGGGGGTGCGCTGGGCTTACACAGGAGCCGCCGCGTCCAGTAGCGGGAGGCCGCCCAGGAGCGGCGGCGGCGGCGGCACGGCGAGCCCCCGGTGGAACATCGGCGGCGGCAGCGGCGACTCCAAGGAGTCCAGCCCCAGCCGGCAGCCCGTGCCGCCGCCGGACTGGTGGTTCGAGGACGTGTCCGTGCTCAGGATCGACCACTTTGTGCGCGTCGTCACGGCCATCAAGGTCAAAGGTATCAGTAATTTCATTCCCAGCAGCAAACTCAGTTGTACAGAAAATTGCCTATTTGTTTATGCAAGAAATACAAAATCTTATGACGAAATGTTCCCGGAAACAGTGGAACACATGAGTGCATTTTGTTTAATCAGTAGTGATATGACAGTGAGTCTCGGTATACAAAATAAGTAGAAGAACAGTCGTTCTAGACATGGAGTAGTACTAGTACAATACATTCTGCCTAATTATTTGATCGTTGATAGGCATGCGGTTCGACCTCATCGGCGCGTCGATCACCCACTACGCGTCCAAATGGCTCCCGGGCCTGACCAAGGACGGCCCCCACGGCAGCATCGGCATCGGCATCGACGAGCCATGGGCGCAGGTCTCGGCCGGCGGCAGCGGCCTCCACATGATCATCGCGGCGGCGGGCAGTGGCAAGGACGACGTGACCAGCTCCAGCGCCGCGCCGGCGCGCGAGCAGAGGATGGTGGTGGAGAGCCTGATCAGCATCATGCCCCCGCAGCGGGACAGCGTCTCCTGCGGCTTCCTCCTCCGCCTGCTCCGCCTGGCCGTCATGCTCAAGGCCGCGCCGGCGCTCGTCACGGAGCTGGAGAAGCGCGTCGGGATGCAGCTCGAGCAGGCGGCGCTCCCCGACCTGCTCATCCCCTCCGTGGGCCGCGCCGACACCGCCTACGACGTCGACCTCGTGCAGCGCCTCGTCGAGCACTTTCTGGTGCAGGAGGTGCAGACGGAGGTCATGTCTTCGGGTGCCAGCCCCGGCCGCGCCGGGGACGCGCACGCGCACGCGCACGCCCCGGAGTACTACGGTGCCGGCCCCGGCGCGAGCAGGATGGCGCCGGCAGTGTCGGCGTCGGCAGCGGCAGCGGCATCGGGGCTGAACGCCAAGGCGCGCGTGGCGCGGCTGCTAGACAGCTACCTCTCCGAGGTGTCCCGCGACCGCAACCTGTCCCTGACCAAGTTCCAGGTCCTGGCCGAGTCGCTGCCGGAGTCGGCACGCGCCTGCGACGACGGGCTCTACCGCGCCGTGGACTCGTACCTCAAGGCGCACCCGACGCTGACGGAGCACGAGCGGAAGCGGCTGTGCCGGGTCATGGACTGCCAGAAGCTGTCGTTCGACGCGTGCATGCACGCGGCGCAGAACGAGCGCCTGCCGCTGCGTGTTGTGGTGCAGGTGCTCTTCTCGGAGCAGGTCAAGATCAGCAACGCGCTCGCGGCCGCCGGATCCTCTTCGGGGGCGGGGATGCTGAAGGCGGCGGCGCCGGAGCCGACGACGCGGCGGCAGCTGCTGGACGCGACGCCGCAGTCGTTCCAGGAAGGCTGGGCGGCGGCCAAGAAGGACATCAACACGCTCAAGTTCGAGCTGGAGAGCATGAAGGCCAAGTACCTGGAGCTGCAGCACGACATGGACGCGCTCCAGAAGCAGGTTGAGCCGTCTCCCGGGGCCAAGATGGGCGGCGGCGGCGGCAGCAAGACGCAGCAGCAGGGGCCCTCGGCGTGGAGCAACGGGTGGAAGAAGCTGGGGAGGCTGGCCAAGATGACGGGCAACGAGGCGGCGCCGGGGCAAGGAGGCGCGGCGCCCGGCGAGGCGGCTAGGAAGGCGCAGAGGAGGTGGAGGAACTCCATCTCATGATCGATCGGATCGAATCGAGCTTAATTCTTCCTTTCCTAGTGATCAGGATTCAGGAATATATGACTAGATGCATGCTGCGTGGATTCATTCGTGCTTAATTACTTAATTAGGAGGATGGTGTTTGATTTATTTTTTTGGAAGAAGGATGGTGTTTGATGGAGTTTTGCTTCTCGATCTCCATTGATTTGTTCAGACTGCGCATACTCACTCTAGGAGATGATCATCTGAACCACTGAGTCGTGTTGCATTTGTCATGGCTCGTGTGCGAGGATTACGCTGGAAGATCGGCCGCGTACGTTTAGTCCTCAAGATTTGCTTGCTTGCTTGCTATTTTACAGTAAGTGGATTTGCTTGAACTTTAATGTGGCGGTTCAGATGAATATATCGTCATGTCAGACTCTGCTCTAGCGCAATCGTTCAAAAGACGTACACACATTACTTAATTATATATATAGTGGGGTATTATTTTTTCTTTGCAAGGATGGGTCACCCTCGTGATCCATTCGTGCTCACATGATACGATACGTAGGCATGCATGTCCAACAAGTTATGGGGGTAGATGTCACGTACGTCGTAGAACGGTCGCTACAGTGTCAGTGTCCGGTGGATATTGAGTTCGATAGCCCGTGCGTTGGCGGTGGCCCCCGTTATCTCCTGTGCTCGCCCTTATCTGGCCACGACGACCGGGACTGTGCACTGCCACTAGTAGCACTGCACCACTGCAGTGCAAGCCCGTTGCCCATACGTACGACACACACAACACGTCCTGATCCTGGTTTAGAACCAAGGTTCACTCCCCCTGTTTGCAGCTGCCAGCGATCCTTGACTCGTCGCGAACTGTCACTGTGAACACTTCCATCCATCTCCTGCTTGCTTGCTGGCATGCACCACTGTTTCCTTGTTCCGGGAACATGGCACCCACCAATTATATAAGCCTCCTGTTCACTAGCGTGTAATTCATTTTTGTGATTCTCCGTCCCGTGTGTCGTGAGCTCGATTTACATCTCCAAGTTTGTTTCGTGCATGCACATCCCTTTGGCCGGCCCAGCGCTGGGTTCCCTGATGAAACAAGTGACGACGAGATAAACGCGCTGCGGAGAGCACGGCCGCACTACGTGGCGTCCTGCACGGGGATACCGATCCCTCTACTCCACGTACTCGTACGAACAATTGCTGCGGTATTCCAATCAAGAACTGTGCCCATTTCAACTTTTTAAAGTCGTTTCGTACGTCGAGCCCAGCAGTTTTGGGGGGGAACAGCATGCGAGTGTGTGCGCATTTGACATTTCCACCTGAGTTCTTTTTTACGCTTGCTTCTTGTTAAACGAGCGGTCCAGAGCGCGACGGATGTCGTCTCCCGTTTCCCAATATGGCATTGTCCGCTGGAAGACGGCTGCCCGCTTTCCTGGGGACCTGCCAGTTGCGACGCCAAACCACTTCGTCCGCGGGCTCGAGGCCACGCCCGGCGATGCCGGTGATCTACGGAGTATCTCTCTCGGATCCGCCATCCTGGAGGCTGGATGGATCCCGAGTTCCTGCCCAGGCTGTCCCCGGTTCCCCAAAGTAGGATGGATATGTGGAGCGAAGAGCGCGCAAAGGATCAGAGGAAACAGAGCTTGCCGAGCTGTCGCCGTCTTCGAGGCCTTCGATCGCGGAGTCCGCTAGCTGCTGGCTTGGTGTTTATTAACCGATCTGAAATCTTCTCCTATCTGTCTGGTCCTTGGTTTCACGGATCCCGAGTCCTGAGTTTCGCAATGTAGTTTGGGCTGGCTATTTCACCGGGCTCCTCCCATGGAACATGACCAGCAAGGCGGAGCCAGAAATTGCTCACGCCCTGGGCTGAGCTGGTGGGCCGCGACACCCTAGGCCAAACCTAATTTTTTTTCTTTTTTAGCCTGAAATTTTGGCCACGCCCCAGGCCGTAGCCCGTGTTGCCTGAGGCCTGGCTCCGCCATTGATTCAGGGTCTCTCAGAAACAAAACAAAACTGAAACATGACCATATTTTAGGGCCTACATGAAAGCAGGTCCAGCCCATGGAACGTGTTTTATTTATTAATATATTTTTATTATTCCTCTAATCCAAATTAATTGAGGCAATTTTGTCTAGATAAGCATATACCTACATATTAAAACGCGAATAAGTATATGCATATCTAGACAAAGCAGCGCCAATTAATTTGGATCGGAGGAAGTACAAAATTTAAGATAATATAGAACGCAGTTTTAATACTTCTCTAACATTTAGCAAAAATATGCAAAAAAATCCTAGCATATTGATTTAGTTTTTGAGATGTCTTATCCTAGTTTACCAAATTTTGTTCCGCCTTGTATGTAGAAAAATATTCATATGAATAACATAAATGTGCATACTCTATTTCACAAAAAAAAAAATCATGTGTATAAACACAAACGTTCAGCTAACACTACTATAAATCACAAGTTTTCCTAGTACCAAATTCCTTAGGGGAAAGGATAAAAACCTTAGGTAAAGGCTTTACCTACTAACCGCACTAGGGAAAGAACCCTAGGTATAGTATTGGTGGGGAAAGATGGCTTTCCCTAGTGGCATTTGTACAACTCTAGGGGAATATTTCTTTCCCTAGTGGCTGAAACTCTAGGTAAAGAAATCGCATGGTAGCTATGTGCTAACATAGAAAGTTATGATCCTTAGGGTCAATTTAGCTCTGGGAAAAGGAGTGGGACCAATATTTGAATCATATTTGCCACATCATCATCTTTCCCTAGATGACTTTACCTACCAGGATCTAAACTACACTCTAGTGAACCATATGTAATTCATATTGACCATATATAAATTCATATTGACAATATTTGAATTTGAAATGACCATAATTCAAATATATTCGAATGGAGCCAAAATTAATAACCAACAAAAACTTCAGAAGACACATTATATTCACTCATTCTCAATCTTCATTCAAATAACATGTCTGATCAGTAGTAAGCAACAAATGATTACAGCCGTGACAGATCATACATGGCCAGAGTTAGCTATGGCAAAAAAATATGACACGCTATGTCAATTATTGTCACATATCAGTAAGTAGCTAGATTTTGCTACTCCAAAAAACTACACAAGCAAGACCTATTTAGTTGCTGGCATTTGGCTACACTCATGAGCAGCGATGAGAAAGTAATTGCGCCTGTTGCAATCTCATTGAAGAAACCTCCAAACGCATCTTGATCTGCAGCATGCGCAGGCTCGTCGGCAGAAAAATTTGAGCTAGCATTGTGCTCCTGAAAATAACACAACAATCATGTGGTAGCATCAATATATACAATGGTAGTAATTAACATCTCATTAGAAATCTAGTCAGTATATACCTTTAACTTAAAAACAACTCTACAGTTCAGATGTTTGGATGCATTAGAGTAATTATGTGGTAGCATCAATACATTCAAGCATGCTTGTGCTAAACTTATGTTCACATGCATTGGAGTAATTATGCTAAAGGGGCTGCAATCTCTCAAGCTGTACACACAGTTAATATGACATCCTAAAAAAGCTAATAGTATTTCTCTATTGTGAGAACAACGCACATGACAGTGTGTCGATCAGTGTATTGACAAACAAAACTCAAGAGTGCAGATCTAGAAGAAGGCATCAAATTACATGACAACTAGATTCTAGTCTTTTTGGGGAGAAAAAGGAACAACCAGCAAAGCACATATGTCCAATTAGCAAACCTGTCCATGAGGGACAGAGGGAGTATAAGCCTGCATGTATACCATTGAGCCTACCGAAAGAACTCGACGCCAGAGTGCTAGACAATCAACCAACTGTCAATTTGTAGCTAAAAACAAGTGAAAGACAATCAACCAACTCACAATCAGCCAATCTAGAGCACCAATCAAAGAAAAATTGGAATTGTATGCCAATTGAGTTATTTGAGACAGATTTTCCTAAAAAGATACAAAACTGGAGCTGAAACATAAAAATACCTTTTGTTTAGATACAAAATTTGGACAACATAATGACTATGTTGGAGCAGCTAGCTGCTCCTCCTCTTCTTCTTCCTCCTCGAGCTGCCTCAAGCACCTGCAGCCTGTTTTTCTGCCGCGGCAGAAACATTCCTGCTTTCTGTTTTCATCCCAACCATTGTACATCCAGTCACGGAATTGTTCAGAAGACATGGAATGCTTACTTGATTGCTTTGTAGCACAGAAGATCAGTTTGTTCTTTATTCCTTCAATCTGGCCAGCAAAAACTTGTATTTCTCTTAAAAGAATCGATGTACAAATTAATTAGACAAAGCAAAATAATGCTATAATTAGTACTGCACTTGGTCGTATCTATATTATACATACCTATGAACAGCAAGCCTCAGAAACACCAAGCTTTCAGAACATTTACTTCTGAACAGCAGGCTTCACACAATTGCTCCTTCAAAATACATACAAGAACATCAATACATTATCATTTTAATTTTTTTTATCAGTGCAAAACAAGGTTAAGAATGCATAAGCATGTGCAGGGGCGGATCTACGCCCAAGGCACTCTGGGCTGTAGTCCTGGTCGTGGTGAAAGTAGTATAGGTAATCATCACAACAAATCTCTGAAATTTAGTAGTACCAACACCACAGCCCTGGGCTTTACTATAGATCGATAAGATGATAAGGGTTAGACAGTTAGTAGTAGCACTAGCAGCCAGTCCATCTATTGTTTCTCCACGTGTTCAAGTACTGAATATACTTCCATATCAAAGTGTAAATGGTGCATTTAGATACAAATTAGTTATATACTTTGGCCATTGAAATTTAGCCCCCCTCATGACAGCATCCTCGCATTGGCCATTGAAATTTAGCCCCCCATTGAAAGTTAGATACAAATTAGTTATAGATACAAATTAGTTATATACTTTGGCCAAATCGTTGCTTCAGACAACCAAATCAATCGACTGAAATCATTACAAAGACACATAGAACATGACACATAGCAAATAAAATTAGAAATTAGAGAGGAAGAGACAGAGCGCTGGAGAAGATTGAGATGAGAGAGGACGAACCTGAAGGGGGAGGGTCAAGGGGCGGCCACCACAGGGAGCCACTACGGATGGCATGGACCCGCTGCTGCCCAGATTCCTTGGAGAATCCCTCCAGAAACGGTCACCGCGACTGCATCCTCGCAGGAGGCACGCCCATCTTGACAGCGAAGGAGGCAGTTCTCGGCGGCGCGAATATGGCAGGGAGGGGCGGAGACTGCGAGTATGGCAGGGAGGGGGAGACGGAGAGGAGAATCCCTCCAGAAACGGTCACCGAGACCGCATCCTCACAGGTAGCACGCCCATCTTGACAGCGGAGGCGGTAGTTCTCGGTGACGCGGATATGGCGGGGAGGGGTGGAGACTGCGAGTATGGCACGGAGGGGCGGAGACAGAGGAGAATAGCGGCGCTAGCGCTGGTACGACATGCGGGGAAGGGCAGGGCTGGCGGGGGAGGGTGGGGCGGCGTGGGTACAACAAGAGGAGGAGGGCGGCGAGAGGAGTGTTGCGAGAGAAGGAGGAGACTGGGAGAGGGGAAAGAGAAGCAAATCGAGGGGAGAAGATTATCCAGAGCGGGTCCTTCTCCACGGACCAGAAAATTTTCGCTCAACCCTCTCGCTGTCGACCGGGCCCGCGCCAAACGTCGCGCGTGCGACGGGAAAATAGCGCGGGATGGACCCAAAAAGAGAAGCAAATCGCCAGCCATGAGCTTCTTTCCTCAGCCATGGCGGCATTCTTTACCTAAGGGCCAAATAACTCAAGGGAAAGCTTACTTCGTATTTATTTTTGAATGCAAATTTTCTTTACCTAGAGTAACACTATTTGCACATTTACTTTACCTAGAGTAAGTAAAATCGGATCTAGAAAAACACATGTGCCCCAGAGAAACTTGTGATTTCTAGTAGTGTAACTCACATGAATATGACAGACTGGTGTCAATATCTTCTTTTTACGTAAATGATGAACAAGGGATAAAAACCATGAAAAAGGTAAAAGGAAAAACAAAATCCGCAAAGGGGGATTTCCGGCCCAGGTCATCAAGTCCAGTCGTTTTACCTCTTTCTGAAAGCGCATGCGCACACACCCGCAATCGTGCAATGAGATGCCCATGGGCACCCACGCACTCGAATAAAAAGGAATACTACCCCTCCGATCCTTAATTGTTGTCAAAATATTACATGTATCTAGACGTTTTTTAAGAATAGATACATTCATATTTGGTTAAATTTGAGTCAAGAATTTAGGATCAGAGATAGTACGAGACATTGACAAAAATAATAATCTAATCATCTAATGGGAGGTTAAATTATATTTCTTAGGCGTCTGATTTTTATGCAAAAGTTCAAATCTCAGTTGACATATGAGACCGTTGGATTAGCATCTGGATGTCATTTCACCCTCATCTTTGCATCGTTCTTTCCGAATTGTAAAGCACAAACATATCTAATGACAAAGGAACCAACTTATGTTTAACTAAAAATCAAACGACTTGGATATATCAGAACTGTTAAACTAAAGTCCAGTTGATACACAAGCGTCTTGTTTCAACGACAATATATCATGTCAAAAGTCATTCCAGACATTGTTAATGCACACATGGAATTATTCACACAGAAACGAAGACATAACGAAAAGAAGACATAACACTCAAAAGAAATAATACAAAGACCGTGAGAAGGTTATCTAGAATCAACATGTCCAAGAAGGGAAACGATGCGTGAGTACCTCGGTCGAAAAAACCCTCTGTCGCCAGATCCAACCCCTGAAGGCCGTATCTCATGAGTTTTCACCCAAAAGAGCAAGTGTAAGCAATCTCCATGAATGCATTTAACAAAGGTAACACCTTGTAAACGATATCAATGGCAACAATAAAGCCACATGCTTCGCGTCAAACTAGATGCACACCTTTGACACAGTCTTATAAAGAGTGTCAAAGGTAGCAACTATGAGGCCACGGCAAAAAAGAGATCTGACACGCCCCGCAAGAAGCGTCAGAGAAGTTTTACACCTCTGACGCTTGAGAACTACTTACGCTTGCTTGTTTCTTACGCGTTAGAGGAGACTCTAGCTGTTGTGACTATTTCCTTTGCGGAAGCGTCAACTTTGTTCATGATGAATTCTCTGACTCATTATTGTGTCGTCACGTCATTATACTTTTGATGCTCACTGACTTCTTGTTCTAGCACACGTCAAAAATTTGTTCGCTATCTTTTTTTACATGCACGACGTAGTTGCTAATTAAAGCGATGCTATAGCTTAGAAAAAACACAAATCAAAACAGCAGCTAATACCGCTGCAATGCTAACACATGCCACATAGAAGTTGGTCTTCTCTTGTAGCTGAACTTTGAGATTTTCAATCAGCTTCTTCGCTTCTTGTATCTCCGTTTCGAGATCCTCTATCACCCCATCCTGGACAGCAAGATCGAACACTAGTTTGAGCTTCTCAGCGGACAATTTGTTGTTCGCCTTCTTTTCTTCCTCTACCATGGCTTGCACCTTCGACACCTAAGTTACCTGCATCATCCTACCTTTCTCAAATCACAGGAGGTACTTAGGATCATCTTCAAGGAGATGATCTATGTCCTGGACGGAGGAGGTGCAGGAAACGGAGTCCCTAAGCCACGACATCATTGATTCAGCACCATCGTTGGTGTATTCACTATGACCCATGAAGGAAGGATTCAAGGAAGAGATTTCACAGGAGGTTTTTATCCTTTTCAGTCGCTTTGGCAATTTTATTTTCCATAAGTAGAGGACCGGGGACATATATAGGTTGCTAGACCGCTAACGCATTTTCATCCGACAAGAGTCAGCGGAGTATGATTTTGATGCTCAATAACCTTCTGACACTTGCAGTATAGCAATAAGCGTCAAAGAAAGGATAAGATTCACGGGATTATGTCTTCTGTCGCTTGCCACAGAACAAGAGTCAAATATATATATATATATGTTCACAGGAGGTCTGTGACACGTCCTAGATTCACGATGTCAGAGATCAGTTTGGAATCTATATAAGTTCACGGGCGCAGGTCAAAAAGGTAGCGTGTTCAGACTTCAGTGCGAGCTCAGTATAGGTGCATGCATAGCCATGGCGATGCGTCGGTAAGACGCGGGTGCTCCTCTGAAAGATCGGTATGGTCGACTAGAGGGGTGGAGGGTGAATAGGGGACTAACAAATTTTAGCTTTTCTTTTTTCTTTTCTTGAAAGATACAAACACTTAATCCTAGGATTTACTAGATTCTTTAAAGTGAATGCAACCCTAGAATGAAATGCAATAGCCGAAGCAATAGCTAAAGCAACAATAGATAGCAAGAATGTAAAGGGAAAATGATACCACACGTGGAGACGAAGATTTCACCGGAGTTTCACCTATTGGGATCGGTGTACGTCTTCGTTTGGAGGAGTGCTCTACCACAAAGGTAGAGACGCCATGAAGGCTCACTTTATTCTCCAACTCACCACACCACAAAGGTGCGATGAACTCTCACAACACCCCAAAGGTGAGGTGAGTTTCACTAATTGGCTTCCTTGAGCGGAAACGCCAAACCCTTACAAACTTGACCGGGGCAAACTCCACAACACAATTGGAAGCTCCCAATCCAAGCCCCGAGCTCCTCACACACCAAGGGAGAGCTCGAGGTGACCGCTTCCGTCTAGGGTTCCCAACAACCCAAGAGAAACGAAATCCACAAAGAAAACAAGGGGAATCAACTTTTTGACTTGGTGAAACCCTAGAACAAGATCTTCTCTTCCAATCCTCAAAGAATCAAGAGTTATGAGTGGCTAGGGAGGGAGATCTTGGAGATTTAAGCTTGAGGTGTTCTTGAGGTGAGTTGAGGTGTTCTTGGCTGCTTGCTCGGTCGAATGGCTCGTTGGGGACGAAGGAGTATATAAGTGGGTTCCCAAAAATCGAGCCATTAGGCATAGGTCGGGTTAGGCCGGATCTTCCGCTGAATAGCCGGAACTTACGGCTAACCGTAAGTTCCGAATATTCACCGGAAGTTTCGCATATTCCCCCGGGACTAACAGAGAGCACCCGGAGGTTCGGGCGGAAGTTCACCCGGAACTTCCGCCTAGAAACTTGAGATTCCAGAACACATTCTGAAAAAATGTTTTCTTCTCACACCTTTTTGGGTAGGCTTTTTAGTCGGTGCAATTTGGTGTAGATTTTTACGTGAAATTGATTCACCCGTTACCTTCCCTTGTGGATCCTCTCTTAATAGTACGGATGTCCTACGACTCAAATCAACCGAAAAAGCCGCTAAACAGCACTACACTTCTTTCCTTTTTGAGGGTTCACAATTCATCTTGTGTTGAGTTCTTTATAAACTCTGAAATGCTTAGCACAAGATTAGAAAACAACACACGTTGTCATCACCACCAAAACCACTTAGGAGAGAAATGCCCTTTCAGCCTCCCCCTTCCGGTCCATGGACTGCCTCGCCTCAGCTATAAAAGCGGCCGGATGCAGTGCAAGTCGGTCAGGAACTCCACCATGGTTCGCAAGATAATAGCTGCGTATTGCCGTCTCAATGTGTGGGAGATCTAGGGACGATAACGTTCATCCACCCCGCCGACGTTGGCTGACCCGGCGCCTCCGAGGGTCTTCATCCAGGCTCTCCACCTTCGACTCAGCTGCCTCAGGCGCCTCAGCCTCAACCTTAGCTTCGTCAACCTCGATCTCAGCCAAGGATTCCGCCGTTCCCCGTCGACGAGGCTCCGTGATGAAACGGCATCGAGATATGTCCACGAGGTACCCCGGTGATCGTGATTACGTTCCTTAAATCCCCTCCTTGTTTTTCTTCATTGCCTCAACTACCTCCACCACCATAAGCACCTTCCTCTTTCCTCCTCTCCAAAACACCAGCTTCTCTTGTTGTCCCGGGCTGCTCATGGATGATGTTGCCGACATATCAAAGCGCTGTTTGATCTTGTCGACAACGCTCTGATGTGTGTACCTTGTATGAAATGTAGCAGATCTTGTATGCAGTGCAATGTAATGTGATCGATCTTATATGAAATGTAGCAGATCGTGTTCATCTGCAATGTAATGTGGTCTATCTTGTTTGGAATGTAGCAGGTCTTGCATGCAATAAATGAAATTCAGATTGGCTCAATGTTTCCCTGCGATTTAAATTAAAATTATAATGGTTGAATTTGACGTTGACAGAAAAAGACGTGAGTTGTAACCTTATTTTTTCCTCACATAAGAAACATCACTGACGTTTTCTTGCTTAGGGAAGTGTCAAAGATAACCATCTCTGATGCTTCTTCAAACATAAAAGAGCCAGCAAAAATACCTCGATACGACCAATCAGGTTCGGAGAAAGACTACTCCGAACACGTGCCCTAGAAGAAGCGTCAGGAGGTATTTCCTACTTCTGACGCGTGTCCACGTGTCAGAAGTTCCCGAGCCATCTCTGACACTTGATTAGAGACGCGTCCGTTTTGTGTCAGCATATAGGGTTTCCAACGCGTCAGAAATAAGTGATTATGTAGTAGTGGTCTGAACATGGTCGGTTCACACTCGAAGTCCAAGCAGCCTGAGGAGTTGGAGGCGTCTATTAGAAATTGTGTGATTTGGGGTAAAATATGAAAATGGGTAATTGGTGGCACCAGTTTGTTTAAATGGGGTAATTGGTGGTACACGTTTTTTTTTCTTTTTGAAAAGGAGGTTGAAACCCTGGTCTCCGCATCAAAATGATGCACACAACCATTTTTGTTTATTTATCTATTTACCAAGCCCGACAAAGCGAACACATCAATCGAACAACTGAAAGCTGCCAAGCTATACCTACTAACCTGATGAAGGGTATGGCCATTATCGGAAGCCGTATGTCCTGACCGCACACCACCACCTAAGTTCTAAAACTCCGGAGGCCACAAACGCACAACCGGACAAGCTAATTTACATTGTCTGCTGCATGCACACGCTCAAGACAACCTGCCACCATCTTCGACCAACCCATCTTCAGGACAGAGAACGATGCAAACCAGAGCCAAACCAGCATGTGCCCAGCCGCCGACCAAGATCTAGTGTTACCCCCACGGCACCCCCGAACGACGTCGCAAGCGCCGCCGCTGTCCAGTCCGAGGACTTTGGGTTTTCACTCGGGAACAAAGAGAGAGGGTGGTGTGGGAGCACCTTGATCGACAACACCTCATGGGAGGAGAGAGACGTCCAAAAATGTCACCGCCGTCATGGTCGGGCAATCCGACCAAAGGTTTCCAAAGCCGACCACACCTCCACCATCACCACTGCGTATTCCAAAGCTGATGAAGTGAGCCGCAGCCACGACCCAACGGCCGCCATGGTCGGACCGGACCAGCCGCCAAGGACGCGTCCAAGCAAGCCGCCCTTGCCGACATGCCGCGACCGGGGCCGCCGTCAGGGCCTCGGCCAGGGCAGCAGACGCCGCCTTCGCCAAGACACGGCCAGGGCCGGCCGTCGTCGACGCCAGGACCAGCCATGACCACCGCGGCATGGGCTCCCGCCAGAGCCTGGCTCGCGCAGTCACCATGAAATCAAGCGGCCACAAAATCCGCCGCGCTCACAGGGCCCGGCGGCGGCAAGGGAGGAGGAAGCTGGTTGGTTGCCGGTTTTTTCGAATCGGGATCGTGGGTTGAGAGAGAGAGAGTCTGTGCAAAAAGGGTAAAAAGGGGATTCACTCTTTTTTAATCGAACACGTCAAATAGTCAGTATGAGTTTTTGCGTGCACGCGAGAGTACGTCGGACTGGCACACCATATATCTTAAAAAAGAAACTCGACTAAGGTTAGTCATAGTGGGAGTAACTTAGGTAATAACATAAGATGCCAACTAGACATTTTGGTGACATGGCATGATATTAAATGAAGAAAGAGAGGGAGATGGTAACTAGATATGTTGCCATAACATCACAAAAACCAAGACAATACGAGTCTACAACCTAATAAATGACACTATGCATGACACCATATATATGATACTACCCACTATGTTACTACTTTAAGTTACTCCCCACCGTGACCAGACCATTTCACATGTCTCGGTGTGATCTCAAGTCAAAAACCATAATATGCCCTGGCAGTCAAATGATATTATGATACCCCCCTAGGCGGCGGGTCTTGCCCTCGGTCTACTCTAACCGTGACGTGCCATAACTTTCTGTAGCAGCCACTGGACACGTACGTGGTCAGAGACTCGATCAAGCCAGCGCGTGCGCGGTCAACTCCCTACTCGTCTTGTTTTTCTCCCTCTCCCTGACCTCATGAAAGCTACCCGGCGCACCCGTGAAGACCACAGCGAGCTAGGATGCGACCATGCCTCACACGTACGCCACCCGCAAGTCTTCCAAGTCTATATGTAGTACACATTGATCCACTAGTCCAGCTTAGCTTCAAGCCCCGGCCGGCCCTCCTCCACTCCTTCCATCGATCGACCGTCTCCTCCGGACCTCCCCGGCCCGGACATATATATCTCCATGGTGTCTCCCGGATCCGACGATGCCGCCGCCGCCGTGTGCTGCATGTGCGGCGACCATGGCTTGCCGCAAGAGCTGTTCCTCTGCAAGCTCTGCCGCCTCCGGTTGCAACACAGGTACTGTACGTATATATCCGTATGCATTCCTGAGCTTGATCCTGTGTAGTGTATGCCCCATTTCACTGACCTACGGCGTGCGCGTGTGTAGATACTGCAGCGAGCTTTACCCGAGGGCGGCGACATACCGCCGGTGCAACTGGTGCATCAGGGAGGACGGGGGACTAGGCTCGCCAACGAAACGGCGGATGTCGACGACGACGTCGTCGGAGATGAATATTTCCAAGTGTGATAAGAGGATAAGGCGTTCCTCTGGTACGGCGTGCTCCAGGTCCGTGTTCTCCACGGATCACTCCGGCAAGCCTGTAAAGAAGCCCAAGGACATCGGTGATGACGGAGTGATGTTACCAGTGCCGGAGGCGGAAACGACGACGGCCAAGGGTAGCAAACCGCAGGCCGCTGCTGGGAAGAAGGCGCGGTTTAGGGTGAAGGTGAGACGGTACAAGCTCCTAGCCGAAGTGATCAGCTGCTAATTAATTAATTGCCTAGAGTACGACACCAGTAAAGAGTGCAAGATCATCAGAGACGATCATACAAATAATATACACCAAGTTATTTTTTTTCCTGTGACTGACCAAGTTACTTATGTGTGCCCTATTGTTGCCCAGAAAAAAAAAGGAATTATATATGTGCCCAACGACCTCAATATTGCTTTTGAATTGCGATTTCCCGATCATCTGAAAAATTATCATTTCTAAGTCAGTCAAACTGCACGTCAAGAAACATAGATCTGGAATTAATAATAATTTGTGCAATCATGCTACTGTCAGTTATATTTTTTTTCCTAACCCGCACATTAGGATACCATGCCCATGCGGGACTATGCAATGCTGCTACGTACATCGGTGGTGTCTTTCCATGGGGCACGTCCGATGTAGCAAAAGGCAATTCCAGGGGGTTAAAATCGACCTCACTTTATGAGAACTATTTTCAGGGGTATTTTAGTCTTCAGAGTGTGTGAAGAGAGCTCTTAATTTTGAAATATGTGAGTTATTCAAACCGGCAAATCCAATGTATTACCAAAAAGGCATTCCAGCGGGTTAAGAATCCACCTCGCTCGATAACCATCATGAGAACTATTTTCAGAGGTCAATACTATCAGAGTATGTGAAGAGAGATTTCAATTTTGAAATAGGTGAGTTATTCAAACTCTGGCAAATCTGTAGATTTATATGCATCATAAAAGGGTCTCGTTGTGTGATGCGCCCACAGGGCTCCTTGGGGTGGCCCGGTCTTTCGATGAGAAGGATAACCGGTGGAAGTAGACGTTGACGACCCGACTATACCGTACACAAGATGATGCGCCTTAGCAATCGCTACATCAATTCTCTGTGGTTATTGACGGAACCGAAGGCGCCGTGAACCTGAACACGAAGTTCAAATCCCTGCTAGCAATCGAGAACAAGCAAAAATCAAGATAAGGCAATCTGAAATTGCAGATGAAGATATGAAGTACAATAGTCTTAAGGAGACGAGTTTCAGGGTGGAGTTCTGATAGTCGGTTCTGCACTACGCCGTTGAGCACTAGAGTGAATCTCGTATGTTGCAGCAATGGCAAACTTTATCTAAACAAACCCAACTAACCAAAGGGGTGGTGGCTACTCTTATATAGAGTGGGAGGTGGAAGAGTTACAAGGCCTTGGGCCAATACGGAGTCTTATCTTCTCACGACTTAAGTGGTTGCAGCTTCTCGTATTCTTGTCCCCGGGGATGGTTGGTTGCCGAACTGGGGGCACCGGGATGATGTGCTTGGCGTGGTTGGTTCCCGGACCGGGGCACGTGGGGATGATGCGCTCCTATGACTTGGTTCTTCATTCCTAATCAACACAAAAACATCTGATTTAAGGAGCATCATTTATTTAGATTATCCAACGTACCAAGAAACGAGTGTATATGGTAATTTAATTGGCGGGCATGAGCACGAGCTCTAGTAATTGTCCGTGTGTCTCCGATGCTTGGTGTAGGTGTTGCAAGGAAAGTGGTTATATCTGTAGGTGTGATGTCCTCGTCGTTGTGCTGCACCTTTGTTTCAGCCATCTCCGCGTCCCTTGACCGGAGAAACCACATAATCCATTTTGCATCAAAACCTCTCACCATAAGACTAGATAGCAGAGAGTCCCAAGATACCGTGTCAAAAGCTTTACTGAAATCAAACGTCAGGATCATTGCTCTCTTCCTTCGTTTTCTGCATGTTTGCACTAGATCCATAGCACACATGAAGTTATCTTCAATACACCGGGTTTTGACACAGCAATAATAAACAGAGCCTTCATGATTCTGGTGCATGTTAGACCAAGTAAAGTCTCGGTCCGACAAAGGGATTTTTCCTGAACCTGCGAGGCTCCGAGCAGATAATTAAATCTAGTTTTCAGTAGAGAGGCTCGGCCAGAATTTCGATCTTAAACTCAGAAGCGTGAACAAAGTTTATATCACTTTGCAATAATCCACAGACCCGAAACTGATTTCTGAATATCTGCATTTTTTTTGAGCGAAATTTCTGAATATCTGCAAGTTCTCGAAAGAAATCGCTCCTTTCTGCATCATTTGTTAGCCCACATACATTAGTGGGCCAGAAGCTCAGGCCGCAATTTGTCGCTGATACTTACTGAATAAGTGAACAATGACACATGTCACATATCTTTCTTTGATCTGCTAAAATTAGTAGTCTGGCAAAGCCGTTAACACCCCTCTCACCAACCCATTAATTGGCACTGAGCTGCTCGGGCGAGTGAAGATGCGAACTTGCCGACGGAGGAAGGAGGAAGCTTTAACATTTGCAGAAAAGAAAGTAAACATCGATTGACATCCTCGGGCATAAACTGTCCTACAGATTACACTCACAAACAAAATTGGAAGTCATGCAAGCTCTGCATTAAACTCCAAAGAAGAATTGATATCACAATTCACAACCAAAGGAGCCAGACTAGCAATCTTGGAGCTTAATTAGCCAACACCTCAAGTTTCCCTTCTCTCAATCGCTTCTCTTCTCTTCTCCAGCTCCCCGCGCCGATTCATCGCGCCGCCGGCGAGACGACCCGCCAGCGCCTGACCTGTCCTCGTCGTCGCCCTTCCACCCTGCTCCGGGCGCGAAAAGCGAAATCAGCCTCGCCACGGCGCTCCGCACCGAATTCCCGCCTGCGCCTTGGTCATACCCACTCCCTTCCCTGACGCGCACGGACGCCACCGCGCTGGTCGCGTGCCTCAGCCTGTGCGACATTAGGATCTCGAGGCGGACATGCTCCGGCAGCCGCAGCGCGAATCGCTCCATCCCGCCGCCCCCGGCGCGCTCGTGCCCCGTCGAGTTGGACCGCGGCAGCACCTGCCGCCCGGCCTCGCGCTGCGTCCTAGCGAGCGCGATCCTGGACCTGATCTCGTCCTCCTCCTCCTCGCTGCGCTCGACGTCGGCGCCGATCAGCACCACCGTGTCGTGAGCCGGCGGCGAGTCGGGTGGCGACGCCACCGCCGTTTCGTGTGGCGGCGACGGGGGCTGCACGACCTGCAGCAGCTCCCGTGGATCCGGCGGCGCGTCGAGGACGTTGGCGCGGCAGAGCGGGCACGTGACGTGCTTCTCGAGCCAGGAGCCGATGCACTCCGGGTGGAAGGCGTGCGGGCACGTCGGGAGGAGGCGGAGGCTGTCGTCGTCCTCGAATTCCAGGAGGCACACCGCGCACTCCAGCGGGTCCACCGTCGGGCCGGCGCTGATCCGGTGCTCCTTGACGTCCCGGTACGACACCAGCGGTAGCGCCGCGATCTCCGAGGCGTCGAGGCCCTCCTTGGGGCCGTGCGACCACTGCGACGAGGCGGCGTCCGCGGCCGCGGGCTCGTCTGGTGGGCGGAACAGGCGGAGGCAGGCGAACGCCAGCAAGACGACGAAGATGGGGAAGAAAATGGCCATGAAGAAGGAGATGGTCATCACGTCGGACAAACTCATCGAGTTGTAATTCGGTCCCGGGCCTCCCGCCGACTGCGCAGCGGCGCAGGACGCGATCACTGTGAAAATAGCGGAGGCGAAGGAACGGCGGCGGGAGGCGGCCATACCGCGCGCGCGGCGGCGGCTAGGGTTCTGGTCTGGAGAAGCTTGTCGTGTTGGGTTGGGTTTCTGTCTCCCGGAGCCTCCAGGGGTTTCTATATGGACTTTCTATGAAGACCCAAGAATTCCGTGAGACATACTAGATCGGCGCCCGATTAAACTTCGGGTGAGATTCATTAGGCCGGTTTGATATCACTTTCCATTTGTCATTTTCGCGACTAAAAACTTGATTTGCAGTTCTGTCTGTTCCACAAAACTTGATTTTCTCGTTTATTTCTTAATATACTCCATCTCTTGACTCCCAAATCCGGCACACACACCCGTTTACACTTAATCCAAATAAGATGGTCAGTTACTACAAATGAGAGTTGCCTTGTTTCAAATCTACAAATCTATATGAGGTGTTTTGTGGAACGTACAGAGCAAAAGCAGATCATCTTAGTTCACGAAATCGAAACTTCTCAGTGCACAATGCTTCTATGTACTCACTTTGTTCCTGAATTATTAATAAGTCTAGGATTGTTCTATGTTAAATTTCTTCGAACTTGCCCGAGTTTATAGAAAAATGTATTAAGATTTCTATAAAAAATATGTAAGGACCAATTTAATAAAACTAATTTCAAGTTCGAAATGTCTGTAGATTTTCTTATAAACTTGGTCACACTTGAAAAAAAATTGAAATAGGATAAACATAGAACTTCTTATATGCCCAGGTCCACTTCCAAGTTCAATCATTTTGTGAGCTACTGTAAGAAAATCGTATTCCATCGTATGTGTAGCGGCACCGAACAAAAAATACCTCGACTCCTTTTCCTCTGAGTAATGAGCCGGCCCGACTCGGCTCGACTCTTTAGAAGTAGCGCTATGTTTAACTTGACTCGTCATCTAATGAGTTGAAATCTAAAGTGAGCTAATTCCTTTCACTCGTTAAGCTCGTTACACAAGTAAATAATAGAATTTGCGTATAATAAATGTCACTATCTAAATAGAGCTGTATCTATAATTGAGAAGACGCTAACAAATACACAAGACGCATAAAATATTTTTGTGTGTCATTATAAACAAGAATTAACAGAAAACCAACTGTCCTCTGTATAGCGTCATAGAGATACAAAAATTTGAAAGAATATAAGTTTCACGAGAGCTTTGCAAGTAACTCGTTACTAGACTCGTCAATTAAACTTGTTTGTTAAGGAGTTCAGACTTCTACACGACTCATTAGAAGCAGAGTCAAGCCGGGTAACTAGTTACTGGTTTAACTCATGAGATTCAAGTTTTTTCACCGCCCCCTATTTTGAGTTCATCCTAATGAAAAGTGTCCTGACTGGGCCCACCTCCTTACGAGTCTCCGGCCCTCTCCTACGGCAAGTCCCTTGCGCCGCCGCCGTCGGTATGCATGCTGTCACTCCGCCGCCCGCTATCATGCGATGCTACATAGCGGTGCCTTCCAGTGGAGCGTGTCGATGTAGCAAGGGCAATTTCAGCGGGTTAAACATCCACCTCGCTGGATAACCATATTGAGTTGGTACCTTTAATTTGGAGTAAGTGCAGAGTGTTTGGAATATGGACAACAATTAAGCAAACCACAGTCCCCACAACTTGCAATGAACTTTAAGAATAATTTGAACCAACAAGTAGGCAGCGGAATAAACACAATCACATGCACAAGTGACACAAGGATTTAACGTGGAAAAACCTCCTCAACTTAAGGAGTAAAAAATCACGGCTGTGGACCGACCGTTCCACGCAACTTACACTATGAGCAAATGGATATAAGAGTTATTCTAGAACATCTAGAGATGTACAACACACTCAACACATTACCAACTGGTAATCACAATAACAACCATGAAAGGTATAACCACAACAAAGCAGAGTTAAAACAGCTTCTATCCACTTGGGTATTCTGTCAACTATTCTTAAATTGCTGATCCAAACAAGACCAAAATTGGGACAAGTAAATCCACAAGTCCCCAACAAGCCCTCCAAATTTCAGCTCAATTAGACACCGTTTGCCTACCTAAACTGTTCGTCTACCAAAACTATTCTGTTCTGAAACTGCAGTCAACAAGCTAACGAAAGTACTCTCAAATCTGATGCTCCTCTGACCCACACTCAAACTAGCCAACCAGATCGAAGTACTCAAAGTAAGAAACAAACTCACCAAATTTGGAGCCAATCGAAGCACGTTTGAGCCTTCAACCACCGACTTGAAGACAACCGGCCTGGAGTCACCAATTTGGACAGAAATCACATCTTTCTTTTTCTTTCTCTCTTCTCACAGGTTGCGTTCTTTTGTGTTGTTCTCTGTTGCTCACTCTTGCTCTCAATGGCAGCCACACTCTGAACTTCCGTGGACTTGGGTGGCCAGGTTTTTTTTTTCTCCTTATACAACAAGGAGAACAATCTCAGCCGTTGGATGGGGATGAGATCAATGGTTCACGGACACTGGGGTTGTGGCTGTTTGCTGGGCTGAAAGTTCATCTCCATGTGGAGGGATGGCCCAACATAAAGAGCTTTCAACTTTGAAATGTGTGAGTTCTTCAAAATGGCAAATATGTAGTTTTATATGCGTTAGAAGGGCCTCTGTTGGAGATTGTCGCACTTGTGGTTGCAACCAACTCTCCTTCTCTTGACCGGAGATGCTTCCATAGTTCCATTACAGATTGCCTCGCTAATTTTGGTCACCGCACTACCCTAATCCCTACAGACCCTAACCGTATGCCGAGTGAGAATAGTGCATCAGGACCGAGGCAAAACATGCTAGGCTTAACTCAGTTTGGTGCCCCGTTTGCCCTGGCGGATGCATGCACAGAAAAACACCACCATCCCTAAAAAAAAAAAAAAAAAAAAAACACCAATGTGTCATCACGATACCTGCCATGTATGCCTGGCTTGTGGGAATGGGGAGATGCTGAAACGGATGTGTAAAGAATTTTCACAAAATAGTGTAATTGGTGGCAGAAATGGAGAAGTAAGACGCAAGAATTTACTACGGAGTACTTTAAACTATCAACTTCCTTATTTCTGCTGGCACAAATTTAATTAAAATCTTCGACCGAGAAGGTCTACCTAGAAATGAACGATACCAGATTATGTATGCGGAAGAAGTAGTGGCGGCCGGCACGACAGAGTTCTATCCAGAAGTTGTCGGATTAGCTACAGTAGAGAGCCATTTGTTATCTTAGCACACGGTGTCAATGTGTGAGAAATATGAGCTGAAGAGTAAAACAAAACAACACAAGATGTAAATATTGTCGTATTACTACATCATACATTTCTCATAAACAAATTCTCACATCAAGCAAGCTCTGCTTTAAACTCCAAAAAAGAACTGATGGCACAATTCACAACCAAAGGAGCCCTGGAGCTTTAATTAGCCAACACCTCAAGGTTCCGTTTTCTTAATCGCTTCTCTTTTCTTCTCCTGCTCCCTGCGCCACCACCGGCGAGACGACCCGCTGGCGCCGGACCTGTCCTCGTTGTTGTCTCCCTTCCACCCTGCTCCGGGAGCGAAAAGCGACAGCAGCCTCGCCACGGCGCTCCGCCCCGGCTTCCCGCCCACGCTGACCCCGCCGGGGTAGTCATGTGTGCTCCCTTCTCTGACGCGCACGGACGCCACCGCGCTCGTCACGTGCCTCAGCCTGTGCGACATGAGGATCTCGAGGCGGACGTGCTCCGGCAGCCGCAGCGCGAACCGCTCCATCCCGCGGCCGCCGGCGCGCTCGTGCCCCGTCGAGTTCGACCGCGGCAGCACCGCCTGCCGCCTGGCCTCTCGCCGCCCCCTCGCCGCATCTTCGTCCTCGGCGCCGATCAACACGTCCACCGTGTCGTCGTGAACCGGCGGCGCTTCTGGCGGCGAAGAAGAAGCCGACGTTTCCTGGGGCGGCAGCGGCAGCTCCCGTGGCTCCTTTGGCGCCTGATCGAGGACGTTGGCGCGGCAGAGCGGGCACGTGACGTGCCTCTCGAGCCAGGAGCCGATGCACTCCGGGTGGAACGCGTGCGGGCACGTCGGGAGCAGGCGGAGGCTGTCGTCGTCCTCGAATTCCAGGAGGCACACCGCGCACTCCAGCGGGTCCAGTACCGTCAGGCCGTCGCTGATCCGGTGCTCCTTGACGTCCCGGTAGGACACCAGCGGCAGCGCCGCGATCTCCGACGCGTCGAGGCCCTCCCTGGGTCGGCCGCCCGACGACGACTCCGAGGCCGTGGGATCATTATCGTCTGGCGGTCGGAACAAACGGAGGCACGCGAACGCCAGGAGGACGGCGAGGATGGGGAAGGCCAAAATGGCCACGAAGAAGCAGACGGTCATCGAGTTGGAGAAACTCATTATCGAGTTGTTCGCCCCCGCCGACTGCGCAGCGGCGCAGGACGCGACCGCTGGGAGGATTGCGGAGACGAAGGAGCGGCGGCCGGAGGAGGCCATAGCGCGCCGCGCGCCTGGCGGAGCTTGTCGTGCTTGGTTGGGGTCTAGCGCGTGCGGCGACGGCGGCTAGGGTTCTGGCGGAGCTTGTTGTGTTGGATTGGGCTTCTGTCTCTCGGAGTCTCCAGGTCTTTCTACGTATAAAACACCAACAATTCCGTTCAGGAGTAAAACGTTTTGCATTTGGCAATTGCATCGCCGCGGTTTGTTGTATGCAAAAATCGTACGGTACATATATGTCGTACGCGTAGCCTGCTCTCTCATAGAATGTGTACATTTTTTTGGAAACATCTGAGATTTATGGGAGTTGTACTCGTTCCAAAGACTCAAATACTGACTGCATACTGGAGTAACGTTTACGGTACCGCAATCAAATTCCCGCTGACACCCCGTGACTCCGTCCCCATTTCTCCACGAGGAAAGCCATGTATACCCTATGTTGAGATTGGCATGACCCCTCAAGTATTGTGCGAAATGGGATGATATTCATCACGTACAATCCAAGTTCTGAAAATTCCAAACTCTCGTCGAGCCGACCTGCCGGCATTGTGGTGGCTCTAGCGAGCTCGCGGTCACAATGATCGATACATACACGTAGCTCTTGCCTCCTGCTGATCGTTCTTCTGTTACCCAGGATTCCCCTGCTGCTTGTGATTATTTAAGGTTGCAATCGTCGGGAACTCTTGTTCAGCGTCAACGGGTGGTGGTTCAGTATACTGCGGCGGAGTCATCGAGGACAGAGGTCGACTGAACGACGACATGGGCGCAAAAGAGCGGGCAGTTGACGTGGGCGCGGAGCTATGTGCTCATGCAGGTGACGTGGAACGCGTCCCCGCTCTCTTGGTGAACAGCCCGAGGAGCTTAACATCAATGAACACGCCTAGGCGGACGGAGCAGTCGTCGGCGCCGCCCAGCGTCCCGCCTCAACGTTAGGCATGCCACGCTGCTGTCAAAGTTTTGCCTCGCCTCTAACTGCTCTGCGCGCCACACTTTTGTGCCTTTTTGTGCCTGATTTGTGGCATCGGATTCCTCCGCCAAAACTTGGGCGCACGCCTAACCTTAGTTGTGGCAAACTGTGAATCCAATCCAAACAGGCCCTAAGTTCTTTTATGCACTAAAATTTGGATTTTCGAAGAACAATTTTACTTGATTTTTGCTCCAGGCCTGTCTCCGCGACTGCCGTCTGCGCCGGTTACGACATCTTGGGGCCATCCTCTAAAACACTGTCGGGATTGGCAGCTTCAGCAGCTAGAGGTTTGACAAGGAGGGGAGGAGCGGGGCACTCGTTCGAATTGTTGCAGCCGACGGGCACCAGTTTCCATGGGTCCGGCGTCATTGGAGCTTGCTTGCGCTTCTCTGCAACGTCCAGATAGGTCTTTCTCGGACAGAGGCCGGAAAACTGAAGGGAAGAGGCCAATGGAGTCGAGCATCGCTCTTGTGCAGAAAAACTCTCTGCGTGGTGGCATCACCTACCCATGAGTTTTACCTGGTACTGCCCGGGACCTTTCATATGATATTTACAATATGGTTTGGTCATAGCTTAGGATTAAAAAAATTTGCAGGAAAATGAATGAACAAATTATAAATACTTTTCAAAAAAATAAAAATACTTTATTAGGCAAATCCATGCTACATCTATCAAATGCTACTCCATAACTGGATAGTTAGTTTTCATGTGTGTATGTTGTGAAACATGCATGCTAGTCATAGTTGATCAAGATGAGATTTCCTCCTCCGAGTCAGAGAAATATATGTCTGGGCCCTCTCGAGTGATCAGTTTCAGAAAGCATGGCCATGCGATATGGGTTAAGAGTTAACCCAAACAAGGATGATAAGTACACGCCTTGAACTTGACAACATATATTGTGAGACAAAAGAAATGTTGCATACGACACATGTATGGTTCGTCGGTATGACTTTGTGAGCACTCGAGAGTTGGTATGTTCCGCTATAGGACTATATGAGCCTCTACCGACTATCGACTTGAGTTCGAGGACTCGTGGCCGAGTAGTGTACTTGGGGCCATAGGTAGGAACTCGAGTAGTGTCGGGGTGATTAGGGACCTAAAGGGTTGCACACTTAGGCCTCGTTCGGCAATCAAGGAATTCAGAGCGATTGGTGGAGATTGAGGAGAAAATGAACTACAATCCCCTCTAATCTCTGCCATTCCCGCTAGATCAGGACAGGGGTGTGGGTTGAAACGAAACAAGACCTGAAGGCGTGGAAACCCGGTCGATTGGATTCGAGGATTTTAATTTGGAATATGGTCTTCAAATGTTAAGCCCAAATGGGGATGTCTATATAAGTGGAGGAGGCTCATGAGTTACACTCATTTCTATCCCTCATTTAAACCAAATAATCTGAGATATTTTTTATTATTCCTTCAACTTGCCCGCTAGTCGCTAATAAATGCAAAGATGTACGAATCACATTCTTTATTTTATTCCTTGCATATATGGAAATTGTTAAGGGAAAATCTGAGCAAATATGGGAAGAGCTAAAGGAGGGACTCAAACAATTCCTATCAAGAGAGAAGCCTCCTGCATGGACAGAGCGAAAGACGCAGTGTGGAAACTTTCATTCATCCCATATTCGCACGGAGGAGGGAAAGTCTGAGCAAATATGAGATCACATGCAGCTGGAGCTGGTAAATTTGCCACGTCCGAATGACAAAAAGCGTAAACATGGGATCCCATGCAGCAGGAGCTCGCAAATTGATCCATCTGAATGACAGCAAAACAAATGTGGGCTATTTACTCCCTCCGATCCATAATAAAAGTCGTTGATTAATCAGCGATACTTATCACGGATCAGAGGGAGTAAGTGAGCACAGACGGGGTTGTATACAGCAGGAGCTGTCAAATTAACCATGTCCTGATGGCAGCTAAAGACGTGCGCGGGCCGGTTGGTGACGAAGAAAGTACAGATGGGATCGCATGCAGCAGGAGCTGGCAAATTTACCACTTTCAGATGATACCCAAAGACGTGTTGGTCCGGGAAATATTTCAGCCATTGATGACAATAAAAAGTACAGATGGTATCGAATGGCAGCACGAGCTGGCGAATTAACCACGTTCCATACAAGGGAGACGCGCAGAACCTGGGAAGATTTGATACGTTGACGAGAGCCGGGAGCGTGCATCGTGGTCCAGACAGACGAACCACGCACGCTATAAATTCAGGGTCTTCCCTTCCTGCTTCCTCTCTTCCCTCCACTCGCAGAAACCCGTAGCACCTAACAAGAAGGAACCGAAGCTCTCTCTTTCTCTCCCGCAGGCCAGGGACTTTGCCGGAGAACTGTGAGCCATCCCCCCCACCCCAGCTCGCTCTTCGCAACACCTCACAAGAATCGCTAGCTGATTCGTCTGTGTCTGTCGTCAGTGTCCGGTCCAGATCTCGTGTTGCGACGCGGCTTTTTTCGTTGTTTGGACTTCAAAATATTGACATACCGTTGCTAATTTGGTGCTCTCCGATGTTGATTTCAGGTCCGGGGCTTGCCATGGAGCGGATCATCGGAATGGCTTCGACTGCGCTGCCGCCTTCGTCCGTCGCCGCGCTCCGCTGTCACCCGTAATCTCTCCTCGCCTGCACCGCACAGGCCCCTCCCTCTCCGCGTCGTGCTCTGGCTACCCCTGTCGATTCCTGTGTTACGTGTTGGCACCCTGAGCATCGGAATCAATGCGCTTTTGTACATTTGATGGATATCACTGATTTCCTAGTCTCCTTTAGTGTCTCTGTGCATTGATAAGCATATAAGCTGATGAAATAGAATGGGTAAGATTGATTTCTCTGTTATTTACTTTCCTGTTTGTGCAAATGCAGGGTGCAGTTGTTGCGAGGCAGCGGTGTTTCCAAGAAGACGGAGGGATCTGTTTCCTATCCTTCTGTCGCAGCATCCTTGAGAAACAGCAGCAGTTTGGGAAATGGTGACACGCTGTTGCCAAAGAGTACTTCTGTCCGAGGACAGGACTATCCAACCACAGACTCTGTTCGCCCTGCAGATTCCATTGTTGCCCCAGAAATCATTTCTGCCGATCTGTTGCGTGTTGTGGACACATTCTCGAACATTGATGATGACACCGATGATAGCCCAACCGAGGGTTTCTCATCCATTTCTGAGGCTATTGAGGACATTCGACAAGGAAAGGTTAGTATGCCTTACAATTCAGCATTTCATGGCTTATCTGCTACTGTAAATCTTTCTAACAAAATCTGTTGCTACCACCTTGTATTTTCTTGACATTGGGTTTCTCTTGTAGCTCGTGATTGTCGTTGACGATGAATCAAGAGGAAATGAAGGGGATCTTGTATTGGCTGCCTCTTTGGTTACTCCAGAGGCTATGGCTTTTATAGTAAGGCATAGCACAGGAATTGCGTGTGTTAGCATGAAAGAAGATGACCTGGAAAGATTGAACCTTCCTTTGATGGTTTCAACAAAGGAAAATGAGGACAAGCTCGGTGGTGCATTCACCATCACAGTGGTATGCTGCCGTTGGTTATTCCTTTTCCCACACTAGAATATGCATCTTTTGTGTTTATGAGGGGAATAATTAATCTCTCTGTTACTTGTCAGAAGCATGCTTACTCTCTTTCTTTACCATTTTGCTGCCTCTGCGAAAGCAGAAATGTTTTTTATGTTGAGTTTGGCATATTCCTGATGCTGACAAAGTCCTATCCATATTGTCATATTGAATACCTTAATGGTAAAAATCATTTGCTGTTACTTAGTGATCGGACCTGACTACAATATTGCTTGTATTTTCATCTCCTGTATGAAATTATACATGCTAATTGTCCTAGTAGCAAGTGTCTACTCCAAGTACTCCATATGAAGGTTTCCAGAATTAGTGCAGGTCAATTTGGTTAGCTTTGTACTGGTCTGCAACTTGTGTTTAAGTGCCCCCCCTTTTTTTTTTTTGCAAAACTGGCCTTCCCTTTTGTAGTCCTACTTTCTCTGGAGTTCTATACAGTAAGTGCTAAGCACGCTGATCTAAATAAATGCAAATTTTATCCAAAATGACTTTGTATCTTCTTAAGTTGCTAGCATGTATGGCATACTAGTTCTGTTATTCATAGTAAACTTATTAAATCATCTTATGTGTTAGTTGTTCCCTAACAATTCTCTGATATATATATGTGCTACTAATAGACAATTTGTCTGCTTCGGTTTGTAGGATGCTAAAGAAGGCACATCGACCGGGGTATCGGCAGAAGATAGAGCAAAGACAGTCCTAACTCTTGCATCTCCTCACTCGAAGCCTGAAGATTTCAAGCGACCTGGCCATATTTTTCCTCTGAAGTACAGAGAGGGTGGTGTTCTGAAACGAGCTGGGCACACTGAAGCATCTGTTGATCTTGCTGTTCTGGCTGGGCTACCTCCTGTTGGCTTACTCTGTGAGATTGTGGATGAGGATGGATCCATGGCTCGCTTACCCAAGCTGCGTGAATTTGCTGAACGGGAAAATTTGAAGATCGTATCGATTGCTGACTTGATTAGGTGAGTTCCATTACACAAATTTGTTGTCCATTTGTTCGAGAAAAGAACTTTGTGGTCCGGTCACCTCCTGTACTGGCGTTCAATTAGTCACGGTTTTGGTTACCGGGCGGTAATTTTGGTTAACGCCTGGTAAACGCATTTACCGGTCCCCAAGGTAAATGTACTTACCGAGCAAAATTTACCCTATCATTTTGAATTTTTTTAATTCAAATTTACCATAAACTTAAGAGTTATTATATATGTGCTACATTGACAGTATAGATATTTGATGCGAGCAAATTTCGAATTCAAATTTTAGATTCTAAATTTGCCCTTAACCATTCGGTAAAACTATTCATTCAAGTTTACCGTCACGATTTATGTCAAACCCTAAAAGCTTAAAGCTCCTATCAGTGTTTAATGTTTAACAATACGGTTTCTTCACATTTTGATAGGTTGCAAATGATATTCATTTTTCCTTGAGGTTACTCTGCTTTTATATTTGATGGCAATAAAAATTTCTGAAAATCTTCTCTGCTTGAAGTGAATTTACTACCATTCTGTTGCCCCTGATCATCTAAAAAAAAAATTACTACCATTGGGATCTCCTAGTTCCAGGTTCAGTAAAAATGGAAGTCTTCGTTATATCCAGGACTAGTGAGGATCATACTAGCCCCATTTTTTATTGCCCTCTATGCTCTTGTTATGTTTGTTGATACTGGTGGCATGCTCACAGAAGTTCTTTTACAGATATAGGAGGAAAAGAGAGTGGCTAATTGAACGTGCATCTGATGCACGTTTACCTTTGAAATGGAGCAATGTCCGTGGTTACTGCTACAGATCTATTAGTGATGGAATTGAACATATCGCAATGGTGAAAGTAAGTTACTGCAGAAGTAGAATATATACTTCTCTAGGACTAGGTGGATCTGCAGGTTGTTTATTTCCCACAAAACCTGATATTATCCATGTCTTTTTAAATAACTAACAGGGTGAGGTTGGAGATGGTGAAGATATTTTAGTGAGGGTCCATTCTGAGTGCCTCACAGGAGACATTTTTGGATCAGCAAGATGTGATTGTGGTGAGCAGCTTGCAATGTCAATGGAGATGATTGAGAAAGCTGGAAGGGGTGTACTAGTTTATCTTCGTGGACATGAAGGAAGGGGCATTGGTCTAGCTCACAAGCTTCGTGCTTATAACCTGCAAGATGATGGCCGTGACACCGTGGAGGCTAACGAGGAATTAGGACTGCCTGTGGACTCAAGGGAATATGGGGTTGGTGCACAGGTAAGAACATACATGATTAACATGGTACTTTTTCTGTACAGAAAGATTTTATATTTCAGATTGCTCTTGGCCATCGCTTCCCCCATTCTCTTCATGAACTGTTACTAATCTTTTCTGGCATATTAATTCTTGCTACTTTGGTGCATTCAAGGAACTACTGACATTTTTTCTTTTTCTCGATTTGTAGATATTACGCGACCTAGGAGTCCGTTCAATTAAGTTGATGACCAACAATCCTGCAAAATTCGTCGGTCTCAAGGGTTACGGACTGAGCCTTGTGGGCAGGGTTCCGTTGGTAACTCCAATAACCAATGAGAATAGGAGATACCTGGAAACCAAAAGAGAGAAAATGGGGCATGTATATGGTGCAGCCAATGGTCAGGCTAACCGTCCGACTGTAGGCAACAGCACAAAGGAGAAGCACTAGACCAAATGGATATGCTTCCATTCATATTTTAGTTGATGATATTCTGCTTTGGTGGAGTTTGGCAGATTATTTCACTCCATGTGTTCCAGCTGAATTGTTTTTTATGTCATTGATGATCCATGCGTTCCAGCTGAATTGTTTTTATGTCATTGATCCATGTGTTCCAGCTGAATTGTTTTTTATGTCACTGAAAGATGGATATTCTAATAAAGTGTTAATAAATTTTCCCTTTAATTTTCTTCCTTTCATCTATTTGCAATCCTAAGCTATCATATCAAACCATTATTGTAAAAATCATCTGAAAGGCCCTAGGCGGTACCAGTTGAAACTCAGGCGCCAGTGACGCCACCGGCACGCACAGAGTTTTTCACGCACACGGTGACGCTTGTCTCCACCGGGCAGCTGGCCTCGACCATCCACTCTTGGTTTCACTGGTTCGCGGTCACACCCTTGTTTTAACTCTGCTTCAAGAAAGACCAAACTGTATGTTGAAGAGAAGGGCAAGCAAGCCCCAATGACTACAGACCAGCGGAAACTGGTGCCCCGCTGTTGGTCGTCTTCCTGTGCCTCGCGTCCTTGTCAATCTTCAGTTTCATCCGCTTGTGTCAGCAGCTGTCCCTTCTCGCTGCTGAGGCTGCCAATCCCGACAGTGTCCAACGGGACAGCCCCAAGACGCCCAACAGACGTTGAAGTGTAAGAAGGATAGTTGAAGCATGGCACAAATAGTGCCGAAGCATGTGGATGGCCATGTCTTGCAACTTTTGGAAGACCTGTCGATTAATTAGTGAAGAGTATGTCGTTTGCACGCCTGCTAATCCTGGCGCCATCTTGTTTTTTTTAAGCAACCCTGGCGCCATCTTGTTCATTGGTATACCTGCACCAGGTTACGGTGAGGTCGGCAAGGACAACCAGAGTATTCACCGGTAGGTGCAGGACGACGTCAAAAGCTTCGGCGGCTTGTTGTGCATGCCGTCCATCTCGCTTCGGAACTATGTGAGCATCATGCTGTTTTGGCAATCGTTGCTGCAGCCACTGACGGGGTGTTTGTGGGGAGCTGCCTTGGATGTGACCGAGCGAACCACAGGATCAGACTACCGAACTAAAGTGTTCCCTTTCTTGTACTCATGCTTTGGCAATAAAATTGCTAAAGTTCTGCCAGTTCTTTGGAGAAAAATATAAATTACAAATAAATGAAAGGTCAAGAGAATTTGCAGGGAAAAGGAAATACAATTTATTAACATTATTTGTCAAATATCCATCTTTCAACAAATGATGACCTAAAAACAATTCAGTTGGAACATGTGGAGTGAAATGATCTGGTGAACTTCACCAAAGAAGAATATGAACGTCTGCGTCTCTGTACTGCGTTTCTTCAAAAAGAAAAAAGAAAAAAAAGGAAGCAAGTCCATTTGGCCTAGTGCTTCTCATCTGTGCTGTTGCCTGTGGTCGGATGGTTAACCTGACCATTGGCTACTCCATACACATGCCCCATTTTCGATCTTTTAGTTTCCAGGTATCTCCGATTCTCAGTGGTTATTGGAGTTACCAAGGGAACCCTACCCACAATGCTCAATCCGTAGCCCTTGAGGCCAACGTATTTTGCAGGATTGTTGGTGATCAACTTCATTGAACGGACTCCTAGGTCGCGTAATATCTACAGATAATAAGCGAAAAGTCAGTAATGCTATGTTAACAAGAATATTCCAGAAAAGGTTAGCAACAACATATTCATGGAGAGAATGGGGGGAAGCGATGGCCCAGGCCACCAAAGTAGAAACGTCAGTACAGTTCAGATCTGCAGTTCTGTACTGCATGCAATAGTATGAACTGCAACATCTACAAAAATTATTTCAATGTGTCCTCGGAAGCAATTTGAAATATATCATCTTTCTGTATACAAAAATACCATATGACATGCCTGAGGGATCATGTATTTTCTTACCTGTGCACCAATCCCATATTCCCTTGAGTCCACAGGCAATCCTAGTTCCTCGTTTGCCTCCACTGTGTCACGGCCATCATCTTGGAGGTTATAAGCACGAAGCTTGTGACCCAGACCAATGCCCCTTCCTTCATGTCCACGAAGATAAACTAGTACACCCCTTCCAGCCTTCTCAATCATCTCCATTGACTTTGAAAGCTGGTCACCACAATCACATCTTGCTGATCCAAAAATGTCTCCTGTGAGGCACTCAGAATGAACCCTCACCAAAATATCTTGACCATCTCCAACCTCACCCTGTTAGTTATTGAACAAGATATGGATAAAATCAGGTTTTGAGGGAAATAAACTACCTGATCCATCAAGTCCCAGAGAAGTATTATAAATCTTTAGTAACTTACTTTCACCATTGCAATATGCTCAATTCCATCAATAACAGATCTGTAGCAGTAAGCACGGACATTGCCCCATCTCAAAGGTAAGCGTGCAACAGATGCCCGTTCAATTAGCCTGTCCCTTTTCCTCCTATATCTGTAAAAGAACTTCTGTGAGCATGCCACCAATATTTCAACAACTGTAACAAGATCATAGAAGACAATTAACAACAGGGCTAGTATGATCCACACAAATCATGGGTATTACAAAGGCTTTCATTTTTAGTGAGCCTAGAAACTAGGAGAACACATGGTAGTAAATTCAGTTCAAACAGAAAAGATTTTTAGAAATATTTATTGCCAACAAATACGAAATCAGAGTAACCTCAAGGAAAAGGAATGTTATTTACTCCCTCATGCGTATCTAGCCAAAGTTGCGACACTTGATACCTCAAAATGTGAAACGGTATCGTTAAACATTAACCACTGATGGGAGCTTTTAGGGTTTAACCTATATCGTAACTATCTGAATGCCAATACAGGAAGTGACATGACCACAAAGTTATTTTGTTGAACAAAAGGACCACAAATTTGGGTAATCAGGTAATGTAACTCACCTAATCAAATCAGCAATTGATACAATCTTCAAATTCTCCCGTTCAGCAAATACACGCAGCCTGGGTAAGCGAGCCATGGAGCCATCCTCATCCACAATCTCACAGAGTAAGCCAACTGGAGGAAGCCCAGCCAGCACAGCAAGATCAACAGATGCTTCAGTGTGCCCAGCTCGTTTCAGAACACCACCCTCTCTGTACTTCAGAGGAAAAATATGGCCAGGTCGGTTGAAGTCTTCAGGCTTTGAGTGAGGAGATGCAAGAGTCAGGACTGTCTTTGCTCTATCTTTTGCAGATACCCCAGTCGTCGTGCCTTCTTTAGCATCCTATAAAACAAAGCAGACAAGTTGTCTATTAGTAGCACATATATATGAGAGAATTGTTAGGCAACAACTAACACATAAGCTGATTTAATATTTTTACTATGAATAACAAAACTAGTACACTATGTATGCTTCATCAGCTTAATAACTTACGAAGACACAGTTATTTTACTTAAAAGTTGCATTAATGTGGATCAGCACGGTCAACATTTGTTCTATAGAACACCAGGGAAACGAGGATTACAAAAGGGAAGGGCAGTTTTGCAGACAAAAACAGGCACTTAAACACCTAAGTTGCAGACCAACACAAGGCTAATCAAATTGACCAACACTCATTCTGCAAACCTTCGTATGGAGTAATTGTAGTAGTTACTTGCTACTACGACAATTAGCTTGTATAATTTCAAAGGGGAGATGAAAATACAAGTAATATTCTAGTCAGGTCAGATTACTAAGTAACAGAAAATGATTTTTACCATTAAGTTTTTCAAGAAGGACATGTACAATTACATTGTCACCTAAACTGGCAGCATCAAGAATATTCCACACTCAACAATTGAACAACATTTCTGCTTTCACAGAGGCAACAAATGGTAAGAAAAGAAAGTAAACATGTGTCTGACAAGTAACAGAGAGATTGTGATCCACATAAACACCAAAAAATAAATAAATGATATTGTACTGTGGGGAAATGAATAACAACAACAGCGTACCACAGTAATGGTGAATGCAGTACAGAGCTTTTCCTCATTTTCCTTTGTTGAAACCATCAAAGGAAGGTTCAATCTTTCCAGGTCATCTTCTTTCATGCTAACACACACGATTCCTGTGCTATACCTTACTATAAAAGCCATAGCCTCTGGAGTAACCATAGAAGCAGCCAGTATAAGATCCCCTTCATTTTCTCTTGATTCATCATCCACGACAATCACGAGCTACAAGTGCAACCCAATGTCAGGAAAATACCAGGTGGTAATAATAGATTTTATTAGATGATCAACAGTAGCAGATAAGCCATCAAATGGAGAATTGTAAGGCATACTAACTTTTCCCTGCCGAATGTCCTCAATAGCCTCAGAAATAGATGAGAAGCCCTCCGTTGGGCTATCCAAATCATGTTCGGTGTCATCATTATCGTTCGAGAATGTATCCACAGCACGAAACAGATCAGTAGAAATGATTTCTGGCACAACAATGGAATCTGTTGGTAGAACAGAGTCTGTGGTTGGATAGTCCTGGCCTCGAACAGAAGTACTCTTTGGCAACAGCGTGTCATCATTTTCCAAATAACCTTCATCTGGAAAACTGCTGATGTTTTTCAAGGATGCAGCAACCCTCAGGCCCACGGATTTCACATTGGCATTTCTTGAATTTGCAACAAAAGAATAGGAAACTGATCCCTTTGTCTCCTTGGAAACATCACTGCCTCTCAAGAACTGCACCCTGCATTTGCACAAACAGGAGTATGTAACAAAGAAATCAGTCTCTCCCATTCTATTTCATAGATTGATTAGGTTGAAAATCAGCACAAGTAAACTTCATCATTTTTAAGTCACGCTTCTCGAGTTCAGTGCCTGCACAGTTTAACACCTCGATCGAGATCTTTCACTCACTAGGTATTGCTGTAAGGGACTTCCAAAGTTTGGATGGTCTGTTCAATGTGCACAAACTTAATCTGACACCCGGAAAACAACCAGCTTGGGAGTCAACTTTGATTGCACTTTTGTGGAACATTTGGTCGACTCCTAACAGGAAAGGTTTCAACAATAAAATCATTACAATTGCATTAATTTCCATGCCCTCCCACTCTTCCAGAAATCCGGCAAGCTTTTAATTAACTCTCATCTGGTTTTATAAAATTTTGGTAGGGGTCTCTCCTCCCCATTCGCTAAAAAAAAAGGGGTTCAGTTCTGCGGTTGCGAAGGTTATTTTTTTATGTTGATGTCATAAACCGTTAGTTTTGTAATCTTACGACAGAGTTACAACTGCACCATCCCTGTTCATGCATCAACTTACTACAACTCATCAATCCACAGAGACACTAAAAGAAAGTAGAGCATAGGTGACATCCATCAAATTTACAGAAGCGTTTGCCCTTGCGCGGGTTGATTTAGATTCTCGAGGTGCCAACACACTAAGACAGGAATCAAGAGGGGGTAGCCAGCGGAGGCGAGGAGCTTACGGGTGGCGGCGGAGCGCGGCGACGGACGAAGGCGGCGGCGGCGCAATCGAAGCCATCCGTTGATGGATCGTGTCTGGACCGGACAGGGCGCGACGAATCAGCGACTCCGGATCTCGAGGGCTTGGGAGGGGGATTGGTTCACCACACCAGTGGACGCCTTTTTCTCCGGCAGAGTCCCCTGCGGCTGCGGTGGAGAAAGAGAGAGCTTGGATTCCTTCTTTGGTGCTCTCGGTTTTTTGGTGCTCGTGGTTCGGTGGGGTTGTGATTAGGGATGGGGTTGGTGTTGGTGTTGGGTGGAGACGAGGTGAAGGATTTTATAAGGTGCGTGCGGCTAGCAGCAGCCAACGCCGCAGGTTCGTCTGTCCCGACCACTACGGATGGAGTTCCTGACAAGAGCTGGCTGGCTGGCTGCTGCCTGGAGCGATCGGGAAACGGAGAGTCAAGTCCGGCCGGCCGACTGGAGAGTTGACCGACCTATCCGAGCCCTCAAACTCGTTAGGGCCCAATCCGCACTTTTGATGGTTGTCAAGCCTAGTTTTGGTTTTGTCTACGTCGCCCTTTGCTTCCCTTTTAAAGGCGTGAATCGGATTCGGTGATGTCAACGCTTACGCCGGCTAACGTAGAGTGGGTTTTCCCATTGCGGTAACTGTTCTATCCAATCCTAAATTCTGTCGTGTTTTTAATTCAAATTAATTTAAGATCGAAGAGAATACTGTGTACGTTTTACCCATCGCATGCAGATTTAAGCAAAACTGTGTGTCTGAACGTACACCATCGAGAAAAAAAATGGTGTGGCCAGTCTATAACTCTATGTGATTTAAAATGCAAGAATTTTTAACCGTGTGAAAGACACAGGTGTGCCACTGTCATTGTAGTACATGATTTATTTGTGGAACCGTGTATGATGGTTGATGAATACCCAATCCAAATCACGGTGCTCACCGCAGACAACTTGGACATACAGGGGTGACATGTTTGTCCATCTGCAGGCAAACTCCTCGAGACGGTTCCTGACACGAAGTTGTTTTGGGAGACCATATGCGGATGGACGGAGCTAGCCATCATCCCTGATCCCATCCCTGATCACTGTAGTATTAGCCACTCGTGGGATAACCTCATTCTCATGCGGTCCAAGGTGCAATGTTAGCAAGCGAGCGACATTTTGATCTACGCCATGTCAGGAGTTTGAAAAGAGTGCAATCAACGTACCTTTAGAAACATGGGTCCCTCCTGCAGGTGCCCCGATTAGTCCTTGAGGGATCCTTCCGCATCGCATCATGAGTTCCCTTGATCAAGCACGGCAGGGGAGGGGGATGCTAGCAAGGTCGTTCTGCAGCGGATGGAGGCGTTGCAAGCCCTCGGGAAGGCCCGGAGACGGCCGGCGGCAAGGTCAAGTGGCGGCGGAGGACGACGCTCGACCGCGGGGCGCTGCAAGGCACGAAATATGATGGGACAAGGGGGAAAACAACTGCCAGCTCATGCTGAACGCGCTGCCAGCATCGGATGGGGCGGAGGAGCACCGCAGCATGGTCCTCGTCGGCGGTGGGCGGCGGCACTGCCTCAGGGACGACGCGGCTAACGGCACAAATCTCTCGCACAACCTTGCCAAAGAGGTAGGCGAGGGTCACAGGAGTCTACCGGTAAAAGGAATTTGAAAACAGAGGTCTAGAGAGACTCACTGTTGACAGATGGTGGCGGCGGATGGCGGAGAGAGACATTGAGGTACCGGGATCTATAGAGGCTTAAACGCAAAATGTTTAATACAAAACTGAGGGAGGAGAGTTAGAGGCATAATGTGACGCGATCGGATTTTGGTTTAACGGGCCTACGGGGGAGATCAGGACGTGGATGCCGACGGTTAGCATTCGGGGTGCCTGGTTGAATTTGAGAGATGAAAACGAGAAACGGGCGATTTAAGGTCTGAACCGGTTCGTGGGGAGATGGGAATCAAATCCATGGTCTTGGCTCGACAAGAAACGGTTGGGAAGATGGTAATCCAACTGAGATTGCTATGTGCAGGGGTCGTGCGAGGAGGAAGACGAGATCGAGGCAGTTGATGGGCTGGGGCAGCTCGGCCAGGAAATAGGCCAGATGGACAGAGTTTGGCCCAGAATTTGGATGTAGGGGTTTGGAGCTGGGTTTCAAGGGGTTTGGCGCTGGGGTTTGAATCTGGTAATTTTACCGGCCGTGTTAAAGAGAAAGAGCTCCGTTCACTAAACTATGAGCATCGACATTTGACACTCGACTCTCAAAAACAAACTTAACATCTAAGAAATCTTTACTCCGCACAACAATTTCTGAACATGAAGATCTTTGGCTAGAGCCAAGCCTCACAGCATGCCAACTCCTCAAGGGTTGGTGGATCGGTGATATCAGCAAAACACACGAGCAGAAGAGCCTTGATATCTTCCTGTTTCATTGCAGCAGACCGCGGCAGCAGCACCATGGTTCAGGTTCTTTGAAACGCTCTCATCAACATTGATTTTGACCATCCCTGCAGGCGGCGGCAGCCAGCGTGCCGCCGGCGCCATAGGTCTTGATGCTGCACTGTTGATACCAGTACATAATAACAGTCGAAGCTCCAAACATGGTAGAGCCCAACACAAGCAGAGTTAAAACCCGAATAATAATACTCCCTCCGTTTTTTATATAAGGCGTGTATCATTTGGCACGAATGTTAGCGCATGTACTTGATTCCATCAACGGGCGAGCCAGCCAAATGCAACTACCTGCATGCAAGTCAGTTCCCACAAAACAAACTGCCTCCTGCACTCCTGAATGCGTGCAACCACCCAAAGCAAACTACCGATTTTTTCCTCCACGTCTGCACGGGCTGCCGATTTTCTCCTAGCCGATGCTGCGCGCCTTATATTTCGGAATTTGGCACAAAATTTTACACGTCTTATTAAAAAAAACGGAGGGAGTACAAAAAAGCCCATGCAGCCCACATTGTGAAACATAACAACGCCGGAACAAGAAAAACACGACCCATCCCATAGCATCTCTCATGCAAAAATAAAAATAAAAATCACAGAACACCCTTGCACAGAATATTTGGACGGCTCATTGATTGATCTAGAAAGAGTTATTTCGTATTTCATAAGTAGCAAGACTGCATAAAGAAATTGCAGTTAAAGTGGTTGCATTTTGATGGCGTGCTCACACGTACCACAAATATAAGAGTGAATTCCACTTTTTAACCCCTAAGTTTCACTTTTTTGACAGCTTTGACCCCGTTTAGTGAGATTTCCGTTTTCTGACCCATTTAGCAAAACTTGTGCCACTAATGACCCCACTTTTGCCCAAATTCCCCATTTTTCTTTTTTTCTTTTTTTCTTTTTCTTTTTTCATTTTTCATTTTTCTCTCACCCGATTTTTTATCCTTCTTGACGTGTGTATTCGTAGGCCGTGAGTAAAGCGTTTATGCTTTTCCACGATTGATGCAACAGACTAAGGCAAATATGTTATATAGGTAGGTCACGTGGCGTGAGGAAGCAGAGGGATCTCCACTGTCCAGTTTAGATCTCAGTGATTGCGTTTCGAGAAGGATGAGACCAGCCGATTCGGTTCCACCGGTTTTGGTTCAGCTGGGTCACCAGCAACATGCGAAGGAAACACACCGGACAAATACGCATTAGGACTGAGGAGATTTGGGCAAAATTTTAAATGAGATCATTAGTGACACAAGTTTTGCTAAATGGGATGAAAAACTAAAATTTTACTAAATGGAGTCAAAGCTGTCAAAATATTAAAACTTGGTGGTCAAAAACGAAATTCTACGATGTCACTAGGCTTATATGAAGATGTTGAAGAATCTTTTTCTAACTGCTCCCTCCCCCTCTCCTCCCTCTCCCTCTCTCGTTGTGCATAGATCTTAGTATCCAGAGCACGAAGTTCTTGCTCCGCAGGAAGCACCGGAGCCTTACCCCGTTGTTCTCTTTCAGGACACCAACCTGTGCGCCAACCATGCCAAGCGCGTCACTGTATACCCAAACACATTCAGCTAGTAGAATAGATGCATGTGCTTTGTCAAAAGTTGGACCCTGATTTTGTCAGGAGCATCCTGATTCCGGGTGCTGTTCTCAATTCTTGACCTCTCTTGGACGTCTCATGTGTATGTCCTCCTGGATCTGGGTCAGCTTTGGATCTGCTGGCCTAGAATTGAAACATCCCACCATATCCATGTACTCCCTCCGATACTAAAAAAAAGTATACTGATCCTTTTATCATGAAAGAATTGGTTAAATCAATCTGTTTTGCTAAATCTGATTCGCCTAATTGCTCACTAGTCGATGTGCTCAGGCCACACGGGAACAGATACAGGAACACAAGGGGCGAATCAAGCCAGCTACTACAGTCGACTGAGGCCTAGACACACGAGAAATAATTCAGAAAATGCAGTTGACATCATCACAAAAAATTGTGTCACCGGCATGGCTATGCAATCAAAACTCTGAAAACCATAGGAACCAGTATCTTCTTCCTCCCGACTCTTGACAAGAATCGAGAACTAGGATGATCAGATCATATACTTCATATTTATTATGTGTGCATTTTTCATAATACAGTATACAGTACGAAGCAAACACACACCGCAAGCATCACGCAAATATCTACCTAGATTCTACGGAGTACTAACTAGTAGCGCGGCACTGGCGCAAAGTTGGACCTGTGTACAGGCTTCTCTTCCTGAAGAAATCCCCGAATTTCCTTAGAACGGACCTCCGCTTCTTGTGCTTCATGGCGTGCTCCAGCTCGCCGTACCGTCTCCCTCCGTCGTCGAAGTGATCGTCGAACTCGTAGTCGTAATCGTCCATGGCCGCCGCGGCCGCCGCCGACCTGAGCTCCGCGATGTTGCTGAGGGACGCGAACATCCTGTCCTTGCGGCTCGCCGCCATCACCCTGCCGGAGTCCAGGAACGCCGCGCTCAGCTTCCCCTGCGCCTCGCTTCTCCACTTCTCCAACGCCAACGACTCCGCTGCCTTCTCAGGGGCGGCCTTTTTGGTGACCGCCGCGGCCGCGAGCTGATCTTGGAGATCCTTGGCGCGCGCCTGCGCCGCGGCCTCGCTGGCCCTGAGGGCCTCGTTCTCCTGCCGCAGGGACTCCAGGGCGCGCTCCTTGGCCGCGACGGCGTCCCGCAGCCTGGCGTTCTCCCCCGTCGCGAACTCGAGCGACTCCCCTGCCGCGTTGGCCTCCTCCACGGCCTGCTCCAGCGCGCGCCGCAGGCCGCCGTTCTCGTCTTCGGCCGCCCGGCGCGACTCGGCGAGCTCGGCGTTCTCGTCCTCGGCGGCGCGGGCGCGCGCCAGGAGCGCCTTCTCCCTGGCGCGCCAGGACGCGGTCGCGTCCTTCCACTCGCACGTGACGCCGTCCAGCTGCTCGGTGACCGCCCAGAGCTCGGCGTCCGTGGCGTGGAGCAGCGCCTGGAGCCGGCCGGCCTCGGCGTGGGCGCGCTCCAGGTCGGCCTGCGCGTCGGAGAGCCACGCCTTCACTTGCTTGGCCTCCATGGTGACCGCGGAGAGCGAGGCCGTGAGGTCCTCGGCCTCCTTCCTGCTTCTCTCCTCAGCCTGCGTTGCCGCCCGGAGCTTGCCCCGCAGCCCGTTGATCTCTTCGTCGACGCCGCCGAACATGAGGTCCATGACGCTCCACTGGGCCTGGGCCACGGGCCCGGGACCGGGCCCGGTCCGTAGCGTGGCGACCTCGAGCTTGGCCTCCGCGAGCGCGATCTTGGCCTGCTCCAGCTCCTTGGTCTGCTGGATCAGCGACTCCAGCATCTTCGTCTCAGTCTCCTTGGCCGCGGCCACCTCTCGCTCCATGAGCTCTCGCAGGGACCGCGTCCTCTCCTCCTCCTCCTGCTGCTGCTCCGCCATGTCGCCGCTGCCACGCTGCAGTGAGTCCAATTAAGCACTCAGTTACCGTGGAGCAAAATTAAGCCCGCCGCATGTTACTTTATGCAGCTACTACTACTCCGTGAGTAGCATGCAACTACGTGCGCACCTCGGAAGATGATGGTGTGGACCTGCTGCGCCCGTGCCGAGGCGTCGCTTTGGAAGCCTCCGCCGGTAGAGCCCTCGTCCCACTTCCTCCCCACGACCCGGATCTACACGGCGAATGGAGTATTTACCAACTCGTCAGAATGATCGGAATGCTCGCCACGGCTAAAAAAAACTCATTCTCGATGGCAAACCTTGGCCTGGATGGCAGCATCAGGTCGCGCGCGCGACGCACCGGCTATCCGGGAGAGAAGTAGCAATGCTTCGTTCTTGGAACCCCTTTTCTTTGTCACGGGCTTGCCGTGCTAGAAACAGGATGAGAGAGCATGTCAGATTTATAGTGGATCGCGCTAGACAGAAGAATGGACGAAGGGGGGACGATCGATACGCCGAAATGAACAACGGGAGATCGACTCGGAGAGAATAATTTAGTGCTACTCTACTCGTAGACAACTGAGATGAGCCGCTGAACTCGCTTGGGAGTGCGGAGCAGGTGGAGGAAAGAAAGAGACGGCGGGCTTGATCTGGACCGTTGCGTGCGATCCCACGCGAATTTACAATGCGTACGCGCGCGTGATCCAACGGACGGAGACGGGGCGCGGTGCTACGTACTCATTCCTCGTGGCAGCGTCACACGATGCCGATCTACGCGCGCCACTTTATATTACTACTATCGCACTTCGGATCATTTTCTAGTCATTCGCTCAAGCTATTTGCCCTGCGTAAGTAGATACTAGTGTAGTATCATGTCCAGGCTATGTGATGCCGAGTACAAGCGGAAGCCGCCAATCGCCGTGACAAATTTTTCAGTTTTTTGTCGGTCCAGTGGAGAAGCAGTCAGCGGATAAACTATTTCTCTGCTATGGTCACTGCGACTGATGTGTCGGCCTTCCATTGGCTTGCCAACTTGCCAGTGGAATGGGAAAATGATAGTAGCAAGTACTTCTATTTTTAATTTTGTGCCGGCACTTGTTTTTCTATCAGGAATTTAAAGAAAAAGGAATGATGAAGTGAACATAGCAAGCAGCTGGAGAGACCAAGTTAAAACGTGGAAAATCTGCCTTGTTTTTTTCACAGGAGCCGATCTAAGCATACACTTTTCTTAATCGGACGGCTTGAATTGCTATGGTCGGAAATTTAATTTGCCGCACCTTTTCCTTCTTCAGACAGCCGCGAAGAAAATCTGCATGCATGTAAACAAGGGAGTCAAAAAAAAAACAAGGGAGTTGTGAAGGACGAACAGAACACGGAGGGCAGCGTCAGCAAAAAGCGTCGTGAAGCAGGGGCAGTTGCGTTCCTGTCACCCATTGAACTATTCAATTATCCTGTTGCGTCATCGATGGCACCAGCTAAACGTGATAAGCTTAATTAATTGGTTAAAGAAAGGTCAGCATGATAAAGTTTGCAAAAAAAAATTAAGGAAAAAAATTATACAAATTCATGTCACTTATTTTGGGACGGAAGGAGTACTACCCAACACAACTGATATTTACGATCTCTCGGGATAAAACAAGATGATATTTTGCCTAAAAAAACAAGATGACATTTGTTGGAAATTATATACAATATTTCGTCTGTGAATTTTCGCCGAGTATCCACGTGGTGTGCATCCAGTTCGCAAAAAAAATTCATCTTAATTTTTGTCAAGCCATGCAATAGTTCTTCTTAATTCTGTCACTTAAATCATTTATCTATAAATCCTGGTTAATTCCGGTTGTAACTACAGCCATTACTAGAGGGTAATATTGTTGAGTTATTGGTCAAGCGGTCACTTATAGTTACTCCCTCTTTTTCACAAGTGTTGGCATATTTTATTTCGTTAAGACAAGACTTTGACCAATAATTCACAACGTGAAAACTCTGCGAACATTCACGAACACACCATGTGTGAGTAGTGCAAGTCCCTTTGTGTCCCTAATTCGTTTTTTTAGAAGGTGTCCCTAATATGTTGGAAGGCAAGAAGGATCCATCTTATAAATTGGTCTCTAGCCCGTCTGCCTTAGCAGTACCCTCCATTTCACAGAACACATCGTATATTTTTCTTTATTTCTTAATATAGCTTACTTTTATCTTGGCTCCCGCACCCGGCCAATAACTACTCATGTTATTTACTTTAAATTTAACTAGCAAGGTGCCCCGCGCAATTGCGCGGGAAACATCTTTATACACTTTTTTAGGTTTTTATCTGAGATTGTAGTCACATGAGAAACATTTCCCAAGTACATCCAGCTATGAGTGACCAGCTCCATACCAAATCTGTGGTGTTGGAGATGTCCCAAATACACCCTTAATATTTGTAATTAAAATTCAGATCACCTACTAAACGCTGGTATTTGCCTTGCATTGTTAATCACACGTGATATACAAATCACATTCGTAAACAAAATGCAAGTTCACATGCGGAATTAGTGGGTCGGTAGGTTGCATTGATAGTCGTATGTATGTCAAGTTATATTAGTATGTAGGATTTTAGTGATAATAAATCATGAAAATTCAAGGTGGCCCAAATTTATCTTACTAACCCTATATTGTTTGCGGAGTTATAGTTTTTCAAATACTGTTAATAACTCATCCTTGAAAAAATATGTAGATCATAATGAATGGATTTGGATCAACTTACTACTCCTTAATATTTTTATGATTCGTGGAGAAAAAAAGAAAAAATAGCTAAGAGGTCGTATCTATTGATATAGATTATTACTAATGAAGCTAATTAGCTTACTAGTTAACATTTTCATGGCTTGTGAAGAAAAACAATGAAAAATAAAGTGAAAATTTCGACCGCCTAACGGAGTAATTTACATTTGCCACCATAAAAAAAATTTGACTTAGTTACCACAAATCATACAATATTATAGTCCTATGTGTGCCTTAAACCACTTTGATATTTTATTGCTAGCTCATCAAATACGTACATGCCACTTGTTAAATCTAGATCATTAAAAAAAATATTTAGTGATCAAAATAATTCTGGATGAGCGTGGTGCTTCCACTTGGACAACCCTTATTGTGCTTTTACTATATAAGCTTTTCCTATATACATGAAAGCTTTGTCGCAAGAAAAATATGCTCGCCTCCATCAAACAGAATGTTACAGTGGCACAAATTGTTGTTGATTACTCCCTCCGTCCCATATCAAGTGTCACAATTTTTTCTAGATTGCTAGTTTGTACCTAGCTACACACCAAAACACGTCTAAATACATGCGTATTTAGTTAAATTGATGTTAATTACTCCCTTCGTTCCATATTAAGTGTCCAATATTTAGATAAAGTTGTGACATTTAATATTGGACGGAGAGAGTAGTAAACTTATCTTTTGGAAACCTATTTGTCAAAATAAAATTCAGAAAACTTATACGGGTGAGATACTGAGATGTGGTTCACGGAAGTATATATTACGTTTCTTAATCAAACATTTGATGTATTCTACTTTGACGTCATACGGCAAGCGTATCGTACGCGTGCCATCTGATCATTAGTCGTGAGTTCATATCGGTCCTTTTCAGAAAAATAATAATCCATATTGGACATGGAAATATTAGATGGAGAATACATGTTGAACAATGGCTCTATATTTTATTTGGGCCTAGCCGTGAACACTTTTCGTGTAGACCCAAAACCGTATTTTTTTTTATTTGCGCCTACATGGATTTAACACCTTGGTCAAAAAAAAAATACATGGATTTAACACCACTTTGATTTAATTGTTTTCATTAATTGCTAGCCCATCAATCAGCTATATCCCTGTTAAATCTTGACCGTCAAATACTCAAATGCGTGCTTCAGATTACTATCGCCTCCAGTGCCGTCGGCCACGTGCATCTTGTAGTCGTCGTTGTCGGAGGCGTGCGATGTTCTCGGCCTTCTCTCCGCGAACGCTCATGTCTTCCACGTGCATCAAATGTGTAGATCCAACGGTTCAGATCTCATAGATTAATTCTAGATCCGGCCATCAATATAACTGTGATGATATTATTATTTGTTAATACGGGCTCGATTAGGCCTGGATGAAAAAAGAAAAGACATGTAAACAGTTGCGCTGTGCCGTGTGCCTCCTCTTGGGCCTGTGGGCCGTGTCCGCTCCCTGCTCCCACGCCACGCGAATCTCCAGATCAATATACCTGAATCGGTCCAAGCTCGCGATGTTTGTAACGTACATAACTCAAAACAATTTCTACCTTCAGATCTCAGATCCAACGGCCAAATTAATTGAGGCGACGTGGATCAACGTGGCGTCTCCCCTCGGTACTCCTCATATTATTTTTAGTATATAACTAGCATGGTGTCCCGTGCAATTGCACGGGAAACGTCTTTATAACTTTTTAGGTTTTGGGGACACAAACGTGTTGCTATATTATTTTAAAAACACTAACCAATGATAGGTTGAATGTAATTCATGTGTACGGTCACAGTTGGTAATTAGTTGTTTGTAAGAACTGACAGGCCGTATCTGTATAGACATTGGAGTAATATATCTGAATAAAGTTAAGATTATGAACAGTTTGGTTGTTGTAAGTGCAAAATTAATCAACCCTAGTACATCTACAAAAGTAGAATTAACCAACCACCTAGAAGTAGGAAAGTATATCATGTTATGTTTTGGACACGGAACATTATTTTATTTCTATGTGATTTTAGCTTGTAAGAACGCTAGCTGGTTGGTCGATTGTTCACGTTTGTAACTTATCCTTGCACTTCGGCGAACTCTTCACCATATGTTGTTAACATGACATTTTGCCTAAGGTTGCCGTAACTTGTCAAAATAAAAAGGTCTCCGTCTCATGAAACAGTAGCCACATCTGTTAAAAAAATGCATTCATTTCCACTACACAGCCCCACGGCACTTCAGAGGAACCCTCCTCCCCCCGCCTGCCACTACGGCAGGAGGGTGGAACGCTGATCTACAGCAAGAGTTATGTTTGGTTCCTCAAATGCAATGCTATGGTGGGTGGGACTCCGACTTGCGTTGAGAGGTGGTACTTAGGTTTCTTATAGTTAGGTTTGGTTCCTCGGCTGCAACGCTATGGTGGATATAGTGACGTCGTGCGGTTTAAGAATCAGCGATGATCTCGTTGGAGGCGACTCTTCTAGAGTAGTCAATTCGGTTCTTTCGTCGCTTTTTGCAGATGCTTTTACGTCCCAGTGCATTTTCTCTAATCGGCGAGGTTCTCCCAACATCGGCTATGTCTCAGAGCTAGTAAGGTTAGGCCTCGACAGATCTGTATGGCCGAATCTACCATGGTCATCGAACCTTTTTCGTCGCCTTTTTTCGAGACGACGATCTGTTTGTCAGATCAATATCTCTGTCATCTTCATACTCGGACTGGCTACTTCCCAGCTGCCATGTCAAAAACGTTGTCCTAACTCCGACGTGGTTTGGAAATCTGAAGTCGTTTTTTCTTAAGAAGTTGTGTAATTTTATTTTTGTTTAATTGAATATAGTACTGTAAGAGTTGGTTGCTTTATTATATGACCTTTGCCTTTTGCAAAAAAAAAAAGGTTTTGCCTGAACTCACTTCACATGAATTTGTGTCGATGATTCATCATCTATTGCACCAAAAATATGTTTTCACCGTTGTGAGAATGTTATTTCTTTGCTGTAAGCTTTTATCGATCAAGAACAATGTTTTCCTGCCACAACTCATGGTCCCATCATGAAAAAAAGGCATGCATATTTAAACACAAATTGTTATTGATTTGGTAAATTTATTTTTTAAAAACCTATTTATCAAAATTGTTTTCAGAAAGTTCATCTTGGGAATCAAGTCAGACGTGATTCACCTAAGCATATTCCAATTACAAATCATGTCAAGGGAAGTTCTATTTACAGCAACTACATACGTACACCTTGCACCGGTTCAGTTTTTTTCCATTAATCGAACCATCCGGTGCTAATTCGTAATGGGCCTAAGTGATGTTTATTTCTAGCCCATTAATCAAACCGAATATGTAATCCTCATAAATCTTGACCATTAAGTATTAGATTCAAGGTTTAAAATAATTAGGGTGATGTGGATCAGCATGGAGCCTCCTCCCGATACCCTTCATATTGCTTTTAGTATATCACACACTGACAATGTACACAAAAATAAAGTTCATACGGAAAACTGGTGAATCGATTTTTTCCGCCGATAGATCCCGTGTATGTCAAGATATATTAGTACATGCGGTTTTTATGCTAATAAATCATAACGTGAGTTTAAAGTTTTATGCAGTTATTATATCGATACTCAGATTAAAAATAGGTAATGAGCTAGTTGTTTCTATTGAGTTTGTAGAGATATTTATTAGTGAGCGTCCGGTTAATTTGCTAGCGACTCATTCGCTAATATCTGACATCAGTTAATAGCCCGTATTGAAATTTAGGAACATGTGTTAATACTAAGATTTATAATTCTTTAAATACCCGCTAATATCTTACTTTTGCCAGAAAAATATAGTAGATATAGATATAAATTATGAATAACAGAGTTTACCATACTATTTATATTTTCATGAGCTGTGAAGAAAACCAAAAAATAAAGTCAAACTATCATACTTAATATATTGACCGCCTCACAGAATATGTTAGGCTTGACACCACATAAACAAATATTGATGCTGCCGAATCGATGAGGGGTGAAGTCATCTGCTTAGTTCACACTGCCAAATGGATGAGGGATGGTGCTAATCGATCTCATGTTGATTTTTTTTTTGTAAACTCATCTCGTGTTGATCGATCTCTGTATCTTCCCAGAACGTAAGTAGCATATAAATGCAAGATTGTTTAATTAATTATGGGGCCATGGACCCCAGTGCGGCGCGGCTCACGTTGACGCCCGGCTGATAGGGCAAAGGTGGCTCGATCTTTCGATGAGAAGATAGCTATCGATTTGGGTGGAGGTCAACGTTGGCGAACCGACTACGAACGTGCGAGACGTTGCGCCTTAGCGATCGCTACACCAACTTCCGAGGTTATTGATCATGCCGGAGTTAGATCAACCTGATCCCGAAGGATCTATCCCTGCAAGCAACCGAAGAACAAGCAAGAATAATAGATGCAATCAAGACATTGCGAACAAAGGTGAAGCTTTAGATGTGGAATTTTGCAAGTGCGTAGTACAGGAGGTCGATTTGACTCTCGTGCCTGTGGCGAAGATTAGCAATGGCTAAGTCTTAAACTAAACAAAATCCGCCTCTAAACGATGACCTAGAAGGTTTATATAGAGGGGTATATGCGGCCAGCCTTGGAAAGTGGGCCAAACCCTCTATGGGTCGGTTTACATGGGCCTGGCCCAACCTGAGGTGACGCAGCACCATATCTTCACGTGGACGTAAATAGGAATTGGAAACTCTATATGTCGCCAACTTCTTCATCTCTCTTTATGGTAGCTTCAAAGTTCTGAAATCTCCCGTTGCGGCATCATCTTCAATCCTCTCACACTTGCTACCATCTTCTTCATGCGTGATCATGCTCCAGTGCTTGTCCCTCTCATCCATGCTAGGTCCATCATTCCTAAGTGTAACAAACATATCTGATTTAGACAACATCATATTCTCATGTATGAGAGGAATCGTTCCAAAAAACGAAAGTACCTGATAGTTAAGTTGGCGTGCACGAGCTCTTGTGATAGGTTCTTGTATTGTGGCTGTAGGTGCAATGGTTCTATCAACATGGGAGATGTCCTCATCATTGGCTCGCCGCTGGCTTGCCGAAGGATGCCACACGCTCGCAGGAGGGGCACATCACGGTGAGTGGCGGCGCGCGCATGTAGAGCTGAGCATCCATGAATTAGAATCTTCTTTTTGGATATTGATCCATCGATGGTCGACGATCTCCTGCAGCAGCCAAGTACGTGACATATGTTTTTGATCGTAACGTGTATGTAACGTACCAATAACCGTGTGTGAGAGGACAACGTTACACGTTTACCACGCCTTTCTACGGCTCTTAGATATTAGATCCAACGGTCAGAATAATTGGGGAGACGTGGATCAACGTAGAGCCTCCTCTTGGTACCCCTCATATTGCTTTTAGTATATAATAGATATGAGTGGTCAAGTAGAAATGAGAGTTGTTTTGATCAAGTGCACAAATTTATACTGTTTTGTGGAACAGATGGAGTATGGGACTAAACTATCAGTGGAAATTCTAAAATAACCATCATGCACATATGAACATCCTATATTGTGGGCTAATTAAAATTAATTCTATCATTTGTACGTGTGTTGGAGGGATTTCAGGATTTTATCCACGCATACCCCACACAAAAGATACTTTGCCAAGACATGAGCTAATCGATATATTGAGGTCAGGGAGAAATCCTACAGGGAAAACCCATAATGGCATGTGCAGCACGGCAGATCAAAATAAATCCTCACGGATTACTCCGGTTTTATGCAGGAAAAACTGGAAAAACACCGCCTGCCCGTTCCAGCAAGCAAGTGTGTGGATGTTTCCGCTGCGCATGTTTTCGGGTTCTGGGGTGCTGCCAACGCCGCGAAAGGCTGAGACGAGGACAAATAGCTCAGATATTTATCTGCAAAATATGTGAGGCTCAGTTGTAAACTAATTACCTTCTCTGGACACTTGTTCCATTTTTTTTCTATAAAATGTACTGGGTACTTGTTACTGACAGCATAGTAGTATCGACGATCCTCCGACTCTATAATTCCCTTGATGGTGGATGATGTAAGTATAGTTAAGTATGAGTAATGTTTACCTTCCGCGTTGAATAAGTGTCCCAAACTTAGCATGGTGCTTGCATTTTTTGTATTTATTCCGGGGTTTAACCGGTTTTGTGGTTTTTAGTAGGAGTGACGTATCCGTCAACTACGAAGCGTCTGTAGTGACTTCGTCAATCTCAAGATGATCTGTTGGCCCAGTCTCTCGGAGATGATGCAAACTCGTACTCCCTCCGTCCCGAAATAAATGATGTAGACTTGTATAAGATATTCCGGGACGGAGTGAGTACTAAATTCGCGCCTAATATGCGGGGGAGTAACAACAAGCATTATTGTTTTCGAGAATTGGGGATACACGAAAGACTGCTCTTTATAGAAGGCAAAAGCGAATCAATACCATGGTTTTAAATAGCGCGCTATTTCCTCGCTATAGCATCGTTATAGCATATCTGAAGAGTCGACGCTACGTTTAAGCATTTTTTTTCTCGCTACGCCGCTATTCTCGCTATTAGCACGCTAAATAACGCTAAACGCTATATGCTATAGCGTCACTAAATATTACAGCGTCCAAAATTGATCAAATAGTACCAAGTCGGCCTAAAGACCATGCTCAAAATCTCCTAGTCTCAGTCTCTCAGACCTAACCGGTTCCACCATGAGGGCCGGAGGCGCCAAATCCTCACAGCTCGTGATCGGCAGCGGTGGCGACGACTCCTTCCTCCAGCCTGTGACCAGCGGTGTCGTCACCTCCAGTGCTTCAATTATGCCTCGTATCTTTTGTTTATGTCATGGATTTGGTCCTCGAAATGATTGGAGAACTTTTTAATACGTTGTTATGCTGAAACATTTAATTTTGCACTACATTTGATTTTACTTTTTTGCAAAACACTATTTGAAATAGCGCGCGCTATAGCACGCTGTAGCGTATATAGCATCTGGATGAGACCGGCGCTAAATGCCATAGCGCTCTATTTAAAACTTCAATACCCAGGGTATTACACTAGAAGCAACGGATCACAGCAACCACACAAACCAATCTTGATTAGGGATTTTGGGTCCTCTAACAAAGGTAAAACAAACTCCAATAAATCAGATACCTTATTGAACTGAAGTTTTCTTAGACGCAGCAGGATTTTTCTTTCTATTTCGTTACATGTTTCAGGAGTCTTCTGAAAAGGTGTCCTACTGGAATCCAAGGTTGGAGTGAGAGCACACTTCAGACCAAGCACAACTCCAAGTGCTAACTTCTAAGAAGCAAGTACAGAAAGATTTATGTTTTAACTTCTAACGATTAAATGTTCTTCCAAACCAAATGCAAGAGGTTGCATCCGCCTAGGCAAATCTGTCATTTCAGCCCAGGCAACCTACTACCTCACCTCGCTGGCCCTTCCCCAAGGTGTCATGGCGAGCATTGATAAAGTTAGAAGGGTCTTTCTATGGGCCATGGACCAGCACCGATAAAGTCTCAGGTGGCAAGTGCAAGATTAATTGGGGCATGGTCTGTCGTCCAACCAATTTGGGTGGGTTGGAGATTCTTGACCTCGAGAAGTTTTCCAGGGCGTTTAGACTGCGGTGGCCTTGGTTAGAGTGGAAGGAGCCTGAGCGCGCTTGGGTGGGTTCTGGCAACCCGTGCGATGACGCAGACATGGACCTTTTCTACGCGGTGACGTCTATCACCCTTGGCGACGGCCGTAGGGCAAGCTTTTGACACTCGCCGTGGCTTGAAGGTCAGAAGCCTAAGGATATTGCGCCGACCATTTTCTCTATCTCAAGCTCTGGACCCTACTTTCAAATGTTCACCTCTACGACGGAATCGACGACGATATATCTTGGAACCTCTCTCTAGTTCTGGGGTCTACTCAACCATGTCTGCCTACAAGGTGCAATTTGCCGGGTTAATTTCCACCTCCATGAATCCGACGGTGTGGGGAAACTGGGCGCCCCCCAAATGCAAGTTTTTTGCATGGCTCGTGCTCAACAACAGAGTTTGGACTGCAGACAGGTTGGAGAAGCGTGGTTGGCCGAATTGCGGTATATGTCAGCTCTGCAAGAGTGAACCTGAGACCGCAGCGCATATTCTTTTTTCTTGCAGATTCTCTATCCGCATTTGGATGATGGTTAGGGATTGGTTGGGGCTGGCTGAGCTCAACCCAAGTTTGTGGCAAGACACCGACTCGGTGCGGGAGTGGTGGGATTCCAACATCTTGGGAGTTGGCATGAGAAGGAAGACGATTGCTTCTATCACCATGCTGGTCATTTGGGAGCTTTGGAATGAAAGAAACGTGAGGGTCTTCCGTGACATTTCGACCATGCCGCTTATTATCTTCTACAAGATCAAGAATGAGACTCGCAATTGGGCGATCGCGGGCGCTAAGCATATGAGTAGTATTATGTCAGGAGAGTAGGCTTTTGTTGCCTTTTTTTATTTTCTTTTTCCTTTCAACCTTGTTCGAACTCCTTCTTATTTAATGAGATGAGGCAAGCTTTTGCCTCCGTTTCGCAAAAAAAGAGGTTCCAACCTTAAAGCTGGCCACATCCAATTCAGTGTGACTGTGTGGCTTGCCGCTGAACAGAAGAACTAGAAAGTTGATTCTGTCGAGCTCCTTGAACCAAGCCTCCGGTGTAACCAACTAGAGATGTCAGCGTAATTCTTCAAAAAACAAAACAAAGAAATGTCAGCGTAGATAACATCAAGACCCTCGGCCTCCTGTCTTTGACATACACCCTTGTAGCAACTTTCATGATCATGCATGACATCGAAATCGCTAGGTAATGCTCGCGACAACCGTGTCTTATATCCCAGCTGCTGAGACACCTTGGCATAAGAATAGTATTCCTGGGAGTTCTCAGTGAGAAGTGACAGGGTGATGGATACCATTGTTTTCGTCAGGCTTAGCTACGTTTCACCAATCTAACCATCTCTGATGGGAAATTTTGCACTACTCCGGGTTTGCCTTTGTTTGCATCAGAACCTGAAAGTAATAGAGACCAAATTAGTCTATCAAATATGGCATTTAATTTCCCTGATAAGGATCACCCGTTTCTTACCTTCAGGAAGATGCAAGTGGATCATAACCAAAGAAGCTGACCTCATTATCATTTGTTGTCCTTGCAACAATGACATATTTGCTCTCTATACTGAATAGACTGCATTACCCAGATGGCCATTCGGGTACCTTGTGAACCCCCTTGTGGTCAATAGACGGAGCAGTGTGAGGTGCCGGGTGATGCCCCTTTAGTACTTAGTCACTTCTGATTCTGATCAATACACCCAATTAGTGATGCCGCGTGAAGATCCCAATTATAGTAATCCCTTCGTCCCATATTAAGTGTTAAAATATTACATGTATTTAGATGTATTTTATTATACAGATACGTCCATTTTTAAACAAATTTGAGTCACTTAATATGGGATGGAGGGAGAGTTTAGTACTCCGCCACCTTTGATTTTGATCACCACAAGCAAATACCCAATTAGTATCTGTACAATGCACATGTGGTTCAGCAACATAACTTATCCTGTGAGTGAAAATAGAATACAAGCAAGTTGTTTGATCAAATAAAAGAGAGAGAGAATTCCACCTTTCGTCCTCTCTAAGAAAGTTTGTGACACATTCTACCCCATTCAACAAAAAAAAATCCTTTGACTTACCTCATTGAGAAACTTATGACACGGTTTTACTCTTTTTAGGTTTTCGTTCATCATGGCGGAGTAGCCCCACATGTCAAGTCTACTGCCTACGTGGCGCCTCTTAAATGCGCTTCGGATCACGATTTAAAATTTCAGTGACCCTAAACTTTAAAAGGTCACTAATTTTTTGAAATCTCATGGCATACTCAACACGATTGTTTCTTCCTAGCTTCTTGCTTGCAGGGACTGCTCTACGTAGTGTCCGGTTGTACTGTACCACATGATAAGCACCTTCAGCAACAATGTAGTTGGATGATTACTACGTACAGATACGGATCACCTATCAATAATTTGCAATTAATTTCTTGATGATGAACATCAAGTTTTGACAGAGATTGCCAACCATGAGTCCATGACACATATATATCATATTGCCTGAATGCCTGTTATCATTATTGCCGGTGAAAACCACAAATGATTTCATGTTTCACTATGCTTCTCCGCTAGAGGCTCTTCTGCACCCTGCGCCAGGCAGATCACCTCACGGATCACCTTCTCCAGATTTACCCAAGACGGCCCACCTGGCATTGCAGCAACGGTCGCCTTCTCCTTCCATTCCATCACCGTTCTCTTCATCTCCTTTCCCCTCTCCCCTTCCATCACCTCCCTGATGGCTGATTCTACCTCATCTCTCTTTGCATCGCTGCTGATCTCCATGCCGACGCGCCACTCAGAACAAGCGTACCTGCTGTTCGTGTACTGATCGGCGCCGAACGGCCAGCACAACATCGGCACCCCGGCGCTGATGCTCTCCAGCATCGAGTTCCACCCGCAATGCGTCAGGAACGCGCCGATCGCCTCGTGTTGGAGCACCGCATCTTGCGGGACCCAGTTCGTCATGTAGTTCCTCGCCTTGGTCCCCTCCAAAAACTCCGGTGGCAACACGTTGGCAGGCTCGTCGGCGCCATTGTTTACCAAGTCATCTCTGATAACCCACAAGAACTCCTGTTTACTGTTAGCCAAACCCCACGCGAACTCCACTAGCTGTTCTTTATTCAGCGTTGCTATGCTCCCAAAGCTCACATACACCACTGAGTTTGGCCCCTTGCCCTTGAGCCACTCTAGGCAGGCGTGGTTCTCCTTGGAAAGGTTTGATTCCAACGTGTCAAGTGCGCCACCAACGGGGATCTGGCTGACGAGGAGCGGCAACGGCCCGACGGCGTAGATCGGTGGCAGGATGCCGGCCATTGCGGCGATGGTTTCGCGCTCCAGCTCGTCGAAGGTGTGGAAGATGATGGCGGATGGAGTGGTCCTGTGGCACGCCATCGAGCTTAACAGGATTTTGATCATCGGGTCTTCAGGGTCCGTTGTGCGTATGAAGCTCGGGAAGTCCCTTAGGCGAATGTGCTTGGGCATCCCTGGCACCCAGTCCACGACCGTTCTGTCCAGGTATCCATTCCGTAGCTGCTCAGCCTCTGTTTACCAAAGCAAGATGTATCACTAGAAAATACACATCCAAGCTGCTTTTCATTCCAAACAACCGGATATATAAATCGATGTATAATAATATGGAGTACAACTTGGCGGCTTACCTTTGAAGGGAAGAATGCCCATATCGACGAGCTGCTGGCACTGCTGGCACGCCATGAAGGCGCACGCGCCCGTGGTCCAGAATGTGACGCAGCGAAGGCCCATTTCCTTGGCCGCGATCAGGATGTGCTCGATGTCGGAGATGACGCAGGACACCGGCGGGAGGTCTGCGACGAGGTTCCTGAAGTGCGGGACCGATGTCTCCAGGGATAATAGCAGGGCAGCCATGTCCTGTGACGCGTTCACGTCCGAGGGGGGAAGGCCGTCCGGGACGGCGGCGAAGCAGAACCCAGGGATCCCCGAGAGCGCGTCGGGGCGGTGCGCGCGGAGGAGGCGGCGGCGGTTGTGCTCCGTGTGGACAAAGGTGACCTGAAAGCCATGGTAATGGTGGAGGAGCTTGGCCAACTGAAGCGCCGGCTTGACATGGCCCTGAGCTGGGAATGGGAAGAACAACACGTGAGGCTTTTCGGTGTGGGGAGCTGGGGTCGCCATTGCTGCTTGAAAGCCTGTTTGCTGGAATGAGAGTGCAGGATTGTTTAGCGGCAGTGCTCACCTCTGTTCCTCTGCTGCGGCTATATAATGTTCCTAGCTTTTGGACGATTCGTCCATCACACCCTGAGTGTTTGCCGTTTTGGTAACTACGGAGTATCAAGACGGAAAACATCCTTCTCTTGGAAATAAACAAACCAAAATATTAGCCGTTGGATCAAGATGTGTGGGCTGAGAGAAGCATTCAACAGTTTTTACTTAGAAACTTTTGTTTCGAATCAATCCGCACTCCACTTTCTTTCTCTACGATGTGATTTTTTCATGAAAAAATTGGCCACGTGACACCTTTATTTTGCGGTATTTGTCAAACACACTGCTGAATTGCACATTTGACCAATACTATACAATTCGTGATCGTTTGTCCCAACACATCGCCTGACCCAAAACAGGAAGCTTCGGAACTAGAAAATCTAGTCGTGCACATGGGCTTCAATTATTTTTCTTGACAAAAGTAGCAACAAGGTTTTTAAACAGATCACATATGGACATGAACCATGGCATATAATCCTATCCATTCATCAATTATTGTTGGCGTACACGGCAAATATTTTTCATGACAAAGGAATAGCCACGTTTTCACGCAGATCACATGAACCATGGCATATAGTTATCTCAAATACTTATTATCGGTGCAGGCCACTTCATACTATTTCAGCATGCTTCTCCACAAGAGGCACTGTAAGTACCCCACGGATCACCTTCTCTAGATTTACCCAAGAAGGCCCGCCTGGTAGTGCAGCCACGGTTGCCTTCTCCTTCCGTTCCATCGCCATTCTCCTCATCTCCTTTCCTTTGTCCCCTTCCATCACCTCCCTGATGGCTGACTCTACCTCTTTTCTCTACACATTGCTGCCGATCTCCATGCCGACACGCCACTCGGAGCAAGCGTACCTGCTGTTCGTGTGTTGATCGGCGACGAACGACCAACACAACATCGGCACCCCAGTGCTGATGCTCTCCAGCATCGAGTTCCACCCGCAATGTGTCAGGAATGCACCAATTGCCTTGTGCTGAAGCACCTCCTACTGCGGGCACCAGTTCGTTAGGTAACCCCTCTTCATGGTCTGGTCCAAGAACTCAGGTGGCAGTACATTAGCAGGGTTAATGGCGCCATTATTCACTTGGTCGTTTCTGATCACCCAGAGGAAATCTTGTCTACTGTTAGCCAAACCCCATGCGAGCTCTACAAGTTGTTTGTTTGTCGGCGTTGTGATGCTCCCGAAGCTCACATACACCACCGAGTTTGGCCTCTTGCCCTTGAGCCACTCTAGGCAGGCGCGATTCTCGTGGGTATGGTTTGATTCCAACGTGTCAGCATTACTGTTGGAGAGTTGATCTAGGAGGAGCGGTAATGGCCCGATGGCGTAGATCGGTGGGAGGATGTTGGACATTGCGGTGATGGTCAGGTGCTCGAGCTCGTCGAAGGTGTGAAATATGACGGCGGATGGAGTGGTCTTGTGGCACACCATCGAGCGCAAGACGAGGCTAAGTATGGCGTCTTCGTGCGGATGAAGCTTGGGAAATCCTTTAGGTGCATGTCCTTGGGCATCCCTGGCAACCAGTCCATCACCATGTTGTCAAGGTATCCATTCCATAGCTGCTCGGCCTCTGTTTTGAAAGCAACCAATTATCCAGTATTACAAAGAGAATTGGTAAGCAATTTAAAACATACGATGAGCAAGCATCTAAGGCTTAGGTTGCGTTTGGTATTGCGGTGGATTCTTGTAACCTTGTTTGTCTCATTCGCTTTGCATATTTTGTTGTTGGCTAGCTAACTTGTTCGTGTTTTTGTGTGTATTTGTCTACAAAAAATTGTAAGACAAATTACATGACGTCACAATTTAGCGACCGCAAACTAATCAAGAATTTGTTAAATACAAGTAAGCGCTTCAAAATTGAAAATATTTATTCAACGGTAACTTGATTATTTTGTGTATCTTTATTTGAAGAAGCAGTCACATTCTTTTTTTTCCTCTTTTGATTCTTTTAAAAGAGAAATGCTTAAAATTCCTAACCAAAATTGCAGATGAACTTTCTGTTTTCTGAAAACTTTTACAGTTTGATATGGACTTTCAAATTTTATTTTTTGAAGAAAAGTGAGCCTTTTCAAAATTGTGATAAACTTTCAACAATTTGTGACAAAGTTTCAAAAAATTTGGAACAAACTTCCTATTTTTTTACAAGACTTTCAAATTCTTGGTTGGGCTTCCAAAATTTGAAGGATGTAACTTTCATCTTTTTGTGGCAAACTTTCTATTTTTTGACAAAAACTTCATGGACTTCTAAGTTTTTTGACAAACTTCCAAATTTCATGGATGGAACTTTGAGTGTTTTTTGGGGGACAAAAAATTCAGATTTTTCTCTGGTGGACTTCCATTTTTTTTCAAGAAAAATAACTGGGCTGCGTTTGGGCCTTGTTGGAAACGTGCGCGTGCATGGCGGTTAATCGCCAGCAGGTCTTTGAGGTAAGAATAAGGTTGTTGATCGCAACTAATTAATCTGAGATGTTCTAAAAAAACTAACAAATTTATCCGATATAGTACATGCAAAGGATCACAGTCCAAGTTGGAGCTGGCCCCTAATTAACTGCATACTCATCTGCTCTGGAGATTATGGCTCACCTTTGAGGGGAACAATGCCCCTGTTGACAAGGTGCTGGCACTGCTGGAGCGCCATGAAGGCGCAGGCGCTCGTGGTCCAGAGGGTGACGCAGGGTAGGCCCATCTCCTTGGAGGCAATTAGGATGTGCTCGATGTCGGGGACGACGCAGGACACCGGAGGAAGGTCCGACACGAGGTTCCTGAAGTGCGGCGCCAGCGTCTCCAGGGAAAGTAGCAGTGCACTCATGTCCTGTGACGCGTCCACATCGGGCAGGTGCAAGCTGTCCGGGACGGCGGCGAAGCGGAACCCGGGGATCCCTGCCAGCGCGTCGGCGCCGCGCAAGCGGAGGAGGCGACGGCAGTTGTGTTCGGTGTGGACAAAGGTGGCCTGAAAGCCATGGCAATGATGGAGGAGCTTGGCCAGCTGGAGCGCCGGCTTGACATGGCCCTGAGCTGGGAAAGGGAAGAACACCGCGTGAGGAGGCATGTCTGGGCCGGCCATGTCCTCACGTTGATGACTAAAAAGAGAGAGGTGGAGGGGTGGATTGTTTAGCTTCAGAACTCATACTCAGAGGATATATGATGATTATACACTTAGGTGGTACAATAAATCCATTGATTATGGGGATTTTTAAATCGAAAGGAGGTTGCAACCATTGACCTTACAGTCACATTGTATTGATTTATTTAGATAGCCTAAGAAAATGAATGCATCAATCAACAACTCAAGGCCATCAGTTACAAGCCTGATGAAGGGGCCGCATGACTTGACCGCATACCACTGCGTAACATCAAAATCCGAGGCTGCACCGGGGCACAACCGGTAACGCAGATCCTCGGCGGGTGTCATATGCGCACGATCTAGAATCAGCGGTGGGTGTGGTGGCCTCGAGGGTGCTCGGCCACCGGTGTGTTGGGTGGTTCAGGAGGTGGCTCAGGAGGCATGCTTGGTGCGTGTTGGCCGGCTTAGCTGGCCTCACGCGGGTGGCTGACGCTCGAAGGGAGGCAGGCATTGGCGTGTGGCCTGTTGGGGTCGTCGGTGCTGTGCATCAGGTTTTGCGGCACGCTCGTTTGCATCCCTCCGGTGGCACCATGTGGCTTGCAGCTAGCGCTTGTCGGGCTCTAGCATGGGGGGTTGTTGTGTGCACTGGTACCTGATCGCCGTTGGTCTGGTTTTGCCGGTGCACAGGCCGGTTGGGCCACGTGCCAATGCCTCATGGGGTTGGTACTGTGGCAACCATGTGCACCTTGATGCGCGGCGAGTGGTGGCCTCTGATGGCAGTGTGGCAGGCTATCTAGGTTCTCGGACTAGTACGGCTGTCGGCGGTGCTAGGACTTGGTTGCTGTTCCTTTGCGAGGTTGTTGCGGTTGCATGAGTGTTGATCGTGGCGCTCCGGGCAAAATCCGAGGCTGCACCGGGGCACAACCGGTAACGCAGATCCTCAGCGGGTGTCATATGCGCACGATCTAGAATCAGCCGCCACCGTCATTTGACAGAATCGAAGAATTGCAACTTGCCGAGCCTAGCAACGACAATCAACACACGTCAAACACTCGCCCACCAACCAAGACCCCCTCACCTACTGATCTGGCGTTCCCCCAACGACGTCCCCAAGGGGGAAAACGATACCATCAGCGCTGCCGTCGGCTAATCCAAAAACTTTTGTTTTTCACCCGGGAACATAGAACGAATGGCATGGAAGTACCTCGACAACGTTTCAAAAGAGAGGAAAGAAGTACAACGACGTCACCGCCGTCGTGGTCGGACAAGCCAACCAAGGGTTTCCCCATTACCAATCCACGCACCATTGAGAAATATCTTGATTCTTGAACGGCAAACCTAAGCTTTTTTGGCAATGCCTAACAAATGAGCGTATGTCGCAATGTGGAAGTGCATAAGCCGCGCGCTTTCAAGGTACAAGTGCACAACTCATCCAAACATAGATCATATCCCCAAGAAACAAATTTTCTGCTGCGTTGGCACTGTTGATTAGACCTTCAGTCCACACGTGAGGCTTAAGAAATTGGTGGGTGGTTGATCCCTTGCTGCCTCTCCTAATAGCTACAAAAAAAATAGTCGTCTCTTGGCCTTACGCTAAGCTTCAGGGAGCACCGGATGGAGAGTGCACTAGTTGACCATGAGATGGAGACATGTTGGAAAGCAGCTACTTGTTCCTAGTCAGAGCATCTTCAGCAGTGCCCCTAAACACGATCCATACTGCGATTTTAGGGGCTGAGTCCAAAAAGAGGTATTCAGCAGGGCCCCTACTAAAGCCCGTAAAGTAGGAAGCCCCTAGATCGACCCCCCAAGCCCTCATCCCCAAGGGCTCCCAAGGGAGGCCCCTATTCCTCCCTTCTCATCCCACATCACCATCCCTCTCTCCTCTCGCGCGTCCATGCCACACTGCCGGCCGCCACCGCCGCCCCGCGCCTCACCGCCGGCCTACCGCCGCTGTGCCTCGCCGCCCCTGTCCCTCGCCTCTGCAGTCCCGTGGCACCCTTGGCTGCGCCGCCTCCGCCGCGAACGGCCATTGCTTCCCTGTCTCCTAGCCAGCGGGCTACAAAGCCATGTCGTCGTCCGCCGCCGCGCCACGGTCGGTAGCCTCGCCCTGCCCCCATCTCCTCCTCCTGCCGCACCCCCATCTCCTCCTCCTGCCTCCGCCCCCATCTCCTTGCCCCCGCTGCCGCATCTCCTCCCGCCACACTGCCCATCACCTCCTTTGGCCGCGTCGCCTCCTCCACCGCTGGCAGCGCCCGCCGGCCTCCGTGGGGAAGAAGGGCGTATCTGCCTCTCGTATGTGCTCGGAGAAGAAGACAGAAGAAAGAAGAAAAAGGAAAATGTCCCACTTACAGATGGGCCACATATGTCAGTGTAATGGAAAAATTAAATAGGGGCTAGAATATAGGGCTCCTACTGAAGATGGAATTGAAATCTACCCAAATAATAAAGGGATGAACGTTTCCTTCGTCGTCGCCTGTCTGTGAATTTTGCAATTTGCCCCTACAAGTCTGTGTTAATTCAACTCGTGGTCCAAACTGGTACATACCACCGTCGTACCCACGGAAGAAAGGAAAACCCACCACCGCTATGCCTCCAGCCCTCCACTCCTCCTCCTCCCGATCTCCTGTGGTAGCCGTCCCCCTCCTCCTCCTCTTGCCTTCCCCTCCGCCCGTCGCGCCACCTCTGCTTCCCTCTGCCTGTCTAGCCTGGTGGGCTAAACTAAGCCCCGCTCGTCGCTGCAGCCATCGCTGCCGTGCTGGAGAGAGGTCGGGGCCGCCGCTGCCTGCTTGTTGTGCTGAGAGGATCGTAACTCTGCCTGGACGTTCGAGCCCAGCTCGGCGAGCAGGACCGAGCCCACGGCGAGCCGAGCCGGCTCGGCTCGAGCTCGCATTTTTTTCGAGCGAGCCGAGCCCACCAAAATGGCCCGCAAAATCTTCGGGCCGAGCCGAGCCAGCTCGGCGAGCTTGCGAGTTTGGGCCACCTCCCCGATCCGTGATCGATCCCGGCCCAGACCAAGATCCGTCCAGCCTCCTAGGTCAAGTCTTGAGTTGTTCGGTCGTTCCTTGAAGGCTCTCCCTACCGCCGCTGTGCCGCCCGCTGCCACTGGACGGCCCGTCCTACGCTGTGCCGCCGGCCGCCGCCATGAAGAAGAACTCCGCCGTGAGGGACAAGGAGCGCAGTGTCTCGGCGCTCATGCAGTGAAGAAGCTGGCTGCCACTGCTGCTTGCTGTGCGCCTCTGCTGCTGAGTGCTTGTTGGCTGCTGCTGCTACTACGTGCTGTTGCTGCTTGCCGCCGGCCTATTGCTGGCGCGGATCTCGCCGCCGCTCACCCCAGCTGGTGTGCGCTGCTGCTTCTGCTCGCCGCTGACGCTGCTACTGCATGCCAAGGTTCTCCTCGCCATGGACCCTCCCTTCTTCTCTGGTGGCCCGGACGACGAGCTGGAAGCCATGGACGACACATCCAGCTGCCTCCCGCCTCCGCGCGCTTCACCAAGCCACCCAGCTCCTCCTCCGTGCCGGTGCCGGAGACGTCAAGGTAGTGTCCACCGACGGCGACGGCGCTGGACCGAGCCAGACCGAGCCAACCCGAGCTAGGTGTCGGCCGAGCCGAGTCGGCCAAGATGACTCGGCAGGTTTTCGGGCCGAGCCAGACTCAGCTCGTCGGTGACGAGCTTGGGCCGAGCCGAGTTGGCTCGCCGCGGATCTCGCCGCCGCTCGTCGCAATGGCTCCCGACGCCGCTCGCCCCAGCTGGTGTGCGCTGTTGCTTCTGCTCGCCGCGGATCTCGGCGCCGCTCGTCGCAATGGCTCCCCGACGCCGCTCGCCCCAGTTGGTGTGCGCTGTTGCTTCTGCTCGCCGCCAACGCTGCTGCTGCGTTCCAAGGTTCTCCCCGCCGTTTACCCCCTTCTTCTCTGGTGGCCTAGACGACGAGCTGGAAGCCATGGACGACACATCCAGCTGCCTCCCGCCTCCGCGCACTTCACCAAGCCACCCAGCTCCTCCTCCGTGCCGGCGCCGGAGACGTCAAGGTGTCCACCGACGGCGACGGCGCTGGACCGAGCCAACCCGAGCTGGGTGTCGGGCCGAGCTGAGTCGGCCAAAATGACTCGGCAGGTTTTCGGGCCGAGCCGGGCTCAGCTCGTCGGCGGCGAGCTCCGGCCGAGCCAAGCCGAGCTGGCTCGGCGTCCACCTGGAACCGTGACAGAGAGAATGGGTCGGGGCGGATATAGAGGCGGAGAAGCCAGACCACCGGATGGTCGAAGACAGAGAGAGAGGGGCACTCTATGACGTGCCTGGAAGCAGAGAGGCCGGTGACGAGGGGCTAGGCTGGCGGCGGAGAAGAAGGAGTCGAGTGAGAGGCAGTCGAGGTCGTGGCGTTGTGGGGGATTGGGGATCGATGGGATGGGAATCCTCTCGATCCAGATCAGACACAGAGGTTAAAGGATGTCAGCAGGGGGTTGGGCTGGGAGAAAAAGAGAAAATAGAGGAGGGGCCAGTGCAGGACTGGGCCAAATCGAGGGAAAAGATATGCCGAGAAATATAAAATAGTAAAACAAATTGCCAAATGGACCGTGCCAGACCATGGGATCGAGACTGAGGCCCAGGCACGGCCCGACAAGGGTTGGGGGCCGGCACGACCCGTTTATAATCGTGCGGGGCCCAAAACGGTCTGCGCACGGTGGGATTGCGGGCTTTTTAAAAAAGCCCGGCCCGTTGGCTAGCTATAGTGGGGGTTCTCGCTTAGGATTTGGGTTAGACATAATAATAGGGAGTTGGATTGTTATAGCAGGCCCGCATGGGTTTGTGACGGGCCTTAAGTTTTTGGGCTGCATGTGCTATTCTGGTGTCGCAGCACGGGGCTTAGACACCGGGGATGCGCGGGCATCCCCTTTTAGGTTCGGCAGTGGGCTACGGGGATCGCTCCGGCGATCGCCGGCGGGGCCAATGCAAAGCGTATGGAAACAATGGACACGGGAGCACTTTTTACCCAGGTTCGGGCCACCCTGAGGTGTAAAACCCTACATCCTGCTTGTCTGAGCTTATAATTAACTGAGGAATGGTGGTTTATAGGTTGCCGGGGGAGTCCCCGGGTACTCTCTCCTTTTGGCTAAGCGCTGCTTACTACTTTGAGCTACTGCTAGTGCAGAACTATGAGTTGGTTGAACTCACGAACCCACGAACGAACGAATCAACCCCTTCGACCATGGACGGGGGTCCTCCTTTTATGGCCAAGGGGATACCACAGGCGCCACGGTGCATGGATTACAAAGTGGCGAGCAGGGAGCTTGGGCAGCTCCTCCTCGGTGCGCTGGCAGACATGCAAGAGCGCCAGTCCCGCGACTAGGGGTCTAATACCCTATAAACTAGCTCTGGGCAGCCACTGTTTGCCTGACTAGATGGATAACCCCCCTCCTGTTGGCTCATTAAATGTGTCTTGCGCTATACTCCTCGTCCTGGCGACCCTGCACACTGGGCGCCTGCCGTGCGCCCATGTGGCGCTGCTGCTCTGTTTGCTCGGCCCTGCCTTCACGGCAGGAACCTGCGCCCGGGAACGCCTCCTCCCGGCAAGTTACCTCCCGGGAAGCGCCCAGGCGAGATTATTCCCCGAAGCCCTGCTAGCCCTGCCGAGCTGGTAGCTTTCCGGGCAGCTTGCACGTTGCCGCCCCGGGGTGCGATCCTCCCAGGGACCAAGCGATGCGACCCACGCGTCGTGCAGCGGTGGTACCCCGGGTGCCACGGGTGCAACATCTGGGCTCTGTGCTGAACTGGGTACAGGTGGTGCATTGCCAGACCCGGACCCGGCAGATTGATGAGGGACATAGGCAAGACTTTCATCGATCGGATGGCCATGATAAACATTGGCAGCACACGACATGAAGTTACGCCATTAGATTAGATGGAAGTCGAATAGTCTAATTATGTTAAATACAAGTAGGGAATAGAACACCATCTATGCAAACAACATACATGTCATACTCGATTGTACCCATTGTTTCGTTCATTCCGATTGATTTCAAATTATGTTTTTTTTATAAACATTAATTTTCATGTGCATCTATTTAAGAGGCCATGGCAACGCACGGGCACTGTACTAGTAAGGTCTTAAAAATTTATGTAAAAGCCCTAAACAACATTTAGGGGCGTTCATATAAGGGCTACTGCTGAAGATGCTCTAATGCAAATTTGGATACCATTTGAAATACATCTACGTTTCATAGTACGTGTTCCATAGTGTGTGTACTTTTTGTATTTATTTATGACAATGTGTTTACGACATTATCCCCTTCGTACACTGCTTCCCCTAACAAAAATGTGTGAGATTAATGATTTACTAAAGGGAGTGTCTATTTTTCAGTCGCCTAGGAAATACTTATTTCTCAGTCAACAATTGTAGCCATCCAATGAAAATTTTCTTTAGCCATCGGACTTACATTAATCTTACACGAATCTTAATGATTGAAATAGCAAAACCGTTTAGTACTAAATGTATAATGCTTGTGCCGGGTTCCCCGCAACGCGCACCACGCAACAGCTGCGTCTTGGAATGGAAGAATGCTCACACCCAAGTTTGGCATGGATCCTTCTGTGCTAGGGGGCTGGGAGGCAGGAGGGCTACCTGTGCTCTATCTGTGCTGTGTCTTTTTTCGTGCATTTTGAAAAAAATTTGCAGCATCTCGGGCATGGTAAGGATCTGACATGCAGGACAAGGATGGGATCCGGCACACTGTGATGCTCCTAGAGCGCTCACGGGCTGTGTCATTTAGCGGGTAGCCAGTGGCGCATGGCGACCGCTTCAAGGTTCTTACCGCAGGAGGGTGTCGCCACCTGTGCCGCGGTAACTCGGCGCGCACGGTGGCAGGGTTCTTCACCGTGCCTATAAAAGGGCTTGGTGGCCACGGAGCAACTCAGAGCAAAGCTAAGAAGACGGTTGCAAAGGCGAGGGAGACAGCAGTGACACGGTGGTGGTGCATGCCATCCGCGCTCAACGCCGATGGGTGCACTGCCACCGTGCCCATGCCGCATCCCTCCAACAGGCGGTTCCTAGGCGAGGGTTGCCGCGGAGACGCTATGGTGGTGCATGCCATCCGTACTTAGCACCGATGGGTGCACTGCCATAGCGTCCTTGCCGCATCCCTCCAGCAAGCGTTCCAAGTGCAGAACTGACACGTTCAGCATGAGAGCAAACAGCTAAGTACACTATCCTAGAACATTGGCTCATTGGTGTGGTTCGAGTCTCACGTGTGGCTGGAGTGTTAGAAGGACGCTTGCGGGGGGAGTGCGCTCCTCATGCGGCTTGCGGGTCCGTCCCGAAGGCGCGTGCTTGGGAGTAGCTAACCCGCAAGCGGAGTGGCCCGCCGTTGGTACTTGGCCCCAGGTTGCACTGCGGGTCCGTCCCGGGTCCCTGGTCTTGTTAAGTGGGTAGCGCGCGAGTCCCCGGCAACACAAGCCATAACACACGGAGACCAGAAGATCCACCCAGCGAGTCAATCCCAGGAACAAGTACCAAGTAGAACCAGAAAACGAAATTTATAAAAGTAGCGAACGACTACATGGACTAATAAAACATTAATTGTTCAACGGCGCCAAGCGCGACACTTACAGGGAACAAAAGCAAAGAAAAAAAAAGAAAACGAGGACTAGCAGGGGGCAGCGGCGACTAGTTGCCGGGGTCTTCCGCTGTGGGCTCTGGCTTCCTCTGCATCAGGTCCACCACCTCGTCGACGAACCTGCCTACTGCCTTGCTGTGGGAGGGGCCGTCCTCGCTGTCCGACCAGGCGTCCAGCAGCGCTTCGAAGGGGAAGTCGGGGTGATAGTAGTGCACCCGGGGGAGGATCGTCTCGGCGATCTCCCTGGCGCATGAAGCTATCTCCCCGTCGCAGCTTGGAGATCCACACATCGAGCGCCCCGAGCTGCCCCACCATGCCGGAGAAGAATGGGATTAGCGTGCTGATGTCCGTGCCGTCCACCCTTGCAGCCTGCAGCTCGAACCTTGGTAGCAGATCACGCACGGCCCGGGCAATCCCGAGCAGCTTCACGGTCTCCCTCTGCCACTGCTCCGCCAGCTTGTCGTGGTTGCCGCGTGCCAGCGCCACCGCATGCTTGGCCTGGCGAAGGAGTTCTGCTTGCCGCGCGATCTCCATGGCCTTGTCCACGTTGTCCTCGCCCATCTTGACGAGCTCACCCCGGGCAATGGCCAATTCGGACTCAAGTTGGGCGCTCTTTTCCTTGGCGGAATTGAGCTCCTTCTCTCGCCGTGTCGACGCCGCTGCCGCGTCCTCCGCGGCCTTGGTCTGCTCCTCCAGCTTCGTGTGCAGCGCTTGGAGCTGGGAGGAGTAGCTGCTGACCAGCTCGCTCTTCTCGTTGAGGCGAGCTTGGGCCGTAGCAAGAACCTTCTCGTGCTCCTTGTTGGCCTTCTCTTGCGCCGCGGCCAGCAAGTCCAATGCTCGCTGGTGCTCGGCGCGTTGGGCCTCCAGTTGCCGATGGAGCTCTGCCTCGTCCCTGGCCTGCCGAGCCAGGCGCGTCTCCTCTCGTAGCCGGGAGAGCTCTTGCTGCTCCCTCTCGACATCTCGCCGCACCTCGCCGAGCTGGCTCTTCGCGAGCTCGTGGTGCTCCCTGACCTTGTTGAATGAGGTGACGAACGCCAACTGCTGCTCCTTGATGGCATCGAGGAATTGGTGCCCCTGATCGTAGATGCTTGGGTCTCAAGTGATTGGGTCCCAAGTTGCCCTGGCAAGAATGCCAGGGTCTGGGCTGGAGGTAGCGGCGGATGACGACGAGACCCCCGCCGCCACGGTTTGGTCAGGGGGAGCATCGTCCGCCTACGGCGGAGCCGCCTACGGCGGAGCCGCCTGTTGCTCCCCTGCCACTTCTTCCTCCACACCCGCGCCCATGGGTTGCGGGGCTGGTGGAGGGACCGCGCCCTCGGAGGAGTTGCCTCCTGCTGGGTGGCCGTGGGATCCGTGCCTCCGGCCTGCGCGGCCAGAGACGCGCCGCTGAGCTCCGCCCTGGGTAGCGACGGTGGGCGCTGCCACCGTTGTGTCTGGCGTGGTGGAGCTTGGCGCAGGAGCCGCCTCCGGCTCCTCCCTCAGCCCCGCATCGTCAACGTCGGAGGTGAGGTCGACCACCGCATCACCCGCTCTCGTTGTGGGCGTAGTGGGGCCTGTGGCAAGGAACAAAATTAGAACTTAAAGCTAAATTGAGGTACCCGGCGGTGAACGCGACGAAGCTCTGGACGAGTACCTTACGGGGCTGCTGACCCCCATGCCAGCCTGACTGGCACTTGCACTACCACTGGCCCATGTGCGCGGCCTTTTGCTCGGCGCAACCGGTGCAGTGTCGGTCCTCCCCCTCTTGCCGGCTCCCGCCGGAGTACTGTCCCTACAAGGCGTCAACAAAGGAGTAAGGAAACCAGAGCTAGCGCAAAACTTGTAGGAAGAAGGGGGGGAGAAACGTCAGCTTACTTCGGGGGGTTGAGCTTGAGCTCGTAGCCCCAGAAGAGTCCCCGCTTCGGCGGGGCCGTGGACGCTCGTGGGGTTGCCGCCGCCCCGATTGCCGCGGAAGCCGCCACGACGCTTGCGGTCGCTGCGGAGGTGGCCGCTGCCGCGGGCGCTCTTGATCTCCGCACCAGAGGTGCGTCGTCCTCGTCCTCCTCCTCAGCCGCAGGGAGGACCGTCTGGGCCCCGGCAACATGACCAGTCTCGTCGCCGGAAGACCCGATGTCGGGCCATCTGAGCTCCGAATCCCCCCCACTCTCCTCGGCCACTCGCTTCCCACGGGCTGTGGGTGGCCGGGGTCGCGAGGCTCGAGCGGGGGATTCGAACATCAGCCCCGACTCATTGCAGGGCGGGTAGCTGCTGACGATGTCGTGCAGCCCCGCGACGCCGGCGTGGAGGGAGGGATCCCCTGGGGGCAGTTCCGTGAAGGGGGCGTCCTCGCCGGTGATCTCTTTCACCCACGCCCGGATTGCATCCGGGGTCACGCCGCCGTTCTGGAGGCGGGTGGTGTCCCCGGATCCCGTGTACATCCACGCGGGGCAGGACCGCAGCTGCAGCGGCGCGATGCACCGGCTGATGTAGGTGCGTGCCACGTCGAGGTCAGTGAGCCCCGCTAGTCGCAGGGCCTTGATCCTCTCGACGATGCGGAGGAGCTCCGTGTCGCGGCTGTAGCGGTCCCGCCAACTGTCATTGGTCACCGGCAGCTCGGTGGGCACGTAGATGAACTCGTCGGGTTCCTCCACACGGACCCAGCACCAATCTGCGCGCCACTCCTGCTCGATCTTCTGCTCCAACCGGACGATGAACTCCGACTTCATCTTGTCATGGGCACGGAACACCACCCCCGACGACATCGCCTCCGCTTGGTCGATGCGCGGGTAGAAGTAGTGGCAAAACAATGCCACTGACGGCATCACCCCGACAAATCGCTCATAGAGGAACTGGAAGACGGCAAGAAGGAAGAGGGAGGTGGGATGGAGCTGTGCAACCCGGAGCTAGTACGCCTCCATGAGTGCATGGAGGAACAGGGAGTATGGAGGCACCAACCCGGAAAGGATGCAGCGGGCGAACACCCGGAAGTCGTTCTCCTGGTGGCCGGCGCTGGCGGGAAAGACGAGCGTCTCGCCGTACTCGTTGAACCGGGAGGCGACGACATGCCGGATCTTGTCAAGCTCCTCGTTGTTGTAGCCGGGCCTAAAGAAGGCCTGCGAGGCCCTCAGCGCCCGTTTCTTCTGGTCCTTCTCTGAGAGAGGCTTCCCGCCTTTGTCAGCCGCGGAACTCTTGGAGCCTTTTCCTCTCTTGGGGGCTGTGGGCGCCATGCGGAATGTGGGCGGAGACTAGCAAGATTCAGGGGCGCAAGGAAGAATGGGGATGAGGAAGAAGGGCTTGGGGCTAAGTGTTTGCTCCTCAGCACAGCGGTGGGGCCTTATAGCACCCCGGCGTTAACCAACGGTCGCATCCGCTCCCTACGGGTGCGCTGGGGATAACTACGCTTTAAGAGGCTAATGCGGGACGTGGCCTTAACCGCCCGTGATTAAGGGGAGGGTTAGGACGGAAATCTCGCCCCCACTACTCCGCCCGTAACGGCAGAGCCCCCTGGAGCGGCGCATGGACGGGGACCCGAAACAACTCGGGACCCACGCGTCGGTTAAGGGCGTAGCCCGGCAAGCGACCAGAGATGATTTCGCCCAGGAACAAACGTTGCCGGCCCATGCCCGAGGCTACTGTTGCACCAGTGGCACCCGGGGTACCACCGTTGCATGACACGTGGGTCAGCTCACTTGCTCCCTGCAAGGATAGCACCCTGGGCAGCACCGCACAAGCTGCCCGGCTAGCCGGGCTGCGGGGGTTACCTTGGAGGGCAACGGGAGAATTCCCGTCTGGGCGCCCCCCGGGAAGGTCACTTGCCGGGGAGGGCGTTCCCGGGCGTAGGCACCTACTACAGGGACGGTACCAAGCGGGCAGAGCATCGACGCCACGTGGCCGCCCGGCAGGCTCCCTGTGTGCAGGGCTCGTCAGGGCAAGGAGTGTAACGCAAGCAGGCATTTAATGCTCCGACAGAAAGGTGATTCCCTGTCCAGTCAGCCCACAGTGACTGGCCCACAGTGAATCCTAGGCACGTAGCACTCTAGTTGCAGGGCTACGAACCGTGCATGCAAGGCTGTTGTTTTCGAGGCTCCGGCAGCCCCCTTCTCACAACCAAGGATGGAAAGAGACTTTTGTGCACCTACAGCAGGAGACAGAAGAAAGAATATGCAAATAACGAGACAAGTTGAAATTCAGAGGAAACCACTTATCTTTATTCACAGAAACTTGCGGATTACAATCGGGGGTTGCCCGGCTACACCAGTTCGAGAGACATGCTGCTGGAGCATCACCTGTGGGTCGGGCTCCGCCGCTTCACGGGTAGAACTTGCGCAAGTGCTCAATGTTCCAACTGTTCTGCATCGGCAAGCCTACTTCGGTTTCCAGCCGGACAGCCCCCGGCCTGGTCACCTGCACTACCCGGAAGGGCCCCTCCCATTTCGGAGCCAGCTTGTTCCCGGCCTTCATTCCTTGTATCTGACGCAGGACAAGGTCTACGATCTCGAGCTCCCGGGGACGGACCTGCCTGTCATGATAACAACGGAGTCCCTGCTGATAGCGTGCAGCTCGTACAGCAGCCCGGCATCGAAGTTCTTCGATGAAGTTCAGATCGTCAACCCTCTGCTCGTGTTGGCCGTGGTTGCCGTACGCGCGTACCCAAGGGGATCCATGCTTGAGCTCGAGGGGCAGCACCGCTTCTGCCCCGTAGACAAGGGCGAAAGGAGTTTCTCCCGTTGCCCGGCTAGGTGTGGTCCTGATCGACCACAGCACGGGCTGGAGTTCTTCAATCCAATGCTTCCCGTGGCCTTTGAGCTTGTCAGAGGTTTTTGTCTTGAGCCCCTGCAGCACCTCTGCGTTGGCTCTCTCTGCCTGCCCGTTGCTCCTCGGGTGAGCAACAGAAGCGAAGTGCATCTTGGTGCCCATGCCCTCGCAGTAGGCTTGGAACACGGCGCTCGTGAATTGTGTGCCGTTGTCGGTGATGATGCCGTTAGGGACACCAAACCGGCACACAATGCCCTTGAAGAACTTGACGGCCGCCAGAGTGGTCACCTTCCGCACCGGTTCTACTTCCATCCACTTGGAGAACTTGTCGATGGCCACGAGAAAATACTCGTAGCCGCCAACCGCTCTCGGTAACTTGCCGACGATGTCTAGCCTCCAGACCGCGAACAGCCAGGAGGATGGAATGACTTGCAGGGCCTGCGCCGACTGGTTACTCTTCTTCGCATGGAATTGGCACGCCTCGCACTTCTTGACCAGTTGCTCGGCATCGGCTTAGTAGAAGCCGTGTCGGAAAGCCTTGCCGGCCAGGGCCCGGGAGGCCACATGGTGGGAACATGTGCCTCGGTGTATTTCTTCCAGCAGTGCACGCCCTTCGTCCTGGGGTATGCAGAGGAGCTTCACTCCGTTTGCACGCCTCCGGTAGAGGTTCCCGTCCACCAGAGCGTACATCTTGGCTTGCCAGACCACACGCTCCGCGGCAACGTCATCTTCCGGGAGGTCTTCCCCCTTTAGGTAGCGGGCGATGTCCGCTGCCCAAGGTGGGGTTTCCCTACTTACGCATGCCGCCACATCAGCGGCATGCACCTCTGCTGTTGCGGGGTTTCCTTTGGTTGCCGGGGGGGCTTCCCCGGCAGCCGGCTTGGAAGTGACTGAAGGCGCAGTCTGCCTGTGCCAGAACACCCCCGCCGGAACGTTCCGGCGCTCTGCCGCCCATTTGGACAGTCGTCAGCCGCGACGTTATCCTTGCGCTTGACGTGCTCGAATCGCAAACCCTTGAACTTGCGTTCTAGCTTGCGGACTTCATCCACGTACGCTGCCATCTGCGGGCAGTCGTAGTCCTTGTTAACCTGGTTGATCACGAGTTGGGAATCCCCGCGAACAACCAAGCGCTTGATATCAAGAGCGATCGCCGGCCGCAACCCGGCGAGCAAGCCTTCGTACTCGGCCGTGTTGTTGGTGGGTTGGGGAAGTCGAGTTGGATGGCAAACTTCAGCTGGTCTCCCGTGGGTGACTTGATGACGACTCCGGTGCCAGCTCCCTGCAGGCTGAACGCGCCGTCGAAGTACATGATCCAGTGTCCTTCGTCCAACTTGCCGGGCAGGCTGGTCTCCCGCTCCTCTTCTTCTATGCCCGTCGAGGTCCACTCTGCAACGAAATCAGCCAGAGCAGCACTCTTGATACTCTTGGTGTTGGTGAAGTGTAGATCGAACTCTGACAACTCCATCCTCCACTCGGCCACCCTCCCGGTGGCTTCACGGTTGGTGAGGGCCCGCTCGAGGCAGAATCCTGACACCACTGTGACGCGGTGCGCCTGGAAGTAGTGACGCAGCTTGCGTGATGCAAGCAGAATCCCCAGCAAGAGCTTCTGCACTCGCGGGTAGCGCGTGCGGGCGTCGTGCAACACCGTGCTGACAAAGTACACCGGGTGCTGCACGAGCCGCTTGCGCGGGGTTGGCGTCGCTGGCTTGACGGCGGTTCCCGGGACCGAGGCGGTTGCCAGGGCTGACTCAGCCCCCTGCCCCACAAGCTCAGCCCCCGGGAGGTCTTCTTCTCTCTCGGCAATAAGCACCGCGCTGACCACTTGGTCAGTCGCCGCTAGGTAGAGCAGCAGCGGCTCGCCCGGCTTGGGGGCGACGAGGATTGGGGGCGACTTCAGGTACTGCTTGAGATCTTGGAACGCCGCCTCAGCCTCGGGGGTCCAATCAATTGGGCCCTTCTTCTTCATTACCTTGAAGAAAGGCAGGGCGCGTTCGCCCAGCCTTGAGATGAAATGCCCCAGCACAGCTACGCAGCCGTTGAGGCGTTGGACGTCCTTCACCCTGCAGCGAGCCTCCATTTTCTCGATAGCTTCTATCTTCTTTGGGTTGGCTTGAATCCCCCTGTGTGAAACCAAGAAGCCCAGAAACTGCCCCGAGTCTTCACCAAAGGTGCATTTCTCAGGGTTCAACTTGAACTTGATCCTGCGGAGGTTATCAAACGTTTCCCGCAGGTCATCAATAAGCGAGTCCCCACACTTTGACTTGATGACGATATCATCCATGTAGGCCTCAACGTTTCACCCTAGCTGGGATCCCAAACACTCGCGTAAAGCACGCTGGAATGTTGAGCCCGCGTACTTCAACCCGAAAGGCATGCACGTGTAACAGTAGCAGCCAACGGGGGTAATGAACGTCGTTTTTTCGTCGTCTTCGACTCTCATCTTAATTTGATGGTAGCCAGAAAAAGCATCAAAAAAACACAGCAAATCACAACCGCCAGCGCTCGGAACTTGCGGGGCCAGGTCACCCGTCGCAGCTCGCTGGTGAGCGCGGTGCAACCATCCTCGGCGCCCACAGGAGCATCCTCCTGCTCCTCTGGGCGTTGGCGCTCTGCCTCGCGCCGGCACCGGCGCTCCAGGCGCTAGCGGAGGTCTTCTTGCTGGCGGGCGTTCAGAACGCCCTGCGTGTCACCCCGCGTAACGGTCGATGACGAATCCGAGGACCCCACGGGATCCCCGCCTCCTTGCCCTCCCTGCGGGGGAGGGTTTTCTCCCTGCCCCGAGATGCGGGGCGCGTCTCCGCGTCCCGGGTTCTGCCCTTGGCCTGAGCCAGCCGGGGCGCCCTCGCCTTGCGGCTGCTGGGCGGCGAGTGCAAGGAGCGCCTCTAGCTCCGCACTCCATGCCTCGTGCGCCGGCGTGCCTTGCAGTGGCTCATAGCGCACCATGACACGCGCGGTGATGATAGCCTCCGCCGGGGTTTGAGCGGGAGGCTGCCGGTTCTCAGAGCGGCTGCCCTCCGCCCTGTCCCCCGGCGCCCTCGGGTGAGTAGGGCGTGACTCGGTCGGCGTCGCGCGCGACGTGCTGTGCTCCTGGCGCAGCTGCCGCTGCGCGTCTTCGGCCCACGAGTGAACTCGCTGGCCGGCGCGTGCGGCATTGTGGCCGCTCGCGCGACTGGCTCTGGCGCTGGGAGCCGCCGACCCCCTCAGTCGGTTATCCGCCGATGGCCTAGGAGGTGGTGGCGGTGGCAACTGCGACTGCGGCTGCTGCACCCGGGCAGGCTCAGGGTCGTCCTGATCCTGCGACGTGCGCTGCACGTCGTGCGATCGCGTGTGCGCTGCCGGGGCGCCACACGGATCGATCCGAGAGTCACCAACCCGCTTGGAAGGCATGATGACTGGTTCTGTCGTCGAGGAAGTCGAGGCCGACGTAGCTGCAGACGACGGCGCCGGCGGTCACCGGCGAGCTCTCCTCACGCGGCCCCTACCTGGCGTGCCAGATGTCGTAGCACGGGGTTTAGACACCGGGGATGCGTGGCACCCCCTTTTAGGGTTGGCAGTGGGCGTTGGGGATCGCTCCGGCGATCGCCGGCGAGGCCAATGTCAAGCGTGAGGGAACACAAGACTGTTTTACCCAGGTTCGGGCCACCCTGAGGTGTAAAACCCTACGTCCTGTTTCTGTGTTTGTATTAGCCGATGAGTAAGGGTTTACCAGGTTGCCGGGGGAGTGCCCGGATGCTCTCTCCTTTCTTGCTAAGTGCTACTTGCTATTTCGGGCTAAAACTAGTGAGAACCGAACCCTTTGACCGTTGGCGATGGTCCTCCTTTTATACTCAAGGGGATGCCACAGGTGTCTCGGTGCATGGGTGACAGGTGGCAAACAGAGACCCCGGGCAGCTTGCCCTGGCCGCGCTGGCTTGCATGCACAGTTCGTAACCCTGCAACTAGGGCGCTACGTGCCTAGGATTTACTGCGGGCCAGTCACTGTGGACTGACTGGACGGGGAATCACCTTTCTATTGAAGAATTAAATGCTTGCTTGCGTTACACTCCTCGCCCTGACAAGCCCTGCACACAGGGAGCCGATGCTCTGCCCGCTTGGTACCGTCCCTGTAGTAGGTGCCTGCGTCCGGGAACGCCCTCCCCGGCAAGTGACATTCCCGGAGGGCGCCCAGACGGGAACTCTCCCATTGCCTTCCAAGGTAACTCCCGCAGCCCGGCTAGCCCTGCCGGGCTGGTGGCTTGCCGGGCAGCTTGTGCGGTGCTGCCCGGGGTGCTATCCTTGCGGGGAGCAGGTGAGGCGACCCATGCGTCATGCAACGGTGGTACTCCAGGTGCCACTGGTGCGACACTTGAAGATAGTCTTCATGAAAGGATACATCATAAAAAAAACAGAGTGAGTGTATCCACCGGTGGATAGTTAAATTAGACGGGCTGGCGACGTAGTATTCTTTTATTTGTCACCAACTTTTTCCATTGTACTATTACTTATAAGTTATAACTTTGTATTACAAACACCTGCAAAAAAAAACTTAGTATTACAAAATATGTATATGGGAAACAATGGCCAGAATTGTGTACCAGACAAAATCTTAAACAACATGCATAGCAATGCCCGAGAACTAGAAAATCTAGCTATGCAAATGAGCGTTGCAAATATTTTGTTTACAGAGGAACAACCAAGTTTGACACATATCAGATGAACCGTGGCATATATATCATGTCCGTTCATCAGTTATTGTCAGCGGAGACCACAAATCGTTTCATATTTCAGTATGCTTCTCCGCAAGAGGCGCTGTAAGTACCTCACCAATCACCTTCTCCAGACTAATCCAAGAAGACCCGCATGGCAGTGCAGCCAAGGTTGCCTTCTCCTTCCATTCCATCGCCATTCTCCTCATCTCCTTTCCCTTGTCCCCTTCCATCACCTCCCTGATGGCTGACTCTACCTCATCTCTCTTCACATCGCTTCCGATCTCCATGCCGACGCGCCACTCGGAGCAAGCGTACCTGCTGTTGGTGTGTTCATCGGCGCCAAACGGCCAGCACAACATCGGCACCCCAGCACTGATACTCTCTAGCATCGAGTTCCACCCGCAATGTGTCAGGAATGCGCCAATGGCCTCGTGCTGAAGCACCTCCTCTTGCGGACACCAGTTCGTCAGGTAACCCCTCTTATTGGTCTCCTCCAAGAACTGCGGTGGCAGTAGCACAGCGGCTGGGCCATCACTAGCGTCATTGCCCACTTGGTCCTTTCTGATCACCCACAGGAACTCTTGTTTACTGTTAGCCAAACCCCACGCGAATTCCACCACCTGTTCTTTACTCAGTGTTGCTATGCTCCCAAAGCTTATATAGACCACAGAGTTTGGCCGCTTGCCCTTGAGCCACTCTAGGCAGGCCGGGTCCTCCTTGGAAAGGTCTGATCCCAACGTGTCGGCCTCACTTCCGGAGACTTGATCCAGGAGGAGCGGCAATGGCCCGACGGCATAGATCGGTGGCAAGATGGTGGAAATCGCAATGAGGACTTCATGCTCTAGCTTGTCGAAGGTGTTGAGGACGATGGCAGTTGGAGTGGTTCGTTGGTACGCCATTGAGCGCAACACGAGATTAAGAATGGCGTCATCAGGGTCCGTAGTGCGGATGAAGCTCGGGAAGTCCCTTAGGCGCATGTCCTTGGGCATTCCTGGTACCCAGTCCAGGACCGTGTTGTCAAGGTATCCGTTCCATAGCTGATCATCATCTGTTTCTCAAAGCAGCCAGTATTACAAAGAGTACTAAATAGCAGGCAATTTTTAAAACATTTATGTTGTGAAGGCTAAGTAACGGAGATTCTGTCCTTTTTGTTGGTTGATTTTGGTTGGTTTGTAAAACTTCTCGCCATCTTGGCGATTTCTTCGAAACAAACTAATATGACAGACACCTAAAGTTTAGGTTCGAGAAAAAAAAAATCTCTCCTGCCACCAAACAACAGCAAATGCATTATGAGAATTAAGGCTGCTTTTCATGACAAAATACTACTAGATCTTAGCATACCTTTGAGAGGAACAATGCCCCTGTTGACAAGCTGCTGGAACTGCTGGAACGCCATGAAGGCGCAGGCGCTCGTGGTCCAGAGGGTGACGCAGGGAAGTCCCATCTCCTTGGACGCAACCAGGATGTGCTCGATGTCAGAGATAACGCAGGTCACCGGCGGGAGGTCTGAGACGAGGTTCCTGAAGTGCGGCACCAATGTCTCCAGGGAAAACAGCAAGGCACCCATGTCTTGCGACGCGTCCACATCGGAGGGTGGCAGACTGTCCGGGACGGCGGCGAAGCGGAACCCAGGGATCCCCGCGAGCGCGTCGGGGCCGCGCGAGCGGAGGAGGCGGCGGCGGTTGTGCTCGGTGTGGACAAAGGTGACCTGAAAGCCATGGCAGTGGTGGAGGAGCTTGGCTAGCTGGAGCGCCGGCTTGACATGGCCCTGAGCTGGGAAAGGGAAGAACACCGCGTGAGGCTTGTCAGTGCCGGCGACCCGAGTTGCCATGGCCTCTCTGTCTCCACCACCTGGGTTGGCTAAAAAGAGAGGACTGGAGAGGAGGGGTGGATAAGCTGTTAAGCAGCATAACTGAGAACATTATTAAGAAACCGTACGATGATACTTCAATTGCATTTACTTAGATGGCACCAGTCGTGTTACACTGAGCCTGTCCGTTCTGACTTCTGAGTGGGAAGGTCAGGTCGCTTTCTCTCATTTTCTCTCTCCGAGAAGGTGATGCTTGCCAGGCTTACGAGAGAGGGAGCAGGAATCAACATCAACGGTAAAACACCAGGTCTTCGACATATATAGAGGAACAATGTTTTGGCCCCTCTAATACCCCTCTAGTGTTGAGGTCGAAGGACCATGCTAGAGTTCTCCTTTTACGAAGGATCTCAGTTATTTTACATTCGTTTTGATTATATCAAATCAAAAAATTATTCTCAACAAAAATAATTAAAATATATGTTAAAAGAGAATATTGTACTGTACTGTTCTCTCCGTTTCTAAATGTAACAAGTCCTAACTTAGTCTCAAGTCAAACTTCAAATTTGTCCAAGTTTATAAAAACAATCTACCAGCATATAGAACTCAAATTAGTTCTATTAAATCTATCATTATATATATTTCTTATAATGCTATTAAAAAATGACAGACTGCCGCTACCAATCAAGTCTTTTAGAGAACTTATATTAAGAAAAAGTACATTATTCAGGGCTGGGCCAAAAACAAAACGGGCCCTGAACCTGAAGTCCTCGACCATTGAAATATTCAATGTAGACGGATTGTGACGTCTTTACAACCATAAAGATTTCAATATGTGGTAAACTATCTACTCCGTGTCATAACGATATCATCCAGGCGTTTAATTCTTTTTAATCCGTAGCAGCATGGCGTTATGTTATTCTGATAAAAGATTGCACTTATGGATAGCACATCGAATCAGTGAGGTACGAGCTCTCTTTTTCCTGGTGCCATTGTGCCACCGCCACCGAGGTCTCCGCTGTACCTGAGGCCCGGCTGTTGCATTGCATTTAGGTAAAATCGGTAATTTTTATTATTTCGGCGCCACGGACGCAGCAGATACCGACTGATTCCACCATTTGTCATGATAATTTCTCATTAGTCGATACAGAAAGAAGATTCTTCATAACCAACATCTGGCATGTATTTCAGCCAACGGGATCGGTTAACAGGGAGTGCAGAGTAACAAGATTGCGAACCGAGATCAGTGAGCCAACCATATAAAGAAGCACGCACGCACAGGGAGATGGATGGAAACCTCCTGCGTTGTTCTTCAGAAGCACCTTCCACGCTGATCTTTCCAGTCACTTTTGCAAGCCAATGGCCCTTGCTGTTGTTACCATACACCTACAAGACAGCATTTGAAGGTTTATAATCACATCGTAATATGCTTGCAAACATTACCAACAGTTAACTATACCTATAAGAATTTATAATATCCCACTTAATGGCTTAAATATGTTCAATCCATCAACATAACCATATAAGTAATAATTACAGAAATATGCAATCTCTATATTTCTCCGTCCAACAACGGATGTCTCCACTTTGACTAAATTTGAATGCATTTATACACTAAGTCATGTTTAGATACATCCAAATTTTGACAAACTTGAGACATCTTTTGTTGGACGGAAGGAGTACATTCTTATGCATTTGAATCCATGGGAAAAAAGAACTTTGCATCATTAGATTCCATTACTAGTTGAATATCTTTACTCTTATAAAGATCCAAGTTGGTGGTGGCCCGATCACCCTCACTGAGATTACCACTTACATTGCCAGGAAATTACGAAATTATCATCAATTCTTCAGTTTAGACATATGTACCAGATTCTTTTGACTAGTTGATTTTATTGATGTACATTTTGAGGTAAGTTTTTATTTCGTATATGGTTAGGGACTATGATGACACAAGTGTTTGAACAACTCATGCAGCAGAAAGAAGTTGTAGGAAATGCACACGCATTTAGCTCGTCTGAAAAGAAGCATAAGATCAGAATTGAACATATCACAAGTCAAAAGTAGATGGCGCTGACAAGCACAAGGATTGGAGAAAATCTTGAGGGAAGAAACAAAGAGGATGACGACAAAACCAGTAGTTTCCTGGAAATAAAAGTATAGCACACAACTAGAGGACAAGTGGTGGGACATGCTCCTGATTCAATACTTCGAACACTTAGACAGAGAAACCAAGTTTGTCCAATAAAACAAAGGAACAAGACAACAGAAACTAATCATGGAAATATCTACTTGGTACTTGTCAGCACAACACTCTTTTAGTCCATTGAATTGAAGCCACGTGTCATTGAATTGAAACCAGTAGCATGTTTTGTCTGTACACAACTGCACATAGCAACACTTGACTATAAGTTGTTTATATATTGTCACAATTCGGAAAATGTAAGCTATTGTTTGCACCGTTGCAGACTTGCAGTAATCATAAACGGCAACGCAACTTAAGTGCGACGTGTATTCAGAAACCCACTAAAATTTCTTAGCAACCATTTCATTGTATTGGATGTAAAGGGCCAAAAGACCTCCCACAGAATATAAAATGAGGGGCACAGACAATTAAAATCCCATGGAATGCCAGTGTGCCACTTACCTGGCCTAACCTAAGACATGAAAATTAACACTTTCGGGATAACATGCTTAACGTGATGAAGCGGGTGTGGCTTCAGGTTTAACTTATGTCCACAAAAATGATAAATGGTTGAAATGAACTGCATATGGTATTAGTAATATCTGATCCAGTACAAGAAGTCAGAAACTAGAGTAAAAGCGAACTAGAGAAAAAATTTGAATGGACTGTTTTAAGATAAAGTGAGTAGAACAGAAAACCAGATGAATGAGCCAGCAGAAGTACAAAATTTTCCCTTGCACTCAAAGTGCTCTAAATAACTTATTTTTTGTGATTAAAAAGGAGCCTGATATCCAGCTCGTGCCAGTATAAAATGCTAATTTTCAGTTGCCAGAGATTTTCTTAATATGAACTACCAAAAATTGCACAGGACTAGTACTAAAATTACAGTCAAAATTGTTTGATTTTTCTTAAATCTCAGTCATATTAATAAGCCTTCAGATCAACATCTAATCATCTTCATCCCCATGACTCCACACAAAACCTGAAGACTGAAAATTGCAGTAACATTCTGAATAACTATCCTTTCCCATATAAAACTAACTTGACTAAAACACATGTCATCCCAGAACATCTTACATACTTGAGCTCACTTGCATAAATCAAGTTCAAAATTCATATTGTCAGTTTATTGTTTACTTGGAGGACACACTAGCATCTTGGCATTCTGTATATCTTATTGCACCAATTTATTTCAGAATCAAGCTTTCAACAATAGGGCTGTAAGATAAGGCTCTTACCCCAAAGAGCACTTGCTACATTGCTATGGCCGTGCTGCTGGTCCAGGCCAATTTGTCCCACCAACAGGCCCCGCACCATCTCTGAGCTCATCCACCCATTCCTTGAAGAACTCCGGATCAAAACTACCTTCATCACCATTCTCCCGGCCACAGTTCTCCTCAAGTCCTCCTTCCTCTATTATATCAAGGGATGCCTCTGTAGATACTGTCACCACATCCTTGTTCGGTGCAGAGATGGCTGGCATATGGCCCTGGCCTTCAAAGAGGGCGAGATGGCCGAACAGCTTGTCCTTGCGGGAGAAGGTGGTACCGCAGGAGCAGCGCCACTGTGCCTCCTCACCGCAGTGCCGGAGGTGGCTGCGGAGATCGGTAAGAACAGCAAAGCGCTTCTTTCCACCACAGCGTTCGCAGGCGTAGAGTTTAGGGCAGTGGCTCCGGCGGAAGTGGTTGCGCGTGCACACCGCTGACTTCAGCGGCCGGAAGCGGCGGTGTGCACGGTTCCTGTTGCATCCCGCGAAGGGGCACGAGAACCGTACATCACCGCCGGCAGCTGGCTTCGCCTGGCCAGGCCGGGAAAGCGCGTCCAGGGTCTTGAATCGGTCCCCGTGCGCGCGCATGTGCATCCTGAGGTTGGCGTCACGGCGGAAGCCCTTGCCGCAGATATCGCAGAAGTGCACATGCTCCGCGAGCAGTTCTTCGGCATCGAGCTCAACGACATCATAGCCACCGTCGCCCTTGGTGGCTTCTCGGGGGAGTTCTTCGGCGGAGGAGGCCGCGGCAGGAAGCTCTTGGACAGGAGCAGGAGCGGCAGGAGGTGGAGGTGGAGCGAGGAAGGGAAGGGAGGAAGAGAGGAGGTTGGCAGCGTTGAGGACGACGAGGTGAGCGGCGGATGAGATCTCGGAGGACACGGATTGGATATCTGAGGAGGAGAGGGGCTGCGATTCGCCCGAGATGGAGGCGGCGAGGCGGTGGCGGACGGCGGCCATGCGGTCGCCGAGGGCAGCCAGCCGTTGGAGAGCAGCGCGGGGGTCCCCATCCCCTCCTCCAACTCCGACGCCGATAAGGGCGTCCGCGAGCTCCCCGCGTGGCATGGCCGACAGCGGCGCCGCGTTAGCCGACGACGCGCCGACCCTGGCGGCGGCTCCGGCAAATTGGTTGGTGGTGGAACCCTCCATTGAACTGCAACCAGCGGTGGTGGTGCCCAACTTCAACTAGCCTGACGACCTAGATGATTTCGAGGTCTGCGATGCCTCTTGCGTGCAGGTCCATGCGGTATGTGAATTTTGCGTGAGCTTGCAGAACACTTTCAGTTTCCATTATTTTTCTCTCCTTTGGAGGGTTGCATCATAAATGTAAACTCGAAGGTGTTTTTCCAGTTATGTTCTGTTGACTACGGAGCGGAGTATGCTCCATTTTCTATGGGTTGTCTTGTCATCGCACATGGACCGGCACTTTTTATTTGGAAAAGAATGAAAATCATGTTTTAAGAAGGGGTTGCATCATAAATGTAAATAAGAAGGTGTTTTTCGGTTATGTTCTGTTCACTCTGTTCCATTTTCTATGGCCTATGGGTTGTCTTGTTTCTGCCTTTGTCCTTGTTCATCTGCTCGGATGCGTTGGCCAGATCTGGAGCGCCCTCCAATGTTCACCAGTCTAGCGGTGCTGGTCGTCATTCAATGGTTGATGCTTGGCCGCCTGTCCAGTGATCTGCGCCCGGCAGTGGCCGCCTGTCCGGTGATGTTGGCCGTCCTCACGGATTCACGGTGGCGCATCCCTGGGGATCCTCGCGGGAAGAGCAACGAACAGAGGGAAAAGAAAAAACAGAAAAAAGTATTTTTTTTATTTTTATGGCCTCCTTTGAATAAGTGGACGGGGATGCTCTGCTCGACCCAATCCATATCCATCGTCAGACCAACCATGCATCCACGAAAATATTCATGGATGCAAAGCAATATCCACATCTATATCCACCGGATATCCGGGTATCCATGGATTGTCCATAGCCATGCAATATGCTCTCTCCGTCTAATATTAAGTGACTAAAATTTGTGGCGGATCCAGGATAAATTTTAAGGTGCGGCGGAGTTTACACGGCAAAAAAAAATCATGTGCATAATTATGCGAACGCTCGTTGGATTACTAAATATATTACTTTTTGTTCAACAACAACAACAACAACAACAACAACAACAATAATAATAATAAATAAGATATTGCTGCTCAAAATACCTCAATAGATGAAACTTACGTGAATGACCAATCACCGATTTATAATCTATATTAACCGAAAGATCGTATAAACTTACAAAGTACTCACTCCGTCCCGAAATAAGTAACATGGTTTTGTATAAGTTGTACTTTATTGCAGTAACGAAGATACATCTATCGAGTAGTGGATACACATATCAGCAATTTATTTATTTTAATAAATACCGGGTATCCATGCATATCCATGGATCAAATATGATATCCGTGCCCGCTCCACGAGTTGGCGGGTATCCATGCGTGGATATCCATGGATCGAAAACCCGATCCATATCCGCGATACATGTGCTGGATATCCATGGATATCCACATTTTTACTATCGATTGCCATCTTGAGACATGACATAGCAATCTTTTCAAAAAAAAATTCTATTCCCGTATTATGAATCGAAGAGACCTTCAGCGTTTGTCTACCTATGCCGATCCTCGTAGTGTGTAAAGTTAGTTGAGGTCGACCAAAGGCCTCAAGGTCAACAGTATTTTCACATTAGAGGTGTCCTTATGTCATCTCCATGTTCAAATTTTGCGTCTTCGCCAAAAGTTGCTATACTTTTGTTTTTCGTTCTTTGTTTTTTTGCGAAGAGTTTTTCGTTCTTTGTTCCAGCATAGTGATGCAGCTTGGACAACATATCGGGTATGGTGCTATGCCCAACTTTCGATACCATAGCAAGATCAAGAGTCACAATGTCAGCTTTGATCCGAGCATACACCAGAGACAAGAAAGATCACATATGGTACAAAATCGTACTCCCTTGACCCATATTACTTGTTCCAAATTTAATAGTACTCCCTTCGTACCAAATTAAATGACGTGGATCAGTTAATTCGGGACGGAGGAATTATAAAGTTGTACTAAATCGGTGGCAAGTAATTCTGGCCGGAAGACATAACAATTATGTTGTACGTGAAGTCTTTCAAAAGTCGAAAAGAGTTTGCACCTTAATCAAAGCCCTAGCACCATTGTGTTCTGGGAATGTGAGAGTTGATTGCTTAAAAACGATAACAAGCTATTTCTTCATATTTTTCTTGTTCCACAAATCCATAACGAAAAATACAGTAGGATCATCTCATCCATGACTCCTTGTAGTCCAGGTGTGCTATTGAAGGCGAGGGGACGGTTCGACGGTTAGAGATGATAAGAAGAGGGTTTGGCGACGAATGGGCAGATTATTGGTGTACACACACCCGACCCGATCAATAGACACGTTATTGGCGGAGTTTCTCTTTTGAATTAGGTTTGAATTTTGTCTATGTGGTTGATGAATGACGATTTAACCGGAAGTGCCACCATCTAAAAAAGAAAAACCGGAAGTGCGACGCACGGTGTCAGCATGAACTAGCCCAACAAGTCCACGTATGATTCCACAACCAATCAGGGCGTCCCCCTTCTTCCTCGCGGCGGTGGCAAGTGGCCGACGCGCGGCACCCTCGTCGTCGCGACGCCCGCCCCCGCCCTTTCCTTCTCTTTGTCCTGCGCCGTCCCGCCCTGCCTGCCTTGCCCTGCCCAACTCATCGTGCCCCGCTCACGCCCCCATTGCCTCCGCCCTTAGACTACAGCATCTCCCCAAAACAGGCCCTCGCACGAGCCGATTGACAGTCCCAGATCCAGAATTTCTCTGCCTCCAATTCCGGCTTCCCCTCTACCCCGAGTTCCTTCGTATCGACTCTACGCCGCGTAAGCAGCCGTCAGCCATCGTCCCTCCCCATAGTGGACTCAGTGGAGCACTATTCCATCCGAACTTGGTTTCGATCGCAGCGCAGGCGGGCTCGGCGAGGCAGGCCGAATGGGTTCGGTATCTAAGCCATCGCCGACGGCGGCCGCGCCTAGCCGGCGCAGGGTGGCACTCTACCTAGCGCTACTCACCCTGCAGTACGGCGCCCAGCCCCTGATCTCCAAGCGCTTCGTCAGGTACACCGCACGTCTCCCTCAACTCACCGCGCCAATTAGGCATATGCATCATTGAGTTAGTATCTGATCTCTCAAGCTTTTTCTACCTGCATCTTATGCCTCTTCCTGCTGGTCCCTTCGATCTGGAGGGGAGTCGGGAAAGCTTTTATAGAGATATTTGGGAAAATAATTGCCAAAGCCCAAAAGCATGTAGGCCGTAGAGTTGAGCAACGCGATATCGACTTGGTAATGGAGAGGGCGAATGGACAGTATCATCGTCATGGGGTTCATCTGGTCGGTATACCAGCTTAGCGGGAGTGGTTGGGTTGGTTGGTGCAGATTGTGTGTACTATGACAACTCGTAGCTCTCTGTTTCGGGCTGCATCTGTTTTGCAGATTGCTCATTCTTGTTATGGTTGTTATTCTACTTTCAGTCTTGAATGAATATGCGTGGCATCAAACTTTGTTTGAGAAATCAAATCATGGCTGTAAACAGCAAGTTTGCTTTTGTGGTGTTGGACATGTTTGTAGTATCCACGATGGATATTGGATACTTTGGTTTGTTTTACCGTGGGTAGCAGAATTAGCTTGCAGGACTAGGAGTGTTTTGTTATTTCGCGTCTGACAGTATGAATAATTCAATCTTAAACCTCGTAGTCTTGATCTTATTGATGAAAAATTGTTATACAAGCTATCGTTTTAGATGTTTGTCCTGTTCTTGAGCAATCAGAAGCCTAGAGGGGACTCTATGCCGAAAACATAGAAATTTTATCAAAGTTTGAATTTAAAATCGATATAGAGTAGTTTCAGGTAGTAACTACCCATATAGACCATTCAAATTTTGAGTTTAAAATTTGGCAAACAAACATTGGAGGAAGAAACTAGTTCCCAACGGCCATCGGTAAACAGCTAGGAACTAGTACTCGATGTGGCCAGTGATCTTTAAAACAAGAAAATTTTAAATCCTTGCCAGTTCCTTGATTCTTTTATGATATCCACAACAGGCTATTCTTAATTGTTTTTGTAGTAACTGAATCGGATGGACACTCTTAATAGTTTAGTACTCATGCAAAACTGCACCAGTTTGAACCTTGCCAGTTCCTCTCAGTCACTAGGGTGCAAGAAATGGTTTTGTTAGCAATTGATGAATCAGATGGACGCATACTTGCTAATAATTTAGTGCTAACAAAAAAGTGCAGAAGTTAACAGCCAGTTTCTAGGCATTGCAGCACAATAACAATTCTATGTTCTCTGTACTTAATGAACTTGTTTTTGCTTGCACTGTTATACGAGTAAAGCAGTAATGAAATAATCAAGCAAAATACTATTTGGATGTGCTGAACCCATCTCGTTTCTTGTTCTGTTTTCAGGCGAGAAGTTATAGTGACTTCATTGGTTCTTGCAATTGAAGTATTAAAGGTATGATCATAGATTTATTTGTCCAGATGTTACCTGGCCATTTCTGATTGTGTATACATGTGCATAGGTTATGTGTGCAGTCATTTTACTGGTGGCAGAGGGTAGTCTGAAGAAGCAATTCAGTAATTGGAATCTTGCTGGGTCACTGACTGCATCAGGACTTCCTGCTGCCATCTATGCACTTCAGAATAGCCTGTTGCAAATATCATACAAGAATTTGGATTCCTTGACCTTTTCAATCCTTAACCAGACCAAGCTCTTATTCACGGCATTCTTCACCTATCTTATTTTGGGGTATGTGATATGTCCTCCTGATACCTCCTATTTGAATGTTACGAGTCTTGACAATATTCAAGATCCTCTGAAGCAGCAAGTAACCATGATAGTGTAGGCATAACCACACTTTGGACTTCCTGAGTGAATAATATTCCATTTAAAATGTCACCATACTACGAGACCAAGAAACACATCTCCCTTATTTCGGTAACTGTAGCATGATGCTATGAAGTATAATTTGTCTTAGAGCATTAACCCATGGAAAAGTCATACTCTTCACACCCTATCCATTTAGGTATGGAAGTATTATTTTTCTATTATAATCTATGAGACTATGACCACCGTTTTAGATACATAACTTCAACTGGAATTTAGGTTGATGATTTGGACGCCTGCATGAACATTGGATTATGTTTTGGATTAATAATGAACTAATGGCTTAGTTTTGCATGTCCTTATGTGGCTTATGTTTTGTACATGTACTCATAGCAAGCCAGCAACAGCAGCAAAAAAAAGCAGAAAACACCAGGTCATGTCCCAACAAAGTGGCCTTCAGCTGTAAGTTATCTCAAGGATAACTGCTGGTAATTGGTAGTGGGGTTATAAAGTGAACAAATCTCAGGAAGGTGTTTTATCCTGAACCCTGAGTTGTATGTGGTTGCTAGTACGCCAGTGAATCAGTCCAAGTGGCTTATGGCCTATTATGGCAGATTTATTAAAGTGACCCGGGGAGAAGAACCCCCCCCCCCCCCCCCCTGACTTTTTTATAAACTGGGTGAAGCCTCGAACCTGGGTGGGGTGGGTTCAGAGCCATGTGTGCCCACCATTGGACCCCAGGAGACTTCTCTATTATGGCAGATGTACCCCGCTCCTTTTTTGCATTGACATTTTGTAGTACTCTTTCAGAAGGGCGAAAATAGGCAGACTTAACCTTTTTTCTGCTATTTGTTAGAATTCTGCTTTGGCTGATTCTTCACTTAATGTTGTGGGGTATTGGAGCTAGATTTTATTGTGCACCGGTTAAGGAAACATATCTTTGCTTTACTGCCTGTGTTTCTTTTAAAGAGCCGTTTTTTCCTTTACAAAAAAGTTGGCACAGTGTCTTGTATACTACTCCTAGATATCTCGCATGCTTATGTCTGCAAAGACAACTATCCAGTATATTTTTGTACTTATTAAATTATTTGTTTTTGGATAATCTTGCAGGCAAAGACAATCACCCAAACAAATTTTTGCATTAACCCTCTTAATCAGTGCTGCTGTCCTTCTAAGTGTTGGGGAGAGTACAACCAAAGGCTTAAATGGTGGTAGCTCTGAATATGTCTTGCTCTACGGAATCATTCCTGTTACGGTCGCATCTGTGCTGTCTGGTTTGGCCTCTTCTTTGTGTCAGTGGGCATCTCAGGTTGGACTTACTTCTCATGCTACCTTCCAGGAAGGACTTCATTGTCACTGTTAACATTTTGAAATTTCAATAACTGCAGGTTAAAAAGCATGCATCCTACCTGATGACTATTGAGATGTCTTTTATTGGGAGCATGTGCTTGTTAGCAAGTACTTTTCAGTCACCAGATGGAGAAGCCATGAAAAAATATGGGTTTTTCCATGAATGGACTTCGTTAACATTGGTGAGTAACCTTTGTTATTTTGTTATGCTCTGTCTCACTGTTAGGTGAAATTTTGACAAAATTAAGCTGTATGACACATCCGAAAAATCATAGATCATACGGAGTACTACTTATAATCATCTGTACCTGTCTTAATCCTGTTGCAGAAAATAGACGGATATTGAGATTGTTAAGTAAAGTTAACATAACCAGACAGGGTGACATCCTGACTAGTTCCTGCTTCACTTCTATGAAGGAATTAAGTCATGTCCTTCCATAATCCGCTTCAAATCCATAGGATGTGACAGAATTACATTCTGGCTTGAACACTGTGGCACTCCTGAAAAGTTTGGTAATAATCCATTATGGGAATGATGAAGTACTGAAAACTTCACCTACATTTATTCCCATTTTGCACCTAAAGGAATTCGAATCTATTCCATTGTTTGTGATGACACCTTGCCATGACTACTCGGCCATAGGATTGGAACCTGATGTCAAGGTCTGTTAGGCACTTCAGCACATTCTGCAGCAAGCAGCTGTAGAAACTTTCTTTCGGCACATTAGGGTATCAGCAGTGTAAATCCAGACCTTTGATTATTTTAATTTTATGCTAATAAAATGTGCTTTTCCATCTTTATGTTGTAACTTCTGTTGAGCTGGAGCTCTTTTGTGTTTACTTCTACGAAAAGCTCTTAGTGTTTAGAAGTGGGCAACTGTTGATCTGCAAGGACCATATGTCTATTGCTACCCTTTGTGGTATCGTTTCAGGGTATTCATTTGAGGTGAAAGTCCTTACATTGATTTAGAGGCCGATCTATAACATATCCAAAACACATAGCTTCATTTCAAAAGATGATTTGGGTCATTGTTGATCTGCAAGGACCACGTATGTTGTTTCGCTTTGCGGTACAATTCATGCTATCCATTTGAAGTAACTAAGGGAAGTCCTTGCACTAAAATTGCATTGTGACATAGAAAATAATTCATGGATGATAAGAAAAGGCTGTGTACCTGGGTACATATCTGTAAACTTCAGTAATATATTGGTAATGAATCATCATGAATTCTGGGCCTGTAATCTTCACTCTTATCTGCAGATACCGGTGTTAATGAATGCTGTGGGTGGAATTCTCGTTGGTCTTGTCACAACTTATGCAGGAGGTGTTAGAAAGGCAAGGGCTTACTACTACTAAATGGAATACAACATCTTTTCATCTGCATAAAAAACTGAATTATTCTAATTTTCTTGTTCAGGGTTTTGTCATAGTCTCAGCTCTCCTTGTTACTGCATTACTACAGTTTATATTCGATGGAAAGCCGCCATCAGTCTACTGCCTGATGGCATTACCACTTGTCATGGCAAGCATATTCATTTACCAGAAGTATCCATATGTTGATAGAAAGAAGAAAGATTGATAAGCATGCTCATCAGAGAAGGGGATTATTTAGCATCGGCACAGCAATACTAACCTTTATTTTATTCCACGGAAGTTGAAGTTTACACCGAGAATGGGGCCGCCATATATGATTATTGGAGATTGTCTCTTCATGAAGCTATGTATTAACTATCTGTTGTTCCGAATATTAGTTGCATTACTTGCTTCACTAAACATTGACCTGTAATTAATTCGAGCCTTCACTTTTAGTCATTGCATTCCATCTTACTATCGAGTTAATTTTAAATTGGTCATATTAAGGGTATGTTTGGTTTGAGCTCAAACTTGCCCTACCCAAAAAATTGGCTAGCCAAATAATTGGTTGTGTTTTTGCTAGCCTATGAGCGTTCCAACTTTGGCAAAAAAAAATTGAACTAGAGTTGGCTAAAAGGCATTGACTTGTCAAATAGTTGGCAACCAACCAAACAAGTGCCAAATTTGGTATGACCGAAAAATTGGCATGGTATAACTTGGCACCAAACCAAAGATGCACTTAAGTGTTTGTGAGTACAGATCTGTATCTTGAACGAACCTGAAGAACCTATTGTATGTCCTTGGGCTGTTCGGATTGTTTTAGCTTTGAACATGAGGAAGGAACATCATCTTTCATATTAATTGTAACAAGTCACCAACACTGAATCATGGTTTCATGCCCACAAGGCAACAATCCCTATTTTTCCTTGCAATTTACACTAATCCTTACCATTGCAGTTTAGGCTTATCTCGTATTGGTTTTATCATCTAATGCCTCCTTAGAAAGTAAGAATGGGCTGCTTGTTCTTTTTATGTTACCCTTTCACTCTGCCAGGACACAGTAGCATGTGTACCTAATATGCTCCTGGCCCTAGCTAATAGTAAGATGATGGGCCCTGGTCTGTTCACTTGTGTTAACTTCGATTTGGTTACTTGATCATTTGTGTTGTCTCTGTCTCCAGTGCTATTTGGCAGCAGTTGTCACACTTACACTTCACATGGTAAGCCCATGCGAAAAAGCATGGTCCTGCTCTAGTGTTCATTCACATCATCTTGTTCTCGTTCGTTGCTGTCTACGGTATATCTCTTGCAGATTGCAGTTTCATTTCGACTTGCTTTAGGACTGTTCCTGTTTCAGATCGTTGGATTATTTCTAACATTATGCACTGCCAAAGGTTTGTGACGAACTGAAGCTGAAGTTACAAGCCTACAAGTTACGTACTGCTGAACTGACACGAACTGCCAGCTCTATGGTGACTATTCCATCAGCAAAGATAGAAATAACCAAAAGGTAATGTACAATTACATACATAATCCTAGGAAACCCTCTTATCTGATAGATGGTACATATCCTTCTGACAACTACCACAAAAGTTCTATAAGACTAGTTTTACATAACTTATTGTTCCCAGGAAGCTGCACTCCTGATTCATGCATACCAAGGCTATAGATGAACAAAAGGTAATAATAATATACATATGTATTCCTCACTGTCCAACTCCCACCCAGTTAAATTCGGATGCACGGCATCAATTTTCCATTTCCCAGCCTGATGTCCTACATCCAGCGTCGCTTTTAAGAAAATCAGAAGCGTTAGTTATTATATCGAATGATCTAATCATACAATAACTTGAACCGCATTCTATGGGTTTACCATGCATCTGATTTCATGATGACTGCGAGAGCTGATTCCAGTTCATCAACCTATGTGACTCGGGGTGCCTGTCCAAATAACTCCTACTGGAAATGTCAGCTTCATCGGCAGCATAAGGATCTGAATGACCTGACGCTACCGGAGGCGACCAAACTGGCACCACCCCGCCTTCTCTCCCAGTCCAGCTGCTAGATGCCTCTGATGTGGATGGTGCTACGCCACCCCGCACACGGTTTAGGTTATTCTGAAGGTTATACTGCTGGTGGTGAACGCCATTATTTGTGGCAGCAGTGCCGCCATTGACAACTTCTCTGATTTCCATCTGAGGCTGGAAGTGGCCCTGCGAAGGCACCTCTGCCCTACTCACCTCGCTGCTCCCAAAATCCACTGAAAGTTCTGTTTCAGCTCTGACCAATGAAGTGGTCATGCTAGGCACCATCTGATCTGCTCGTCTCCGGCCAGCTGGTGTTGGTATGTGGATAGTACCTCGTACCATCTCCCGGTCCACTTCCATCTGCTGCAGCTCTTGAGGGAAGGCGATCAGGGGCACGTCCGAAGAGTCTCCAAGGCCTTCCTCCATCCCGTTCTCCATCTCCGCACGGGACGCCGCCTCCAGTTCCCACATCTCCGACAGGGCCTCCTGCAACCTGGACTTGGCTTCATCGAGCTCAACAATGGGGAGAGGGTAATTCGAGCCTAGCTCGATTCCTGCAGCCTGCAGCACGGACTCTGGTGCATCCCAGGGGTGGTGAATCCATTCTGTGGGCAGCCTCGCTAGCTCCGGTAGCCATCGCCGGACATACTCCCCATATGGGTCGAACTTGTAGCCTTCAAACTGAGAAATGCAATGCAGTGCATCAGTGTGCTATTTTGGCTCATCAAAAGATTGCACCGTATAAAGGAGTTCATGTATATGTACCTGAGGGTTGTCAATTCGGTCAAGTTCACGGCCATCAGGAAGAGACCCGGAAATGTACTGCCAACCCAACGCGTCACTCTCCAGGTCGGCGTCCAGCAAGGTGTCCCAGAAGTACTTCATCCCCCAGCGCCATGGCAGCTGCAGGACCTTGACAAAGAAGCTCGAGACGACGACGCGTATCCGGTCATGAAGCCACCCGGTCGCCCAGAGCTCCCTCATGCCGGCATCAACAAGAGGATAGCCGGTCCTCCCCTGCCTCCAGACCTTGAAGTAGACCTCATTGACAACCCAGGGAAAGAACCTGAGGTGAGCCAAGAGTGGCTTCTCGTGGCTGCACGGGTGGTTGAAGGTGAGGTACCGCGAGTACTCTCGCAGGCCGATGGATCGGAGGAACAGGCTGCAGCCCTCCTCGCCGTCAAGGTTGCTCTCGTTGCTCCATGTTAGCTGCTTCATTCGGACCTGGTGGAAGACCTTGCGGACGCTCAGCTCACCAAAGTGCAGGTATGGGGAGAGCAGGGATGTGTTTGCACTGTCCGCCTTCTTGCTGTTCACCGAGTAGTCCATCAGCGGACCGTTGAGGAAAGCCGCGAATGCCTTGTCAGCATTCTGCCACCCCGGCGACCATGCCCGTGCTAGCAGCGCATTGCTCCCCCTCTCTGACTCGTCTTCGAAGATCAAGTCATCTGACGGGCATCTTGACAAGTCACCTGTGGAGCGTGTCACGGAACAAAAACAGGCAGAGCATTTTCCATGTCAGTGATTTGCCCAAACCTACCGAATCATCAGTTGCTATATAATTGCAGCATTAGAGTGCTGCAGCCCGTGGTGCACCTGAATGTATCCTCTTGGGTGGCAGCAGCGGGGCGGCAGGGTCAGCCATGCAGAGGCACTTTTCCCAGAAAGGCGTGAACATGGTGAACGGGCAGCAATCGTCGTCAAGGACCTCCCATGGCTCGTAGAGCAGGTCGGAGTTGAAGGACTGCACGGTGATGCCCTCGCCCGCCAGCAGCTCCTTCACCCGGTGGTCCCGGACCAGTGACAGCGGGTCTGCAGATAGCGATTGGTGAGCAACACATGGCCATTCGTATCAGGTCAGACGATAACCATGGTTTCTTATTACAAGAAAAAACAGAGGTCTGCGCGCAGACCTTTAAACTGGAGTAGTAATTAATACTACTCTAGGTTGGTGGCTGCAAGAGCTTTTGGGAATTAAAGAGGAGGAGGGTGACAAAGTGTATAGGAAGTGTTTGATGGGAAAGTCATGCTATACTTGGAGTTGTTTGACGTGCGGAGTAATAAAGGATGATAAGCTATGCAATGTCCATGATTGGTAGACACAAGGTAGTACTGTGGATGGAAAGATTCCCCCCTTTAATTTTTTTTCTTCCTTTCTATCTGGATCATGGTCGTGTGGATCTAGTTGAACCAGAGGAGCAGAGCAATAGTATGAGACTCCAGAAATGCATAGCAAAAAGGTGAAAAAGTTTATTCTAATTTTTTAGAAGAGAAATCGTGACCAAGTAAACACTCGAGCGAGCGAAGAACTGACCAAGAGTAACAACAACAGCGAAGAACAGCCAGAGATGTAGGAATCGAACCGTAGAGGTGGTTGAAGAAGAGATGTGTGGCGCCGGTGCTGCGGACGAGGTCGAGCAGCGCGGCGACGGTGTCAGTGGATCGGCGGGTGACGAGGCGGCTGGCGCCGAGGCGGCGCAGCGAGGCGTCCAGGTGCTTGAGGCTCTGGCTGAGCCACCAGCGGGACACCCGGCCGGGGTAGTAGGGCCCGTCCTCCTCCGGCGCCCACACGTATGCCGGCACCACCTCCCCCGCCGTCCGCGCCGCCGCCGCCAGCGCCGGGTTGTCCTCCACGCGCAGGTCCCGCCTGAACCACACCACCGTCCGCACCGCCGCCGCCTCCCCGCCACCGCCGCTCATCGACGACGGCGACGCTGCCATGGCGCCCAATCCAAATGACGAGCAGCTAATCGAGCCCAAGCAACAAGCTCCTACGGCCTCTCTGGGATCGATGACGAGACGAGCAGCAGCAGCTCAAGGAGCTCTCATGAAGCTGCTCCCGAAGAAATCTGGGTATGGGCAACTCAGGAACTGATTGGATTGGCGAGGATTCCCAGGAACCGTGGAACGGGCTGGATTGGAATGGTCTCCTCAGAAGAGCAAGTGCATGGGGACTGATGTGGAGTAATCTGACCAAAGTTGAATCTGACCAATCTCTTCCCTTCTTTTTTTTCCCACTAATTTTCTGCGCGGTACTTTTCTTCGGGAGGATTGGATGGTGGTGTTCTTGCAGAGACTTGCAGGGGTTTCCTAGTTTTTGGTTGGGAGAGAGCTGTGTGGTCCAATGGAGAGTGTGGTCTGTGGATATTGGGATTGTTTGGTTGGTTTGGATTTGTTCTCAGCTTTTCCTCCTGTCCATTTATCCCGTGCTCCCTCACTCTCCCTCGGTCCCTCCCTCTCTCTGGCCGCCTTTCACTCCTCTCCCATAATATTCCCCTGTATTTATTTTCATCCCTGTGAAAAGGAAATAGGTAGGGGTCGGTAGATTCTGCTGAATTTTTTCGTTCCACCGACATGTGGGTTCGGTTTCGGTGCATCAGAACTCTTCGCCGGAGAAAGCTGAAATTTTCTGCAGACAAAAACAACTTTTTTTCACTAAACTCTAGCGAAGTTTCGAACTTCTTTGGAGTGTGTAGGATTCTCAAAAAAATTCCGAGAACCTTTGGGATTTCTTTTCCAAAAGCCCTCTGGCCCACAGGGCTGCGGTTATCAAATAGCACGGAATGCATTTTTATAGGACCACTTGGTTGTTTCAGTAGTTCAAGCATCTGTATGGGGTTTAGAGTTCAGCGGCAAGTCTGCGTGTTGTATTTGTTATACCCCGATTCATTTATTTAATTAAAATGGTTCAGACTGGTCAATACTTAATACCCTGTCCTAGTTCACCTCAAAAAACAGGTGGATGGTTTTGAAAATACTATCCACCTTTCTTTTCTTCAAAACAAAATGTCATCGAGATGGTGATCAAACTGCATTTTTCCACTCTGCTCCACGTCACAAAACCCTAGGAAACCGCTCACTAATACAAAACACCTACTCACAAATGCTTTTGTTTTGTAATCACACATGTTCTCTGAGGCATCGCACCGCATAGGTAGCCAATGAGGGGGGACTATCGCACACATTTTGATGGACATGCGCGATGAGGACCAACCAAAACGTGTGCGATGATAAATCATGGCACAAATGTCTTGACCAGCTAAGACGTGTGTGATAAGGTATATATCACAAACCCTTGTACAGTTGTACCTATGTAACGTTGTGATGAGGTGTCGGCTAACACACTTTTGTCAAGTTTAGGAACCTTCAATTTCCCCCAAAAAATGAGTAAAATCCCCGAAACTCCCAGGAGTAAGTTGTACTCACTTCACTACAGAGTTGACATTCACATACCAATGTTGCAGAGAGAATTCACAAAGTTCGACACATTCATATATGGATTCAACATTTTTCTTCACAATGCCAAATACATTGATAAATTGTTTATGTTCCATATTCATACGCAATCATACATATTGTGACGCGCTAACATATCCAAGGCAACCCATCGCTCTACGAGAACCCTTCTCATCTTCCCGGTTCAGTGCAACAAACGTGAACATGGCCTAAGAAGTAAGAAATGATATTTATTTCTTTTGCGGGGAAGAATTTTGTTAACGCACAACAATTCTTGTATTGTACTTATTTCAAATTGGCCGCGAAAGCTGATTGACCAATAATGAGAGTACTGTTCGGTCTAATCCATGAAATGATAACTGCCATGAGAAAACGTGAAACAGTATTTTTGTTTTTAACGAACAGCATTCTTATTTAATGAATAGCGTAGGAAACGTACGTCACTGCCAGTTGCTCAGATATTTTCCATTTCAGCTCCTGTTTTCTGCAGAATGATACAGCGAACTTATTTAAAGGGGCTATCTGTCCAGCACATGCACGTATGGTGCAAGCAAAGAACTGGTGCTCGATCTAGCAAGTACTAGTCGAAGCATGCCATGAGATGATGAGATGCGATTGTCTGCCACTGCTAACTTGCTAAGGTATTTGTATACCTAGCCCAGTAGCTGGAAGCATTGCACGCACATAGGTTGCACTTGCCTCATGGTTATCCTGTCGGGAATGAGGGTATGCAAGTACCTCAATACACGTCTTGATAAGAGGTGTCAACATATTGTAAACCTTCGTGCCCCCGGAGATTTGATCATATGTCTCGCTCTACATTGTACTTTGCTGGTTTGTCCTCCCCTGTCCTGTCTCAACAAAAGAAACTTAGAACGTACTCCCTCCGATCCTAAATTATTATCGAAATGCATCCATATTTGGACAAATTTGAGTCAAGAATTTAGAATCAGAGACACAGGACAAAGATTTATTAAACTGCAAGTAAAATGGGGCATACGGTAGCCGCCAGCCTTCATTTCCGACGTTCATAATGAAGAATTAGTGTGAAAACTGGCATCGCCCCAGATTTGCATCGGAAGAGAGATCTTAGAGGAGGAAGAAAAAGGATAAAATAGGCCCAATAGGAAAAGTAAGACCCAACCCAAATAGAGAAAGTGTTGGACTCATTGTTGCATCTTGGAACTCTTGATTCAAGCAAGTCTTGAGACTCAACTCAAATTTCAAGGAACTTGAAAGATCCAACAATGCAACAAATGGGTTCGACAGTGGGTCTATTTGGGTTGATGTTGTATGATTTTTTTTTCAAGAATGCAACCCAGCGGGTGCATTATCGATTGAAGACGAAGAGCCACAATGCCAGTACAACACCGAAACGGCAAGAACAATCCCAACAAGTGACAAAAGGAAAACCACACCACCGACCCAATCTAATTTGGACAAGAACATAGTCACAACCGCCGCAGAAACCTTGCACAACAACAAGCCTGGAAGACAAAGAAGTCGTGCACAGGACCTCAACAACCGTTTCACGCCCGCCGCCAAGCCTCTCAAAAAATCACCGCAACGTCAGGACCGTCCCGGACGATGTGGCCGCCATCACGCCAAGAGAGAAGATCAGCAAGTGAGGTAGCCGTAGGCCGGAATTGAACAAGGATATTGGCCAAGGTGCGTCGACGAGGGGTACATCGCGCCCAGAAGTCCAGTGTCCAAGGCATGTATCCGGCACCATCACCCACATCAACCATGCTCACTGAAGGGCTCCAAGGCCACCTAGACAACACTCTCAAGAGAGGAGAACGTCGTTGAGCGTCGCCCTTGCCGGGTCCGTCGACCAGACCAAGGGTTTCCCCCGTGCCAAAGGAGGAGGAAGCCACAGTCGAGCCACAACAATGCTTCCAAGAAGGTAATGGCGGCCGCGACCGTCATCATCATCGGCGTAGGCAAACACCCATGCAGAGATTTCTCTCCGGCCTATGACCAAGGACACCGAACCCGTCCAAGAGCTGCCAAGGCAATCATGCCGGCGAGTCCCGTACCGAAGGGAGGGAATAACCACAAGTGTTCCGGCCCCGATTCCGGCCCTCCTCAACGGTCCGGCTGCACCCGCTGCAGCCCCAGCCGGCCGCGCTCCCCCACCGCGGCTGCTCGCAAGGGGCTAGCCAACGCCTTTGCGTGCCTCCATCGCTGCCGACGGGCCCGCCTCCGACAAGCAGGCCGCCGCAAACCCGACCGGCACCACCATCGTCAGAGCCGGCCGCGTGCCCCGGCGGCGCCCCCGCCCCCACAGCCAGGGCTAGGGGACTAGCTCGTCCACCATCATCTGGGGCTGCCGCCCCAGCGCACCACGCCTGTCGAAGCCTTCGAGTAGCCGCAGCCAGGAGCCTCCCGTGCAGATCTGGCTGCACCACACCGCCATCCCCCGCGCCGTTGAGCCCAGCCCGCCACTGACGGGGCACACCACACCGCTCGCAGATGCCGGATCCACACCGCACGGAGCCGCCGGAACCCACCACGTGCCCCGCACCTGCGCCGCCACCACACCACGCGTCGCCCCGGGGGACCAAGCGCCGCGGCCTGAAAAAGTCCCCGCCGCCACCGACGCCACCTGGGCTTTGCCCAGCAGTGCTCACCGGAAGCGGCGAGGGGAGGAGATGGTAGGGGCGGCGCCAGCGGGTGGATCTAGGGGTTCCGCCCGTGTCGCCCCTTGGAGTGTGTGTCTTATTTATGCAAGATACGACTCCTAATGCAGAACCGAACAAAAGTTATGTTTTCTCCTTCACGGATTTATTGAATAACTATTGTTTTAGATAAAAAAATATGTAGTGCATTAAACACGACCTATTCGCTCATCTAGGGCGACATATCAAGTGAAAATCTATGTTCGGTGAAAATTTAAAAACTTTCGATTGAAGACATTAGATCTCAAACAAGTGGATCAGAATATCAGATGAAAGGTGAAACACCTACTCAACATTTATATGTATTTTAAGAGGTTCTATCTTTTTCTGATACGTTTTGAAAGTTTTTAAGTTCACTAAACAAATGTTTTCACCTGATACATCATGTTCTTTTTTTTTTGCGAGAATGATACATCATGTTCGTCTAGAGTAGTCTTACCCTGCCCTTTACAGGTGTTTCCGTTGCCTAATCCATATTGAATATTGTCTCCCACAGGGCTTATTAATAGTCATCAGTTTGAAAGTTGACCAGAATGCAGTGCCAAAGAGCTAGTGAAACTGCAAAACACTTCAAATTGGTTTTCAGCAAATTGCGAACAAATCCTATATGACATTGGCATGAATGTGTTGTAACGGCATCCACAATGGTAGAGTTAGTCCTGACTTTACACATCATCAAGAGTCAATGGTAAAATAATAAGAGTAATGGTTTGTGTCTTTAAATTGACTCTAAATGATTGGTTAGCATTAAATATGATGGTTTACATTGTTTAAAAGGTCGGCTCCTACCTAACTCTTACTTGCCTCTTCATCGATTCTTTTCTTAAGAGTCTGACTCTTCACTAAGATACTTCTTTTCTCTCTCGTATTTCTCTTTCCTTCACACAAACAAATTTTAAATAAGAATCGGTTAAGATTCAGCTTTTGCAATTGCCCTAAAGTATTTCTTTCGTTCCTAAATATAAGATGTTGATGTTTGTTCTAAGTCAAACCTTCTAAAGTTTGATCAAGTTTATAAAAAAATATACTAATATCAACTTCAAATTAATTTTAGAATCCATTATGATATATATTTTCATAGTATATACTACTATTTGAAGTTCTAGATGTTGTTGATTTTTCTATTAACTTTAAAAAGCTTAGAACATCCTATGTTTAGAAGCAATCGACCAACTTAAATGACCGGCGAATTGTCTCTTGTCGGAGCTTCATTCTATCAATCACGTTAATTAAATTAAATCCTTTTAGAAAAGTTGGAGAGATGTGCAACTTCCGTTCGCTAGTAAGATGCTGTGCGACTCGTGAGTATAGCTTTTAGCGACAACTCTGGCCAGATTAATTGAATCATTTGTCATTTTCCTTGTGCAGATCGAATCATTTGTCCTGTGAGCACTATATGCTGATACCAAACATGATTTCCAGTTTCCATTAACGATGGGATAAGATTGCGAGTCAAATCTGATAGATCGCCATGCGCGTACGGCTTCGACCAATGGGAAGAGGGGTACAAAATGCTTTACTGAAGCTTGGAAAACAATACAAAAATAGGAATAGAGATGTTTCTGTTTGCGAGTCTAGCTATCGGCCATCTAGGAGTACTAGTCTTTTTTTAGTTCCGTTTGCCGACCTCCTTTTCTCGTCGAATATGCCGTCAGTTATTGACCATTTTCCCGTCATTTGTCACACGTAGTTCATCATCATGAAGAAGAAAAAAAAGGAACATTGAGCCATTGATGACACGATTGAGGACTTCTGTCTCACATTTCCTGGGACACTGATTTATTTTTTGCAGGTTCCCGGGATATTGATTTGTTCTGTAAGTCCAATGAACAGTGTACCGTAAAATATATAGAGGTGCACTATCAGCAGAAGTTAATATAGTGATATAAGATCACGATTGCTGTTTTTCTAAATCCCTGTCACCGTATGCCAGGATGGTTTGATTGATTTGCCGCGAACAGTACACATGCAGGATGATTCCAAATTAAGATCTTCAGGGCTGGTCTGTCAAGTTCTAGAAGCAGCTGGCTGTAATTATTTTCGTTTGTGTGATTATTTAATCTAGAGCACCTGACTATTATTTGCGTTTGTGTGGATTGTAATATTCGCGCAGGAGGGGGAGCACCTTTGGCCCGATGGTGAGTTAATGTAAGTGGAGTTTTACTTCAAAAATTATATGAGTTGAATATTTATCTGAACCCTGCAAAAGAAAAATTATCTGAAGGCGACAACATCCTAGGTTTCAGATGGACACGGCCGAACATGTACACCCGGCTCTAAAGTCCCTTCAAAGTACAATGAATTAAACAGTCAGTGTAATGGCAGGCCAGATAAACCGTACTATATTTGGCAAAAAAAAAATCAAGGAAATCATATGCACAATAGGCACAATAGGCAGAGCTAGAAAAAACCAAATGGAGGTGCCATATCAACACGTGGGTTTGCCTCCTACCATCTCCAACTTTCTTGCATCAGGACCACGTCCGCGGTGGTGTTTGCCCCTCCACCACCCGTTTGTGTTGATGGCGATTTTCATTTCTCGCGCACTACGCTATCTATTTTCTTTTCGTGGGTTTGTCCGTCGGTACAATAGAACATTTTAAATTAGATCCTCAGGATTTTCTTCAAATCCTATGAAATTCACCTGTACCAAATTAACAAGCCTTAACTTTTTGGTAAAGTTGTCTATGTTATCTACTCCGTCTAATCCTAAATTTTTGTCGTTGTTTTAGTTCAAATTTATACTAAAACAACGACAAGAATTTAGAATCGGAGGATCATATGTTCCGTACTTATTCTCATCTTTATTTCTACTCTCTGGATTTACCGTTGCTTAGGTGTAACCTTATATGAGGTGACATTGCATCATTGAGGATGTCTGATCTAGCGGTGGAGTAGGCATGGATCCTTCCATGGATACATGGCAGGTATGGCACACTAGCAGTTATGCGATTGATTAATGTGCACAGTAGTTGTTAATGTGCTCTCTATAAATCTTACTTGTCCACTTTAACTAAGGGCTTGTTTGACACTAGTTTATTTTCTAGTCACTAATGTTTTGGTATTTGAGGGGTTTGGTTGTTCACCTAAAACTCTTAAAAAACTCTTCCACCCAAAAAATTGTACCCTAGAAAACATTAAAAAACACTGGTGCCAAACAAAGCCTAAGGAAAGTCTTAGTTTATCCCCATGTGGCGATGGTACGAAGGTCATATGCAACCTTAGACTTCGGTGTATAGTTTTGCAGGATAAAAAAGAGGCAGTTTGTTGTTTGAGAATGCAGACCCCCCTTCCATTCTGGTTGCATGCATTGTATTATATTGAGGCCACGGTAGAGTGACCATTCCTTCCATTAGGTAAACAAAAGAGCTCATATGTATTGTCTTTTATTAATACTCTTATAGTTTTCACTTCTTTTATGATGATATCTTATCTTTGTATGCTTACTAATTTGCACTTTTTTCCTCAACCATTGTCTAATTTTAGTTTACAGTCAATAAACTTCAAAGCCGGATAAACATGACTTTTAAATTTTATTATTAGGCAAATCCATTTCATGTAATTCTAGTCAAAGTGGTATATGATATACCGATGTGGTTTTTTTAGGACACCTCAAAGGGACAGGGAGTTCATGCATTTCATGAATTGTCCAGTTAATTAGGAAAAACCGGGCGAAAACCAGGATATACCGATGTGGTGATGGTTGTTTTTGCACAAGTGTCCAACTTAGCGAGATGCCTCTCTACGAAGCCTGGCGTGACACGATTGACTTGTTGACGCGTGGCGCATGTGGGCCCCACTTCCCCTTTATCTCTTCCCTTATCTCTTCCTTTATCCACCACATCCATGTGTGTTTCCACAGCTCCTTCCTATCGGCAAGTTGTTCTCCTAACGCGGCGTGCCGCTGTTCCTCCCTGCGCCACCGATCGTGCTCTCCCCGCGCGCCACTGAGGTCTGACCTATATTCGTCGCTCACAGCAATGAGGGGTCGTTGGTCACCATTGCGGTGGGATGCCTCTGCTCGTCACCGTGGTCGTTGTGTCGGAAGGCGTCCCACCACGTGGCGGCTCCTCCCTGCCATGTGTTTCTATGTTTGTATTTTTTAAATAATTCTTTTAATATTTTTAAATTTCATAAAAAAATTAGTCCCCCCGTTTCATAATAAGTTTTGGGAATTTAGTATCCCTCCGGCCAGAATTTTTTGTCAAAATATTACACATCTAGACATTTTTTAAACATAAATACATCCATAATTGGGCAAATTTGAGACAAGCAATATAGGTCGGATGGAGTACAATGTTGTACTAAATTTGTACTAAATCCCCGACACTTATTATGAATCCATAATTGAAAGTTGAGAAAACCCAAAGTTGAGAGGATGAATTTTTTTGCAAAAAGAGTTTACCCTGTGGAGCACTCTGCCAACTAGTCAGCCCCTCGAGTTGTACGACAAATTCAAGAAAATCATAAAATCTAACGAAAGACGTACCATACCACCTTGAACAAGGTGAGCGATCAATATACCCGCCTTCTGAAGTTAAGGATGAAAATTTGATATTTTTTCCAAATTGTTTTGGTCAATGCCACCAGATTTTGTTCTGAAGATCATGTTGCTGCGCACTATTAAACGGGAACAAAAAAAAATGACATATATGCAGGATTAGTTAGTGGAGCGGAAAAGCAAAGAAGATGTGGGTGGAAAGCAAATCGGAAGTGGTCCTATGTATGCGTGCGCATAGGCAAATCCAATGGACTGGACAAATATAACATGGTGATTGCAGACCTGATGAACTGGCTTGTACTTGTTGAAGCTAAAACTATACCTTCTACGTCCAACAAAAAAGTCTTAAGTTTGTCAAAATTTGAATGTATCTAAATATGATTTAGTGTATAAATGTATTCAAATTTGATCAAAATGGAGACATCATTTGTTGAATGGCGGAGCACCTGAAGCCGGCCGTGTGTGCACTCTCTGGTAGCAGACCGATCGAAAGGTTATGAAATTCATCCTTTATACAAAAGAGAAGAAGGAAAAGCCAGAAATTAAGCTGCGCAAAAGGTTGTTACATGCACGTTTCCACTACAAATTTCATCAAATTAAGCACCGTGAATTACAACGCCCGTAAAACTTTACTCACTGCACGGCAAAATCCGCATCGATCAGCATGACACGAACAACACTCCCAAAGACCCCCCCTCGATTCCACGCTCCTATCCTATCGGGATCGGGAGAAACTCTCTTTCCTTTCTTCTCTCTGCGTGTGTGGAGTTTTTCAGCCAAGGACCGTGACGCCTTCCCAAAAAGTTGTGAAGCCGTGAACCCTTTCTCTACCGGACACGTACCCAGCTGGCCGGCTGCCTCCTCCTCCTATCTACCTGGCCAAGTTATCCCGAGGAATGCGATTCTTCCTCCTACAGTCCTACTCCTCTATCCGAAAAAATTAATAAAAATTCTCAGTGACCTGATCGAGGGATTGATGTGACCATCGGCGTCGCACTGGCCGTGCTGTTGCCGCGTACCCGGCGTTTGCCGTCGTGCTCTGATTAGAAGCAAACTGTTCTGGAGTTCTGCTCAGGAACAAAGTAAAGAGGGCACTGATGCAGCAGCCGCAGCAGTGCCCCTGCTTTTGGTGATGTTCAGTAAAGCTGTTCCCAGCAATTAATCGCGACAGTTGAATCAAATGAGAGCATAAATCTTGTAACTGTTTGTACGTGTGGTGGTACTGAATGGTGTTCTTTGGGCACCTGGGTGGGTCCGATCGATCGATTAGGATGGGACTTGACAGCCTAACTAATTTTGGCCAGTGCCCCTCGCTGGCTCGGTTCAATTCTTAACTAGGGTCACTATAACTATTATAACTACGTGTTCAACATCGTACTTGTTTGCTCCGATGAATGGTCATTGCGAGATCTACTATAGTTCTGTACAACGGCTTCAGTCATGATCGAGTTGCCGGAAAAATAACTGTCAGCAGCATGTCATTGTTCGTGAATATACTGCCAGTACATATTAGGATGAACCTTCTACCACTAATTTAATTCGTAAAAGCTTTTTTTTTTTTGAGAAACAGCGTACTCCGAAATGACACATGTTTTATTTCTTCTCTAAACAGAATTAACTTAGCCTGGATTCCTCCCCGCAAAAAAAAACACTCTGGCACAGAGGATCGTCGTGTTATCACCACCAACCAATCATTCATGATTCCTCAAAAAAAAATCATTCATGATGTCACGTACACGTAATTCCGCGGTGGTCAATTGGCTCCGGAGAGCTCCGTGAACAAGTTGCGAGAGTGCCAGACTCGAACGACGGAGTGACACGAGAACTGTGTCTGATCCACCGAGGAGCGAATGAGTGATAGATATATAGCGTCTGCCCAGTAAAAACCAAACAAGTGAAATGTACCTTGTCTGCACGGCACTTCCTCCATCAGTAAGTAACGATGGGGTTTACAGTGTTGTTTGTAAATTTGTTTTACAAAAACAACCAACCAACCGCTCTTGAACAATACATGTTGGACGTTACAACTTTGTAGTTCCAGCCATCCTCTTCACCGACATCTTTGTTTTGTACTCGTAGATAGATTGACCGAGTGCCTAGTACTACTCTATATGTTTGCGGTTCGTTTTTCTTCTTTTCTCCCCCAGGTTTAGTGGCGCACAAGCTAGCATCGTGGCAGCACGATGAAAAACTAACCACCGTCATTGGTCTTCTCCCGCCAACACCCTCCTAAACAATCCCATCATACTGTAAGAAGAGTGACCATCACTAGGAATTAAATCAGTCCTGCATAGTATCCTCCTCCAACAGTCCAACCGCAGTACTTCCACCCTCCAAGCCAATCCCATCTGCTGAAAGTTGTACTGTATGTACTAGTGTTTCCACTAGCCAATGACAAGATGTGCGCTGGCAGCTCCCCTCCAAATACATTAGATCGGCCATAATACTGTTTCCATGAATTTTGTTGATGTACTCCAACAGCACAGTAAGCTGTGGTGCCGGTTAACTTCTGTAAACAGCAGATGCAAGAATAATACTGCTGCGTGTACACCAACTTCTGCAGTAAATAGGCGGAACACCGTAGCAGCAGACTTGTGCCATGGTTAGCATTTTGGGGGCGGTAGCTGATGCGCGAAATATACTTCCAAAACCAGCCCACGTGACGGCGCATAGAACGGATAAGTTTACCTGAGGTGGGCGAGGCGCCACGACGTAAGACGCGTTGACCGGGGAGCACGTACGTAAACGTAGTAGTACGCGCGAACGCGCGTAGTATCCGGTCCAAAGGCGAAAGGGGATCCGCCGTCCGAGCAGCAAAGGCTGGATCAATCTATCTTCGCTACTGCACCAAGACGGCTTATCAGTAACAATCGAAAAACAACACCAGTAACGGTCGGGACAACCGTTACTAACTTCGTGTTACTGATGATGGTTATCATCAGTAACGGTCAGCCTACTTGGTGATCGACAATGATGAGTTTTGAGCGAAATTAAAAAAAAAGCTCATGGCCAGCATATTATTATGCTAGCCATGCTTTTCTTTTTCTAATTGTGTACAAATTCTGCAGTCGAGATAGTAGCAGCAGTACGGGAAAATCAAGATTAAAACGTCGAATGCATTCACAGCAGAAGATAATTAGCAATCAAGTTGCGTGCATTCACAGCAGAATAGAATTAGAAATCAAAAATTACATGGTTGCATCCATTCACAATAGAGATTACAAAAACAAATCACGAAAGAAAAGCCGATGTCCATGATCTGCTATACACAGCGACGGGAGGCCGGATCCGGCGGCGATGGTCGGGGCCTGTGAGAGAAACAGTGAGAGAGAACGAGAGAGAGAGACACACACACACACACACACAGAGATGGGGGGTTACCGGCGGCTGACGACGGGGGAGCCCGGATCCAGACGGCAGCGCGAGGCAGGCGGCTGGGGACAGGATCCAGCGGCGGCTTCCCACGACGGCGCGCGGGGTCGGGAGGGTGGTGGAGGCGCCTGCTGCAGGAGGAGAAGGGCCGGGGGCCGAGGTCGTCGGATCCATGGCGGCGGGGCCGGTTGGGGGCGCCGGATCCAGGGGCGGCCGGGGTTGAGGTCGCCGGATCCGAGAGCGGCCGTGGTTGAGGCCCCGGGCTCGGGCGCCTGCTGCTGCCGGGCTCGGCCTCCTCCTGCTACTGTAGGAGGAGAGAAGGGGGATAGGTTGGGAGGAAGAGAAGAGGGAGATCGGAAGGGGAATGAGAAGAGGGAGATCGGGAGAGAAGAGAAGGGGGGGAGGAGGGACGCTTGGCAGAGAGAAGAGCGGTGGCTGAGAGGAGGAGATGAACTTAGGGTTTGGGGGATTTGATGAGAGTTGTTTATATAGGCTGGACAGTTTGGGCCGCAAATGGGTTGGGCCCAAGTGGTCATTAGTGGCGGGCCTAAATGTAAAGCCTGCCACGATGTGTGTTCTTGCGAACTTTGTTATTTTTCACATTGAACATTCATTGGTGACGGGTCTTCCGCGTCCGTCACATATGAATGGACATCAGTGGCGGGCCTAAATGTAAAACCCGCCACTGATGTGTGTTCTTGCGAATTTTGTTTTTTCACATTGAACATTAGTGACGGGTCTTCCCCGCCCGTTACTGATGATGGTCAAAAAACCCGTCACTGATGACTCGTCACATATACACTGTTTTGTAACAGTGCTTCTTAGTATTTGTGATGGGACAGAGAAAGAAAAAAGAAAAGGAGTCGTTGCTTGCAGTGCCAGATGTGCACGGCACGAGAGAGCGAAAGCAGCGCAGCTAGCGCGCCATGTCGACCGGGCTTCGCCTCCCGCACCCGTTTGCTTATCCATCGTGTGTCCGCGAGAACGCTCTCTCGACTTGGCAGCGAAATATGGGCAACCCAGCGCGGCGTGGCAGCATTCCGGCATGGGCGTCCACGGGAACATAATCCAGGCTAGCATTCGCTTCGTAGCAAAATAAGGTCACGCCCATGCCCCCGCCCTAGCCCCACGTGACGCGCGCGCGTGAAGCGGCTCGATCCCGTTTTGGCCGCCGGAACATGAAACACCTACCGGTGCATGCATGGGAAATATTCTTCGGTGTGAAGGGAATCGACGACGATGGCGTTCTGGCCGTCCGTCACCCACGCGCGCGCCCGTGGGTGCCGGCCCTCGGTCCAAGCCGCGACAGCGACGCCCTTTTGGTTTCCCTTCGCTCGCCCATGCCTCGTGACTTGTACTCTACCGCCGCTGTATGTAGCTTGTACCCGTATGCATATGTTCTTCCTTGTTCCTTGCAGAGTTTCCAGTCCGAGGGATGGATGGATGGGTACAATACGCCAGATGGCGACTCGGCGGGGGAGTACTGCCGCTACCTCCCACCGTGGCTGACAGCGATAGCTCCAGACCTCTTCGGGCATGGATCGATTACTCTAATAATTAATCTTACAACTGTCGGGAACCTGAACTAAATGTCATCCAGTACTCGATCCGAAATGATTGGCTTTAATCCTTCCTCCTGATACAAAGTAGCCCAGAGGAAATGCTAGCTTTTCTGTCTGTGCCATCATGAACCAGATCGCAAACCCCTGTTCTAACAAGATCCAACTAAGGCAATCACATTGACCCTTCTTCTTTTCAAAAAATAAAATAACCGTTTTGCTGGACGCAAGGCGCCTGTTTTTTTTTTTTCTTAAATATGATCTGTCGATGCGCAGAGATTGGTGAGGGGAGCGGGCGGGATGTTTCGCGGAGCGCGCGCGTGGTTTTGTTCGGCCCGTGCGTTGTGGCTTTTTGGTGGGCAGCTTCTGGACGTGAGTGGGCTTCTGGGGTTGGGGTTCAGTTTTCCCGGGAGTGGCCGTGGGCTTTTTTTGGGCTGTTGTTTTTGGAACACCATCGGTCGCTGGAGTTTTTGGGCAGCACGAAGCAGCGAAGTCTGTTTCTGGGCAACGAGGCTAGACGCTGCTAAGAACAATGGAGAGCTCTAGAGCCAGCAAGGAGGTTAGACCCTTCTAAGAACATGTACTTTCTACATATTTTTGTTGTTACTGTTCTCCTATGTGAGAAATTGCATTACCCAACTGCTGCTAATAGGGGTTTTGCTTACATGTGTGTTGGATCCAGTGTACCAAAATTCGCATGTGATGCTGTCTTTTTTTTCGTGCAGTTATATAATGATCGATTTTAATTAGTACTCCGATCCTAAATTGTTGTCGAAATATTACATGTATCTAGACTTTTTTTATGAATAATACATCCATATTTGGGCAAATTTAAGTCAAGAATTTAGGATTAGAGGGAGTAGTATATAGTATGCCCAGTCTTTTTAGTTGTGTAGAAGTTTTTATTTTTTGGTTTATTATGGTCGTGCAATCTCCAATCTTTTTTAACCGTACTGCCAATTGGTTTTTGCTTATAATTTGCCAATCAAGAGTCTTTTGGGTGAATATATTTGGCAATAATTGACTAGCTAATTTCCCCCAATTTTTTCATGCTTTTGTTTGGTTATTATTTGTCTTTTATAAGTCAGCGATTTTAGTCACTTGTAGGCTGACATTTCTTCTGCCTCATTCATTAGTGCACACCAATCAGGGGTGGGGGGGGGGGTAACTAGGGTTTAGTCACCTATGTAGTTTTCAAAGGGGGGTTGGGGGCTTAAATGCTCAATCTTTGGCTTTTTGACGTCATGAGACAAACACTGTAATGATATGTATAATCACATTTTGTTGGGTAGTTAGAATCATAGTATGAGGTATAACATATTTTAGGGAGTAACCGAACAAAAGTGCCTTTTTTTTGGATTGGATCAAGCATTATTATTATTATTTACTCCAAAATAAGCTTCATTAGATTTTGTTTTCATTTTTATACTTTTTTTTTATGTTCTTCTCTGTTTTCCATTTCCGCCTGAATAGATTGTGTTTTGTAGCGTATTTTTCCAATTCACGAACAGCAAGGTGTGTTACCCTAAGTAAGTTGTGTCTTCTTTTTCTTCGTAGGTTAACAAATGCAGCACGTGCACTCAGTTTGGGGTGGACTGCCGCCACAAGTTTATGTCCTCATTTTCAGTGAAGCTGGTTGTTGGATTTGAAAAGTTTCTGGTAATTGTTTTTTCAATAAAATTTTTCTCATTTTTCTTGTCTTGTTTTTATATCTTTTGTCCCCCCCACACAGCCTTATCTCTGCTTTTATTGTGCGTTTCTGTTTTTTTTTGCAGGTAGTGCCGTTTGAATTCCAAGAACGGTTGAATAGTTTTGCCAAGGATTTTCTTGTTGTACGTGGCTTCAACGATGCAAAATAAGTTGCATGCATAGTTTTTTTGGGCGCCGTGCAATTATAATTTCGAGTTTCATATGTCGTTTTTGCCCGTGTGCAATTTATAATCATTTTAGCAAGTCGGTTGCATAGGGTTTTTTGGCGCTGTACAACTATGATTTTGAGTTTGCACATGTTGTTTTTGTCACAACGCAATTCATAAGCATTTATATGAGTTGGTTGCACGGTTGTTTTTTGCCCGTGCGCAATTTATAATCATTTTAGAAAGTCTGTTGCATGCGGTTTTTGGGCGATGTGCAACTATATTTTTTAGTTGCATATGTTGTTTTTGCATGTTTGCAATTTATAATCCTTTTGAATAAGTCGGTTGCATAGTTTTTTGGGTATGTGCAACTATAATCGCGAGTTGCATATGATGTTTTTGCCCGCGTGCAATTCATAAGCATTTGAGCAAGTTGGTTGAAAGGATTTTTGGCACTGAATTTTGAGTTTCATGACACTTGCAATTTATAAGCTTTTTACAAGTCAGTTGCATAGTTTTTTTTTGTCACGGTGCAAGTATAGTTTGAGTTGCATACGTTGTTTTTGTCATTGTGCAATTCATAAGCATTATATGTGAGTTGGTTGCTCAGCTATTTTTTGCCCGTGTGCAATTTATAATCATTTTAGAAAGTCAGTTGCATAGGGTTTTCGGGCACTGTGCAACTATAATTTTGAGTTGCATATGTTGTTTTTGCATGTGTGCAATTTATAATCCTTTTCAATAAGTCAGTTGCATAGTTTTTTGGGGGTTGTGCCACTATAATCTCGAGTTGCATATGTTGTTTTTGTCGCCGTGCAATTCATAAGCATTATATATGAGTTGGTTGCACAACTGTTTTTTGCCCGTGTGCAATTTATAATCATTTTAGAAAGTTAGTTGCATAGGGTTTTCGGCCGCTGTGCAACTACAATTTTGAGTTGCATATGTTGTTTTTGTCACCGCACATTTCATAAGTGAGTTGGTTGCACTGCTGTTTTTTTTGGGGGGTGGGGGTGCGCAACAATAATTTTCTGAGTTGCATATGTTTTTTGTCACCACGCAATTCATAACATTTTATATGAGTCGGTTGCACATGTGTTTCCCGTGCACTATGCAAATTTACGATCTATGTTTTCAAAGGCTTTGGTGAAATCTCATCCTTTTGTGTATCAATGTGTTCAAATGATTTCTTGGTCTTTCTTGCAGAGAGAATGGGAAAACATTTGCACAGCTGGCCTCACTGGTGTAGGAAATAGTCATCGCTTAGAACGTAGAGCACTCAATTTTAGCATCAACTTATGAAGCGACCGCCCCCGTACACGGGTTCGATCTCTGTGCTATAGTGCTAGTCCCTGGATTGACTTACTAGCACACACAGTTTCAAGATGTAATATCATAGAACAAACGGTCTCAATATTACAACGCATCATCCAGAATTTAAAAGTACTTACAACTCGCATAACCTCATGGGTTAGCTGGAAATAAAACAACCGTTTTGCACATCCGTTGGCTCTTGTCCTTCTTCTCTACAAATAACACAGGTGCTCCCCAAGGTGACGAGCTTGGGCGAATGAAGCCTTTGGACAATTGTTCTGCAAGCTGCTTCTTTAGTTTCTTTAATTCGTCCACAGCCATCTTATATGGTCTCTTGGCTATGGGTCCACGTCCTGGCATCAACTCAATAAGAAATTCCATATCATGGTTGGGTGGCATGCCTGGTAATTCCTCTGGAAAAACATCTGGGTATTCGTTCACTATCGGCACATCCTCCAGGCTAACCCCCTTAAGAGAATTAACCTTAGGTCTCTTAAGTTCATAAGTCGACTTGAAACGGTTCGCTTCTTCTCAGGAGTTGTTACTGTAATGGTTCTCTTGGCACAGTCTACCAGACCCTCATATAAGGCCATCCAGTCCATTCCTAGAATTTTGTCTAGACCTCAGGAATCAAGCCCAATGAGGTCAGAAAGAAAGATGTGTTTCCCAATCTCTAAGGTTAATAGGCGGCATATTTGGGTCGCTACCATTTGTCCTCCAGGCGAACTTACTCTCATAGGGTTCCTTAGGGTGTTCGTAGGCATCTTGTTCCCATTTACAAACATCCTTGATATGAATGAATGTGATGCACCCGTGTCAAAGAGTACGAGTGCTTGGAAGGAATTCACGCGGAATGTACCAATCATAGTACCCAGCTCCTTGATTTCCTCCACACTGACCTGGTTTACATGACCCTCCTGGAATGGGGTGGGCTTGACTCCATTCCCTTCAAACCTCTCTGGGCAATCATTCGAGTAGTGTCCCATCTTGTGGCACTTTAAACATCCCACTTGTCTCAGGTCAATATTAGTGAAGTTGTCATTCTGATTCTGTTCCTTGTTGCTTCCACTGCCCTGGCCATTCTTGCCTCCTTTTCCACGGTTGTTCCTCTCGTGTTGGTGTTGGTGCCTATGGGCATTGCCTCCCTGATGGCCGTGTCCATTTCCATGACTGTGTTCATGGTGGCCATTTCCTCCATGGTTGTGGTGGTGGTGGCTTCCAAGCTTGATCATTGATGAACTACCACTACCCTCATAAGAGGTGCGCGGCTTCTGGTGCGGTCCAGTGTTAGTGCTTCCATGGTGATGCCTTCTCTTACAGTTCTCTATATGATTTATCTTGTTCTCCAGGATAATGGCTTTGTCTAGCAGGGACTGATAGGTGGGGACGTAAGCAACTGTTAGCTGAACGGCAAGCTTGTCATTTAGTCCATCCAAAACTTCTCAAGACGCTTGGCATCAGTATCAACGTCATTAGGTGCATAGCGGGATAGCCTGTTGAATACCTCAATGTATTCCAACACGGTGCGAGTTCCTTGCTTCAGTTGTGGAACTCTTTCGTCTTCAGTCTTAATACTCCCATAGAGATGTGCGCAGTGCGGAATGCATCCTGGAACATCACCCAAGTAACCTCCTCAATCGGGATGGTGATCAGGTAATTCTCCCACCATACTGCTGCTGGTCTCTCCAACAAGTGTGCTGTAAACTTCACTTTCTCAGCATTTGTGCAGTCCACAGTCAATAAGTTCTTGTTCACCGAACACAGCTAGTCATCTGCCACTATGGGTTCGGTGGAGCTGGTGAAAGTAGGTGGATGCAAACAGAGTTCTGGTTGTTGGTGAAAGTAGGTGGATGCAAACAGAGCTGATGAAACCTTGTAAGCATATCCACTTGAGGTGGTGGGTTGTGGTGTTGGTTATTCTGATTGATGTTCTGGTTGTTGGTTATCTACCAGGTTACTAATTGGAAAAATTGAGTCTGAGCTGCCAACAAAGTCTGCATGGTCACTGCATTATTGTTCTCTCCCTCATGGTTGTCACTGTTGTTGGTGGTATGGCTATTGTTGTTGGGGACACGTCTTGGAGGCATCTCATTAGGATAGCATAGATTAGAAATAGATAGATGGGGTCTAAAAGAACCTTAACCCAATAACAAACAAGCAAGGCATAGCAATCACCAAACAAGTAAGATCCAACAAGCAAATAACTTGGTTCAGGCATCCAAGCCCAAGAAAAGAAGTTCAAAAAGGAAACGAACAAAGTTTTCTTATCCAAAATAATTTACTACTATTATTTGTGGCCATCAATAAAACCAAAAGTGACAACTCACATATTACGTCTACCGCGACTAACTATGATGGTTCCGATGCTTTGAAAAACCTTCAAAACTGGATGAGAGAGTGAAAGAAGTGGATGAGGATAGAATATGAGAGTTTTCGAAAATAATTTAGTTGGGCAAATAGGTACCTAATAAGGTAATTCCAATCTAAGGGTCACGAACCTACAGGCAACACAATGCTCTGATACCATCTGAAGCGACCACCCCCATACACGGGTTCGATCTCTGTGCTATAGTGCTAGTCCCTGGATCGACTCACTAGCACACACAGTTTCAAGATGTAATATCATAGAACAAAGGTCTCAATATTACAACGCATCATCCAGAATTTAAAAGTACTTACAACTCGCATAACCCCATGGGTTAGCTGGAAATAAAACAACTGTTTTGCAACGGAAAGCGAAAGATACAAGGGCTACATCAACACCACGGTGAGAGCGTGTTGAAATATAGGCCCGTAACACAAACAAGCATAACTTACATCTTACCCGTCGTCGGAGCTTCCTGCATCATTAAACGATGCAACCACTAGGGTCAATACATTGAATGTATTGGCAAGATTCACTAGGAGTTATATCAGAACCTACCAAGTATATGCAAAATGTGGCAAAGTGGGGTTCAAGGCTATTTGCATGAAAGCTTAGTTGATTAGTCCTATCTTTTAATCAAATAGAAATTTGTCACTAATGGACATGGGGTAGACACACCCCTGCTCCTATTAAACTAAGGACATTGAGTAGACACATCAATGCTCCTAAACCCAAGTTCAAACCATTCGTTTTATTAAGAAATTGGAATGAGTGAGACTTTCCTTACAACTCCACATCCAGTTGCTCATAGTGGTCCATTACCGGGGACACGGCTAAGTACTTAGTTTTGACGCTCTCGAGAGTTTGTACACATTCCCCACAAGAAACCGACGTGTTAACCCCTTGCTGTCCACAGGGTAGAGTAGCAACGGCGTCGATTACGAGATTTTCAGAGGTAATTCTCTAAACCACGAGAGAATCACGCCCCCCTACACATTCTACCTCAGTACAATTTCTCGGGTCTAGGTTCATACAACTTACTCTTGTCTCGCCAGAGCCCATATAGCATTGTGGTTGTACTGGAAGCTGCTAAATAGGAAACCAGTCCAGTCTCGGTTACCCCAGGTGGCATTCCACATTTGCAACGCAGGCGCTCCCATAGACATGGAGAGACGACTCATAGAAATGGACCTGACGTCGCATAACCTCAAAATCCTCAAAGCAGCCCACCCAGGATGGTTCATTGAATTAATTGTTTTGCCTTACTCTAATAAAACATTTCATATCTCTAAAGGCATAACAATATCATAATGTAGTAATTCCCCCACGATACTACCATAGCCTAGCATTTAACTACAAACGATGACAATTTGGTAGCAAGGTAATGGCAATGGTAAACTATACTACCTGGGATTTATAGCTAGCATAGAGGTACGAGTAATATTCCTAATGTATCTAATAAAACAACTAGTGCATAGTAAAATATTTGGGATATGATCAAAGTGAACTTGCCTTGTCCAAGGTTCTGGTAGTTCTCGCACTCTTCGCAACAACAAGGTTCACAATTCACACAATCTAAAATAAAAGAAAGTACACACACAATAAACATGCCATTCAATACATAAACATGCTATGATGCATATGCCATGCTATGATGCTATGAGGTACGAGTAATATTTCTAAATGTAACTTGTTTAGTTTCTATTTTGAAAGGCTTCTCAAAAGATCTGGACAGATTAATACAATAATAAGGAGGTAATTACTATGCATGAAACAAGGTTGAGCTTTAATTAAAGGCTTATTTGATTTTGTCAAGCATAGAGCAAGATTAAATTTATGTGGCAATAACATTTACAAAATAATTTATCTTCTGGTACTAATGGACAGAGAACATGCTTAAGCAATTTTACAGCAAGCTAACATGCTCAAAACTATTTTGAAATAATTCATTTGAAATTTAAACCATAATTAAGCATTCTGTAATTTGCTTCTGGTAAAGTTATTCAAAAATAAAATTGGACTATGCCAAAATATTCTACAGGTTGTGAGGATTCCAGAAAGGTATAGAACTTTAAATTTGGCCAAACGGTTTGAAATATATGATGGTTTGAATAATCGGGGGCTTTTGTGCAAAATTTACAATTTTAATTTGGCCGGAAAAAAACTAAAAACAAATGGGACACATGGCAGTACGGGATTGGCCCGTACCGGTTCATCCTAGGGTTTCACCGTGGTTTTTGGATTGAGATCCAACGGTGGAAAAGAGAGGGGGTGCTCACCGGGCGGCGGCGGCTGCCGGCGTTGGAGGAGAAGACGGCGGCGGCGGCTGGTGGCGACGGCGCGGGTCCTCGGGTGCTGGCGGGCGGCTCGGGAAGCAGGGAAAGGCAGCGGCTCAGCGAGGGGAAGCCGGCGGCGGCCTCGGCTTCGAGAGGCGGCGGCTGGGGCGGCTCGGGGACGAAGACGGGCGGCGTGGCGCGGCGGCGACGGCTCGGCCGGTGACGGGGCTTCGCTGCGATGCAAGGAAAGGAGAAAGACACGCGCCACGGCGTGCGCAAGAGAGAGGGGAGGAAGAATAGTCAGGTGACGGGGCGAGGAACTCACCGGGACGGTGGCGGCGACGCGAAAACGGCAGCGCCCGAAGGTTTGCTCCGGCGAGGAATTCCGGTGCCGAAGGTGCGAAATCGACCGTGGGAGTTGGGGGAAAAGAAGGAGAGGGGTATGGCCTTCGGGGTGACGCGCACAAGTGCGAGAGTGGGGCTTCGTGCGCGAAGAAATCGCGAGGACTCTGTGCGCGTGCTCGCGGGCGACGTGGCCGGGAAGATCGGCTTGGCAGTTGGAGAAGAAGGGGTGCGGGGCCCACCGGTCAGTGACTGGGCGGCTCGGGCGTGCGGCTGGGCCGGGTCGGCTCGGTCCGGTTCGGCCCATTAGGCCGGGCCGGCCTCGGTTTTCTTTTTTTTTTCTTCTTTTCTTTTTCTTTTTTTTCTATTTTCTGTTTTTGAACTCCAAAATTGATTCAAAGCTCCAAATCACTCCAAATAAAATGCAACAAAAATTTTGGCCAAGAATTTCCTCAAAATAAAATATTTAAAAATACATTTGCCTAAAACTTAGCCTTTAGGGCCTTTTGGGTTATCAAATTAAATTATTTTTCAAAACAATTTCAAAAGTAAAAATTATGGGATAGCTTTATATATGCTTTAAATCCCTTTTTGTGCCAAAACCCACATGGGTTAAAATGCAAATACTGAAAAACAAGATCAAAGCTCAAATTCAAATAAAGGCACTTTTTAAACAAGGGTTTTCTGGGTTAACTTTGGGGTTTTAAATGTGATTAAATGCAAGGGTGGCATGATGCTTATGAAATGCAATGCATATGGAGAGTTTTGAAAATTTGGGATGTTACAACTTATCAGATGGATACAAAAACGATGTGGCATGCTCTTTTTTCATTTTCCGGTGTTTTTCCGCACCACTGTTAATTTTTCAATTTAATTCCCAGATGGGTGGTATATTCAGGAGTATGATTCATTTTTCTAACCACCGAAGTGCAATGTCAATGAACTCTACATTTTCAACATGCACATTAATCTTTTCTTTTCTTTTCTTTTCTTTTCTTTCTCCCATTTTCATGCAAGGCGAACACTTGTGATGGATGAAATATATCGGAAACATTTATCATTTGGTAAGTCAATTTTGTTTTTTCATACCAATTGTACATATGCGTTCTCTTTTTTTTTGAGTTGCTCAAGTTGTGCTTTTTTATCCTCATGCTCCTTTTATAACCTGTAAATGATGGGAGTACAAAAGGGGGTTGCTTTTTGGGGGAAAAGAGGCATCCTTAATTTAGTAGCTATCCTTTTTTTGCTTTTTTCCCCATGCTAAAGTAATGCATGTTTTTAATGTATAGCTATTAAGTTTTAAAGTTCTTTTTAAGCATACTATACTGTGGCCTATGTCTGTAATGTTTCAAAAAGAAAGAGCCAAAACCAGTAGCACGTCCTGTTTTTTCGGTCATTTGTTATTCCTGGAATGTTTATCAGAGGTCAGGCTTTAGAAGTCAAGGGTATTTCACAACATAGGCCAGGCAAAAGTCCAGTGAAAAAAGAAAGCACAAAAAGCCACACCAGCAATCAAGCATAAAAGCTACAGAAAGCACAGTATACAAAAAGCCACCTCATCGAAAGCCCAAAAGCCACAACACGAGCTCAGCCCAGAAATGCTAGGAGAACAGGCCGGACACAGCCCAGAAACGGTAGGAGAACATGCCAGACAGGCCACAACACGATCGGACCGTTGGATCTGGAGCGAACAGTCCAGATCAATCGACTGTTATTTAAGGAGGTTCTCTTAAATAACAGGCAACTGAGGAATAGTCAGGCCCATAAAATAAAATCACAGTGACCATATCGGTGGAGGCAATCAGATGGACCATCATGGAACCAATTCTTCGACGCTTCTAGAATTTATGGCACTGTAAGCTCTTCCTTGGAGTAAGGCCCAAAGAGATCCACTAGGGCCTTTCAAGCAAAGGAAACGTATGTCCAGTACGGCCCATTTAGATTTTAGGCGGTGAACACAGGTAAAATACTAGTACAGGCAGGTTCCCGCGAGTGTGAACTAAAAAAACTCACACGTGCTTAACAAGTGCCCGAAAACTCGGATCGGCCGAGAGTTCTCTGAAGAAGAAGAAAACAATCGCCCAGACCTTTTGTTCCATCAATGATAACATATCTGATTGAAGAGGCTCAACCAGAAAACATTGAAAATGTCAAAACAACAAACCGAGCTATCTAGAGAAAGAGCAGCGCAAGCATAAGCACGTGCACCTTTATTAGCCACTTACGCTAGCAAAACACAACTTAAAACTCTGAAAGAGGAGATCACCGACTTCATCTCCCGAATAATCTGGCCGCATCCCGATTTAATTTTGCACTTACTTCCCCAGCATTGACAACTGATTTGCAATCAGTCCCAATCTCGATATACTGCCACTCCTTCTGAATGGTCAAGAACACTGCATGTCTGCATCCCTATAGACAAGCAACTCCACCACCGACAGATCAAACATGCCGACACTCCACTATGAAAAAGGCACCTGCAGGACCCCGTCCAACAATTCTAGTATCCACAACGCCGTTGCGTTGATCCAACGCCCCATCGGTGTTCAACTTTTTTTTTATTCCATAAGTTCTGGAGTTTAACGAGCGGAGTCACTAACTAAACTGTTACACTCGTTTAATTTGTAATACCATGCAGAATTATTCTGTTATGCATCAGACCAATCATGTATCAATACACATTTACCTATCATTGAACTGTGATTGAAGAAGTATTGCATGTTTGGTTAAGCGTCCGTCAAGGGATAATGTCCTCCTATCGCGGTCTTCATCCCGCTCGATCGATCTCCTTCAAAGCTCAATACCGTCCGTCCACTCATTGCATCATTAAAATCTCATACACAACATTTTTTTTGTTTGTTAGCAACGTCAGAAAATTAACATTGGTCTCTCAAAACTCATCGCACATAAGAAATCTGGCACCCAACATAAAAACTCATCGCAACATTGGTCCCAAAACTCATCGCAATTTGAAAAATCTCACATGCAGCATTGCATCATCGAAACAAATCTCTTTACAATAAGCTCATGCCAACAACAAATGGATCAATGGTGTCATGGTGCTAGCCATGGTGCATACTTCGAGTTCCAGTAGGCCACCCAAAGATGGGTGACTTGAGGCTTCAACATTTTGTACGTTAGGTTTGACGAGATGGATGAAGGAAAGGAATACAAGTATGTGTTTGAACAAGTTGAACGTGCAGGACATGCCACACGACATATCATGTGCGTGCAACGAAGAATCTAAACATGGAGGGACATACCCCAGGATATGTCCCATGACGTGTGTTCAAGGAAGAAACTGAACATGAAGTACATACCCCACAATACGTTGTACAGATGCAGCAAAAATAAAACCTGATATGTGGGTCTCATTTGCATAAAAACAAAAATTATTAAATAACCCAAAAATTGTGAGTGGACAAGTCACCCCTGTGACCCTAATGTCATATAATAGGTTTTACTTCCATGTAGGTGTCAAAGATAACCCATTAATCTAGTACACCTAAGCGGAATTGACATAGGCAAAATCACCGAGGTGGTCGTTCAACCATTCCAATGCACCACATTTAGGAAGTTACACGATCTAAATTCGTCATAATCGACTGGAAATAATGTTGTAAACTGTTATCTCCAATTTATGACCATGTAATGCAATGAAATTATGATCTTTTTGGCACAGATCATCGTAAATTTATAGGGTTGAGACCCTCCCAAACACTTTATGACCATTTGGTGCGAAATTGCCAAAGATTTATGACCATTTCTCACATGGTCACTAATGAAAGGGCACAGATCAACACATTTCTTGTAGTGAAGGCATAAAGTTTCATTACCCAAATGAACCTTTGTAAGCCAACCAATAGTATAAATAGATATCAAACACCCATTTCCTAGGGCTAGACAAAGAATTGAGAAGAAACTAATTGAGCTTCGCTCCTTCCAAGGTTTGAGTGTTGGAGATATGCCCTAGAGGCAATCATGTGATGATGCTATTTCCTATGTATTCATGAGTTATTGTTATTATCCTTGAACATCATCACTGATATGTATCAATAAATACGTGATTTGTTTGTGAGACTATGTATTCTATGATGTTGTTCTAATGGTCCCTGGTCATTGAGGTTATGCGGACACATAACCTCGACTAGCAATGTGAATCAGTATGATGACTATGTTTCACAAGTCATAGGGCAAGGTGTTGCCGACTGATAGCATGGACTCGACAATGAGATTGTTTAGTTGGACAGACCCGCACTGAGACACAACGAGATGATTGTTATTTGTTAGTCTCAAGTACGATGTATATGCCAGTCCTAGACCTGAGGTCATCGCATGAGCTTGGGATGTGAATCGGCCTACTTAGGGGTTGCCAAACACTACTCCGTAACTGGGTGGTTATAAAGGTAGTTTTCGGGTTTGCTGAGAAGCATGCTGCGAGTCATGGTTGATCAAGATGGGTTTTGCCCCTCCTATTCGGAGAGATATCTCTGAGCCCTCTCGAGTGATGAGATTCCGAAAGCATGGCCATGCGACTTGGGTTAAGTGTTAACCCGTTCGGGAATCTGTATCACAGGAACGAGAAGAGAGTCGAGCTATCCACAAGGATGACAAGCACTCGCCTTGAGCTCGACACACATATCGTGAGGCAAAAGGAATGTTGCATATCACACATTGTATGGTTCGTCAATATACCTTGTGGTCACTCGGGAGTTGGCACGTGCTGCTAGGCGCCGCTACCAACTATCGACTTGAGTCGGTGCGAGTGGACGAGTAAGGTGTTACTCGGGCCCGCAGTCCGAGCTCGTAGTCGTGTCCGACTGACCGCGAACCTGAAGGATCACACTCTTAAGGGGTGGACACCGAGTTGGATTAGATCCAACTCATATCGGGCTTAGACTCCTAACGGGCCTCAAGTGTTGAGTCCACTAGGGACGTCTATATAAGTGGAGGAGACCAACCCGGCTAGGGTTACATCAGTCCAGACGCGAGTTATACTCGGCCGTCACACCTCCACGCCCAAAACCTTGTGATCGGATCTAGCAGTCCGCGGCACGGAGTTCCTTCCTATACGTGTGGATACCTCGGAGGCGCTGCACCTGCGGCGCTTGGACGAACTGCTCGTGGGATCGGCGAGGAGGAGCAGGCCGAACGACTACTCGGCATCGACACGCATCATCGACTCTACTTCCGCTACGGGTCTGCGCGTCTAGTGGTAATCTCGTGATCCATTATCTACAGCATTGCTCCGGGCGGAATCGGTAGAATATTTATTTTATGCTAGTGTAGCCTACCGCGTTCCCCAACATTGAGATTCTAAGCCACATATAGGATTGGAATATTCACTCCTCCTTGTTCTTGCATTTTGTCATGTTTGTAAGAATCGAAGAGCATCTCTTCGAGTGGAGATCGAGACATCCATCAAGTCTTTTGTTGGTTGAATTCATTGTCAATGGCTATCACACTGATGTGTGTTGTTGGTATTTGGTTCATCAAACAGAACAAGTTATATTGTATCTACCGTGGAAATCAGACACCCTGGGAACGTCCTGTATCAAGATATGTGATGTTCGTCGGCACCTGCAAACGAGGATGACAAAAAAATGGCTCCACCGTGAAGGTTTCCCATATGATACATGGCGCGGTCGTCGTCGCGGTGGATACGCGATGCAAGTGGTAGCCCACGAAGGACCCAAAGCCTTTCAGAAGTACCGCCTTTCTCAAGCTCAAAACAACCTCTCATCAATTGTCTCCCTCTCCGAGAAAGATTATTACCAGCTACCTATTCTTCTTCTTCCGCTTCCTCCCCTCGTCTTCTCCTTTGCAGCCTTGCCACTTTGTTTATTCGCATCGGATGTGGCTGCTCTTCTGGGAGGAGATAGGAGAAGTTTGTATTTAATCTAAATCATGGATTCACTTCTTTTTGGGTTGTTCGAGTAAATTTTGATGGGGCTTTGTGGGGTTAAGGACGGGGAACAAGAAATTAAGGCAACACTTTTCTCTTTTTGAGGACGCAACGGTCGATCCCCGTGATTCGAGTAGAAGAATAGAGTTGGCCCTGTTCATGAGAAAAATCAGGCCCGAAAACCGATACAAATGCAAGGCTTATTCAAGGAAAGCCGTGCAAAAAAACCCTGACAAAGAGCATACACAAGAACCGAATAAACAAACCGCTCCTCTTCCGCTCCAACGATGCCAAACAGGGAACAACTTCTTGCGCCAGAAGAAGGTAGGCAGAGCGGGGCTTCTTCGACGACCGGAGTCAGAAGAGGTTGCCCCGACAAGAACGGCTTGCGCATCGGCAAGCCCGTGTAGCACGAAGTCGCCCTCCCTGGCTAGGACCACAACAAGCAAACTCCGCCGCCAAACGAGGTCTCCAAAGGCAACGCCTCCAAGGAGGATGCGGCGTCCGAGGACGTCGCCGTTACCCGACCCGAAAACCGGATCAGAGCTTTCGCTCGGAGTCACTTCGTTTGTGAGGGGTGGGATGTGGCGGAGCTGCATAACGACGCCTTCAAGAAGGAAGCAACGTCCGAGGATGCTGTCGTCGCCGGCACCGACCCCGTCGATGCTGAGTTTTCACCCGCAGCCATCAATCCCACAGCGGACAGGAGGGAAAAGAGCTAGCCGAGTCTGACCAGAGGCCACCGCAGCACAGTGAGTGCCGCCGAAGCTCACCGGACGCCACGCGCCAAACCACCACGGGCACCGGCCGGGGAACGCAACCGCCCCACGCACCGGATCAAGACATGCCACCCTGGCCACACAATCAGTGGAACAGGGCCCCAAGGCCAGGCCCGCATCAACACGGACGGCGGCGAAAACAACGCCGGTGCCCCGCTTAGCACCAGATCCGTTGCCGCCCGCCCCGGATCTGGCACAGCACGCCCAGGCCGTGGCCCGCAAAACCCAGATCGGGCCCGCAACACCGCCGACGGCCACGCGCTAGCACTGGCCGCCACGCCTCGGCGACCTCCTCAGAACGGCGCATGCCCGCGCCTCCACGCGCCGGTGACCACGCGCAGCCACGCTCCATCCCCACAAGGAGCCGTGTCGAAGAGCTCCCCAACCACAGGCGACCCGCACCTGGCCTCCAACGCGCAGATCCAGGCGCGCCGACCCATATCCGGCCACCACCAACAGCGCCGCGAGGCACCACGCCGGCCGCCGCAGCAGGGCGCCGAGCCAAGCGGGGACCGCCAGATCTAGCCAGCCGCGCGCGACACGGAAATCCTCGCCACCACCATCCTCGAGGGCCGCACGGGATTTCCCGTCCGCCTACTCCGGCAGCGACGAGGGAAGCTAACTAAGTGAGGAGCTTGGTGGCCGGCCGGGAATCGCCTCCCGTGCCGCCCTTGGGGAGGAGCGACGCGAGAGCTTCTCACGCGTTGGTATTAAGGCAACACTTTGAATTACTGTGTTTCTAATACAACACTCTGAAGTAACTTTGATACGAATTTTGTAAGTCTACGGATGAGGAACATAGGGCCTGAATTGTTGATCTGGTTCAGAATACAACACGAGGAGAAATTTTGGTGGGATTTTTGTAGAATTAGGGATGGGGAACAAAAGATCGATGCATTACATTTTGAAGAAATCTTGATGCGAATACGTGGAGTTAGACTTTAGAGGCAGGGAGCAAGAAATGAGAAACCATTGCTCAAACTACTTTTGTTTTGAAACTCTAATACAACTTTGGACTACTCCTTAGTGTTGCGGCAGTTTTGCAAGAGGAGCTGCACGTGAGATACTTTATGTGCCACAAGAAGGTTTTGCGCCAGTCGATACATACTTTAGATAGTTATATTACGATGGGTAGGTTGGAATGTCATGTAAACTAGTCTTCTCCGGCAGATTCATACCATCATGTTCCTAACAATTTCGAGTGAATTGTTCATACCTTTTTGTCCAAGATGGCTCGTGTTTGCTCGATCAAGAAGCCAAAAGTTCTACTCTTGTACAAATTGACTTTCAACACCGGTGTTATTGATTAGTTACTTGTAGCCCCAAGTATGTAAACAACCTACTGTACCCAGTAAAACAAAATCATGTTGCATTTATTTATTTATTTATGAGATGTTGCCAGCTGCATTGAGCATATGTATTCCAACTCTTTGTCAAATTATGTAATGTTTGTTGAGATCGTTGAAATTGAAAATATATTGATATATCCACAAAACAATAATGTGTTGCAGATCATACAACTGCATACAGTGTCAAATGTACGGAGTTGGATATTCGTATTGGGAGATTCTAGTGCATACCACAACCAGTGTTGCTTTGCGAGCAGATGGTGTCTTGGTTGGGCTGACCATTAGTTTTGAGATCGGACAACCTCTTAGTGAGACACATAACGTTCAACATTTATTATGCGATTGTGAAAATATATTTTAATGATTTTAGACAGTAGATCATAAAGAGCATCATTTAATGAATTGTTGGTGTTATATCATGCAACTTGAATGATACGATATTCGAAGTCGTTGTATAGATCATGTTTTAGTATTTTTCGCATGACATTTCTATTTAGTACTTCCTCCGATCTATAAAAAGTGTCGCCCATTTTGTACGTACTAAGTTAGTACAAATTTCGTACTAAGTGAGCAACACTTTTTATGAATCGGAGGGAGTACATCTTATGATATACTTACATCTTTTTATTTCCAGAGACATCTCCATACTTACTGAACCTAAGAAATATAGCAAAAATATCTTATATACATATACATAGCAAACGGTCCTGAGCCCAGAAAAGGGACAACAATAAAGATGTATCATACTTCTAAATAAGACAAGCATCTAATTCGCCGCCACTTCTAATAACAAGCTGCAATCTGCTTTAACATAATAACATTATAAATTAGATTATGATCAACCTACAATAAAATTCTTTAGGCTATATATATTGACCAATAAATATAAATAACAAGTACATATGACTGGAGAAGCAAACAAGCTATGAGATTTCCCATAAAAATATTTCTGAGAAACCATTCATCAGAATTATGCAATATCCGATCCAGTTAATACTCCTAGAACAATAACATTATTTTAACTGAGACCTATGGGCGCCAACATCAACCACAGAGTATAACATCAGGCTAGATTGCAACTGACAGATGATTTTTTTTCACAGATGAAACACAATAATTGAGGCACAAATCGTTGCAAAATATGGTAGCATTAGTAAAGTAAAATTTGTCCCTAATAATTATTCATAGAGCTAACCTTACTCACCGGTAGGACTAGGGCTAAGGAAGGTCAGGGGTTGTTAGCAATTTGGACGGCACATGTTGGGATTTGTTAGATTATTGCACCCTTAGACGGAAAATGTTCTCTTATTACATTGGAAAATTTGGGTGCCTCACTTAATTTGAGGAGTACGAGTATCTACCAAACGGTACAAGCCAAAATATGAAGATGCCTAATGAAGGTATTTATATGGTTGTCCTTTTTTGTTGTTCTATAGGTATTCAGTAGATTTATTGTTTTTCAACTTTTTTTTAGGTGACAATGCGATTACCAAATGCATCAAATGGTCTCGAGAAAGATACAACACCTCATAAGTGAGTTTTCATATTTTTATAATACAAAATGTTTTCTGGAACTTGTAATTTTAGTGCTAGTTTCAGTACTAAAATGATGATAATTTTCATTAACTAGATTTCCTTGTTGAGCTAATATGAATTTTACAACAGGGAGAATGGGGAAGATTTGCCCACGGTGCCAGCAACTACTGCAAATTTTTATATTAGCCTAAAGCCATAGAATATAATCTTTTACTCAATTGATATACAAATTTATAGTTGTGAGAAGGAGTAAGAGTTGCTTGGACTGCGAGAAGGTACTGCGACGGCTTATCCAGAGTTATTTTTATACGCATGTATGTTCAACCATCTTGCATCAATTTGGAATGTATTTTTTAGCTTATATTCGAATCTTGGAGCGGTGAAAAAGACTGAGAATTGACTATGGCGGTATCAGCGGTTGCGTGACATCATAAAGCGCCCTCAACAAAAAGAATAACTTTTACACTGTATAAATCTTTTTTCTTGAGGGATCCATTTTGGGTTAAATAAAATAGGTGCCATGACCGTAAAGTAGCACCGGCAAAAGACGTGGTTTTGCAATTTTAAACTAGAAAAAGTCTTGGGCATACAACACCGAGAGTCCTAGACATGCAGTATATAGCAGAGGTACAATCGGATATACAAGTTACTTGCGGAGAAAATAATGAAATAAGTCCATGTCGTTCATTTGTTCGGTTTTGTTAGTTTCTTGAGTACCTGTTAAGTGTACATTTTTTTTTGCAAGGAGTGCTAAGTACATAACTGTTTGATAATGCCAAGTTACAACGACACTTCCTGGAAATTGCATGTTCAATTGTCTCCAAGGAATGAAGATCATGCTACCTAGCAGAGGTGCGGTTCCATGTTTGCACACACTGCTTGAAAGACTAGACAAATAGGTTTTCAAAAGATATAATAAGTTCGCAACACAGTCTATTTATTTTCATCAGGATAGCTTCACGGTAAATATTCCCTCAAGCGATCATACAGCATGTGACAATCACCATCCATAACCAAGTGGAAGACTGAAAAACAAAACACAAGCCAGATCATCCGATGTGACATTGACAAGTCTGCATCCAAAATGTTACCGACCAAGTTTACCAGCGATATATGGTAAGTTCCACTGTATATACTAAATGGCACGTATTCAATGAAAACTTTTATTCAGTGCAAACTTGCAAACTACGTAGACAATTAGATTAAAAAAACACGGCTCAGATAAAAAAACACGGCTGCTGGGATTTCTGCCATTGATCTGATACCTAACAAAGGAACCAAAGTTGCGCATATAAAGCATTAAGACTGCATATACAAGGCGGTTTCTACCAACAACCCTAAAAAAGGAAACATCAAGATTACATGTATATTGAGACACAGAAAGCGGCTCATCTGTTGTAACATCCCAAAATTTTCAAAACCCTTCAAAACGCATTGCATTTCATGAGCATTATGTCACCTTTGCATTTCACCACATTCAAACTCATGAAAATTAACTCAGAAAAATACAATAACCAAATTTCTTTTATTTGAATCTTGATTTTACTTCTCTTTTGCCAATTGGATTTTTGACCCATTAGGGTGAAGCTAATAAAGGTGGTTTAATGCATGTTTATGCTACCCATATTTGATATTTGATTTTGGATTTGAAACACTATAAATTTTATTACTTATAGAGCCCTAAAGGCAAGTTTATAGGCAAAAGTATTTTTATATATTTTATTTTGAGGGAATTCTTGTCCCAAAAGTTGAATCAAATGAAAATAATTATTTTACAAATTTGGTTGCATTTTATTTGACTCAATTTGGAGCTTTGAATCAAAAATTTAGTTCAAAACCAGAAAAAGAAAAAAGAAAAAGAGAAAAAAAAGGGAACAGGACCGACCCTTACTGGGCCGGCCCACTTACCTAACCGCCCACGCAGCCCACTCCGCGTGCTCCCGAGCCGCAGCCGCTGCCAGGCGGGCCCCACCTGTCAACTTCGTCGTCCACCCTCAACTGCCGCCCGTTTTCTCCGTGCAGACGCCGCCCGCCTCGCCCACGAATTCCACCCCGCATCCGCCTCGCCCACGACCCCCATCTTCTCAACCGGCCGCGTCACTATAAAGCCCTTCACCCCCTAGTCCAGTCCCTCTCCTCTCTCTCCTGCCAGGCTGCCCAAATTTCTCGTCGGAGAAGCTTCGGACACCGCCGTCTTTTTTGGTCGCCGCCGACAAGCCGGTGAACTCTAGCCGCCGCTATTTGGTGCTTCCTTCTCCTCTCTTCCTTGCGCACCTCGTGACGCGCTCCTTTTCTTTTGTTGTGCCCTGTAGCACCCGAACCGCCGACGACCGAGAGCTCGTCGTCGCCGCCGTTTTCTCTTCATCCTAGGCGTCGCCACCGTCGCCCTCGAGGACAACCGCCGCCACCATCGTCTTCGCCTCGCGGAGCTGCTTCTTCCCCAAGTTTCCCCGAGCCCGAGAACCCGCCGGAACCCCTCGCCGGAACCCTAGCTCGCCGGAGGTAAGGCCGAAGCCTCTCATCCGTCCGATCTAAATCAACGGCCACGATTATATTTCTCTTTAAACCGAACCGGTAAGCAAATCCGACCGTAGGATCTCACTTAAGTTAGATCCGATGGTCCGTGTTTTATTTTACTCCTGAACCGGTACCGGCCAATCACGGCTTGCCACGTGTCACCTGTTTAATTAAATGTTTATTCCCCGGCCGAATTAAAATGGAAATCTTGCAGATACACCCCTGGAAATTCAAATGATCATAACTTTTAAACCGTTTGGCCAAAATTTATGTTCTGCACCTTTCTGGAATCCTCATGGCATGTAGATTCTTTTGAAACTGTTCAAATTTGAATTTGAATAACTTTAACAGAACCAAATTACAGAATGGTTAACTATGGTTTGTAATTCATGTGAAATGTTTTAAAATTATTTTGAACCTGTTATCATTTCAAAAAATGTTTAAAGTGTTTTCATGTCCAGTAGGATCAGAGGGAGAATTATTTTTGTAAAATAATCTTGCAGTACCAAACTATTTTGTCCATACCTTCTAAAATACTCATTAAACTATTATTAAATCTTGTTTTGGTTATTACACAAGGAGTACCTTCTTAATATGTTATAATCTGTCCAATCCTTTGAAAAAAAAAATTAAAACAGAAACTAAATTTGTGTATACTAAAACCAAGCTAGGAATGCATCATGGTAAACTTTGCATCATGGCATATTTTTTGTATTGAATTGCATGTTTATGTGTATTTGTGCTTGTTTATTTTAGGTTGTTTGGAGGGTGAACCTTGTTGTTGCGAAGAGTGCGAGAACTACCACAGCTTTGAACAAGGAAAGTCACTTTGATCATTTTCCCAAATATTTTACTATGCACTAGATGTTTTATTAGTTGCATTAGGAATATTATTTGTATCTCTATGCTAGCAATGAATCCTAGGTAGTGTAATTTTATCCGTGCCATTACCTTGCTACCAAATTGCCATCGTCCGTAGATGAGTGCTATGCTATGGTAGTATCATGGAGGAAATTACTACATCATGATAATATTGTGGTTATGGTGAAAGTTGTGTTTTACTTAGTGTATGGCAAAACAACTTAATTTTTAATGAACCATACTGGGTGGACGGCTTTGAGATTTTGGATGTTATGTGACGTCAGGTCCATGTCTATGGGTCCATTTCTATGAGTCGACTCGCCATGTCTATGGGAGCGCCTGCGTCGCAAAATGTGGGATGCCACCCGGGGTAACTAGAGACTGGACTAGTTTCCTGTTTAGTAGCGTCCAGTACAGCCACATGGTAATATGCGCTTTGCCAAGATTGAGTAAGCTGTTTGAACCTGGGCCCGAGGTGATCGTGATGATGTAGCCGTGTAGGTGGGAGCGGGTCTCTCGGTATGGGTCTGGGGGATTACTTCTGAAAGTCTTGTAATCGATGCCGTTGCTACTCTACCCTGAGGACAGCAAGGGATTAACACGTCGATTTCTTGTGGGTAAAGTGTACAACCTTTCGAGAGTCTCAAACTAAGTACTTAGCCGTGTCCCCGGTCATGGACATTTATGAGCAGCTAGATTTGGGAACTGTAAGAAAATTCTCACTCACTCTAATTTCCTAAAATTAAAATTAATGGTTTGAACTTGGGTTTAGGAGCATTGATGTGTCTACTCAATGTCCATAGTTTAATAGAAGCATTGGTGTTTCTACCCAATGTCCAATAGTGATAAAACTATTTGATTAAAATGATAGGACTAAACTATGCAAGTAGCCTGAACTGCACCTTGCCATAAATATGCATGTGCTTGTTAGGTGCTGTTATATCAAAATGTGATCTTGCCAATACATTCAAGATATGACCCTAGTGGTCGCATCGTTTAATGATGCAGGAAGTTCCGACGAAGAGTAAGGGTACGTTTTGGTCTTTGGGTTGCGAGCTTACATTTCAACACGCTACCACTGTGGTGTTGATGTGGCTCTTGTATCTTCGTTTTCTGCTATTGAATTTTTCGTTTTAATTCCAGCTAACCATGTGGTTATGCGAGTTTGTAAGTACTCTTAAATTCTGGATATTGCGGTGTAATATTTGAAACTTTTGTTTTATGATATTACATATTGAAACAATGTGTGCTAGTGAGTCGATCCAGTAACTAGCACTTAAGCACAGAGATCGAACCCTTTTTATGGGCGCGGTCGCTTCATCTGTGCCTACAGATGAGCTAGAAGAGGAAATGGACCTTTGGAGCTTTCTTCATGAAACAAGAAAACCGTGACGGGAACGAATTTTTTTTTTTTCTCTGGAATAGGAAGCTTTATTAATGATCAAGAGTCACATTACACTCGGTATTCTGAAGCTCAGAAAACTCTCGGGATGGCTCAGAGCGCACAGCAGTGCCAACTACATCCCTATTAGCTAAAGAAACTAGCTTATGAGCAATCTTTACACCCTCCCTATTGCCAAGGTCTTGCCTTTCCGATCCGCAGGTTTCTGCCGCATGTTGCCAGCGTCTCTAGGTAGTTTACGAGAAACTGGCCGCTGCCTGCAACCGAAGCTTTTCCATCGCCAAACACCGCATTGTTCCGGAGGTGCCATGCCCGCCACAGCAACATTAAGATTCGGCTTCTCATCTTCTTCGTCGAGCTATAAAGGAGCAGCTGGAGCCACTCAGGACCCCTCTCGAACTTGTTCTCTAGGGGAAGGTCCCAGTGCTTGCGCATCTCCTCTCGCAGCGCCCTAGCTTTCGTGCATCCAATAACAACATGGTGCTCATCCTCCTCCTCGCGACCACAGATGTTACACGTCGCTAGCGTCTCCATTCCTCTCCATTGCCGGTTCTTCTGAGTCGCCAGGGCATTACGAGACAATCTCCAGGCGAAAACCGACCTTTGGAGGCACACCTACAGACCATAAGTCCTTCTCGTGCTTGCGGCTTCCGTCAGTGGCAGAACTGGAGGAGCTAGGGTTCTGTGCCTGTAGCCGGCTATTGATCGCCAGCCGGTACGCACTTTTGACAGAAAAGATCCCACGTTTATCATAGTGCCAAGCGATGACGTCTTCCGCCCATCCTTGCGGAATTTGCAGGCGAAGGATTTCCACAGCATCATGTGGCCAGAAAAATTCATTGATCATTGCCTCATCCCATCGATCTCGTCTCACCATCGATCATAAGGTCCTTGACCATTTTCCTCCTCGTGCGCTTCTGGAAGCCAGAGATATTCAGGCTGTGATCCTGGGGTAGCCAGTTGTCACGGATGATATGCACTTTCTCCCCCGATCCAACTAGCTCTAGGCCATGAACGATGCCCTGCCAAGACGCCGAGCCGCCCACACTGAACATTGTATTATGAAGCTGTCCAAATGGGTAGTATCGCGCATTCAATTGTCTGGCACATGAATGAGCCGCCAAGCTTGTCGAGCAAGCCACGCCTGGTTGAATGCCTTGAAATCTCGAAAGCCCATACCTCCAAAGCTTTTCGGAACGGTCATCTTATCCCAAGCCAGACAGTGGATCTTGCGATCATTTTCCTCATCTCCCCACCAAAATGTACGTACCAAGTGTGAGAGATGGGGACGAATTCTTTGCTCTAGAGAGAGCACAAGCTCAAGTACATGGGATACTTCGTTGCGGACTGAGCCTCGTTCGTAAGGTCGTTGACATTCCTGGTTCAGCAGCTCGGCAATTTCTTTTTTTGAGAAACACAATAAAAACGCAGACGCTCACAACACGCGTGTACACTCACCCCTATGGACGCACACACGCATACCTTACCCCTATGAGCACCTCTGAAAAACTGGGCCGGCAGATCTTAAGAGATTAACGAAGATCCACTCCCAATAATCGTCACAGCTCCTCCCCAACTTAGCTAATTCATGGACTATTACAATCTCTCTCTACTTGTGTACCTGCTGCACTTAGGCCCTCTTTGATTCATAGGAAATGTGGAGGAAAAGTGCAGGGATAGGAAATTTTCCTTTGGTGGCACTATTCACTCATTTGATTCAAAGGAATTGGGTAAAGGAAAAGTGGAGGAAAAATTCATTTGATCTTTGTTTCAAAGGAAAACGTAGGAATTTAACAATCCACACTCATACCTCTTTTTTGAATTCCTATGCACACAAAACGAGACAAGAGTGTTCATTAGTATAATAACATTCTAATTATACTAATCCATGTGGTTTGACTTTAATTTGACTGTGTTTAATTTGTAGAATTCCTGTGCTTTTTCATTCCTGTGAATCAAACACCCATGTTTACAAAATTCCTGTGTTTTTTGAATCCTCTGTTTTACACATGCATTCCTATCTTATTCCTGTACTTTTCCCGTTCCTGCGTTTTCAAAATCCTATGAATCAAAGGGGCCCTTACTGGATTTTATCCATGATCGCGGAAGCTTCTGTCACTGCTGCCCAAGACATGCGACGAGTACTAGCTTGCTTCAAGGCCGCCCGCCGCCACCACCTCCGAATTGTCAGTCCTCCGTTGACTTAGGTTTCGTTGGTTATCCCCTCCCTTTTTAATTCTCTTGCATGGGTTGGTAAAAGAAAATGAAGCAAGGTTCTGAATGGAGCGGACAGCAAGTGGAAATAAAATACGGAGTATACTGTCTCTTCTTTGAAAACTCTGAAATCTTCCTTTGGCCAAGGCATCCTGATTTCCACTCCCATGTCTCATTGTCTCCCATTCCCCATGTTCCATCCACGGCATGGCTGGCCCTTTCTCCTCTTCCTCGTACTTTTCCCCTTTGAATCTTCTCTCCTGTGCGGCCATCCACGAACAGCAGAGGCCGCCAATAGGGTCCTCCTGTACCCACAGTCCGCAAAGGTCTCATCTATCGTCAGCAAGAACTACAGAACCGCGTACCATTTCCAGCCCCGCAAGAACTGGATCAACGGTATGAGCTGATTCTATACCACTTTCTTTCTTGACGCCGAATTGGGGACCTATTCCTATTTCTGATGCGAATTTGTTTCTTTTGCGGTCTCAAGTTTGTGGCCACTAGACCTTTGGTCTCTGCTATGTTAGAGCAGATGCGTCTATCCTGGATTCTAACTTGTCCTCTTCACCTTATTCACATAATCACATGACATTGAAATTCTCGTGCGGCGACGGCGATGACACACAGATCCAAATGGTTCGTTTGCATCTCTCTATATGAATTAACGATAGGTCAATCACAGCCTCGGATTAACTAACAGTAGATGCAATGCATATTCATTAGGACCTATGTACTACAAGGGCGTGTACCACCTCTTCTACCAGTACAACCCCGGCAGCGTGATCCCGGGCAACAAGACCTGGGCTCACTCCGTCTCCACGGACCTCATCAACTGGGTCCGGCTGCAACCGGCGCTAGAGCGGACGGAGCCTTACGACGCCAAGGGCTGCTGGTCCGGCTCGGCGACGATCCTCGGCGACGGCCAGCCAGCCATCCTCTACACCGGCGCAGACGACGTGAAGAACCAGGCCCAGTGCATCGCCTTCCCCAGCAACCTCTCCGATCCCTACCTCCGGGAATGGACCAAGCCGGACAGCAACCCGGTGATCCGGCCGGTCGGACCTGGCCTGAACCGGAGCCAGTTCAGGGATCCGACCACCGGCTGGGCCGGACCGGATGGGCAATGGAGGATAGCTGTTGGGGCCGAGCTCAACGGCTACAGCGCGGCACTCTTGTACAAGAGCCAGGATTTTGTACACTGGAACAGAGTTGAGCACCCACTTTACTCTTCCAACTCATCCACCATGTGGGAGTGCCCGGACTTCTTCGCCGCGATCCCCGGCAACGGCAGTGGGCTTGACCCCTCCATGGCGGCCCCGAGCGGCGCCAAGCATGTCCTCAAAGTGAGCCTAGATTCATGTGACAAGTACATGGTTGGGGTTTATGATCTGAAACGTGACGAGTTTGTGCCGGATACCGTCCTGGATGACCGGAGGCTGTGGCCGAGAATAGATTACGGCAATTACTATGCTTCGAAGTCGTTCTTTGACGCGAAAAAGGGGAGGAGGATCATATGGGGTTGGACTAATGAGTCGGATAGTTCGTCAGATGATTCTGCGAAAGGCTGGGCTGGGATCCAGGTTAGAAAACCTGCCCCTGGTTTAGCTCTACTGTAATTGTTCCAGGAACTAATGTTTCTCGGTGATTTAGCATACCAGTGTAACATGTATGCATTCTCCTTTGTGTATGACATTTAGGCAATCCCCAGGACAATATGGTTAGATTGCCAAAGCAAGCAGTTGCTGCAATGGCCAGTTGCAGAGGTGGAATCCCTTCGCCGAAATGGAATCAGTCATCAAGGGATAGAGCTGGAAAAGGGTGGCTTATTTGAGATTAAGGGGACTGATACTTTGCAGGCGAGTAGTTCCATTTTTACACACATGCTAGTACTTCACTTCCAAAACAAGCCTTTTTAACTTCAGTGAAGTGCTATGTCAGTCAAATCAGTTCGGTTTTATGAGCTGCGTTTCAGAGCAATTACAGCTAATCTGGCACATCGCTTTTTTGGAATTTAGGCGGATGTGGAGATAGACTTTGAGCCTGAAGCCATGGACAGCATTGATCCTTTTGATCCTTCCTGGCTCATGGACACCGAGAAGCATTGCAGGAAAGTAGATGCATCGGTTCATGGTGGCCTGGGGCCGTTTGGACTTGCTGTACTGGCATCTGCTAACATGGAGGAGCACACTGCTGTGCACTTCAGAGTCTACAAAGCAGAGCACAAGTACATGATTCTTATGTGTTGTGATCTAAGAAGGTTAATGCTTTTTTCTCTTGTATGTTACCTAAATTAAGTATCCACCTCGATTAGTTTCAGAGAACTCCCTCGCTCTTATGCATTTGTACCAATGAGCAAGGGAGTTTCCTCTTCTTTGTACAGGTCGTCCCTGAGACCAGGCCTCTACACGCCGGCCTATGGAGGCTTCTTCGAATTTGACCTTGAAGAGGAAAGGAAGATATCTTTGAGAACATTGGTGAGTCTCTAAACTTTGTCTTCTGATCCCATAATGGATGACCTAACAGCAATGTCTCTCCCTTGCAGATTGATCGGTCAGCAGTGGAGAGCTTCGGCGGCGGTGGCAAGGTCTGTATCATGGCGAGAGTTTACCCGGCAACGCTCATCGAAGATGGAGGTGCTCGTATGTATGCCTTCAACAATGGCACGAGTACAGTCAAGGTGTCGCAGCTCAAGGCATGGAGCATGAGGAGAGCACATGTAAATGTGAAGAAGGCATGAAATACTTGACCCAACAAAACAAAGCAATGCTGATTGACAATGTTGAGTGATTGAACTATCTCATGATTTTAATGTTTAACACTTTACTTTTTTTTCCTCCCATTCATCACCACTGCTTGACCACTAGTCACATTGTTGCGGGCTACTTGGTAGTGGTACTGGGTAGAAATGAAGCATATATTGCTTTTGAGAACTGGCTATCGGTAAATACACTATACTCAACAATACCAAGCAACACTTCGGTAGTGCTTCTTTGCTGTCGAAGTGTTGCGAAGGCAGTATGCAGCTATATGCTCAAGCCATGGTGCTGGACATCCGGTAGGATTGAACGATTTTCAAAAGAATTTTGTAAGATGTCAATCAATAGATAGAAGTCCTTCTGTCGGTCCGTCCAAGGGAATGAGGCGATCAAAATTCCCGATGATTTCTACCACAAAATTTCATAGAAATCCTTTTACGTGCTCTTGTTCTCTTTTTCTCTAAGATTGTCATCTTGCGGGCAGTCTACATTTTTTTTCACTCTCCAATCCACTACCACCTGTAGGATGAAGGACAAAACTATACGTAAATCAAGTGTAAAGTCATTCATATATTCCTTCTCGGAAATATGCAATCCGGTGTTCCCAAAATACTCCGTACCTCCCAAACAAACAACAATAATCTGATTAATTCTTCATCAATCCTGAAAACTAAACAGGTAAACAGAGGAGTTCAATCAGAATACGTTTTCAGCCTCTGTAAAAATATATTTTATTGATGGAAGTATATTCTATTGGGGTGCAGTAGATAAACTGAGAAAAAGTTGAAAACAAAAGGTATCAGACTACCATCCTTTACACTGTACACCTTATTTCGTCTATCAGCACTAACACTAAATAAAAGAACATTCCTAGCTCTTCACAATGCGCTCATAGAACAAGATGTAGCCATGATCTGTGTTGCCAGCATATTCGTGAGAAGAACCGTAGAACGTTTGCAGAGTGGACTCCTGAATTTTCTCAACATTGTCATCGTCGAAAGACAACCAGTGGTCGCAGCTTTTAATTTGGCTTACATAGTGTCCCTGGTTGGGGCCGCTCCCAAGGTGGACTACAACAGCAAAGAGGGAGTACTCACAATCTACATCGTTAGATGTGCTGCTCAGCTTCAGCTCCATTGGGTATACCACTCGGTATGACAGTTTCTTGTGCCGACTAAGCTGCTCGACGAACTTGAAGCGCTTTAAGTGGATCACCAATATTTGAGGTGCCTTTTTTATCTTCATTCTCTTCTGTGCTTCTTGCAAACTGACAAATGGACCAAAATTTTGGGTTCAGTAATTGTTACAAGGAAATCAAGCAACACAAAAACAGCAAGACACCTTTCCCCGCATGGAAGTTCTCAACATATTTCTTCTATCTACTGAAGAACATGGGTTACAGTCCAGTTAGGAGCAGAAAGTACTGAAAAAACTGAAATCTGGGGAATCTAACTGCTATTTTAACTAAATATATACTCTCTCCTTCCGCAAATAGATGACCTCCTAGAATGTGTGCAGTAAAACTTCCCTAACTTTGACTCATATTGTACTAAAGAATATTTAGTTTGGACTATCAGATTTGTCATGAAACATATTTTCATAATATCACAATCTATAAAATTTCATTAGCATATTCATATGAAAAATTAGGGTCAAAGTTACATGTCAGAGGCCATGTCCATGTCCATCTGTGTACAAATGGAGGGAGCACTATATGTTGTACCAAGGACTATGCGATACTGAAACAAAGCTTAAAGAAAACATACAGAAAACAAAAACAAAAAACGAGACTGATAACCATGTCCAGGGTGTCCTGCAGTTAAGTGTAGAACAGTTCAAAAAAAAAACTTGAAGAAATTGACCTATAAGGTCCTGTTTATTGCTAAGATTTAAATTAGCTGATTCATGTCATGACTCATGAATACCACCACAACGGTTTAAACTCGTTAGCATGCCAATGCACAAGGCCTCTACTGTTGCACAAAACATTGATGATCAAAATGACGTAAGAAATTGTTACCTGCAGCATTTGTCACAGAAGAACTTGTCCTCAGCATTTAAAGTTTCAGTGGAAAAGAAATTCTTTAGGCAGCTTGTGAGTGAACTATTCTGTTCAATATCGATGCTCAAATCTAAAAATGTCTCATCCTTTGCGGTGATAGTCTCACACATGAGGCACTTCGTTTCATTGGTTAAAATACCCTGCATATGGGCGAAATGGTGACTAACCACAAAATCCTAGGTGGAAAAGACATACATTTCTTCACATTTTAGTGATTATAGTCACCTGAAAATCCTTGTGTACCCATGTAACCAGTGGCTCTTTTCCAACTCCATTTGCTAAATGGTTAATATCCCCATTTGAGGCTCCTTCAGGAGATGTGGTTTCAGGAGAATCCTTCATCATACTGAACTCTTTTTCCAGAATATCAACAATCTCATTCAGTAAGAAATTCAAAAATTCATGGGCATCCTACAAAGTGATACAGAAAAGAAATGTTACTTATGGGTCGATTACTCTTTTATTTTCATAAAAATATAAACATGATTATTTTATTTTTGCAACACATCCAGATCAACAGAGATGACTTGGACTTTTCTTATGCAGCATCAGAAAAGGCATTGAATAGAAAATCATTACGAAACTATAAGGATGGTTGAACCAATAGAGGCGAAGAGAAATTCTCCCGAAGAACCAAGCACCCCTAGAACAAATGAGTGCAAGAGATGCAGGCCATAAACATAGCTGAGTTTGCATTACTGAATTACTATGAATGGGAACAAATAATGTTAGCAAGGTTCAGGTTATGATCTGATAATTCAGTTGACATGATGTGTGCTACTGTAAACTATCTACAAGTTACCTGGTGCATATAACTCCGGAATGATTCATTCTGTTTCCTCACCCTATGCACAAAACGTTTTGGAGAAATAACACCAGTCTTTTTCTTTGATAGGCTTATCTGCAAGTTATCGGCAACCATCGTTACTAGATGAGCAAGAATTTTTTAGGTAACATTTGCAAACCATGTAACAGCATGTTGATGAAAGAGTAAAAAAAGGAGAGTTAACAGCTAGTATAAACTAATAAGAGGTCTGCTTGCTTGCATTAGTTGCAACTGAGAATTAATCAAAACGCCAGATTTATCAGTGAATGTTACAAGCAGCAATTCACAGAATTATCAACAGGAAGCATGCACAACTGAGGATCGAGACAGATCAAACAACTATGCTGCTATCCAAGTTCACAATGCATAAAATCACTGCACTGAAAGTGTAAATAACAAACACAAAAGCTTAGTGTATTGTCCTTGTAAAGTAAACAAACCTGGGCCATTCTTCAGAGCTAAAGTAATAATGATGCCATTTAGTTGATTGCACACAATTTAAGAGAACCGGCGACCTCGACTAACACAAAAATCATGAGTTGATTCTTGCGTCTTTGCTACCTCTGCCCACTTTGTGTTGCGCACAATTAATAAACCTCCAATGTGATGGAATCTAATAGCTCAATCATCAAGTTGGTCTTGCTATATGAATTACATTCATAATTCCATGTACTTGCCATATGAATTACATTCATAATTCCATGTACTTGCCATAATCCCCTCTAAAAACACACCAGAGAACCTAATAACTTCACTCACATTCTCTTCATTGACTTGATATCATGATTGTTTGAACTTGTATGGAGATAGATCAGGTTGAACAAATAACTTCAATCGATTGGTAAGCATATTTTTGAAGTAAAACTAGTAATAATCTTCAATATTATCATCTATTTATTTTTAAGGTGACATGGAAACCACATGTGCAGCCACTAGTTAGTGATAGAGGAAGTGAGCCAATTTATTTCCTAAAGCAACAACATAGCAAATGTAGCAGTATATCACGTAATTTCTTTACCTGGGCAAAAAGTTCTGCCAAACAGGTCAACAAATTTTCCTCAGCATCTCCTGGATTTCTGTCCTTCGCATAATATTCAAGCAACTGCTCCCGGAATGGAATACAAAAATAAAGTGCCTGAAACATAAGTATAATTTAGACATTCAATAAGATAATACACCAAGAGCTGCCCATTTAGTACATGTAGCAAGCATGACCAAATGATCTGTAGTAAAAAATGGGTGCACTCCACCAAATGAAAATAGAAATTAAAATTGAACGTGAAAATAATACTTCAAAATGCATAAGAAAATTCTCATGAATTGATGTATAATATGATCCTGATCAGAAGAGAACTGAAGGATATCAACAATACTATGCAAAAAGCTCAGCTAATATATGCTACCAAATAGAAACAGAAGTAACCATCATTTTCTTGTAAGAATATTGTATCACTTCAAATATAAGCAAATGATCCCCTTTTACCTGGGATTAAGCAGCATTAAACAGAATCAATGCTATTGCTGGACATCTTTTTCAATGGGTTTCAATAGTAAAAACAATCCACAAATTGTACTCCCTCCGTCCAACAAAGGATGTCTCAAGTTTGACTAAATTTGAATGCATCTATACACTAAGTCATGTCTAGATACATCCAAGTTTTGACAAACTTGAGACATCTTTTGTTGGACGGAGGGAGTAATGCTATATGGCGTCTGATTTGTGCAGTATCCACTAAACACTGTTCATTTATGCAATGTCAAACATGGGTAAAAGGACTGATGAGTGATGGCACATTACCCTATTGTCAAAGCCCGCTTCATTGTTGGATATGTCAAATGAACTAGCAGTAATATATATATGAAAATGAGATGGAACGACAAAAGTGAATTGAAGGATTGCTGGGTTGGAATTCTATTATACAAGAGTAAGAATATCAACATCTGAACACTAAAGGAAAACATTCTGGGAATAGCCATCTTGAAAGGATAACTAATATCATATGGAAGCACATGCTGTGAAGAATTCAAGACACATTTGACTTAATGTATTGTATCTCTGCATCATTTTAGCAGCGGTTCACTAACTCAGCATGTCTACCCAAATGGCAATTGCTGATCTACAAATAAAATTAAAAAGGGTCCAAGTCTACAGACTAGTTGGCATTAGGCACCAAATAAAGCTTAGGACACTCTCAGAGGTTAGAAGATCCTAAAGGAGATCTTGTGAAGCCGGTTGGAGGTATTTGGGGTAAATAAAAAGACATTATCAACATTCATTGGTGTCAGTCATGTGTATCCTTTTGAAGCTATCAGGAGTCAAAATACATGAATTGCAACTTATCTATCACAATAAGATATGGTTCCACTGTAAAAAGTTTAGCGGGGGAAATTGTCCAATGAACAAACTGCTCGATGTCACCATAAAAAACATGAATTGGAAAATAATTAGTTGCTATTTTCAAATTTATAAATCAATTACCCCGGAAATGCTAATTCATTCAATTTGTAGAATCCTCATGCCAACAACTCAGTTCCAGATTCCAGGCAACTAATGGTCGAAAGCTACTACTAGAGAAACCAGAGAAAACTTACGAAAGGAAAAAATGTATTCACTGAGAGTGTGGGGATCCTAAAGGGCTGTCGAGGGAAATATTAACAGGAAACAATCATGAAGACAACCCTAACACCTAGTCTTTGCAAATGCATTTGCAACACAAGCTTTTGACAATCATACAAGAAATCCCAAACTGGATAGAGCATCTCAATGCAAAATCCACAGTACATGTTACTTGCCCATGCCTCTCGTGCTGTCGTGCACCCGAATGAACTAAATTCACTGGTTAGTCCCTTGAACTGCGCCTAGGCTAAAACAACGAAATCCAATGCCAGCGGAAAACAAACGAATAACACACCCAACTGTTCTGGAAGCAATGATCTAATCAAAATTTTGCAGTATTACAAAAAACACGAATACTGGCAGATTGCTAGGGGAACATGTGGCTAACACTATTGCGAGGTCATAAACATCATCGGATGCAGAGGGCGAGGAAGTTTTTCTTCCATTATCTAAAACAACTGATGATGGAGTAGGCAGGGATTGAACTACCTGTAGGACGCTGTTGCAGTAGCAGGTGTTGCCGAAATTCTCGAGGCCGAAGTAGTGCTCGCCCTCCGGGAACTGGTCGCCGAGCGCCTTCTCGAGCCTGGAGACGCCGGTCCCCACCACCGACCACCGATCCAGAAAACCCGAGGCGGCGCTGGCGAGCGAACGGAGCCCCGATCCGACCGCTGAGCGGGACCTCTCCACGGCCGGCGGCGGGGCATCCGCCGTCGGCGACCGCGCCGGTTTAGCCATCCAGGTCTCGGATACCCACGCAAGCAAGCGGTGGCGGACGAAGGCTGATCGGAGGCGAGGCGGCGATGTAGCCCTTTCTGTTAGCCGATGACTCTATCGGGTAATTAGTTTTGTTCAACGGAAAATGCAATTAGGCTTTGATGGGCGACGCCTTGATGTGCATCTAAATTTGACTTAGTTCTCAACGGACTGGACTCTAGTGGACTCTGTTTGGTTAAAACAAGAAAAGTGTCTACTTTAAAACCCACATTCCTGCCTTCATCTGCTTTTAGGTTTGTTTTTTTGTAAACAACATGCATTTAGCTTAGATCTTTGCAGGCAGAGTATTGCTTGGTTCTGTTTGTTTGGTGTATGGCTATGTCAAAGGAGGTGTGCTAGTTGGGGGAGCTCTGCTAGGAAGCAAGGTCGCCATCAATTCAGGATTGACCGGTTTCAGATCCATTACGTCGCCGTCAATTTCGGATCGAGCGGTTTCAGATCGATTCTTCCCCCATAGCTAATGTCCGCACTTTTGGATCGAACGGTTTTAGGTCGATTCTTCCCCAAAGCTAGTGCCCGCACTTTCCTACCTCCCGAGTCACAACCAAGCTAACTCCGTCCTCTATTATTTATTATTGGGCTTCCATGGGCATTGCTTGTTTTTGTTACATTCTTCTAAAAAGAGAAAAACTCAAAGTTTTAGAGATCAGATTTCAGTTCGGTTTTCTGAAAACTTTTGACATTTGAGACGGACTTTCAAATGTTTTGACGAGGAGTAAAGTTTCAAAATTTTGTATAAGAGCTTTCAACAAATGTTGACAACTTTTGAATTTTCGGGGACAAACTTTTTTTGAAATTTTTTAAAATTTTGGTTTGTACTTCCAATTTTTTAACAAAATTCCAAAATTCTTAGGATGAAACTTCCTTTTTTTTACAAAATTCAAAAATATTCGACCGTAATTTTTTTTACTTTCATTTTTTCTGACAAACTTTCTTCTTTTAATAAACTTACAATTTTTTAGGGACAAACTTCCTTTTTTAGCTAGGTGTTTCGAACTGGATTGCTTTGCGGGTTGTTGAACTTTCTTTTTTTCACCTAATTGTTTTTGCATATGGCAACGTGGTCTGCTTGTGTAAAACATGTGGCTGGGATGATCATGGTAAAAGCATGCTACCGTGCAGTGCGGGGCTCAGTAGAAACGTTCAGCCTGTCATCACATAGCACACATATGATGCAATATAAAAAAAAAATCTTCTGCAGCATAGCCGTAGTGTTCAGCCTGTCAAACAATAAAGTCAGAAGAATTTATGCTTCAAATGGCAGCAAGATTTCCATAGCCATTAAATGTGTTGGACACAATATGAAGATGAGGCCTGAGGGATTTGTATGCCGGGGAAGTAGAGTACCCCTGTTTGGTTCCATTGAGGTAGGAAACTGCTGTGTTAAGAGAGTGATGTGATCTGTAAAGTCATCTCACAAACCGGTTGATGGAGCTGTGGGTGGCTGCAGAGGAGGAATCTAATATACCGCTGGAGTTCTGAAGACGTGTTTACATGTTGATTTGTTGTTAATTCGCTTTTAAACGAGCTAGTGACATGTGAGTAACTAGGTTTTTACTATTTACATACTTTAAAATATATTTTGCATTTTAAATAGGTTTTGCATTGTGAAATAAACATAGAGTTGTCATTGAATACTATTTAATTATGCCTCAAAAACAATTGGGGCTAAGATCTAATTTTAATAATTTCTTATTGTCTCGGACGGAGTGTTGGGAGCGACAGTTGGACGTGTGAGGAAGATCAGGTGTAGAAGCAGAAAATTGGGAAAACGACGAGGGAACTTGTCCGAGTGGGTGCACGCTCAGGGCGCGCACTGGAGGTGTCCATACGTGACTAGTGTTGGAGGACACCATGGCAGTAGACATGTTTATGTATGCTATGGGATAATCAGACAACAAGGATTTGTGATGAGATACTAATTGAGTATCTGAACTCTGAAGTGTGAAACGTCGAGCTGCAGAAAGCCAAGTGGTTAGTAGGCTGCAGAAAACGCAAGCCGGAGATCCTAGCATTTAGTATAAGAGGGCCTTTCTTTCGGTACTAGTAAATTGTAACTTTTGAGTGACACTTTGTTAGTCCATCAACAATATCCACGGAGAAATGTAAAATTGTCAATAACGCGATAGCTTTAACACTTGTACATGGTGGAAATTCTTATCAAAAGACTACCTTGAATTAGTTTTACCAAAGCAAGTTCTCACAGCACAACTCGGCATGGCAAACCTAAGTCCTTGTGATGTGTGATGTGTAAACTGTTGGATTAGTCCACGTTTTACTCTCTACGAAAGTTGACTATCCTTGGAATATGTTATCCAAACACATTCCAAGAAAAACCGCTTTACAAGGTACAGATTTTGTAAAACTAAAAGTATCCAGACACGTAGAAATCTCAAACTTCAATGTGCTCAGAATCAGCAACTGAATTATATATGTTTCGGGATTTTGTATCCCTGTCATTCTTTAGACCGAGTCAGTAGAACTGATGTGCTGTGTTTACCAATCCCCCTTTCTGAAGGAGAAGAATACTACATGTGGTATGCTTGTGTTCCATTGGACTTGCATATAGAGTACCGGCTACAGGTACAGGAAATAACATATTACTCGTACTTGCATATAGTACATGTGAGCATGTTGCTCTATATATATCAACCTACCTATCAAATCACTCGTACTTATCATTAATTTGGGAGCTGGTGACGATGTCAACGCACAGTTCACATCAGAGTCCGTAGATACAGCTCATCTAGTGTTACTCTATCTGCAAACTGTTTTGAATGGAGGATGCAAATCTTAGAATACTCGTACAAGTATAATTGCAAGACTTGACTCAAGATTGTTTTGTTGAGCACACACCTACAATAATGCTGCACATGTTAGCTGGGACTTGTTCTTGATGTACCATGTGCTGACCTCGTAGGTTTTTTCTTCATGGAGCATCAATAATCATAAGTCTTTCTTCGTGCGAACATAAGGAGAAATAGAACGACAACTTAGTCCAACAAGTCTAGAAATTTCCAAGGGTAACCAAGCCGCGTTGGCAGTGAAGGGCACACGCCAGGTTTAGGGGGAGTTTATGACTCACCGCTGCGGTACTCGGTGGCCGTCGGCGCAGACAATTCTTCACATCAGTCCGTCTGCCCTGTGTGTTTTTCTATCTATGCTGACATCTGATCCTGACACCTCTCTCTGTCCCTGTCGATGATGGCTGCTGGATCAAGAAAAACGAGAGAATAAAAATGAATTGCTCGGCTTCTCCCATCGGACCAAGTACGGCTGTTTGACTCTGTGCCACCAGCTACAAGCACCATCCTACTGACACTAGCGTTGAGTTGTCCCCGTCCTTGGAGAACCGCCTCTTAGTCAAACTGGAGCTCTGGGCTCTAGCACCCGCTGCACAACGTCGAAGATGGCTGTAGGGGGAGGAGTTGCAGCGATGGACCCCGCCGGCGCCGGCAATGGCGCCGCCTCCGGCTACAGCAGCCAAATAACGTTCACGGTCGTGATGAGCTGCCTCATGGCGGCCTCCGGCGGGCTCATTTTCGGATACGACATCAGTATTACAGGTCAGTCGTGTGGTATTATAGTGCTTGAATATGTTGTGATCTTGTGCTCTGTTTCCGAGTTCTTCTCTTTTGCTTGCCGAGACACTTATTAGCAAGGAAGATCATGCTTTAGAAGCAGCCTCCATATGTTGAAGATTGGTTCACTCGCATCCGGCCAAAATCGAATCGAACCATGGAAGCTCTTTGTCCTGGTTGTTTTCCGGGAGAGATCCAATCGATTTCTTAATTGTGAGCCACACATCATGTTGAAACTCTGCCTCGTCTTGTGGCTACTTGGAACCTTCTCGTTGATGGACAGGACATTTTGTCCTGTTGGTAGATATTTGTTTTTCTACAGAGATTTGCAGTCTAGAGATGCAGTGTTTTATACTACTGGGATATGTCAGTGGCAAACACCAAACAGAGACATGTTTACATTTCCATGTGATCTGACAACGACACGATGTTGAACATTGGTCTTCAGTTATTCGATGATCAACTGGTTCAACGGTCATGTAATTAACTCAACTCAATTCATGTTAAAATTTCAGGTGGTTTGACGCAGATGGAGTCGTTCCTGCAGGAGTTCTTCCCGGAGATCGTGGAGAAGATGCACAACGCGCAGCAGGACTCGTACTGCATCTTCGACAGCCAGGTGCTGACCATCTTCGTGTCCTCGCTCTACCTCGCCGGCGTGTTCGCCTGCCTCGTGGCCGGCCACGTCACCAGGAAGGTGGGCCGTCGGAACTCCATGCTCATCGGCGCCTCCTTCTTCCTCGCCGGCGCCATCCTCAACTGCGCCGCCGTCAACATCTACATGCTCGTCGTCGGCCGCATCCTCCTCGGCTTCGCCGTCGGCTTCACGAACCAGTCTGCGCCCGTGTACTTGGCGGAGATAGCGCCGGCGCGGTGGCGGGGCGCGTTCACGAGCATCTTCCACTTCTTCCTCAACGTGGGGATGTTCATGGCGGACCTGGTCAACTACCGCGCCAACACCATCGCCAACTGGGGCTGGCGGCTTTCCCTCGGCGTCGGCATCGTCCCTGCCGCCGTCATCCTCGTAGGCGCCTTCTTCATCCCGGACTCCCCCAACAGCCTGGTGCTGCGGGGGAAAGTGGACGAGGCCCGCGACTCGCTGCGGCGGATCCGCGGACCGTCCGCGGACGTGGACGTCGAGCTCAAGGACATCGTGCAGGCCGCCGAGGAGGACAGCCGGCACAAGACCGGCGCGTTCCGGCGCATCGGGCGGCGCGAGTACCGGCCCCACCTGGTGATGGCGGTGGGCATCCCGGTTTTCTTCGAGCTGACGGGGATGATCGTGGTGACGCTCTTCACGCCGCTGCTCTTCTACACCGTGGGCTTCACGAGCCAGAAGGCCATCCTGGGATCCATCATCACGGACGTCGTCAGCCTGGCCTCCGTCACCGTGGCCGCGCTCTCCGTGGACCGCTACGGGCGGCGGTCGCTCTTCATGCTGGGCGGGGGGATCATGCTGGTGTGCCTCGTGGGGATGGCGTGGGTGTTCGGGGCGCAGCTGGGCACCAACGGGGAGAAGGCGATGCCGAGGCCATACGCGGTGGCCGTGGTGGCGCTGGTCTGCCTGTTTACGGCCGGGTTCGGCGTGTCGTGGGGGCCGCTCAAGTGGATCATCCCCAGCGAGATCTTCCCGCTGGAGGTGAGGTCGGCGGGGCAGAGCATGAGCGAGTCCATCTCGCTCACGCTCACCTTCGTGCAGACGCAGTCTTTCCTCGCAATGCTCTGCAGCTTCAAGTACGGGTCCTTCGCGTACAACGCCGGGTGGGTCGTCGTCATGACGGCGTTCGTCATCCTCTTCCTTCCGGAGACCAAGGGCGTGCCCATTGAGGCCATGGGCGCCGTCTGGGCACGTCATTGGTACTGGAAAAGATTCGTCAAGCCGGTGCCGGTGCCGGCGCCGGACAAACTGGCCGACGGGCCGGCTTGAATTACTATACGGCTTTGCCGCGGTGGTGCGTATAACTGGGCTGAGGCCTTGAACGGAGGCCGGTAATCGGATTGTGTAGTCGAGTGGGTTGGATTGATTTGTCCAGAAACAGCACTAGCTTTTTGCTATTGTACGTCGTCTCGGGCGGAAAAGTAGTGCTCTTTTTTCTGTGTAGCGTGAATTGTGAAAGTTATGGCCATGCTCTCTAGAATGTTTCTCTGTCTCGCCACTTATGTAGTCACTCCAATTCATAAAAAGTGTCACTCATTTTGTATTAAATTAGTACAATTTTTGTACTAAATGGATGGCATTATTTATGAATCGGAGAGAGTACAACATTTCACACTTCTTTTCGAAAGAAAAATGTAACAAATGTCACTTATTATTATTTTAAAGAGAAAATTAGCCACAAGACACCGTTATTTTACGGCATTTGCTGAAACACCGTTAGATTGCGTCTTTGTCCAGTACCATTACAATTTGGCGTGTATTGCTTCGGAGGATGACGGTTTTGAACATTATTTTTTTCTTGAATTGTAATTTTGGCCTCCCAAAAGTAGTAGGTACGTGTCAATTTTGGGGCCCTAAAATAACTGTGTTTCGGCAATGCCAAAAATTGACATTTTGGGGGCCAAAATTTCAATTTGGGATTTCTTTTGTTCAAAACCGTCATCTTCCGAAGCAAAATACGCTCGAAGGAGAAAAAAAGTCAAACTTTTCGTTTTGGGTCAGGCGATGACGCAATCCAACGGTGTGTTTCAGCAAAGGCCGTAAAATAACAGTGTCTTATGACCAATTTTCCCTATTTTAAATGTATCCAATGTCACTTATTATTATTTTAAAAGCATCTACTATATATTAGCAAGTAGTGTGTGGAATCGCGAATTGCAATTCGTCTGGACATGTGCATGAAGATAGTACAAGGTTTACATATGAGCCATCGGTATTTATATTTACTTTGGAGAAAAGTTTCTAAAATAAAAATATATTTGGTATTATTGCCTTCTTTTGTATAGAAGTATTGATTGGTCAAAAATTTGTGTACTCGAGCTTTCTAATTTTTATAATTTTTGAGATTTGCACGTTTTTTGAGACTTAATAATATGAAGGTTGTGTGCATCGATTGATGCAGAGGCTGAAAAAACTCTCTTCTTTAAAAAAAAATTGGTATTACCTTTCGTAGAAAAGTATATTTGGTATTGCCTTTTATACATAAGTATTGATTGAGCAAAATTCGTATGGTTGAGCTCTCTAATTTTCATATAGAAAGTATATTTAGATTAGTCAATTACAAATAATCTATTTTATTTCTCATGGATTCATTCAAGCTATGCAACTCTTTTGTGTGGATCTTTATTATCTGCAGCTATTCTAATCATTAGATTTTGAAATAATTTCAATTTCTTTTCTAAAAAGAATAAAAATGTTTCAAATAAAACATTTTTATTTAGTAAGATGGAATATTTCTATTGAAAAAGAAGTTATTTTAAAAGCATCTCTGTTCCTTCATTTTCAAATTATTACAAATATCAATTAACTGAGCGTTTGGATTCTTGGAGTTATCGTGTGATTAGCCTACCTGATGTAAAAAAAATCCTCAAAGTCTCTGGTTAGTCGATTCTGTCCATTTACCACTTTCCTCTCTCTCCTTTTTTCCACTCACTCAATTTCAATTCTGGTTTAGTAGATTCTTGTTTTGTTTAAAAGAATCAAAAAAGTGCAATTGAACTAGCAACGCATAAAAAAAAGCATAGAGGATGAAGACCATTACAAAATGTTCCTCCCAAGAATCATATTGGGTATCTGTTCCGTTCCTTTTCCCGCTAGGATCAGAAATCTTATATTTTCCGTAGCCATATACCATCGAATCCTTAGGGTTCCAGAATCCGCCTATTTTCCTAGTCTTCGGAAACAAAAAACCCTCATACTATCTTTTATAACTTTATGTGTGAGAACATATGAAATCTTGGCGTCAAAGTTATGCACCGAGGATTGTGTCGATACACAAAGTCTATCCATGCAAATGTGCGAGACATCGTGCTACTAGATGTCGGAGTTTCTCCTATGTTATTTATGTAAAAAGTACATGTGTTGTAAAAACTAACCAATTGTTCAAAGTGATTTGTTCCGGGCAATATTGAAGCAGCTCAAAGCTCACCCGACAAACACAACATAATAATCGGCACGTAGCCACATAGTACTACTGCCTCATCCCCCATCGCCCACCCACCCAACCCAATGGAGGGCATCTTGGTTTATCCTGGGGTTTTTTTTTCGAAAATGAGGAAAACCTTTGATCTTTGCATCGATCGATGCACAAACTACAAAGTTTCAAAGTTACATCCCAAATGACAGATAAATTAGAGAAAATTGACACACTACCACTATGAAAAACCTAAGATTCCAAAATACTACTCCCTCAATCTCATATTAAGTGACTCAAATTTGTCAAAATATCATCCGAAAATACCACTGTAACTCAGTTTTTCATCTGAAAATACCACTATGGACTAACAATGCCTAACAGACCCTAACAGCCACAAACATGGACATATATACCCTTACCTCTTCAAAACTCAAACTCCTCTATGTGTTTGCGTCCATATTGCTGGCCATATAATAGCTTGTACTACCTTGTAAGCTGTAAGTCAAACTCCAGAGCTCACCTTGCAACAGAGGGAGATGTCTGAAGAAAGAGCACTCGCTGTAGGCGCCGGCGGCTACGGGGGCGGCGAGATAACATTCACGGTTGTGATGAGCTGCCTCACGGCGGCCTCAGGCGGGCTCATAGTTGGGTACGACATCGGAATCACAGGTCAGTTGTGCCATATACCCCTTGATCCTGTGTAGTTACAGTGATACACACAACAGGCACGGTTTCTTCCTTCAAAACTGAAGATTTATCACTCTCATACGCTCGCTGTTTCGGTCTCTTTTCGTTCCTTTTCTCCCCTTTTTCTTGCCTAGGCTGGATGATGATCTACCCGTCAGATTTGATTAGAAACAATTACTGTAATTTTGGTAAATTGGCATGGTTTCTCAGAATCAATTCCTGCAGATATGTACTAAAAGCTGACTAAAGAGTATCAATTAGCCCTTGACTACCGGATTTTTTTTTCCGAAAGCGGCAGTGCCGATTCATTGAATTAAGAAAAGGAATGTACAAGGCGCGAGGCGCAGAGCTAGGGAGCTGGCAAACAGAAACTAAACAGCTAACAGAATGAACAACAAAAGACTAAGAGGCCAAACTCCGGCGGCCTAACAATTTTGAACCACACCAATCTATCCATCAGAGGCTAGCTACACCACGATGCCCCGCTGCGCGCCAGAGCAGCAGCCGGATATTCTGAAAACTGATTGCGTCAACATCATTAGAGCCATCAGAACTGTCCTGCTGCGCTTCTGCACAAAGCTCTCTAGTCTCTAGTAGGGGAACCTGCTGCCTAACGTGGCCTTCGCTTATGCTATTGTGCAAACGAGAACAAAATATCTCCGCCCACAAGTTTGCACAAATCCCCAACCCAAGCGTACCAAGCATTGCGCGGTTTGGCGAGGGTGTGTGGCCCATGTCTTGCGGAGCAAAAGATAACTCAGGATTGTAACCACATCGTTGAGAATCAATCAAGTTCTCTCGGTTGCCCGCAAAAAAAGGGACTTAAGATATTCATGTAGCAACTAGCTCGAATGGAAGACCAAAATCATAGAAATTCCAGGACTTGATTTCCCCCTGTTGAATCTGAGTATGATGTTTCCAAAAAGAAATCCGAGTTTGATAGTGACGCACAGCATGGGATGAGTGTAGAAGCTCACTCCGACTTGTCTGGCGGCTTGACCTTCACATGTCCGAACTTGACGAGGCAATGATTGTTCTTTCTCGGTATAAGACTTGCTGATGCAACATTTTTTTTTACGAATAAAAGGAGATTTCATTGACCACGGAACTATCACATCAGGGTCATCGTCCACAGGCGGATTAGACCAAAGCCCACGAGCCGTACGTTGGCTAGACCTGGCAAAAATTTGCCAAGTCATTGCTAACACTATTATGTGACCTATGAATTTTGATGAACTTAATCTCCCTTTGCAAGGCCTTCAGCCGCATCACCTCCTCGACCAGACTACGGTGACGAGATCTATCTCGACTACTCCTATGAATTTTGATGAACTTAATCTCCCTTTGCGAGGCCTTCAGCCGCATCACCTCCTGGACCAGACTACGGTGACGAGATCTGTCTCCGCTACTCCCATGGATAAGAGCAATGAGTTGGGCGCTATTAGTCTCAACTTGGACAGACAGGTTTGATCTCTCGAGTGATATCGCTAAGCCCTCCATACAAGCCGACAGTTCAGCTTCCAGAGCATCAGAACACGCGGGCAGGTACCTGATAGCATGAGAAATGTCGTTTGGAACCATGGTTCCGCTGCACCAGGGGTCCGATGCCATCCAGCTGTCGCTTATAGATCCACGCTAGTCAAGCCCGCTGCCAATCCAGCCCACATTAGTGTTAATCGAGTACATGATCAGGTTGTTACTTGCATGGGCCGACAGGATGCCTGCTGCCGCAATGCAGCTGTAGTAATAAAATATTAACCGGCGGAAACAGGGAAACACTGTTGTCCGCAACAAAGCCACCTCGTTTAATATTATAAATAAAAGCTACCTCGTTTAATTGAACCTAATTATTAAGTATTCGATCTTTTGAGTTCTGAGCTTTTTTTCGCTCTTTTTTCCTCCTAAAATGCATATACTCCGTACATGTTTTTTTGAGGAAAAAATGCATATACATGTGGATACACTGTTTATTTGTATGACTGATTGGGAAATTCATAGGTGGCGCAACCTTTGTTCACAATCGAATTATCACTTTTGAGTCTACTGACGATCACAATAAGGTGTATACATGATTTATACCAGTCAAAACTGACGTTTCTCTTTTAGTATAAAATGTTTTAGCTCTGTCATAAGTCAAAAATAAATAAAGTTTGACCATATTTATAGAAAAATCTACCACCATCTAAAACACAAAATTAGTTTTATTAAATCTGACTTGATGTTGGTAGATATTGTAAAACTTTGGTATTGTAAAGTTTAACCATATTTGCTCTCACATGCACTTATTTCATATTGTAAATATTAATACATTTTGTATAGCTTTGGTAAAAAAAAATAAAAAAATTGGCCCGTGAAAAAGCTAGAACATCTTATAGTTTGAAACGGAGGGTACCCTGAACAAATCCATTGATTGATTCCACTACACACTAGTGGCAAACATGGACCTCATCTTCCACTTTTGTCTTTCTATAAAAGATTAACTCAGGAGCATAACTGTCTGAATGAATTGCACGAAGAAGGTCGACTTAGAATTTTCCTAAGAATGGCGCGCACTCATTTCAAGTCGAAACTTGACTAATGATTAGACCAAATATATGTAGATTATATGTTATAATCTTATACCATTGGAAACGATTTTTGAATACGAATCCAATGATATAATTTTTGTATCATGTATCCCTCAAATCATTAGTCTAATCTTTATTCAAAGTAAAATCTCGAAATGAGTGTGTGCCTTTTTTTTATGAAAATAAGGGAGTATTTCTCAATCAATATTGATCGAGGTCTTTTCATCTGTTTTCTCTTTGAAGTGAGAGAATAGCGACAATGCAACTGGTCAAAACTGAGAGTTCCAAAATAGCACCGAGAAAACCAAAGTTGCCAAAATTTGGTTCTTGTTCGGATGAAAGCCAACCTTTTGGCAAGCCATACCTCATTACCAACTTTAGTTCATCTTTTTGCCCAAAGTTGGCCAACTCATGGGTAACCAAAATCTCAACCAATTTTTTTGGCAACTAAATTTTTGACATGGCGTTTGTGGGCTCAAACCAAACAGCCTCTTCATGCCAAATTGCCATTGCCGTCAGATGTCAAATGCACGTTAGTCAAACTTGTCTTGTAGAATACCAAAACTGCCCTCGTCTAAATCTAGCCCAAAGCACCAGGCACGATCTCCTCAGGATGGCAGTGGGGCGGGTCTGGACGGGTGGACCACATCCATATCCATATCCACATCCAAATCCAAATCCATCATCTATCCACGAAAGTAGCCGTCGTGCCAAAACAACATCCATGTCGATATCCACCGGATATCCGGGTATCCATGGATACCCATGGAGCAACATAAAAAGGATTAGCGCGGGAGATGGGAGGGGGATGGGGTGCGGCTTAGCCGCTTCGAGATGGCCAGGGGAAGGGCGGCTTGGTCGGAATGACCCAGCTCGGACGCACACCGTCGAAACCTGCCTCCCATGTGGCGATATATGTTTAAATGGGGTAATTTGTATCACAGATTTCAAATTATGAGTTGCGGCCTAAAAAATAAAATCCACTCATCTACCAACATTTAAAACTCCAAATTACTTTTATTAAATTCATCTTGATATATATTTTCATAGTTACTTACTGCTATTTGTAATGTTGATACGTTTTTCTATAAACTAGTCAAAGTTTAATCTTATATTTAGGAGCAGATGGAGAAGTGTGTATGTTTGTTGGTCATTTTTGTGAATCTTGTTCAAGACGCTCCCGGTTAAACTTCAGGTGGGTTGACGCAGATGGAGTCGTTCCTCGAAGCTTTCTTCCCAGAAATCCTGCGGAAGATGTCGAACGCGCAGCAGGACGCATATTGCATCTTCGACAGTCAGGTGCTTAACGCCTTTGTCTCCTCGTTCTACCTTGCCGGCATGCTCTCCAGCCTTCTCGCCGGCCATGTAACCAGGACGTTGGGCCGGAAGAATTCCATGCTCATTGGCGGCTTGCTATTTTTTGCCGGCGCCCTCAACTTCACCGCCGTCAATATCTCCATGCTCATCATCGGGCGCGTCCTGCTTGGCGTCGGCGTTGGCTTCACTAGTCTGGTAAATTAATCACGCGCGAGCACTTGCATATTACTTCCTTCATTCCTAAATGTTTGAAGTTCTAATTTTGTTCTAAGTGAAACCTTTTAACTCTGTAGAAGAATCTACCAACATCGAAGACCATAAATTAATTTTATTATTTGATATTCTAGATGTTGATTTTTTTATAAACTTGGTCAAACCTTAAGAAGTTTAGAAACAGGTCAAACTTGGTCAAATTTTATGACAAAACTAGGATTTCAAATATTTAGAAACGGAGGGAGTAGTATATACTGCCGTAAAAAATACAGTAGTGTGCAAGGTAGTTAATAGATTTTGTCGCAGTAAAAAGTTTGTTGCGTTGCATTTTGTTGCAGTCTGCGCCGGTGTACTTGGCGGAGATAGCGCCGGCGCGGTGGCGCGGGGCGTTCACGAGCACCTTCCACTTCTTCCTCAACGTGGGCTTCTTCATGGCTGATCTGGTCAACTACGGTGCAACCACCATCCCGAGGTGGGGATGGCGTCTGTCGCTCGGCGTCGGCATCTTCCCGGCTGCCATCATCGTCGTGGGGGCGGCGATGATCCCGGACACGCCCAACAGCCTGGTGCTGAGCGGGAAGCTGGACGAGGCGCGCGCCTCGCTGCGGCGCATCCGTGGGCCGGCTGCCGACATCGACGCCGAGCTCAAGGACATCGTCCAGGCCGCGGAGGAGGACAAGAGGTACTCGTCCGGCGCGCTCCGGCGGCTCGGGCGCCGAGAGTACCGGCCGCACCTGGTCATGGCCGTGGCCATGACGGTGTTCTTGGAGATGACGGGCGTGACCGTGGTGTCCATCTTCACGCCGCTGCTCTTCTACACCGTCGGGTTCACGAGCCAGAAGGCCATCCTGGGCTCCATCATCACGGACATCGTCAGCCTCGTGTCCATCGCGGCCGCCGCGGTCGCCGTGGACCGGTACGGGCGCCGCTCCCTCTTCTTCCTCGGCGGCGTCGTCCTGGTCCTGTCTCTGGTGGCCATGGCGTGCATCTTCGGCGTCCAGCTGGGGACCGACGGCGGGGCCGCCATGAGCCGGGGCTACGCGGCGACGGTGGTGGCGCTGGTGTGCCTGTACACGGTGGGGTTCGGCGTGTCGTGGGGCCCGCTGTCGTGGGTGGTCACCAGCGAGATCTTCCCGCTGGAGGTGAGGACGGCGACGCTGGGCCTCAGCGGGGCCATCTCGGGCTTGCTCGCGTTTGCGCAGTCGCAATCGTTCCTGGAGATGCTCTGCCGGTTCAAGTACGGCACCTTCGCCTACTACGCCGGGTGGGTGGTCGTCATGACGGCGTTCGTGGCGGTCTTCCTGCCGGAGACCAAGGGCGTGCCCATCGAGTCCATGGGCGCCGTGTGGGCGCAGCACTGGTACTGGAAGCGTTTCGTCAAACCGGCGCCGGCGCCAGTCAAGCAGGCCGATGGGCCCGCTTGATGCCTTGCACGTATTAAGCACACGCTACACGGGCACACGGGCCGGCAGTGCTGTGGCGACAAATTTCGCTCAGTGCAAATCCTTGGGGGCATTGGAATCCCTGCATGATGTCACGACGTGTATGATTTCCAATATCCATTTTGCCGGTGTTGACAAGCAGGTTATTCCATCAATAACATAGCTTTCTGAATTTGGTTCCTTATAAGCCATCAGAGTCACCTCTTCGTCAGTGCACGGCCGTTAGGTGCACAAAGACATGTTCAATTTCCAATGTGTCAAAATTGCCGTCAGCAAACTAACAAGATTCTGTTCGTATAATAAGCACTAACAGATACTCCTACTTCCTCCGTTCCTACATATAATAAGATGTTGTAATTTTGTTCCGAGTCAAAAAAAATTAAAAAATTATCAAATTTATATAGAAATCTACTGACATTTACAAACTCTAGGTTCATTTTGTTAAACTCTTCGTGGTATATATGTTCGTAGTAAACATAGGGTGTGATTGGGCGTTTGGCGCCCTTCCAGCTCCAGGAGTTTGATGAAGGTGGCCATTGGTAGCTCCACGAATACTTCGCAAATGCAATAAAATAAGACTACTAGAAATCTCCAGCTCCAGCTAGATAATAATGAAAGAGAATAATAACTCTTCTGGCTTCTGAATGCATAGATGCACAGAGCCAAAATTATTACAGCCTTGAAGTCTAAAAGTTCAAAAGGAAAGAAAAAAAAAGCAACAAGTGACGGACACTCTTGTAATCGAGGATTACAAAGCCTATCGCCAAACCGTCATCCATGTCGGGACATAAAGCATGCCCCTGATAACCTGTTCCAATGTGCTACTGACCGCCATCATGTGCCCTTGATGCTCTGGTCACTGCAGCATGGACCAAGATCGCAGCCAGCTGATAGATAAATAGACAGCCTGCATCGGGTTAACAATCTTTCGTCACGGCAAAATCATCTACGCCGATAGCTGAACTTGACTCATGACCACATCCACATGGCATAGTACGCGAGGATGGCATTCTTCTGCCGGCACAGGATCACCAGGAAGTACTTCATCTGGGCGAAGCAGAGGGCAACACCGAGAGCAATGCCCGCAACTTGCCCAGCCGACTGAATCTTCTTGTCTCCAGGAACGGTCCACAACAAAGAGCCCCATGACCAACTGAGACCACAGGAGACGACGCAAGTGAGCACGAACATCGCAATGGTGAATCCCCTCGGCATTCGGCTTCCGCCACCTAGCCCAGTGTGGAACTCCACAATGAATGGAATTGCGGTCTAGCAACAAGAATAACAGGTTATGGAATATGTCAAAAGTTTGAGCAGAAACATATAGCTTAACTTTTCAGAATTTGGGACTTTCATCCACTTGTTTAGTTACCTGACAGAATACCATCAGAGCCGAGCTGACAGTTAACGTTGCCGCACGACCGTGATGTTTCACTGTGAAGGAAGATCCAAGAATGCCAATGGAATTCACCAAAATTATCACGATATTACTGACAACTGAAGCTTTGCTCCTTAAACTTGTTGTTTGAGACAGCAATGGCAGCAGCGAAGTGGTAGTGTTCACTCTGTTTAGCTGTAGAAATATCTGTAGTGTCGCCAAGGCCCCAATATATGTCAAGTATTGCCCATTTTTTGACACGATCTTCCGAAACGCACTGCCCACATGATTCTTTTGTACGCACCTCCCCTGGAAACTGATCACCTTTGGCACTGTATGTACCTTCAAAATGGCGGTGCTACAAATACATTGAAGCACTAAACGGACATAATCATGCTTGCTACCAAGCAAACTTGGAAGGAAGGATTCTTGATTGCACAAATCATTATTCTGAATGAGCAAACGACCCTGAAGGTTAGCTTCAACACCGCGGGTGAGTTGTCGACCATATATATGGTTGGGGATTGTAATGGAGTTATAGAGCCTGGCCATCAGAACACCACCACCAACAAACAAAGGCAAAGATCTGCGCTGATAGCAGAATCGCAGTATCATGGCACAGTGAATCTGTGCACCCTGCCACATTGTCCAGTTACAAATGTGATTTAGTTCGGATGAACAAAAAACAATGTTCATTTGAAGGAAAGGGAAGAAACTTACTGTAACATTGTGAATCAATCTTAATGCATGTGTTGGCAAAAAAATCTTAATGAATGTGAACCAGGGAACTCTTGGTCAAAATTTAACTACTAACCTGGGAGACAGCAAACATTTGCAGTAACCATATGTCAATTAGAGCTCTGTAGTGGATGGCAATTGTCAAAATTGCGCTTCCAGCAAGGAAAACAAAACGTTTTAGCAACAGGACAGGTAGATGCGCCATTTTGCGGATGACATGGAAGCCTAGGCTTGTATTCTCTGATGACTTCTCAAATATGTGTGCCCAATTGTTGTACAAGGAATGCATCCCCTGGTTCGCCGCAGCAGTGTTAGGGAAGAACGCCATCATATATGACTGCATGCTGAGCACACCTGCTTGGCTACTTGTATTACCAAGAAATTGTGGGCCTGTTGTAACAAAGAAAGTGCATAAAAATCTGAAGAATGATGAATACAAAGACTTGAACTGTAACTATTTAAGTACAAAAACTACTACGGAGTACTTGCTCATTATTAAGAGAATGTCTTTGGATAACAGTATTTAACTATATTTTATATGAAGTTGCTGCACTCCAAAGCACATAATTTCATATGGTAAGTACTTCAGCACAAAATGAAATATGGAGTATAAGAAATTTGCTCCAACTTGGAATTACTTGGTTATGGCAAGATGGCAACAAAGGTATTTGATTGCTTGACACTATTTGCTGGTGCTACTTCTGTATTCTTCGGGACTAAATATCTAGCTGTGGATCTATTTTTTATCACCTCCTGCGAGATTAAGATTGCATTTGCAGAATGGTGTGACAGATCTGATGCAGTAATCAAGGCTATGCCACATTGCATGTAAAATAAATATGATAAGTTTTGGGGAAAGTCCAACATGGGGTTTTCTGTACCATCCTTCTTTGGCCCTGGCCCTATACAAGAAATATCTGAGAGAATATTATGCATGAGTGGTTTACCCCACCTCCTCAGGGCTAGAGATTGACTTGTTTACCAAGGTTGTTAACGAGTTGTTCCATTTCCTAGTTTATGGCTCTACTTCAAACAAGACAATATGTCTTGTCTCAACTTGACATGCTGGTCTAGACGTGTTCTTGGAACAGAAGAAGTACATAACTCAAATCAAGGTACCAAAACTGAGTTGGAACTATTAGTTGGAGCAACCCCTAGTACCTAGAAAAGAAACATATGTTAATATCTTATCATCGTGGAAAGCCCCTGAGTTCCCTATCCTATTTCCCTCCCAACTTGTTCGAGATATACCTATAAAATAAACAAATTTTGCACCCTAAGGATTGTTTTCACCTCATATTTTGACCTCAAAAATTCCCTTCTTTCATTTTATTGTTTGTTAAGAATAAGATTTATGTGCTATTTTTGCTTGCTTATATTAAGAACTTGTCATGGACCTTCTATAGTTGCCAAAGGTAAAAAGTTATGCACAATAGTTTAATTCATTTTATAAGCATGGTACTTATATGATAATATTTGTAGTCATTTTGGTAAATTGACATGGTTCAAGGGATTTTTGTGTACCCGAATACATCCGCGGTCACATTCATGACCACACCGGATTGACTCTGTATTTGTTTATTGCACTATCTGCTCCTGTATTTGTTTCCAGGATTGACTCGTGCCAAAATTAGGGGAATATAAGCCGTCTGTTTCGTTCCCTTGATTTTCATCTCTTGGGAAACAAAAACGATAGCATTACTCCCGTTTTGATCACTATAGTTTGGAGGGTATCCTGATGGGGTTGGTAATAAAAAAAGCGGCCTGTGCGTCTGCCAACCCTGCCTTGTTGTACTTAAAAAAAAGAGTTGAGCATGGTACACTCCAAACTCCAAAGGAAGCGCCGTTGATCGTTCGATGCATGTGGGCCCTATCAGCAGTTGTGGCACGTTGCTCGATCTCCCAGTTCCCCACATCACAGCGAGCTAGCGGTCGAGCTTGCACCGAGAGGACGACCGATGCGGAGTTACAAGAACCACATGCTCTGGTTCCAGACTCCAGACACTTCTTTCCCTCTCCTAGGTAGGGGTAGGAGTAGGACCATGTAAAGTTCACTCCAAACGATTTGGAGATGAACTTGGGGTCGCGAAAGCGACAGATCAAATACATAACCATGTGTGCGTGCCAGACGTGGTGGGTGGGGGTGGGCGATCAGGGAGGGAGTAGTAAAAACCATTAATTAGCTTTCAGGAAACGAAAAAACGTGCTCCAGAAATGAAATAGCAAAACACAATGAAATATACTCCACGAACTGTGTACAGGCTTCCGGCCTCTTGGGGGAGAAAAATGACAATCTGACGGACGAATTCGTGTACTGTATGACGTACGGCACATCCCCATTACCTTCTAGATTGATGTTACGGGACATGGCATCGCACAAGACTACTACTTGCACTGGAATCATGACATCACGGACCAAACCTCTTTTGTGGCCGAATAAGCATAAAACGAAGCGAGGAGATAAAGGTGAATGAAGAGAAGAAAGACTAGTTGTAACCTGTCTGATGAGTGAGAGTGTTCCAGAGGCTACGGCCACCTAAAAGGCAACAGCGGCGAAACAGAAACACCCGCTAGTCGTCCTCGCTCCGCCCAAAGCTTTTCCCCGGTATAGTAGGCCCTTCACGGGCGGCACACGGTGGCTCCACACGCCGGCGGCGAGCTCTCGCTTCCTCTTCCGGACGGCGGCGCGCTAGGAAGAATGATATGGAGGAGGAGGCAGCAGCAAACCTGCTACGCTGAACGCCCGCCTGGACAGGCGAAAGCAAAGCAGGGCTGCAGCTACCTGTCTCAACGAGTAGCCACAGATTGCCGCGTCTCTTTTATAGCATGAAGAAAGGAAGAGGATCACATCAGAGGGAAGGACAAGAAAGGGCGGGCGAGGTAGGAGGAGACCTCCAAGTAATTTCACCTGCGCCGTCTCTCTCGCGGGGCTCCGGAATGATCACGGGAACAAGGAATGGGCGGAGAGAGCTAGTGGAGAGGGGGGGATCAGAGAAGTGCAGTGGGAGAGACCAAGGAGCTAAGCCTCGCAGCTCGCACCAAAATGGCATGCCACTCCAGTGCCGGTGTTTTGTTTGTTTTTCCTAGCGGAGGGATCGGGTGCTCTCGTGCGTGATGTGGAGATGTAGCGAGGCAGATCTCGATGGGAACGCCGGGCGCCAGAAAGAAAGCGAGCGTGCCTGCCGTGCTGGAAGCCAGCCACGGTCCTTGTGTGTACTCTGTCTCTGTGGGCTGAACGGACTTCTGTTGGAACCGCAACAACTACGTGTGGGTTTGCATGTGTGTGAGCCTGTGAGGCAGCGTACGCGACACGGGCAAAAAAGGCCTCCTCGGTCAGGGAAAAGCCTGCGGAAAGAGTGCCGTGGCGCGCGTAGAGAGGCTTTGGGATACAAGTTCAGCGGCGGCTCTCTTTCCAGTTTCCAATGCGTGTGGCGCGCATTGGGCCGGGCCGGACCGGACTCCAATCTCACGTGGATACTACAGTTCCTTCGGTTTGGATTTACGGCCCAACGAAGCCAGTGTGTAGTGTGTGGATGAAGGATTGGAAACAAACTAGGAAGCGCTTTGGTCAATGATTGAGGCTGAATTTGAATTAACTATTATTTTGCGACGAAAATGCCAATTGGTGCAAGGTCACACGGCCAAAGTCATCAACCAGTAGAATACATAATACTTGAGTTTACAAAAAAAAAGGAGAATACACAATATAAACAACTATGGCGGAACCATTACAGGACATGAATACGAGTCACCGTCTTGATGATGGAACTTCCGATTGTCGCGTCAGCTAATACTCCACGCCAGACCTGAGTGGCGCTACCGGATGGGTGGGACACCTTACACCACCGCCCCTGCCATCGTGGAGCCGTCATGTCACGGAGCGGATCTGGCCGCTGCCACTCCACACCTGTGTGAACCGACCTGCAGCATCCATCATGATCCCAGGGTCGTTGTCCTCGTGTCCTATGCACGATGGATAACAGTCTTGAGGAACTTGCACAACTCCAGCGTCCTCCTCCGCCAGAAACGTGCCACAATCCGGTCGGCGGTAATTAAAGAGAAGCAAACAACATCATGCCTAATACCGACATGAAGCCAACGGCGTGCCTCTGCCCCCCCCCCCCCCCCCCCCCCCCCTAGACATCTGACGATGCCGGGGAGCCTTCGCATGCGACGGAAGTAAAAAGACTCTCTTGGCCGACGCCAATGTGTAGATGTCAGTGCACCGCAGTCCTGAGGCCGGCGTCTATGGGATCGGAATTTGGCACTAAGGAGGATTATAATAATCCAGTTTCTTCAACAGTTTTTGCATGTTTTTCCGTTTGGAAATTGTCGAAAGATGTGATTCAGTTTGTTTCAACTGTTATTCAATATAATGGAAGTCTTGTGTGAAAGTGGTTCAAACATGCGATCAGTTTTCTCAAACATTAGCATTTCATAAAGTTGCAAGTTCATTGTTTGGTTTCTTGGGTTCGTCAGAAGTTGGGCCAATATTTTTGAAATTTGCTCGATGGGTGGTGAGAAGCTATTAAAAGATGAGGTCAGGAGAAAGGTTCATCCACACCTTGTTGGAAATCAACTGCGCGGACCGTCAATTAGCAGCACCCGAAGAGGTACACAGCTACAAAAAAAATGTATTCTACTCTCAGAAATCTGAATGCAGGGCCCTCACTAACAGTAATAGCACAAGAGAGGTAAAATGGAACACATCAATAGCATAACAAAAGATATAATTCTCCAGAAAATCCATCACGCTTCCAAGTCAGATTCCACTGACCCTTACAAACTACAGCAAACTAGAGCCAAGTTATCATCACATGCCTGTTGAATGATGGAGAACACCAGCAGTCCATGTTACAGAACTCTATAAATGTTTAGACCAGCGCGATGCTGCTCCCGCCACCCGGGGGCTTTCGGACACCACCAAAGTAGTCCCTAGAAGTCGCCTTTCCATCGGCAAAGATGTTACTGCCACTCATTTCCTTCAACTTAGCATTGCTCAGGGACTTCTCAGCCGAACCAGGGGGAGCATCTTCTTTGAATATGTTGTTGCCTGTCAACTCCTGAAACTTCTGGTTGTGAATTTTCTTTGTAGACTTGACCTCTGTCTCCTCGCCAAACATGATGTTGCTGGGACCTCCGGCAGGCTACACATGCATCAGTTGTTGAAGCAAATTAAGAAGGCAATATATCAGAAGGTAATCTTAATGAAGATGAATGATCAATCGGTTAGATGAAGTGTCAAACTCACGGCATATCAGATTCAAAGTATTTTTCATAGTACTTTTGGAGGATTGTAAATTTGAGTTCCTTCGGATATTATTTTTCCTATGTACTGAAATATTTCCCAAGGTTTTGGCTTATTTTATCAGGAAAATTTCAATTGATTCACCTCTTCGGAAAATCCTTTGTTTTTCTGTGATGCATCAAATGATCATTTGTACAAATTTATGTGATTATCAAATCTCGATCTTATAGGATTAAAAAAAGATAAGATATTGCAATCCTATATTGTTTGATTTGTTTCTATTCCTGCCTTTCTAGAATCCTGGGAACTACTGGAAAGATATATAGCCACATTAAAATTAAAGAACTAAATATACAATGAAGGTCATTGTACTCCTCCAGCAACTTACATTGGAAACTTTAACTGATGTATGAATGCTTCTTGGCGGTGGTAGTGCGAAATCCAAATTTCCCTTTAGTTCAAGATTACGAGCAGCTAACGGTCTAGCAGGAATCTCAGGAGGTGGGCCAAATATATCACTCCCACTTAGCTCCTTGCTCTTTGCCTCTGAGTTCAGCTTCTTTATTTTGGCATCAGCTTCGCTCTCCAGGGTACCACTCAGCTCTCGTTGCTTGGCAACCTCAGGCAACGAGGATGGCTTCTTGGGGGACACAGCTCCCTCAGCACTAAATGATATCTGACTAATGCCAGTTAAAGTTTGCTGTTACCAAAGAATACACGATTTAGAAAGATGCCACCAAAATCAGTTCAAGAAAGAAAGAAAGATGCCCCCCAAAAATAATTTGGGTCAAGTATCTGCACTCTGCAGAATGCTCACAACAAAAACTAGGCGGGCAAAGAGATATCCACTGATATAATATTACCTCTCAAAAGAACTCATGGCATACTGGCTAACTAGCAAACACACTTCCTAGCTTACTTTGTGGTTTTGAATGCTCATTACTAGAAGAAAAGTGTGCATCTCAGTCTGCTCAGAGCGTTGCAATTTGCAAATGACTGTTAGCACTGAGAAGAGATAAGACCCCCAGAACGACAGACTACTCTTTAATCAGCTGAATTATTTTTGACATCGTAACTGCTTCCCTTTGTAGTATGCATACAGATACCTGATAATGGAAGTATGCATACAGATACCTGATACATCCTTACAGAAGTTTTGTTAGGAGGATTTGATGCACCAGGACCGGTTTCAGAATCACCATTTTCACTGTGTGCAGCAAATATTCCGCTCCCAGTTATTTCCTTCATCTTTGAGCCTGAGCACATTTTCCTGCACAAAAGTAACTAAGAAAGTTAGGGAGTGTATTCAAAACTAAAACATGCTTGACCTTTAAAAAAAATAGTGGCACAAAAGTAGTTCTGCTGAAACCATGGGTTGCGCGAGCCCTCTTCAAGTCAACGAAAATGCAGGATTTACCGCATACAGAGAACATACACATGATCAGCAACCATGGAAAACCAGGCTACTTTTGTCTCCAGGCCAACAAAATGATAGGATTTTAAAACATTCAGAAAAGGCACATGTTTAAGCAACTCTTCCTAGAATGATGCTTGGTTGGTGATTTATAACTATTTATCTTGGTTAGGAAAACAGATGTAGAATCGACATATAGCAGGAATTCCATCATGACCACAATCTAGCATGTTTCTTTGGTAATGTCTATCAGACAATCACATTTGACATCACCTGCATAATTGACCATGGTCTTAACACATTAAAACATCACCGACAGCTATTTCCCTTAATACTCCCTCCATTCCTTAAAGATTGGCATATTAGCTTTCATTAAGACAAGGTTTTGACCACAAATTACTATGTCAATGTGTGGTTTATATGACATGAAACCACAAATATCATGAAGTACTTTTGATAACGAATCTAACGATACTAATTTCATGTCATATAAACCATACCTTGACATAGTAATTTGTGGTCAAAGGCTTGTCTTAATGAAAATTAATATGCCAATCTTTAAAAAACGGAGGGAGTGTGTGTTTTTAGATAATGGTATTTTGACCTCTGCATCATGGATGCATACAACCAAAATTATTACAAACTCCAAACCACCTGAGTACCAAGAAAAAACACGTGACACACCACTTATGACAAATGTCAAATATCTAGCCTGTGGCCATAAAGCTTCAAATTTTTTGTTGAAAAAATATGCCATATTAGGTGGCTAGATGCTCGCCACCCAAACCGCAATGTCAAATATGTAGCCAGGGTCTGTATGTAGCTGATTTCCCCCAATATCAGCAACATTCCCCAGCGTTATAAATAACTCAGTCTGTAGAACTTGGAAATAACGGCAGCAGAACGACTTCTAAAGTTCTATTTACTCCTAGCACGTCAAACCGCAAGAGATTACCAAGATTTCAGGCGCCACATGCCTGCTGCACTCAACTTATCCATGTCTTCTCGTAAGTACAGGTTGGCACGTGGCAGTAACTTCACTGTCAAAGAAATCAGGTAATCTCTGATTTCTCGCAGCAACAACCCAAAATAAATTAAGATGGACTCTTCGATTCCATACCCGCAAAATGATTCTTAGTACCACAAATCTGGGACCTTAGAGAACATGAAATTCCACACAGTACCGCAAATTTAACATCTGCAGTTCGTCAGTATACCAGCAAATATGCAACAATAGTTGGACTTAAGAGTCGAGACTCTACCACAGTAGTACTAGTAGCCTGTAGGACACACAAGAGCCAAACCAGCTGCGCTCATGTGAGGGTACTAAATTAAATTGTACTCGGGCATTAAATGAAGGGACCTTAAATGAAACACTTGAGCATTAATTTTATGCTCCATTTCTCCCTAGATTCAGGACCCGCGCTGTACACAAGAGCAGTACGATTTGAGATCACGGTCAAATACGCATCTGCGAAAGAAACGGCATGCCCTGCGCAACCGCAATGGCGCACGCGACACGGCATCGGCGCAGATCGGACGGAACATGGGAGAAATCCCTCACCTCTTGCTCAGATCCTCGGCCTCCTGCTCGGTCACCGGCGCGCCGAACATTGCGGGCGTGATCCCACCAGCGGGCTGACCAAAACACGGAAGGCAGCAACGGTTAGCGGAACGGCCGGATGCACAGTAATGCGTAGCTCAGCCACATCGCGTGGCCACGGGGAAGGAAACGAACTCGGATGGCAAATCGCCGAGGACCGAGGGTGGCGTACGCCGCGTACCTTGAGGCTGGGGCGCGAGGAGGGTGGCGGGGTGGCCGCGGCGGCGGTCTCCGGGCCGTTCTCCGACCAGGAGAGCAGGCCAGCGGTCGAGGCGTGCGGCTTCCTTACCGGCACCGCCCTGTCCATTTCTCTCCCTCTCGCAGGTTTCAAGTTTTGAATTGGAGGTGGTGCTCTCTGCTCTGACTCTGCTGCCTTGCCTTGGGGACCTGGGGTGGTCGGCTCTTTAAATAACTGCAGTCCACTGTCTGACTGTTGGTCTGGTGATCTGGTCAGATACCCAACATGTACCCAAAGCTTGGCCTTCGTACTTCTGACAGCTCGGGTCGAGGCAAGTGGGTTCCGCAAAACAGTGGGTTAGGTAAAAAGACAACATGTTGAAATTGGGGTTTATAGAAATGTGTAGCCACGGTTAAATATAAATATTGTATCAAATTAAAGACAATGGGGATATCACAGAAGTGACACCTTTCCCCAAATCTTTTTCTATGTTGTGCCCAGGGCTTTTTGCACAACGTTGAGATTACCTAAAGTGAGCATAGCATCACCAGTATATAAGGTCACATTTGCAATAAGGTTGGACTCATGTAACAGTCTTGTAGTTGTCTAAAAAATTTACAATGTTTGTGACTAAACTTGTCCTTAAGGTCGGCCCACAAGACAAAAAAAATTGGCAGGTGATAGGCCTCCATGTGTACTCTAGCTGTTAAAAAGTACTCCCTCCTCTCAAAATAAGTTCTTATACAAATCCACGTCACTTATTTTGGGACGGAGGAAGTAATACGTTTTGTCTTAACGGGTGCCCACGAGCTTATGGGTTGTCCTTAAGTTTTTGTGCTTATGAACAACCTTCACAATATATAAAGCTATCGGTCACCTTTTTACTTATAAACAACTTTTCTAGCACATTGCGGCTGTAACCTCTTCCTTTTGCAGACGACTCACTTCTCATAGTGAAAGCAAATGCCAATAGTGCGCGTCAAGTAAATAAAAATTTGAATACTTATGAGGTTTCTTTGGGCCAAGTTATTAACAAGAAGTCAACCATCCTATTTAGCAAGAATACAAAGTTGAAAGATAAGGAGGAGATGATGACTCACTTGAATATTGCTACCCAAGGTCTTCACAAGATTGTGGGCGTAATCTTTCAGGAGAAGCCAACGATGGAAGCTGATTTGAACCGTCCTGTTGTTGGAGGTAATCACGGGATTGTGGGCGTGCATGGAGTCGGAAATCGGTTTTCTCTACTACGGTTTTTTGCGCGTGGCGTGGACTGGCACGGACGACCTACCGACCACAGACGCAACTGCAAATGAAAGAATAGTATAAATATAAATATATATTTTGCATGTATCGAACGCTAATCTGATCGATAAGAGCTAATATGACTCGGTAATTCAGAGTTCGGATGGAAAACCAAAAATAAAACGCAGAAGCAAAGCCAAAGTTTTGACTTGCTAACGTAATTGGTGATGTCACACATGCAAACCAATCCGGATTGCTTTGTTTCTTGGCCATAGTTTCCGGACGGATTGCAATCCGAATAAAGTTTTGTTGAGAAGAAGAAGCTCAGAGACCATGGAACATGTTATGCTAATTAGCAATATTGAATGTACGTAGAAGGACGTACCATACCACACATGCCAAAAGGGTGCGCGATTCCCTCTTGCTAGATACTGTCTAACAGAACTTCTAATTGCCTGAAAATTAACACAAGCTTGTGAAAAAAATCCTTAATTTCAAAGTAGTAATGTAGAAAAACATTATAAGATGGGTAACAACCAACTTAACCTGAGTATTTGATGGTACCTCGAACTCCCTTTCGCCTATCCCCTTTTGAGCTGCAGGCCTGCAGCACAAACCGAATTAAGACAATGGCGAAAAGAAAGAAGTTGATGCATGTTTTTTTTTTCTAGCAATTATCAGTCCCGCACCTTCACACATTGCAAGAAGATGCATGTGATAGACCTTGTCCTTCAATGTTTCCTCGGTGAGTTTTTTCTACAGTATTCCCCTTATGTTTGAGTTCAAATGATTACATGGCTAACATTGAGATCAGTATATATGGCTGCAAAAAGAAGTTACGGCAAGTTCAAGTAAAGGAGAAAGTGTACCTCTGGATTATCAAGAAGTCAAAGAGGTGTCGCATCATGCCTCAGAACAGAAGGTCCCTCACAGCTTCATTGTATATCTCTGTTGCTGAAAATTACATCATCAATCCTCTTTCACACCGCTGCAGTAATTCCAGTCTTCATGTCCGACGGTGGAGAGGCTCATGCAGCGCCGTGCAAAAGCAATATGGGCTAGGTAGGCAACAATTGACAGTTGAGCTAGATGATCCATTGACATCAGTGTTATAAAGTTTGCCTTCTAAACTTCGGTACTATTCATTCTGACCAACAATTGTAGCTAGCAACTCTACAAATTAATTGCGCAGGAATGCAGCGACATCGAAGCGGTAAATTCAGGATGACGAAATTACTAACCTCGAAGGCGGCGTCAGCGTGATGAGCGGCGGTGAGGTGGTTCTGCGGCGGCTCCCAGACACAAGGGCACGGCCGCGGCCGGCATGCGATGACGGCGTGGTGCATGTCCCGGGGATGGGACGTCGGCAACGGCGGGAGTTGTGCGGGCGGCGACGGCGGCGGGGCGGCGACGGCGGCAGGGCGCGCGGGGCTGCGATGGCGGTGTGGCACGAGGGCAGCGGGGCCAGGAATGGGACAGCGGCGACGCGGGCTGGGCCGGGACGCGGCTTGGACGGAGGCTGCTCGGGCCGGGGCGGGATGCGGCAGTGGGTGGGAATTGGACGCCGGCTGGACGCGGAGGAGGTGGACAGCAACACGAGATTTTTTTTTAATGGAGATTGAGGGATTATCTCCCGCCACGCGGACAGTCAGCAATGCTAAGGCCACACGATTAAAAACTAACCTGTATTTAGTGGGACTGACCGTGGGGCTATTAGCAGCCTGTGTGCGTTTAGTGGGATGGATGTAGAAAAGAACAAGTTGATGCTTTTATAACTAGTAGAGATAAGACGATGACTGTTGGGCTAATGGTTGATCTAAAACACTGGTGGGCCAATGGTCAAGTTCGACTGGTCAAACTTGAGTGGTCAACCTGCCCGTTGGGCCCACCTGTTATAGTGCTAAAAAAATTTATTTTTCTTTCTCTACCTGGATGGGCCCACTCATCAGAGAAGCAATTAATAATTTTTTGTGGAAGTCGATTGGGCCCACGAGCCAGGCAGCCGTTTCGGCCGCAGCGGCGCCTCGCCAGAGTGGCGGTTCCCCTGTGCCATAGACGGTCGTGGTAAGGGGTAAAAGCGTGTCCGCAAAGAGAGTACCGGCCCAACGGCTCTCTTCCACTTCGGCTGCAACTCAGGATGACCTGCAACACCCAACAGCTCTTTCCACTTCCGAGGAGCCAATGCCGCAACGGCTCTTGCCGAAAATGTGCTCTGTGCCCACCATCGTCATATATTGTTGCTTGATCACCCGTATTCTTCACTGGCAACATCGTATTCTCCAATAACAACATGGTCTCAACTCGCAGCACCACGCAGAGGGCATCGACGCGACGGTCGGCCGGTCCCGCTCGCCGGTTGGCGTCGGCATCGGCATCGCCGTAGCTGTTGTTGTAGCCGCAGGCTAGTTGCGGTTCCATCCTTTGGACTAGGAAGCAAAGGGCGGGCTGTCGAGTCCCTGTGCCCGTCGACACGAACAGGGACAGAGCTGGGAATTCGACATGAGGGGGCGAGTTGGGATTAAGGGGCGAAATAGAGACTTCACCTTTTTTGGGAGGGGGGGGCAAAGCCCCCCAGCGCCCCCCTTGTCTCCGTCCTGACGCGAAGGCACCCGTCAGTCATTTCCCGGCACCGGCCATCAAGCTCACCGTCAACGTTGACATCGCCTCGTCTTCTTTCGCAACGGAGCTCCCTGTCGGCGACGAAGAAGTCTGCGGTATGTACAGTTGTTCAGTCGGTGAACCGGCTGTGGCTGCGAGTCAACCTTGTGTGCCCGGTCTGCAACAGCATCCAGATTGTCCTTTCCGGCGAAGTAGATGGTAAGGAATTACTCTTCTCTTCTACGGGCCAAGCCGAAACTTAATTTCTGATTTGACTTCTTTTCCACTTCTCCTCTTACGCAGGCGTGGCGAGCCCTCCAAGGCATCGCCAATGTCGACCTGACCGTCAGTGTTGATGACAGCGTCATCGCCACCGGCCACTGGAGCTTCCGAGGGTAATTTCATACCACATTGACGATCTAACCTGTCTGGCAAGCAGTTTTCTCTGAATAATTTCCTCATTGCGGTTGAATTAGAGATGTAGTATCATGTTGTATTGTTGTGTAACCTATCTCTCCTATTGAAATATAGTAAGAAATTTTCTAGCTGTCTTCGCTCGTGTGACATAAAAAAATTGCTCCATTGACTGTTCTGGAACTGTTGATAGATTTGTTGCTCGCAGTTGGCCGCATGATCCTCATGACGCTATACTCGTAAACGAAATGCCGAATCGCAATTGGCATTATTTTGCCATGCTGCTCTACACGGAAACTGAGTACTGAATTCCATGGTCGCAAAAAAAGAATGAATATTGAATTCCAGAGGATTCACGAGATTAGCTATCGTTGAGCTCAAAAGGTGTGTGTGTGGGGGGGGGGGGGGTAGTGCCCCCGATCCCTCAAACTTTGACCAAATGAAAAAATTATAACCTAACACAACAGTTAAAATCATTCCTAATTTCGATTCTCAATTCAAAATCAAATTGATTTAAACAAAGCTAGCGACAAGGATATACGGACATTTCATTTCATATTTCTCACATACAGGTTTAAAGACCTATGTTCCTTTACACAATGAATTGATATGATCAATCTCACAATTGGGTTGATCAAGTAAAACTGATGCATCAGTATACACATCAGACAGCCTTGAGCAAAACTAAAGGACATGAATACAAACACCTGTTACAACAAAATAAAATATTTAGAGTGATAAAAGTAAGCACAATTCATTCATTCAATTAATAACCAATGTAAAATAAAAGAGTTATGCGATGGAGTTACCACAGACTCTATAGTTATATAACTAGCTTGTTTTAGTAGCAGAGAACATAACATAGAATCCATTTGTGACAAATGGGAAATCAACCAGCCTGCATGCCCTGCAAATATTATCAAAAGGTATAATTGCCAGTGAGTTGACCAACGTACTAGAAAATAGTTTAAACCAATGCATGGCCCGACTAGCTTTTTTTTAATTTAAATACAACCCATCATCTTGGACGGTGCTAAGAACAAAAATCGAGGACATGGAGAGGCGAACTCGTGACGCCGCAGACCACCAGACTACATTGGTCTTTGTGCTAGATGAAGCCGCGGTACCTTTTTGATCCATTTTTGTGGCTTCTACGGACAAAAAGAAGGCCACTGGGCTGCCTGGGCTGGTCGGGCCTCTTTTAGGCCCGTCGGGCTTCATAGGCCTGGCCGGCACGATCTGTGTTTGGTGCCGTGGCTGGCCGAGATGAGTCCGTTTGGTGCCGGCCCGGCCCGGCTAATACCGGGCCAGGCCCGATTAATATGAGCCGAGCTGGGCCGATGGCCATCTATAATGGTAATTTCGGCGAAGTGCGTACGAGGGATGGACGGACGACGGACGGACGCACGCCAACTGCAAATTAAGAAATAGTATAGATATAGATTAAGTCGAACGAGTCGTCAGCAGTAACAAAGAAAAAAATATTTCTTAGCAAACTGTTTTTGCGGCTTATTGGTCGATCAACAGTGAAAAGCCACATAACAATGACACCTTGGCCAAAACGAGAAACAATTAATAGGTGATTTTGCGGTTTATAAGCGAAATATCAACGTCACATCTAAGTTTAACCAAAAAACACAAAAAACAGAGCCTTTATAAGTTAGAAGAAGTACGCCAAAAATTGAAAATGAACGTACCCGCCAAACGGATGTCTGGAAAAGGATGCATTTTGGAGTTCTTTTTATGAGTAGACATGTGGCGAAAGAAGCATGTGCGAAGGAATAGCTAGCCAGACGTACGTATCGGCATACGTCAGCGATGCCACAACTACAAGGATCAGACGACAGAGCACCTCGATGGATTATCCCGCGGCGGCATGCACCGGCATGCTGCATGCTTCCACCACGTCAGCTGCTGACGCTGCACATGCTCCATGCATGCGTCCACGTAAAACCGTATCTAGGCATCACACGTACACATGCTATATATGTATGCTACTCCGGTAGCTAGCTTGCATGTGCATGCATACACATGCATGCCCCTCCGAAGAGTTGGAAGAGTACTCTATCACAAAGAGTTGGAAAGTAACATATCACTTGGCTACGGGATTTATTTCCGACAAATTTGACCAGTTTGTAGGACTAGTTGCATGTACTCCGTATCATGTATGGTCTCGTTCCGTCGTTATTATCATCACTTTTGCCTCTTGAGTCAGAGATTGCCTCTAACCTTATGTATTTGTAGGGATGTACCACTCTACACTGGATATCGTTTTGAAATTTTGTAAGTTCAAGCTGTAGAACCTCCGTGCCAAGTACGATTGAGATGAGCTACACTGCTAGAGGACCAGAAAAATGAAGCGTCAATTTCAAAGATACATCTCATAACATGGCGTTCTTAGGGGCACATTTAGCAATAGTGCCGAAGCTAACACGTGGATTAATTTAGTCGCAAAGAAAAGACAAATTCATCAAAAAGTACTGGCTAAAGGCCTATGGGGGCTACTCCTAATTAAGGACACCGCAGCCTAAAATAAAAAATAAAAAATTTAACGACGCCGCATGCATATCTGTGGCCTGGAATACACTTACCACGAAAATCCATGTGATGACCATGTGAAAGACAAACATAACAATGGGAAATACGAATGGCTGAAATTCATGATCGATCAAGCTGGCGCTTAATTATTTTTTCTCGGCCGGATCGCAGAAGCATCTCTGCTGTACATTTTGATCGAGATCCAAGACCAAACCATGTTCCTACCGATCCTACGTCTAAGCTAGACGGAGGAGAGCTTGCAGCTAGCTCAATCGAAGGCAACAGGCGTACGTGTCACGGTGTCAGTGTGTCACTCAATTCCCGAGAGCCAAACTCACGGGCCTGTACGTACGCAAGCGCGGTGCGCCCACGCCACGACATCACCTGCCGGCGCCGAAACTGGCTGACCTCTGGAATTCTTCAATTCGCAGGGGCGCGCATAAATAACACGCCGGTGCAAACCCATTCGCTCGTCATACATCAGTCGCTAATTATATCAAATCACGTACACGAGCCAAGGGAGGAATAAGCCAGAGCACGTACATACGTGTCCGCTGTGTGAACTTCCATGGATCAAGACGTCCGCGGTTGGAGGCATCCGTTTCCTGAGACGCCGTCGGCCATGGGGCACGTGGACAGCACCGGCGCGTTCCTCCACGACCTGGAGGCGCTGGATCAGCAGCAGGAGCAGGAGCAGGAGCAAGAACAAGAGGAGATCATTGACTACGAGCCTGAGTCGATCGAGATCTCCGACCTGAAGAAGCGCATGTGGAAGGACCAGATGCGTCTGATGAAGCTGGAGGGCCGTGCTGGAAACAGGGGCGCCGTGCCGCCGGTGCCTGCTGGTGATGCTAGGCCATCGGCGGAGGAGCAGGAGCAAGAGGACAGCCCCGACGTGAGGTGCCGGCGCAAGGCGATGCTCCGCGCCCAGGACGGCGTGCTGCGTCACATGCTGAAGATGATGGAGGCCTGCAACGCGCGCGGGTTCGTGTACGGCGTCATCGACGAGGCCGGCGAGCCCATGTCCGGCTCCTCCGACAGCCTCCGCGGCTGGTGGAAGGACAACGTCATCTTCGACCGCACAGGGCCGATGGCCCTCGCAGCCGGCCTCTCCGGCGACACCAACAGCAGCCCGCTGGGCCTGGCCTCTTACCTCCACCGGCTCCAGGGGATCCAGGACAACACGCTGGGCTCCGTGCTCTCGGCGCTCATCCAGCACTGCGAGCCCCCGCAGCGGAACTTCCCCCTGGAGCGCGGGCTGGCGCCGCCGTGGTGGCCCACGGGGAAGGAGCCCTGGTGGGGCACGCAGGGCGAGATGCAGGCCCACCAGGGCGCGCCGCCGTACCGGAAGCCGCACGACCTCAAGAAGGCCTGGAAGATCTCCCTGCTCAGCGCCGTGATCAAGCACATGAGCCCGCGGTTCGACCAGATGCGCAGGCTCGTGTGGCAGTCCAAGCGCCTGCAGCAGAAGATGAGCGCCAGGGAGTCGGAGACCTGGTCCAAGGTGCTCCGGCAGGAGGAGGCGCTCAACCGGCGGTTCAAGAACTCGCTGCAGATCACGCCTCTTGACGGCGACGATGAGGATGATGGGGATACTGCTGACGGCCTGGAAGACGTGGTGCGCGGCGCGCGTGACAAGCGCAGGTGCGCGACGACTGTCCCGAGCAGCGGCGGCGGCGGCGGCTCCGGAGCCGGCGGGAAGTGGCCAAGAATACCAAGAGGCGGGGGCGAGCAGCTGGCCGACGTCCAGGCGGAAGAGAGCCCGATCAATGAGCTTATGGAGCTCTACTACAACTGCCTGCAGGGTGACGACGACGACGGCCAGGAGAAGCACGATGTGGCCGTGGTACCCCTCGGAGTTCCTGGAGGCGTAGTCGATGATGCGGCGCAGCAGTTCCTGCTGGATATCCTCGGGACCTGCCCGGAAGTAGATCGCGTGTTGCGCTTGATGGAGGAGTGACGTACTGCCGCTCTGTTTCCTGTTTCCTGGGGATGTCGTCCAGGCCTGCATTCTTTCTTTCTGACAAGGTGACGAGTTGGCGAATCAGAAATTGTTGGGTGGGTTAGCGAGGAACATCCTGGCTCGAATAGATTTTCGGTTTTCCTATATATCAGTGGTGTGATTTTTAGTTAGAGATAAGTTGACCGTTGAATATGATTTGTGTTTTAATATTCAAAACGGGATACTAATTCAACGGTTCTGATTCATCAACTTAGATTTAAGCCTTTTGCTTATTAGTCAGGCAACTTAGACATAGCCACACCCGATTAATGGTAATACCAGGATATTTATATACATGAATTTTAGCCATGATGTAAATTCTGTTCATTTTTTTCGCAAACAGACAATTTGGTTATAAAGCATGTTACTAGACCATTGCTTCTTTAAAAGGCGGAGGGAGCTCGGATTTGAGCATTATATATCATAGTTATTCTAGACAGCTCTCTCAGGCTTAATTGTGGAGCGGTGGATCAAATCTTTTGGCTTGGATACCCTATTGAGTTTCATGCACCGAACAAGTTCAGCAAACCTCAAAATAAAATGAGGACAATTCAACACTATGTACTCTAATTTGTAATTCTAAAACAAAACATAAGTAATCATTAGTATTCCTCCGCCCATCGACAAAGGATGTTTTAACTTTGACTAAATTTGAATGCATCTATATACTAAGTCATGTCTAAATACATCCAAATTTTAACAAACTTGAGACATTTTTTGTTAGACGGAGCGAGTAGTTTTTTTTCCAGAGTATCATTAGTAGTATGTATGATTCAAACTAGAAGTATATTATATAATTGATACACCCCATGTCTTTTGGGGACAATCGTCTTCATGGTGTAGTACGTTTTCGCAGGAGTCGTCTTTTTAGGGCATCTCCAGCCACCCGACCCAAAACGTACCACTTTCTGTGTTCCTTTTCATCCGTTTGCGTCGCGTGCCGGACAGAAAATGGCCCGAGTCCGGCCTTCGTCGGTTTGGGTCGGGCCGCGCATCCAACGGGGAGACGCAAATTGAGAAAAAAAACATGCGGAAGAACACAACGCGAATCTAATATTTGCTTCATTCCATAGATGGCCCCGAGCGACCTTTGTCCTCCTACAAAAAGAGGGGAATTATGGTTATACCAGAGTGGGTTGTGAACCACTTTTAGGAAAACTCCCGGTGTAGCCAGCTTTCCACTCCCGGAATCTACTCGTCCTCGCTGGGAAACCAGAGTAGCGGCGCCACGTCCTTGTCGGCTTGACTGGCCCGACGTTTTATTTTGAACGCACGGTCCGCCGCCATCCCCCGGTGATCTCCGCGTCGTCCAAGGCCTTCCGGCGGGCGGCGTCCTTGGCGCCATGCTCCAACGAGGCCTTCTTCGCGAGGGAAATGATGCGCTCCTAATCTTCCTCAAGAGGCCCGAGAACCCGGAACTCGACGTAGGGGGCACGCTCCTCCAACGCCTCCGCCTCCAGCGCCGCCACTTCTTCCACGCGCCGCCGCGCCTCCTATTGCAACGCCGTCTGGATCCATGGCTGGTGCCCACGTTCGTACTGAACGCCGACGGTGGAGATGCCAAGGAATCCATGGTGGCGGTGTTCGACGGGTGAGATGCCGAGGATTCCATGGTGGCGGTGGCCGACGGGAGAGATGCCGAGGATTGCATCCTAGGGTTTTTGGCTAGGTGGGTGGAGTGGGGATGTCGACAGGGGCTGATCACCTTTTAATATGACCGGGACGCGTGTTTCTGCGTCGCTGCCAGGTGAGTCAGGAATGCGAAAGGTTTGACCCCGAGCGGACGCGCGGAGCGAGCGGCGCTCGGTTTCTCGGTTCGTGGGGACGGAAATCCGCAACAGATTTCCGCTCGTAATGCGTCTTCGCGGACCGAAAAACGGACGCCCACCCTAATGCGTCGTCACGTTGGACCGCGCATTTGGTCCGTTTTCCGCAAACGGAACTTGTCAGCTCAAATGGGTCATCCCGATGGAGGTGACCTTAGGCGTACGGACATCGACCTGCTCGAGTACGGGACATTACCATTATGGTCTGCTTTCCTTGGCTTGGCCCGTTCAGCCGTTGAGTCAACTGGAGTTCCCTTTCGACATAAATAAATACGGAGTTAGGCCTTAAACACCGATGCATGGACGGATGGACCACAAATAGCTAGCTATATATACAGTGGCCGGTACTACTAAGTACAATTAGCCTGACTTACATGAACCACTAGTACTACCGTTAGTTCCGGCGGCACTTCTTTGGGGATTTGTGGATCAAGTAGAAACTAGATTCATGAAATCGTTCCAGGCTTCCAGCTATGCCTAGCTAGCCAGCCTGCGGCGGTGTTTATATACCCAAAAGTCTCAAAATGGACGACGTTTCGTATCGTTTCTATACCCAAAAATCTCAAAATCTCGGCTTTCGGTTGTAGTACGTTTTTGCAGGAGTGTAGTTGGCCACTCTCTATCCGAGTCATGCAATATTATGTTGGGTTGGTCCTTCCACATGATGGCAGTGAGTTGGCAGCCAAATAAAACCCAAAATTCTAACTCACATGAACCGTTAGTTTTAGGCTCATCCAATGGTTAAGATTGCTCTCCCTTGTTGTAGAATGGAGTGAGCAAAAGTGAAAAAGAGAGCAACTTAAAGAACACACGACCTGAGAGAAAATAGGAAGAAAAATCGAGAGATGGTGTTGTCCAGATTGGTCCATTCAGTCCGGTTTTATTCAAGCTAGCTGGTGAATGGAGACTCAAACGTACCTGACTTAGTTCCAACTTGATGAGCTTGTTCCTTACTTTGAACTCTTCGATCTGGTTGACTACTTTGAGTGGATCGGTGGAGCATCAGATTTGAGAGGGTTTTCGTCAGCTTTATTGTTACGGCAGTTCCAGAATAGAGCATTTTTCATAGAGAACGGTTTGGTAGACAAACGGTGTCCGGTTGAGCTAATATCTGGAGGGTTGGTTGGAGACTCGTAGACTACTTGGAACCAACGGTGAATGCCCCCGCAGGCAGGTACAGTCATCAGGAGCTGCATGCAAATCAGCAAGGTGGAGGGCTTGCCACCTCACTTCCCCGTCGACACGTAGCTAGCCTGCGTGGCGGGCATGTAATTAGGCCATTGTGGTATCTCCTTGAGCTATAAAAGAGGACCACCAAGTACTCTAGACAACCAGGACGTAGGGTGTTACGCTTCCGAGCGGCCCGAACCTGGGCAAAAACTCTGAGCATCGCCTCTTAATCGCGCTTGCGTTCGCCGTAGAAGTTCCCAACGCCACTACCGAACCTAAAAGGGGTGCCGAGCATTCCCGGTGTCGGAGTTCAGGCACCTTGACACGTACTGACGGAAAAATTCGGCAATAAAACATAATGCTGGGTACATGATTCATGGCAGTTCTAACGGACATGAATAAGGGGTACAACTATATATTCAAGTTATGGGCTCTAATACACGAAATTAGATTCGTTTTCACTCTCGATAGGGAATTTTTGGCTCCACATGGTTGCGTTCTTTTCGGCTTCTAGACCGACTACCTAAAGAAGCCGCATCTCAGATTTAGCTAGATTTTCAAAGTAATTTAAGGCCAAACTAGTTTGGTATGCTAATCAAAATTAGGTGCCGGCTTCTCCAGAAAGCCGGAGGAGGGTATCTTCTTGAAAACCCCGGTCCAAGAAGTCTAAAAGAACTTGCCCTGAGCTACAACAAAATGTCATCCAACGTATGTCCTAATTTGAAGCTTAATCGGCAACCCACCTGGCCATCTGCGTTTGGGAACAAATGTGCTCCAATTATAAGAGGTATCTAAATAATATACTCGTATATTTTTGTAATCTGTAAACATGTGAATTCTTAGTATGTTCTATTCCCCCTTTTTCTAAATACTTGTCGCTGTTTTAGTACAAACTTGCACTAAAACAACGACAAGTATTTAGAAACGGAGGGAGTACAGAGCAATTCTAGTAATCCTAGTATTTCTTAATCTTAATAGTTTTACCAAAGTTTTGGTATGCAATACCGTTCAAAGAACAGATGGTCCCCGCAAAAAAAACAAAAAAGAACAAAGAACAGATGGTCGATATGGTTGGGAAGATGACTTCCTTCTTCCTAAGTTGATTTGTCCATATGTACCGCCTTTTTGTTTTTAAAAACAGCATTATGTATACCGCTTGGCCACGGCTAGCTACTTAAAAAACTGCATGAGTTTCCATGCGCAGCGGCCCATCTCCAATTCGCCACCACATCCACATGAAAACATGCTGAAACCATACACGTACTTTAAACTAAACGAATTGGGAGTGAGGCCCTGAGATGATGTGGTATGGAGACAGAAATTTTAGCTGTTCATTTGCGATCCATATCCGAAACCATGTGCGCCTGCTTACCATGGAAGCATACCAGGAGCTAGCTAGCTAGAGATCCCGGAAACTACTGGAAGGCAGCAAGCACGCGCTTGCACGGAAACTTAGCGAGCGAGCGCGCGCAACCGATTCCCGAGACCACCTTTGGCCTGATCGGTTCACGGGTTCGCAGCCACGCCGCCGGCCGGATGCTGAATTTCTTCTTTTGGCTGCATCGCCCGCCAGCGGATATAAATAGCTCGCCGGTGCAACCATTCGCTAGCTAAGCTCCCGTCATAGACAGTTCGTTAACAACAAGACACCACCTTGTGTATGGGTAAGGGGATTCGCGTCAAAAGGCGTTTTACTGAAGAGTCGGTCATGGAGCACGAAGACGCGCCTGGAGTTGCTGGTGGCGGTCCTGCTCCTGCCGACGACCTTGAGGCCCTGGAGCAGCCGGAGGAGATCAGCGACTCTGAATCGGGCTCTGAGTCTCTCGAGATCTCCGATCTGAAGAAGCGCATGTGGAAGGACCAGATGCTTCTCACGAAGCTCGAGGGCCGAGCCGGTGCCAGGGGCGTGGCGGGGCCACCTTCCCGGACATCGTCCACGGCGTCGTCGTCCTCGGGCTCCGGCCTGCAGGCCGAGGAATCGCTCGATGTGCAGTGCCGGCGCAAGGCCATGCTCCGCGCGCAGGACGGCGTGCTCCGGCACATGCTGAGGATGATGGAGGCCTGCAACGCGCGCGGGTTCGTGTACGGCGTCATCGACGAGGCCGGCGAGCCCATGTCCGGCTCCTCCGACAGCCTCCGCGGCTGGTGGAAGGAGAACGTCAGCTTCGACCGGGCCGGGCCAATGGGCCTGGTCGGTCCCGTGGGAGACAGCCCGCTGGGCCTGGCCTCGTGCCTTTACCGTCTCCAGGACATCCAGGACAGCACGCTGGGCTCCGTGCTCTCGGCGCTCATCCAGCACTGCGAGCCGCCGCAGCGGAGCTTCCCGCTGGAGCGCGGCCTGGCGCCGCCGTGGTGGCCGACGGGGCACGAGCCCTGGTGGGGCACCCAGGGCGAGATGCAGGCCTACCAGGGCGTGCCGCCGTACCGGAAGCCGCACGACCTCAAGAAGGCCTGGAAGATCTCCCTGCTCAGCGCCGTGATCAAGCACATGAGCCCGCGGTTCGACCAGATGCGCAAGCTCGTGTGGCAGTCCAAGCGGCTGCAGCAGAAGATGAGCGCCAAGGAGTCCGAGACATGGTCCAAGGTGCTCCGGCAGGAGGAGGCGCTCAGCGGCCGGCTCAAGGCCTCGCTGCAGATCTCGCAGCTCGATGATGACGAGGAGGAGGAGGAAGACAAGAAGGACATGGGGGAGAAGGATGACCTCGAGGGCGTTGGTGTGCAGCAGGACAAGCGCAAGCGCGAGGTCTCGCGCAGCGGCAGCGGCAGCGGAAGCTCGGTTCAGAACGAGAAGTATACCCTGCAGCCAACTGCAGGCGGGAGCAGGGAGCTGACCATAATGTTGCCCGATCAGCTCGCGGCTACAGATCAGGCGAGCCGGAGCCCGATCGACGAGCTGATGAAGCTGTACTACAGCTGCATTCAGGGGGCGGGCGAAAGCTATGGTGACCGAGGGAAGGAGGAGGATATGGCGGCGTTGGTGTCTCCATTGGTGCTGGGAGGTGCCATAGATGAGGTGGCGCAGGATGTGCTGTTTGACATCATTGGGAGCTGCCCGGAAGTAGATGACGTGCTACGCTTGATGGGAGAGTGACATAGTCTGTTGCCCCATTCTGTGTTACGCACACTTATATCAGTCATGATTTGAATAGCGCTGAGGATCGGAACAGCAAACTTGTGCGGAAAAAAGATACCGTGGGAGTTAAATTTCTCTTTTAAGAGGAGCATCGTCGGCCAAAACTTCCTCTACTTGTACAATCTGGTCACACACAAAAAAAAAACAAGACTTAGGAAACAGAAACAGAAACCTCTCCCGAAACTCACTCCCTCTTCACTTCCCTTTAAATTTCTATGATTTTTAGAACCATGGAATGTATGATCTTCAGGAACCAGCAATGTTCCCGACAGGAAATATGATTCTTTTGAAGTACTTTCTCCATTTCTTAAAGATTGGCGTATTAACTTTCATTAAGACAAGGTTTTGACCACACCTTGACATAGTATCATGAAGTACTTTTGATAACGAATCTAGCGATACTAATTTCATGTCATATAAACCACATAGTAATTTGTAGTTAAAGGTTTGTCTTAATGAAACCTAATATGCCAATTTTTAAGAAACGGAGGGAGTAGCTCATGATGCTTTCCCTCCTCAAGGGCTGAATATCTCTCTCTGAGTACTTTTGGTACTTTCGTTGGCGATATTGTTCATCCAAAATTGTCATAGATGGATGGAGTGTGGAAAGTGTCTTTTCAGTGAGAAGTTGAGAACAGTATCAGAGTTTGCACGATTGCAAAATCTCAATTTTGAATTTATCCGATGCACAACAGAGTTGTATGCTGCAACCAACTTGAAATCCTGAAAACGATTGTACTGCCATTCGCGTTGTGCTTAAGGTAAAATCACCCATCTCTGTTGATCATAACGCTCCTTTAGGGAGGTCCACAGATTTAGTGTATTCTCCTCCATTAAATATTCTGTTTTGAGATTCCAGGTAAATGTGATGTCAGATGAAGTGTAACGCAGCATACGTTTTGACCTCAAGGATAGCCGGAGCTCCTTGAACAAGTGTTGTGATTGTTGCATCAATCCCCTAGCCGATAAATTTATCTTAACGTCCATGGTCCAGATTAGGTAATTGCTGCCATCAATGAGGAGCTTAGAATTGTTTTCTCATATCCTTTCTTCTTCTCCTTCTGTTCTTCCTGTGCTCGTGGCACAGTCGCGCACGTGATAACATATTAGATGAAAGCGAGATTGATTCAAGTCTTGCTTTATCCGATGATGGACAACCTTATATAAAGGGGTAGAGGAAGGGCTGTCCGTCATCGCTCCATGTACCCCTTTATATAGGGATGTCCATCATCATCGAATGAAGTAAGACTTGTATCAATCTCGTTCTCATATAATAATAACTAACTTTCTTGTTTAACTAGACCGAATTTTATATTTGTATATCAGTTGTTATGAAATACGAGTATTTTTCTGGTTTATAAAATAAGTTAAACATGTACTCCGATCCGTATGTAACACTTCAACTGCCACAAACTCGTTAAAATAAGCCGAAGTATTTTTAATCCATCGGCTCCGTTCTCACTTCTCACCGGTGGCGACAGCCTTTACGTGTACGAACCACGATGAATCATTGCTGTATCATCACCGAAGTCCAGACATGGGTGGCTGAAGCGGGCCAGAAGCCCAGAAGAAACAGAAACAGAAAACGTAGTATCCCTGGACGGACGGACCCGACTGATTCCAGGAACCCGCAAGGCGCCGTCTGCACGCAAAGGTCCCGTCCGGCCGCCTCGTCCCACCGATCCCCGGGACACCCGGCCGTGTCCGCGCATAGCGCGGCGGAGCGCCTCCCCCTTCGATTCTCGCTCCGCCACGCCGTCCACCGAGAGCTCGGCCACTGGGGCACAGCGACATCCTCGAACGGCTACCTGCGTCCACTCATCCGTCGATTCCCTCGCGGTAAGCTTCGATTGATCCCAATTCCCCGCTTGAATCGTGATCAGGTCCAATTCGTTCGGTAGTAATAGTGCCCTGGATGCCTTGCTACCCCGTAGGATTCCCAATTCGCCGCTTGAATGTTCGGTGGCCGTCGTAGTTAGGTCTGGTCTGTTTAGATTTGGGTCAAAGGCTCAAAGTTGAGGCCTGTAGAGGGGAATTCGTTGTGGCACAAGGGTGTATAATTTCTGCTCAGAAGATTCACAAGCTCTTGTCCGTCGGCTGGGAGGTTAATCTTGCTTTGCTTGCTGTTTGAGAATAGCTGCTGCTCGTTTTGGAACTTGGTCTGTAATATGCTTGTTTGTGGCCGATGATGCCTTAACTGATACTGTTCTGCCGTAGGTTAGTTTCTGAGGTTGCGTCCGTAGGTTTTTGTCCCAGAGTGGCTGGACTGAGATGGCCAGGTCGCAGTTCGTTTCCTACAGAAGCACCAGCCCGCTAGTTCCTCCCGCTTTGCTCTCTTCTGATGTAAAAGACAATGTAATTTCCGTTTCGTTGAAATGGAAAATGGGGCTAGTCAGGTTAAAAAGGGTTTTGATCAAATTTTGTGCCCTTTGATGTTGGATCGTAGAAATTCCAGAAGAATTTCAGTCTTGGTTGAGGTTTCTCCCTTTTTTGCACTAGATTAATGATCCTAAACTCATGGTTGGGACTCTGGGGATTAAATTGACTAATGTATTTCGCTTGCACACTTTCAGTTTTAGATTTTTTAAATCTTTTTTGTTCTTATTAAGTGTTTTACCACTTAGATGGAACCTGTTACTGTTCAGTTAGTACTCCAGTAAAATTTGAATGCATGATTTTAGCTGTATTGGAGCTTCTGTCCCCTGCTATCATGTGTTTCTGGTATGACAAACCCATATAACTCCATTTTTCCTTCCAAATCAGATTTGGTGCCAGCCAGTGGTTAGAGGTGTTTCACTACAAAAAAAATTGAATTAGAAAATAAGCAGTACAAGATGGGTTCTATTTTAAGCATGGCAAACAGCAATGTTCGATCTGTGGATTCACGTGAGGAACATGGATCCAGTTCAAATAAGAGGGCCAAGATCACCACCACATATGAGTATGGGTCATATTCGAGAATAATTCCAGCTCTTCCTGATGAGCTTTCATTTCAAATTCTTGCGAGGTTACCACGGATTTATTATTTAAAGGTGAAGATGGTTAGCCGAGCTTGGAAGGCTGCTATCACCAGCTCTGAACTTTCCCAGCTGAGAAGAGAGCTTGGTGTTACCGAGGAATGGCTCTATATACTGACCAAAGCTGAGGCAAATAAACTTGATTGTTTTGCTCTCGATCCATTGTTCCAGAAGTGGCAAAGGTTGCCATCCATGCCTTCATTTGTCAATGAGGAGGAATCCACTGGGAGGACACGATTTTCTGGGTTCCGGATGGGGACTGTTGTGGGCTCGAGCATTAGGGTTGCTGATTTTGTGAGGGGATGGTTTTCGCGCCGATATGGTTTGGACCAGATGCCTTTTTGTGGTTGCTCTGTTGGAGTTGCTGATGGTTGCTTGTATGTCTTGGGGGGTTTTTCCAAAGCAGTGGCCTTAAAATGCGTTTGGAGATATAACCCTTGTCTCAATTTGTGGCAGGAAGTAAACCCGATGATGTCTGGTAGGGCTTTCTCTAAAGCATCACTATTAAAGAGTAAGTTATATGTGGTTGGTGGAGTTAGTAGGGGTCAGAATGGCTTGCTTCCTCTACGGTCGGGTGAAGTGTTTGATCCCAAAACTGGTCTGTGGAGTGAGTTGCCAGAAATGCCTTTTGTGAAAGCACAGGTATTGCCCACAGCTTTCTTAGCTGATGTGCTGAAGCCTATTGCCACTGGGATGGCATCCTACAAAGGAAAGCTATATGTTCCTCAGAGTCTGTACTCGTGGCCCTTCTTTTTTGACATTGGAGGTGAGATCTATGACTCAGAACTGAACTCTTGGTCATCAATGCCAGATGGTCTTGGTGATGGCTGGCCAGCAAGGCAAGCAGGCACAAAATTGGGTATGGTAGTCAATGATGAGCTTTATACATTGGAGCCTTCCAGCTCCTTGGACAGTGGCCAGATAAAGAAGTATGATTCTGAAGAAGATGTTTGGAGAACTATCGTACCACAGGTTCCAGTTCATGATTTCACTGATGCCGAGTCTCCTTATCTGCTCGCTAGCCTTCATGGAAGGCTCCATGTTATTACAAAAGGGGCAAACAACAATCTTCAAGTTATGCAAGCTGTATTGCAGAATAGCACGGAAAGCGTTCCACATGAAGAAAACGTATTATGGAGCATAGTGGCTTCCAAGAATTTTGGGGCTGCAGAGCTTGTGAGCTGTCAGGTTCTTGATGTTTAGAACGAGAGCCTCTGCTGATGCTGGAGAGTTTTTTCATACAAGAAACAATTATAGTCATTGTTGCTGCAATCGTAGCCAAATATGTCCACAGTTTGACACTTATAGTCATTGTATATACACATAGTACAGTTGCTGTGATATTAACCTCTATGTCCACAATTTGACTAAGAGGAATATATAACATGTACTTAGAAGTCGATTCAGTTGCCCAAACAGTGCTCTGTAGACCTAGTGTTGGCAACACGAATACTGTAAATTCAGTGTACTTGTACAAGGAAGGATTTTATTTTATTTTACTTTACGGTCACTGACATGTGGACTCGGCCCCACCTGTCAGTGACCATAAAGTCAAAGTCACTGACTTTTAAGTTAGGGATCCAAGTCCTAGTGACTTCGCAAGTCACCGCAAGTCACTGACATGTGGACCCGGCTCCACCTGTCAGTGACCATAAAGTCGAAGTCCCTGACTTTTAAGTTAGGGATCCAAGTCCCAGGTCACTGACATGTGGACCCCGCTCGTCACTGACTCAAGTCAGGGGACTGTGATCCATGCCTGGTTCCAGAGTTCCAGTTCTATTCTGAATCATAATTAAAGCCACCTTTTCCAGATAGCCTATCCGCAGCTTTAACATGTGGCGCGCGCGCACACACACACATCATCTCCTGACTTTGCTCTTGGCTGCAACAACCTGACGCTAATGGACGTACAACGTGTGATGGGAGACATCCAGCAAAATGTCAAGGAAGTAGGCAGGCATGAAGATTGGAGGCATCGTGGCGGCATGGTGTGCAGATCCGGTTTTGTCAGTATGCCCCCTCTTCTGAGTTTTGAGTGTCAAAACTGAACAAGCAAGGTATAATCATTAATCAGCTAATGCATGCCAGTCAACGGTCACACGTACGTGTGTGCCTCAACGCTTCGTGGTGTCTCATATGAGCTCGAAGGAAGAAAGTCCAAACGCGGCTATGTCAGCGCCAGAAGAAACAATTAATAATTCCTTTTCCATGCTGTGACATATGGCACGAGACAGATGTCCTGATCGTGTTCTTGTTTTCTTTTTTTAAGTTGTTCGTTACGGGTGTTGGAGGTCATGCGTGACGACCTGACGATGGGTTGGACATGGAATGCGTGCGAGAAAATGGGTATAGTCGGTTCGGTGAAATGGACATGGGAGTATATTAATTCATGCTTTCCGATAACTAATTGTGAATTGATCGGCTAGAACCGTCGTGTTCTGTTGGCCTTGATCGAGCTGGCTGGTCTATCTGACCTGCAACTAGCAGCATCTTTTTAGCTGACATACTCTGTCAATTTGAGACAACGATACAACAGATCATCACCTTTTTTTTAAGTTCTAGCCGGCAACAACCAGCAAATGTCAAATGAGAAAAAAAAAGCCTTTTTATTGGCTTTTTTTTTGCTTTGATAAAATTATGTGTTGACAACTTGACAAAAAAAACAAGAGCGTGACCTGTATCAAGTATCAACTTGTTTTTAGTTGCTGGAGTCATTTCAATTAGAGCTGTTCAAATCGGGTTGAAGTGAAACCGTGTAAGCTATGGGCCATCCAAACCGTGTAAGGTTGGGATTAATGAAAGAATATGATTAGGCTGCTGGCCAACGGTTTCACTCCAACCCGTTTTTGAACAGCCCTAATTTCAATGTACTATGCCGGTCTATCATGTACAAGCCCTTTTTTCGGAGCGATTGTTCCAACGAGCTTAATCATAAAGAAAGTATGCCGTTATTTTGTTTCTGTTTTTTCTCAGACGATCGTGACTTAAATGAACAGGGACAGGGAGTCAAGCAGTTACATGTCTATATTGGATAGGCTGAATTTCGATCGTGCAGATATATTCGACGTACCAGATTCATAGGATTAGTATCTAGACGCCATCTCCACTCCGATGACGAGCAATTCACTGATTCCTAACTAAAAATCAGGCAAATTGCATAACAAAACCTTTAAGTAAAATTCAGAAAGCATATTATTTTAACCTCATTCCATGTCAACTTAAGCAACCAATTAACAAACGAACAAACATTACATCGTGTGAGTTACACACTCTCCTTCCAAAAGAAGCTAATCGAAAGAACAAGTTTACACGCGCTCCTAGCGGCAAAGGTGAATCCAGCACGCTTACATGCAGCCTACCATTTCGTGGCATCTAAATGTCTACTAATTAAACTTGGATCATACGTACATATAGTACTTGCAGCCTTGCCAGCCCCAATTCCTTGGATCGTGAAACCAGGAATACGTGATCGAGCTGAGCTACTGTAAAAGATCATGAGGAAGAAGCAGCAGGCTCGATCCCCGCTGCCGCTTTGGGGTGCACCTTCTTCTTCATGAGCACAAAGAATCCTCCCCTGCTGCTCGCACCTGCTGCAGCCTTCTTCTCTCCAGCAGAGCCGTCCTGCTTGCCGCTCTTCCCCTCAGCCGCCGCCGCTTTGTCCATGCGCCTCAGCTTCTCCTTGTAGGCATTCTTGAGCACGTAGGCCTCCACGAAGTCTCCTCCCATCATGGACGCCATCTCTCTCGCGCTACCTAGCTTCTTGCTCTTCTTCTTTAATTTGCTCGAGTAGTAAGTAATCTGCAGGCTATGATTGCTTGTAAATGAGCTTTGGGACTTGTGTGTGAGTTGAGCTGCGTGCCCGGCCGCTATATATAGGCGCCGGGGCCAGGGAGTCTATAAACTCTATAGGGGATTAGCCTTGGCACGCAAGCTGAAGCGAGGAGGAGAGCTAGTAGTGCCAAAAGCCGGGGCGCGCAACTTGGCGAGCACGGGAAAGAGGCATGTCACGCGTGACGCACGAGACCCGATCGAGTCTCCTTTGAAGCTCACGCGCCGTAGGATTTGAAGCTCGTGCGCGCCGTGGGCCGTGGGTCTGGAATCTGGACTGTGTATGCGACGCGAGCGCGACGGCTTTTTGACTCGGCCCTCGTTTTTGGGTGCGCGCTGCGCGGAAAGTGGGGGGAAACGCGCTGGAAGAAGCAGAGCAAGAGCGTATTTTACTCCCGTGTGGCATGTGTGCGGTCAAGCTAGCCGTGCCGCGCGACGCAAGGCACGACCACTATTTCCGATTCGTTTCTCTCCTGTTAACGTCGGGGTGGGTTTCGAATTTCGAACGAACCAGAGAGAGCGACAGGCGCGCCTGCAACCATGGCTTTCATTAGCAACCTGTCAAAAAACGATTATTTTGTAACGGAGTTCAGCGGTCCAGTAATTTGCACGGGCAAAAACGTGTACACAATGGTTGATAAACTGTATTCTCTTACGTGTTCCGTGTCATTTAGAAAAAAAAACAAAACATGTAGCGCAATAGGTGGTTATGTTTAGTGACATAAGAGTATATATCTTACGATTAATGATTAGATGAATAAATTAAATAAATAAACGTTAAGAAATGGTGAAATCTAGTACGATGACAAATGTTTCTTATTTTGCCTTGTCATTCTTGTGAAAAAACTCAAGTTTTTATTTATTCAACTCTCTTCCACATTAGCAATTATACTACATGGCCTTGCTAAAAAAAAACTAATGTCACCTCATTGTACATGTCCTAGTGAGCTCCAAAAATAAGGGAGGCGAGCCAGCTAGTAATTACGTAAATGTTGAAGCAAACCATACCCATGAAAATTTCAGCCAGGAGGAAAGGATGAGCCGGGATCGACTTGGGTGCACTCAAATGTTTAGATGCACTTGTGCAGTATGTTTCTGATTTAATATTAGAAAAGAGAGCAAAAATCCGAAAACCTGAATTCTGTTGACAACATTGAGAATTCGAGATAACATGTGTGTTCTGGAAAAAGAAACATTCAGATAGCATGCCATAGAACTTCAGGTCAAAATTGATTGGCACATCAACTATGAATAGTAACACATATGAATAAACAGTGTTCTAGTATTTTTGTACTATCATAGTAATTGTTGATCAAAGTCTTGTCTTGACCAATCAAAGTATGATCTATACTCTCTCCGTTCCATAATATAAGGCGTCCACGCATTTCGAGGTACAACTTTGACCATCAATTAGACTAACAAAATGTGAACTATGTATTATAAAAATTATACCACTAGATTCATATCCAAAAGAAGTTTCCGACGGTATAGTTTTTATAATACATAATTCACATTTTGTTGGTCTAATTGATGGTCAAAGCAAAATCTTAAAATGCGTGCGTGACTTATATTATGGAACGGAGGGAGTATATCCTAACTCTTTAGGTCGTACAATAAGTGATACACTGACGAATCCTCTCTAGAAACAATATCAACTGAGTTCAAAATAAATAAATAAATAAAAGATACTAGCAACAGGTAATCAAGAATGGCCAACAAGTCAAGATACAATTCGAGAGAAGATGCGTCTTTCCTCAAAAAGCAAACAAAATGAACTAGCAAAACTTCATGGGTGAACTTGGAACTTCAAATTGTATTCCGCATTAAAAATTAACATAGAATAATCTGTTCAGTCCAGAAAGCTATTAGTAGGTTATGGCACCTTTAGCTTCATCCTTTTTTAATTTTGGAAACAAAAAAAGGAAGATGTGTATATGGCGATGCTGCTTCACACACATGTCAGCATCGTTACAAATCACAGGTATAGTGATTGATCTCATTTACATCAGCTTTCTCTCCATATCATTACCCAGACACCAGCCAAATATTGTAGTGTTTTAGGCCAAACCTTTGCGGAAGATTTGTCATAATGCAGTCTCGACCCTGGTTGCACCTACCAGTGATCCATAAATGTACTTTGAATGCTTATGTGCTAGGAGTTTGATTATCTTCTCCTCCAAATCTTCATCGCTGTTGCACCTTCGAATAGTATTCTTTTCTCCATTTGTGACAATAATGACTTCCTCTCTGTATGTTGCAAGCAAATTGGCCACAACAATGTTCATCTTGTACTTCTTCATAGCCATATCTGCTTTCTGAACAAGAATGTCTGAATCTGTCTCCAGCTGCCATTTATTTTACATATAGTTAGAACAAATTGTTAAAATAAATTGCACATACCTAATATTTATCATGTGTAAATTCTTTTGCTCTTCCATGGGATCAACAATCTAACCTTGAATGATATACAAAATGCCAAGGGGGCCCACTGGTTCCGCAATACGGAAAGCATTTTCGGAACCTGACTGAGCCTCATCTCTAGAGGGCCTCCAGCTGACTGAATCTTGTGTTTTGCCTGTAGAACAATTAAATTCCATGTTTATCATGTAAGGCAATTGCAGTGAATCTTCTTCTTCTGTAGTGTTAGGCAATCAGGAGGTATGTACTGCGACTGATTAAATAATACCATGCTCTCCCAAGGAACATAAAAGTCAGAGACAGCAGCAGCAAGATAGAACATTCCGCGTAGGCCTACAGAACTCACAGATGTAGCCACCATCCTCAATAACTGCAACCCAATGTGTTGTCATGCTTTCCAATTTTTGGTTCGATTGACATGTAATTCTAGCAATAAATAGAAGATACAAAACCTGAAGGTATTCAAATATTGTGGTGAATGGGAGTTTCAGCAGAGAACCTCCTTCCATAGCCTGCAGGAAAAAAATTCACCTGTTAGTACCCTTCTCTACATCTAGTGTGCCACCGTTGGTAGCAGTGCATGTTATACCTTGCAGTAGTCTCCAATTGCCTTCTTTACTACTGTTTCATGGGACTCGGCCACTGAGCAAAAAAGAGACGTGATAGTGAACAAGCTAGGGAAGTAAATGTAACTTTTCCTATCTGCACTGGATCTGTATATTACCAACCTTGAACTTTTGATTCTTCATTTACATCTAAGAACTTGAGGAAAGAATCATCAGGCAGGAACCTACAGTAAGGCTGGCAACTTCCTCTGCATGAAACGTAGGTAACAGAAAACTTCATATTATGCACTGTGAAAAGTAAGAGTAACCCCAAGTTGTCCATGAAAAATAATCATTTTGCAGTATACAGACACAGTCCTGAAACTGGAGGGGAGAAAACCAGTTTCATGGCTTCAATGGACGACATATCTTAAACAATTTCTGTGAAGACACTTATTAGCTTAGCAAGTTACCGCCGATGGAGGAAGATAACCGCATAACCAGCCTTCAAGAAATACCTATATTATCAAAAGAAAAACATTAATATATATACTTCAAACTTGTCAGGAAACAGAAACTTTTCATGGTTCCAGCCATGTGCTTGTTTTTACACAACACAGGGAGGTTACACTTTCAAGCCAACATAGTTTGTCTGCAAATATGTATTGTACTAAAAGTTCTGAAGTAAAAGAGGCATGGTCAGTCAGAAACGCAGCGGCAAGGCTTACTATTTATTGAAAAGGCGTACTATTTAACAGGTACAACAAAAAACTTGGAAATATTTCATTTAATAAGACTAATCCATACCCAATCTTTTGCTCAAGTATCGCTAGTACATATCAGTGGCCAGTTTGCAATGCAAGTGTTCTTTACAAGATCGAAAAAGTTCTTGCTTGAAATCTTGTGAACTGAAGTGTTGCTGAACTTTGAAACACCGCTATCAAGTGGTCACTCCTAGACCTAGTGCACGTGGACATTGTCATGGGGCATGCGCATCTGAATGCGACCTACTTCTAATCTAATTGTTTATGCCCAGAGCGAGGTTGCAATATTATAGTTGAGTGTGTGGTGGTTGTCACCGAGCAAGTGAGCAGTGTACAATGCTATCGGGCCTTTGCCATCGCCAAGCAAGCACACAACGTACACAAAGGAAACCGAGAACCGCCAAGAGCAGGACAAGAGGACAAAGAACAGAAGGGTGCTTTACTCGGTGGAGGCAGCGCCCCGGTGGCCGGAGCTGAAGTTGTCGATGTACCGCACGCACCGCTGCTCCAGTGGCACCGTCGTCCCGCCCGACGTCACGCACACGATTGGCCGCCCGTTGCCTCCGCCCGCTGTGCGGCACAAGCAAATCGGCGCGAGTCAGCCGCCATGCACGTCAGGTGTTCGACGAAAGGACTCGCATCTGCCAATCGACTGGCAGCGCGGTTCGGTACTGTCACGACTTCGTGACGACATAGGGGTTTAAATTACCTGAGGAGCGGGAGTTGCTGGCGATGAACGCTTGCAACTTCGCGGCGATCGCGTCGGCATCTCGCAGCGGCGGCGCGGTTGCGAAGAAGGATTCCGGGTCCTGCGCCGCGACCATTGTGGGAGATTTTCCGCCGGATGGAGGGATGGTTTGACGAGGTAGCGGGGAGAAGGCAGGGAGTATTTAAAGGACAGCATTCATCGACTTACGGCATCAGAGTTCCAGACCGGATTAGCAAAAAGATCAGAAGCGCGCACCAATCTAACAGGGCTCCATGAAGGCTAACGAGAACCATCTTCTTTTTTTTCCGAAAGAGGGCTCCACGATGATGCAGAGGTTGCCGGTTTCAACCTCCTTTTCAAAAATTGAAATTAAAAAAAATAAAGGCTAACAAGAGGGCGTCTACGGTTCGATGGCCTCCGTTGCATAATTCTTGTCGAAATACTACATGTATCTAGATGTTTTTAGAAATAGATACATCCATTTTTTTGGCAAATTTGAGACGATAATTATGAAACGGAAGTAGTATTTTTTTTCCGACAAGGCAAGTGCACTACTCGTAAATTAAACCAACCAAACTTTACAAGAGCCATCTTTAAAGTAAAATAAATAACACACAAGTTTTGTGGGTAAACATCCCCGTCTTTCTCCTGCACTCGCCGGTGGCGCGCCATGAATTAAGCTCAATGATGCCTCTGAACTTCTGAACCACGTCAGAGCCAAGGAAACGTTATTGATGTAGCAACCGACAAGTCGTCGGTCGGAACCAGAATACGCCAGACGAATCTAGGAAGACATAGCCTCACTAAGTTCACGACAAAGTCGAAGCTAGCCGAGCCTCACCGATCAGAGAAGGAACCAACAAACCGAGACACGCATGCTTCCTGGAAAATACGAACACAAAACTAAACCCACCACTTCAAATAGAGCAGCAGTCAAACGCTTCACACTCCTCAACGCCACCGGCGATATCGTTGTATATATGAGATAACTTATTATACAACATTTTTATTGTTTTTCATAAATAATGTGGAACGCATAAGAATGGGCAATCTTATCTATCATCGTACATGTCCTTTTCTTCTCTCAACACATTAAGACCAGGAATAAAAAGTATTGTACTACTAGAGACATTATATTTACACTCTTAATTCCGTTGATGCATGGACAATGGAGGGACTTGGCAAACATAGGTACTCTATGCTTGGTGGACAGTGGAGACATACATTGGAGCTTTGATGAAGAATACCGTTGCAACGAAGATCGACGGGGATTTAAAACAGACGGTGGTTAGCGCGGCCATTACGGTGCCGTCATCAGTGCCGCTCGGCTCAACTACTTGGGCCTTCTATTAACTCCTAACTAACAGGGTTCGTTGACATGTACGTAGAAAAGAAAAAGAAAAACAGTTACTCACTGGCCGGGCCAGCCCGCCGCCCATGTCAACCGTCGCTCTCTGTCACCTTCACACAGGGGGAGCCCTTTTTGTTTTGCAGGGCCCCGGCGAATTTAATCGACGCATTTTTGTAGGTGTTTGAGTTTACGCACGAAACGTGCGCGCGTCTTCCGTTCATCAAGAGCCTGAGGTTCTAGTTGCGCTACGTGTTTCTATCCTCGCGGGCGTGGCGTGGAACTAAATGTTGGGTGGCCCGGCTGCACGTACCAAAAGAGATCCCCGGTGACCACACGGATGGAACCCGTCACCTGCCGTATAGTGGGCAAATTTTGCGGGGGCGTTACTCTTCCACCTGTTCAGGACTACACGTAGTACGTGTTCGTTTGACTAGGGAAAAGCTTGGCATCAGTTAAGAGCATTGATTCATCGTACGGAGTACTAGCTCGATCGTGGGTGTAATCCAACAACGGATTCTTCTTCTACTGTTGATGGCTAGCTGCATGCGTTGATTCGCAGGATAGATCCATCGCGCCACAAGCTTCTGTTAACTCTCGTCACGTGACAGTCGCCGTTCATTTTTGTTCCTGGTCTCGATCGAGCAGCAAATGAAACCTTGTTATGCAAACGCGAGCAAAGCTACGGTCCCAAATATCCAAATATTGGGGATTGCTTCTATTCAATTCAGAAGAACTTTATTGGGGGAGGTGTTTGATCAGTGGTGTCAGCTTCAAGCAAAATTTGCTGCTTTCCAGTTCTCTGACGAGGAAGATAGAATGAGATGGAAATTATGTCAGAATGGGATATTCTCGGTCAAATTCTTATACCTGCAACTCCGAAGTTGTGGGCTGGTTCCTTATAGAAAGATGTGGGATCTGAAAATCCCTATGAAGATTAAAACGCTCCTGTGGTTGGTGCTTAAAAACAACATCTTGACCAAGGATAATCTGCTGCATAGGGGGGTGGACTGGTGATAAGCAATGCTATTTCTGTGCTGAAGATGAGACTATTGACCATCTTCTATTTAGATGCTCGCTTGCAAAACTAGTATGGCAAGTCGTGGTATGTGCCTTTGGTCTGTCGAGACCTCCTGTTATCACTGACGACATGTTTGGGGGATGGCTGGGTTCCTTCCCAGATGGCCAGCGCAAGATGGTCCATTGTGGAGGGGCAGCTGTGTTGTGGATGATCTGGAAAACTAGAAACACAACCTGTTTTGAGCACAAGATGCCGTCAAACCATGCTGCAGTCATTTATGCACTTTGTAACAATCTTGACTCTTGGGCTCTATCGCAGAAAGACCGAGGCAGAAGAAGCATGGAGGTGGGAGCTCATCTACTCAGGTGGGTGATCAGTGAAGCTTACTCGATGTGCCATGGATGGGCGTCCGTCACAAGAAGAATCACAGGATAGAAGGATGGAGTGCGCAGAAGGCAGCTTTTGGGTTTTGAGGACATTTTGTTGCTTACTTGTGTGTTAGCTGGTTTTCTAAGACTGTCCCTCCTTTTCTCTTGTTTCTGTTTTTTTTTGTTTGAACTCTGTAATACCGTTCGGGCGGTTTCTCTAATAGAAATCGGTGGGGTGACCCGCTAGGTAAAAATAAATAAATCCAAATATAAGTTGGGCTATGTAACTGGTAAAATGACCCGGCTGGCATTGTGTCACGAGTCTCTAATTGGTCAATTTTGCAGGTAAACAAATCTGACAGAGAAGCACTTCAGTTTTGCATTTTGTCAAATGAAATTTTCATCGCTGCTTAGAGGAAAATCTGACAGAGAATTACTTCTTCAGGAGGATGTTAGTTGTTTCCTTCATTACCCTCCGTAATCGCGTGGTTAGGTTTGTATTCTCAACTTATACTGCTTGGTTTTCTAGTAATAGAAAAACGGAGGTTTCTTTGAAAAGGAGCTGCTCTTTCGCCACGAAACTCGCATACCAAGAAATAAGGTCGTTGTTTGAGCATCTCTAAAAGCTTCCTCAAATCTCATCCCGCAAATCTCATATATGGGGATTCCCTTCTCATATTCCTCCCTCAAATTTCAACTCTCTTCGTCTGATTCTCCAAACCTCATCACCTATAATTCACATCTCTGTATTATATTCATAAATTTCAAATGATTTTTCAAACTTCAATATTTCAAATGAGTTGATTTGAATCGTATATTTGAAACATATATAATTGAAATAAAAATGTTGTATTTTATTCATAATAAACTATTTAAGTAAACTATAATACTCCTATTTAAATTACCATAGTCTTTATAACGAACTCTTCTATACCGGCTATATTTTCAAAATTAGTGTTATTTTTAAATTACATCAATCCAACTCTTCTTTATAAATTATCGGTGCTATTTTTACAAAAATATGCTTCAATTTACAAAATCAAACGCACACATCTGATAGAAATCGCAGTGCATTGATACAAATAGTAGTACACCTTCGTGCTCCTCTACTCCTCATCCCCGTACATCTCAAACTTCTAGCCCAACTAGGAGCTCCTTGTTTTGGACTTCGCCGCCCGTGCCCCTGCCCCTACCCAGCGCCACCTCCTGCCGTCCTGCGCCCATCCCCATGCCCAACGCCGCCGCCGCCACTCACCATGGCAAGAATCGGCCCTCGGCCCTCACCATGGCCAGTGCCGGCCTCTCCTCTAGGCCGAGCGCGCCCTCTCCTCCCCGCCCTCGCCCGTCACCATGGCCGTCGCCCCTCTTGCTTCCTCCCCAGCGCCAGTGTATCGCCGCCAGCAACAGGCCGGCGACCCGAGCTCCAGGGGCGGCTCCATCCCTCCAAGCGCGGCAACCGGCGGCAAGGGAACAAGCACAGTAGAAAATGATGATGGGAGAGGGAGAGGGGGCGTAGCTGGCGGAGAAAACGGCGGGGGAGAACCTTCCGTGTCGGCAGTTGCATCGGTGGTCGGTGGATGGGGGATGCCGACCTGGATTTGGGGTTCTGCTCCATATGGGGAATGTGATGGGGATACTGTTGGAGGACGGTTTTGCGCCCAAATTTCCAAAATTTAACTATTGAGGGCCATGCAGGGATCTATTGGAGTTGCTCTTATGGCCTCACAACCCTGAAAAGCTTGCATGTTCTTCACATCCCCTTGTTGGATTCAGTTGTAAAATAGAGTCCGATTCGTTGCGAGACATCCCTGCTTTGTCAATTGCCATCCCATGAGGCCATAAGAAATTATTAAATAAAGGAAAACGAAATGAAAGAGGAGCCGGAGGCCCAATCACCCATGTATGGGCTATACATACTAAGAAATTATGCCGTTTGGGCTTTGGACCCTCAAGACAAAACAGAAAAAGGAAACCGGACTAGGATCGGGGTATTGAACCCGACGTGAATCGAACACGCAACCTTCTGATCTGGAGTCAGACGCGCTACCATTGCGCCACGGATCCGGTGATGCCATACATGAGGGTGTCGTTTATACATACTGTAGACAATTATCATTTTATAAGACCCATCCATACGCATACACATATCATACTCGTCTGAGTCGTTCTTCTCGGTTCACGGATGAACTCCGAACTCCAATACTGGAGACCAGTCGCAGACTTGTGGCAAATCTCTAGTTTGCTACATCATCCATGTGGTGTGACCGTGGAGGAACAACCCCCGGCAGCCCGGCCCGGCTGGGAACTTGGGCAGATACGAACAGAACATCCCGATCACAAGTCCACGACGTCGCAACACAGCTCCAACCAAAAGGACACGCACTCCCTAAAAAAAAAAACCAAAAGGACACGAACGAAAGGCCACAAGAATACCCGCAAAAGAGGTCTAAAAGGTTTCCACGTGACCCATCCCTTCCACCTGGGCCCCACGGCCTCCCGCTACAGCCAATCAGAGCTTCCCACCTCAGATTTCCTGATCCTCCGTGCCAACCATGTGGCTCCACTCCCACCACCTCTCTCTCTCCAGGGTCTCCCCTGCCCCCTTCCCGCTCTCGTCTTGCTCTCTCCTCCACACCACTCCCTCTTCCTCCGCCTCCTCTCGCTTCCACTCCTCCACGCTCAAAGCCCCCCCCAACCAAACCCTAGTCCCCCGCCCGGCCATGTCCGTCGCGGCCGCGGCGGTCTCCCTCGTCGCCTCCACCTCGCTCTCCGTCCCCGACCACCTCCGTCTCCGCCGCTTCCGCCTCCACCCCACGCCGCCGCTCCGCTCCTCCCGCCGCCGATCGAGGGGCCGCCTCGCTCTTGCTGTTCTCGAGGAACAGGCCTCCTCCGCACCTACCGAGGAGGAACCGAGGAAGTACGGGCTCAACGGGAGCGCGAGCGGTCTCAAGTACGACGATGCCTCGGTGGAAGCGTACCTCGGGTCCAACGGCAACGGCAACGGAAGCAAGAGCGGAAGCGGGAACGGCACGACTGTGAAGCCCGCGGCGTCCGGGAGTAGCACTTCCGTGGTATCCGGCTCTGTGCCGGGGGAGGATGAGAGGAGGAGGAAGCTGAGAGTGGAGGAGATCGGCAAGGAGGACGCCTGGTTCAAACGAAGCGAAGGGGAGGACATGCCCAAGGTGAATTTTGTTTGCTCAGCATCTCAATTGGAAGTGTGCGATGATTGGGTTGTGCCATGTCTGTGACAGACGTGCAAATGTTCAGTATCTCTTGTATAAGCTGGATTGTGCTGTTGCTTTCACTAAAGCAAGAGCTCAGCTTGAGTTCGGTGACACATCAATGCAATGTCAGGAGTAGTTTACTCAATGTTTTGTTCTAGTTGGAATGAAGTTAAATGCAGGCAGGACTAGGGTAGTAGCATCATCTGGAACGAGTAATATCATTGCCACCATGGTGGAGAATTTGTAGCTTATGGAGAAAAAGAAGCAAGGGTCAGTTAGCTTGTTGTGTCATGTATGCATTGCTTTGATCCTATTGAGGTTGAAAGCAGCATGACTTTCCACCGTGCACATTTTATCTCCATGATTCGGGTTAATATTATTGTTCATTTGCACTCTGTCACACTAACAGGATCACATTTTTCTATTTGGCCCAAGTAAATACTCCTAATTTATTTTGTACCGCTATTGTTTCCTCTTTTGGGTTGAACATCTAAACCTTGCAGGTGTCCGTTGTTCCTGGCGGTCGCTGGAATCGGTTCAAAACCTATTCAACAATTCAAAGAACGCTGGAAATATGGGGCTCTGTTTTTGCATTTATATTCAAGGTTTGGCTCAACAACCAGAAGTTCACTTATCGAGGTTAGTAACATATCACGCCAACAGAAATGATACTCATATATAATATATCAAAGATCATATGCAACCAGGTGCCTAATTATTATTTTTTATCTTTCTTACTCTGCTAAATGCCAGTCTTTCCTTTTAAATTCGTTGGTTCTATAGTTTCCGTAACTCGGTAGCAAACGATTGTTTTAAGTGTCATCTTTTTTCAACAGTTAGTTTTTGCTCATCAACCATGTTTAGCCTTACATGTTTCATTGTGTTAGTATATGCACTGCAGCACTAGCAATATATTTAAGAGAGGCGGATATTCTACTTTTGCACTTGTGAAAATAACAGGTAAGTTCATGATTTTCTTACATAATGTAATCACACGGTCACACCTGCTTCAGTTACAAGTCATAAAAAAAATAGATCACTATCTGAACATAGCACCAGAAGTTTATGATAACCTGCAGAACTACGTAGTTCAACAAAATCCTTCATCCTATAAAACAGTGTGTATTGCATATTATTAAATTTTCTGGATGATTTTTGTTGGTCTCTGAAGTTTCCTACGTATTCCATATAACATTGTTTGACATTCCTTGATGTCGAGGAATTGCCTAGAATTTTACTATAAACTTGTGTAGCTTCATTATACATATTTGATTATTTCTACAGGGGGGATGACAGAAGAAAAAAGGGTAATGAGGAGGAAAGTTCTCGCCAAGTGGCTGAAGGAGAGTATTTTGAGACTAGGCCCCACATTTATTAAAATAGGGCAACAATTCTCCACCAGAGTGGATATTCTCCCACAAGAATACGTGGATCAGTTATCTGAATTGCAGGTTTGTATGTTGAACTTTGTTGATTTTATTTACGCTACAATAAAACTGGACATATGCAAAGCAGCTGTGGTGGGTATTGTTAGTTGCAAATCCGCATCCATCTTAGCTTGTTATAGAAAATGTGTATTTTATGTTTTGAAAAGCATAAGGGATTTCTTCAATACTTCTAAAAGAAGTATGTGAATTTCTTCAATACTTCTAAAAGAAGTATGTGAATCTTGAAGAAAACTAATTATTAATATTCATGGAATCAAGGGTAAATCTGTATCATCGTGACATAGACCAACAATCCTGTATCTGCGTGCAAAACACAACTTGTTTAGGTGGTTACGAAGCATTTAAGGCTTTTAAGAACAACTTCCGCCATCAACACGTGCACCGTTGGCAGTCCTTCGAAATCCTATGGTCTATCACTTCTATTAGGGCCAGCTAATCCCAGTCTCCTCCACTTGATTATATCTTCAGCCACTCCCATTTGATTTATGCATAATAGATGTCCACTGTTTGTTCAGCTGGTCACTAGATCAATCTAGTAAGTCATTTTTGTCAGTCTCGGGTTCTCAATCATACTTGTCTAGCATTATACTCCGCTCTTTTCACAAAGGTTGGCATATTTGGTTTCATTAACACAAGATTCTGACCAATAATATCTTTATTAATATGTAATTTATATGATAAGAAACCACAATTATCAGCAAGAACTTTGAAGACATATCTATTGATATAAATTTCATGTCTTAAAAAACACATATTAATAAAGTAATTCTTGGTCAAAACCTTGTCTTAACGAAACCAAATACGCCAACCTTTGTGAATAGGAAAGGAGGGGTTAGTAGTTAACCACGTCTGACAAAAAAGGAGAATACTGTAGTTTGTGTGATTGACTGATAGGTAAATATTCTCTTGACACATCTTTTCTATATTTTTGGTTGCTAGCAGTACCGCAGTACTATTTCTATACTTTATACCAATTTTATCATGGAATTCTTCTCTCGTTTGCAGGATCAAGTCCCTCCATTTCCTTCAGAAACAGCTGTGTCAACTGTTGAAGAAGAGCTAGGAGCACCTGTGAATGAGATATTTGATCGATTTGACTTTGAACCAATAGCTGCTGCTAGCCTCGGTAAATAAGCTTGCAGGAGACATTTTATTTTGTTAAGCAACTTGATACTATAACAACACACCCCTTTTTTGGCAGGCCAGGTTCATCGGGCATGCCTGAATGGCCAAGAAGTTGTCATCAAAGTGCAAAGGCCTGGTCTCAAAGAGCTGTTTGATATTGATCTGAAGAATTTAAGGGCAAGTCACTTGAATGTGTATCTTTCCATAATGTGTTGTACCTCTCTATATATTTTCTTTCCTTTGAAACCACTGTTTGATTGCTCAATTGATTCTGTTCTAGGTTATAGCAGAATACCTTCAGAAAGTGGATCCCAAGTCAGATGGTGCCAAGAGAGACTGGGTTGCCATTTATGATGAATGTGCATCTGTATTGTATCAGGTAGTTTACTTACGTTTCACATCCTATGTTCATTACTATTCCCTTCCTGTCAAAGCTCAGGTTTTGACAACCCCTGTTCTATAATAGATCATCTGAAACAAATTTATCCAGTTACCCGAACATCCTTTTTCTTCGAGAAGGTCACCCGGACATCTTAGCTTAATAGAAGTAAATTGAGATCATTAGGCATTACAGAACAGTAAATTGCTGTTGCTTTTATTTTAGCGTGAGGAGAGGCTTGCATCGTGATGTTAGGACTGGTTTGTACTTTGTACATTTCACAGTGCTCTTGCTTGCTCTGAGTTCTTCATGTCAACATATTTATTCAAAATGTTTTTAGATAAGTTTTTCCAAGTTACTCATTTGGTTTTGGGGTTTCTTCTGTATTTAGCATCAAAGCAAAGGATCTAATCAGCTCATGTTTTTTTAGGAAATAGACTATACTAAGGAAGCATTTAATGCGGAAAAGTTTTCTGAAAACTTCAAAAATATGGATTATGTGAAGGTTCCAGCAATTTACTGGGAGTATACTACACCTCAGGTTCCTTCTACACATAAACTTTGGAACAGATTCTCGAGCAACATAGAACAGAAAATAAGACTTAAGTTTATTTTGTGTGCTTTGCAGGTTCTGACCATGGAGTACGTCCCAGGAATCAAAATAAATAGGATAAAGCAGATAGATAAGCTAGGACTGGATCGCAAAAGGTATGTGCCAAATACTAGCAAGTAATAAGTAGTAAGCCATGGCTTTTACTTGCTGTGTCTACTGACATTTGTTGGTTTTGGTCCCAATTTCAATCCCTTTTAGGTTAGGCCGGTATGCTGTTGAGTCCTACCTTGAGCAGATATTATCACATGGATTTTTCCATGCTGACCCGGTTAGTCGCACTTGCACTGTATATATGTATTGAATGATGCTATAGTTGTTCGTGTTGGAGGTTTGGTGCCCAGAGGAGGTCATGCCACCCTTTGAAATATGAGCATCAAAGAATGTTTGATAAATTCTGATAAAATTCATGGATGCAGTACACATAAAATTACACAGACCTGCAAAGTTTCATGTTCAAATTCATCCCTGTTATCAAAAGAACCAAAAAGAACAAGCATTGTTCTAGCAGATGCAGGAACTGTTCATGACTTGTTTAATTGTCTTTTTTTCGGTTCTGAGTAGCATGCACGAATTTGTATATAACTTTTTCAGGTTCGTATTACTTCATATGTACTACATCAATTGCTCTGCATCCCTAGTTGGTGCAGAGGCCGGAAATTATTCTTTGTGTGTACCATCTTGATGCAGCAGCGCATAGCAATTAACTTCCTTGATCTAAAAAAAATATGTACTACATGAATGCACTAGCATGTTTTCAAATGAATCTCAAAAATGATTATGCACTAAGAGAAACTGTAAGTGTAGTTCTGTGGTCCATGCTCTGCCATAACCCGTATTAGCGAGGAAATCTACAACATTGCCAATTTTACAGGCTGCAGCTCTATGTGTGTCAGATATACACATAATGTTAAATACAGTATCATCTCTGACATTAGAAATTTCATGATATGAATCAACTGTACCGGTTTTTGCTCTCAATTAAATACAGCATCAATATGCTGGTTAAATTGGTTTTCTTCACAGCATCCTGGAAACATTGCTGTTGATGATGCGAATGGTGGGAGGCTTATCTTCTACGACTTTGGGATGATGGGAAGGTTGCATATGATCTTTCTATTACCTGTAAAGTCCATTTATGTTGCTAATCTAATATTAATACTTCTTACTTGCAGTATTAGTCCAAATATCCGTGAAGGATTGCTTGAAGTATTCTATGGAGTTTATGAAAAGGATCCTGATAAAGTAAGTTTCTCCTTGCAGATGACCTGCAAACAATAATTTAGACACTGAAGTTTCATAAAACATCTAAGCGTGTATTCATGCAGGTGCTTCAAGCAATGGTTCAAATGGGTGTCCTTGTTCCTACTGGAGATATGACAGCCGTCAGAAGAACAGCTCAATTTTTCCTTGATAGGTAGTCACTCTTTTCTGGGAGGATGCTTTCTAATTAAGTTACGTGTAAAATTTTGTTAAATGAGATGAACAATGGTGAGTATCCTCAGTCCTCACTTTGTTCTGTTTATCTATTTTATAGCTTTGAAGAGCGTCTAGTTGCACAACGGAAAGAGAGAGAGATGGCAACCGCGGAACTGGGATTTAAAAAGCAATTGTCGAAGGAGGAAAAGTTTGAAAAGAAGAAGCAAAGGCTTGCAGCTATTGGTAATGGATGAATGATTTCTGCAACCTTATCAGGGAACATGATACAAAGAAACATGTCAAGATGTATGTGATACTCCTGATTTCATTTAGTTTTAACTTGGATAAAATGTTACAGGAGAGGATCTTTTGTCAATTGCTGCTGATCAACCATTTCGTTTTCCTGCCACCTTTACATTTGTGGTCAGAGCATTCTCAGGTCTGATAATTTTACTTGTGGAGAAACGTGGTTGTAACATACTACTTATCATATTGTCATGGTTCCTTATGATTTCTCAATTCTTTGCAGTACTGGATGGTATTGGGAAAGGTCTAGATCCTAGATTTGATATTACAGAGATTGCTAAACCGTGAGTATTTTCGACACTACTAGCATTGCATGTTCTTAATTGACAAAAACAAAGTATACTTGGTGTTTTCTGGGTATGACTTGAGTACCTGACGCATCTATTGAAATTGCTAGATATGCCATGGAATTGCTCAGATTTAATGAAGCTGGTGTTGAAGTAATTGTTAAGGCAAGTATTATCCTTTGGTCTATAATTTGAACCTATCTAATTGATGGCCCATGTGTTAATGTTTAGTATGGACTACTATACCTCAGGATGCAAAGAAGAGATGGGAAAGGCAGTCCCGTGCATTCTACAATTTGTTTCGTCAACCTGACAGAGTTGAAAAGCTTGCACAGATCATTGAGCGTTTGGTATCTACAATGTTTCTTTGCTTTATTCTTTTATGTGGTTGATTGATACCATTGAGCAATTAAAATCAGTAAGGGACTAACAAGTGAACTCAATGGTCTAATTTTTTGTTCATAACAGGAGCAAGGTGATCTCAAACTCCGTGTCAGAGCATTAGAATCAGAAAGATCATTTCAAAGAGTTGCTGCTGTACAGAAAACAATTGGATACGTGAGTGCAACCACTTTAGCTTTATGCTGTGTTACTATATGCTGAGCCATGAAAATTTAAGGTTGTACAGGATAGAAAGTTCATGCAAGTTTATTTAGTTTGCATTGCGTTCTCCTCAGAATTGTTAATTACTGTACTCTTTCAATCAATAATGTACACCTACATGCGATTCTTTCTATGCTCCGTGTAACCCCACTCTGTTTTGAAATGCTGATGTGTGTCACCCAGGGAGTTGCTGCCGGCAGTTTGGTAAACCTTGCTACCATTCTGCATCTCAATTCAATCCGGGTAAGTTTGAGTTTCCAAAGAAACTGCATTCGTCGCTAATTACTGGTGCAAAATTGTCCTTCAACGCATTCAATTATCCATTGCAGATGCCAGCAACCATTGCATACTCTATTTGTGCGTACTTTGGGCTACAAATCTTGCTCGGCCTAGTCAAGGTGAAGAAACTGGACCAACAGGAGAGATTGATAACCGGCACTGCCTGAGTTCATCGTCGACCAGTTAGAGCTGACCCATAATTTTTTTGGTGTCGTCCATTGGGGTTATCATCCCCAATTTTTGTTTGCCTGTGTACAATTTTAGCCCACGAGATGATGTAGCATAGCCATCGGTGTATGATAAATCTCTGTACATGCGGTGTAATAGATAAAGAGATGTAGATACTGTACAATGGTAGGGTAAATATAAGTAGTACAGCACAGCTCGTGCTCCCTGTCTCACTTGCTCGCTTCTATCCGAGGACATACTGTACAATGTGTACACCTCTTTTGTGGTTATGGCTGCCTACTATGATAAGACCGTTTCTCAAGAGGATTCTGTGGTTGCAGCTTCTCAAAGAAAATTAGCCGAAGCTGGTTTCTGGAGAAGCAGCAGCCAAAAAGAAGAGGACCTTCTTGTGGCTGCCTACTATGATAAGACCGTTTCTCAGAGATTTCTGTGGCTGCAGCTTTTCAAAGAAAATCAGCCGAAGCTGGTTTCTAGAGAAGCAGCAGCCAAAAAGAAGGGGACCTTCTTATGGCTGCCCATCAGGTTGCAGGTTGCAACGCTTTGATGGCTGGTGCCAATCCCACATTGGCGCAGAAGTTCGTTGCGGCTGATTATTCAGAAAACGCTTGACAAATCTCTTATGGCTGCCTGATGCAGAAGTTCGTTCTGAGTTTCCGAATGATTATTCAGAAAACACTTGTGCAAAGCAAGGTTTCTGAAAATACTTCACGAGTAACAAAATGAAAATAGGAATGGAAACTTTTGGTCTGATAGTTCGAGGAATCACACATTGCTCCTACAATCGTCCTTATGGTCTATTCATTTGGCGTGCATGTGCAAATTAGTCACCGTATTTGCAAAATGCAAAATTCGAAATTCGAGTGTTACAACTTGACACGTATGAGCGCGTGAGGTCAAAAGTACGAATTCCTATGTTTCGGCGTTGACGTGGCATGCCAATGCGGATTGAGCGAGTCTTGCCGGCCAGAAAATTTAGCAAAAAAAACCTCCCTCTATTCTTGTCTCTTCATAGCCCCCGCCCATGGTTCCAGCGGCCGTTACGGCAGCCGGCGGCGGCGATGGAGCCTAAGCGGCTTGAACCTGGTAGCGCGGCACCGGCACCTAATTAGCCGAAGACGTCACCCCTGTCGAGCTCCGACGTCTTCATCCCGTCCAGCAGCTCCCAGCTGAACCCATGCGTGAGCTATGCGTTGTGGAAGGATTTGTCGATCCAGAGGTTGACGGCCTCCGGGAGACAGCCGAGCGCCTCGCTGGCCCAGGCACGTGCGCGCATTCACGTCGTCGGCCACCGCTGCATACTAGCTCCCCGCACAGGCAGTCATCCTGCTGTTGCGCGTACGCCACCAGGCCGCCAACAACCGTCGGACCGGAGCCCCTGATGAGCCCCTGACGGTGGGGAAGCCGACCCGGGTAGGAGTCGGTGGGCTAGAGGGAGGCAGCGGGCCAGTGGCGGGTGACCCGACGGATACGAGGAGCGGGCGGCCCGGAGAGACGTGGTCGCGAAGAAAGGCGAGCAGAGTCGGGGGCAAGTGCTGGGAGACGGCGACAGGCATGCTGGCAGCAAAGGTGCTCTAGGAGAGAGGGGCCTGGGAGGCGGCGGTGGAGGCGGGCGCGCGGGGGTGGCCACGGCCCCACGGCCGCCACGAAGCTGATCTGCATGGCGGCCGGCGGTGCCGCGGCAGGTCGGAGGGAGGTCCTGGCAGCGTCGGTGCGCGAGCCGTGGAGGGGATAGCTGTCCGCGAGCAGGAGTGCGCCATCAGTGTCCTAGCAGCCTGGCAACAACGAGGATGTCGCTGACGAAGGTGGTGAGGACGGTGGTCGCCCTGCGCTGCAAGAGGTTGGCCGCCTCGGACCTGATGGCATAAAGGTTGTTTTTTATTCATCACGATTTGGCAATTTACCCCCTTTGATATTTATTGAGGGTGTTCTTTGTAAATGAATCGAATCATTTTCATCCACGTCAGCGTCAAAGCATAAGAATTCATATTTTTGACCACGAGTGCACATATTTGCCAAGTTGTAAAACATATTCATAACGTTTTTCATGTGCAATGACTAATCTGCACATACGTGCCAAGTTAATAGACCGACGGTGCATTTACCTCCAGCATCATATCACTGCAAAGATGTCTTGCACACAAAATGTATACTCCCTCCAATTCATATTAATTGTCGAAATATTACATGTATCTAGATGCTTTTTAGACATAGATACATCCATATTTGGGCAAATTTGAGACAATTAATATGGATCGGACGGAGTAGTACTTTTTAACTTAACAAATGACTGAAGCCTAACATAATTCCTGAGGCTACTGAGGAAATGGAAAAAGAATTTCACCCTTAAATTGTCGCTAAACAAGACAAGCTACCTGTCATATACACAAACCACAATTAGACTGGATGAGCCGATGAAATGTTGATCTTTCGTTTTTGTCATCTTAGTGCATTGTTGATCTTTGTCTAAGCCCGGCTGAGTGCTGCCTGTCACCTTGGGCCAGACAGTTCCACCGCGCGGAGGTTATATGTGGAGTCAACAATCCAGTCATTGCGAAGAGGAGCCAACTCAGCCTCCTGCCTGACCACCTCCACCTTTTGCCATTCCTCCCATCTCTCTGCCAAGCCATCACCTTCGAGCATCCTCACCACCTCCGACATCTTGGGGCGCTCCATGGGGGAGCCCTGCGTGCAGAGCAGCGCCACCTGGATAAGCGACTCCACCTCGGTCTCTTCATAGTTGCTCTGCAGGTCTGGGTCCACCAGCATCTCCACTTTTTTCTCCTTCAACAACCCTTTCACCTGTAGGATTGGAAGTTAAATTATTCATATGGTCAGCTGTTTCATCCATTGAGCAGAGTCAGCTTATTTGTTTGTTCTGATAATTTGATTTTTTTAAATTATGCATCATGCATATGATACGACCGGTTGTTTCTAGTGACAGTATATTAGCAATTCTATACATAACTGATGTCCTGGAAGGATGAACTGACAGCTTGTCACCCACCGCCACCAATGCATACCCTCTACATGATTAAGTTAATGGGGCTAACAACAGCTCATGATTATATGGGCTTGGGAAACAATCGTTAAAAAACTCACTAGAACCCCACAACAGCAGAGCAGTACGATCATAAGAAAGTTGTGATGATGATTTAAGCTCACTCTAGAGAAGAAAAAGTATTTACCCAATCAAGTAGCATAACATCATCATCATTTGCAAGACGAGCAAGATCAAATGCCCTCTGCCCAGTAATAAGCTCCAGAAGCGTGATCCCATAGCCAAAAACATCCGTCTTCTCAGAGGATTTTCCCGTGGAAAGGTACTCAGGAGCAATGTGTCCAATTGTTCCACGAACAGCAGTTGTTACATGGGTATCCTTGTAATCCATAAGTTTGGCAAGCCCGAAATCACCCACGACTGCCTCAAAGTCCTCGTCCAAAAGAATATTTGCAGCTTTGACATCACGATGGATGATCTTTGGATCACAGTGATCGTGCAAGTAAGAGAGTCCTCTTGCAGATCCAAGTGCAATCCGTCTTCTGGTATCCCAATCAAGAGGTGGTTCAGATGGCTGGCGCTCTATGAAACCAGCATCACAAATGAAAACAGAAATACCTCAGTATATACTCACAGCAGAAAAGGTTATACTTATAAACTATATTGCCTGCAGCAGCTATATTTGGGATGCATGATTATTACAAGAACAAATTACCTCGCAAGCGTGATGCGACACTCCCATTAGCCATGTATGGATAGACCAGTAATCGTTCAGTCGGCGTCATGCAAAAACCACGAAGTCGGAGAAGGTTCCTATGCACAGCCATGCTAATCATCTCAACTTCTGTTTGGAACTGAAGCTCACCACCAGGGGTACGCTCCTCTTTTAGTCTTTTCACTGCTACCAATGTACCATCTGCAAGTCTCCCCTTGTATACTTTTCCGAAACCACCTCTTCCTAAAATGTTCTTATTATTAAAATTGTCGGATGCAACTTGAAGCTCTCGCAATGAAAACTTCTTAAGCTGACCGAGATGAACTTCAGGATCCTCCTCGGCTGAAGAAAAATGGGATGGCATATGAACAAAACATGTGGCATAGATAACGTGAGAACAAAATATGGTATATTAGTATATGAAACTGACCAGGTACGTCAAAGAAATGCTCTTCAGGTTTACGACGTCGCCACATTGCAAATGCAATTGCAGGAACAGCGAAAACCAATGCAGCACCAGCAGCAACACCACCCGCGATAGCTCCAGTGCTAGAGGCACCTAATGGAATAAAATCCAGCAAGCACATGTCACCCAGAGTGCCACTCTACTGTACTGAATACCGACAAGACATCAAATTCAAGTGGATTCAGAAAATTACCTGCTGACTGGGTTGGTGGTGTTGGAGGGATGTATGGAGGAGGTGGCGAAAAAGGAGGCTCCCCAGGGCAGGGTTTTGTAGTACCAGGACCACAAAGAAGTGGATTATTCGCAAAACTGTGACAAAAGTATGATTCGTCATTCAATCTGAAGATGCAGTTAGGCTAAGTATCATTCAATGTTATCCAGGTACAAGACCTTATAGGGGTGAAGAGCGAAAAAGAGCCAGTCGATGGAACTGCTCCTGAGAGGTTGTTGTTTGAGAGATCCCTGCAATATTGCAATTGTTATATATTAATCCCAACACATGATGAAACCTTCATGGAGAAGAACAAACAAGTACAACATGCAACTTACAGTACTTGGAGGGTAGTGATATCAGTCAAGGATTTAGGAATTTGACCCGACATGCTGTTGTTGTTCAGACGACTATCCTTCCACGTTAGGCATAGCAACAAATAAATGTTACTGATAATATTAATACAAGGGAATAAATGATGATAAAAACAAACAACTGAGTGTATGATTGGCATCAATCCATAATAAGGGAGTAGTCAAGAAAGAAACAGGCATAAAGGAAGATTGACAAACCAAAAATCCTTTTGAGAAAAGAAAGGAACTAATAGAATAGAACAATATGTCACACAAATCAGTGCATGCATCGTGGCATTTGGATAAAGCATTTCGACAAGAATATCTCTTTTATTCTCGACAAGGGACTGCAAGCGAAGGGGAGCCTTGGCGCAGCGGTACAGCTGGTCACAGGTTCGAGTCCTGGAAACAGCCTCTTGCAGAAATGCAGGGAAAGGCTGCGTACAAAAGACCCAAAGTGGTCGGACCCTTCCCCGGACCCTGCGCAAGCGGGAGCTACATGCACCGGGCTGCCCTTTTTTTTTTTAAGGGACTGCAAGCCTCATTCTCGAAAAGGAGAAAAATTTGCAAGCCTAAAACAACTGCCAGAACTCAGAAATACAGATCAACTCAAGAAAATCTAAAAAAAGTAGCACAATCAAAGATGCAATAACAGATGTGCTAGTAGGCAAAATGACTATTCTTACAGAAAGCGAAGCTTCAATAGATTCCCCAAGCTGTCAGGAATAACTCCAGTGAACTTATTAAGATACAGATCCAAACTGACAAGGCTAGTTAGGTTGCCCAGTTCAGCAGGTATTGGTCCACTTATGTTGTTGCTGTAAAGCTCCCTATAACAAAAGGAATAGAACACATTTTTTTCAGGTGTAAAGGAACATATTTCCATATCAGGGAATCTATGCTATACAACTAACAAAAGCACGCACAGAATATAAGAAAAGTGAAGGATATAGCATCTCCAACCTGTCTATCACCTAAATGTATAAATCTAAAAAATCAAGAAGCATCGGTGCATATATGATGCAGGGCTTCTGGACATCAGACCAAACTAATTGAGGGTTTGTTTCAAGGATCAGTTCATTTCTACTGTGCACGTAGATCTTATCTGTACAGCTAGTCAACAACTCTACCTCATGTTTTATGTTTTTATATGCTAAGGGACGGAGATGCACTTATACTGAATTTGCATGTGAGATACATTAACTGGCAGTCTTCAGTTCAAAACAATCAGCAAAGGGCATCCAGAACTTACAAATATTGGAGATTTTTCAGCTGCCCAAGCTGGGACACTAATACACCAGATAATTGTGCATTTCCAAGATCACTGAAAAGTGCAAAAAGGTTAGAATGAAAATGAGCAAACATCAACCCTTTGAAATGCAGGGATGAGAGTTTTTTTATCAACTTACACTCTAATTACACTGTTATCATTGTTACATGTAACATGGAACCATGTACAAGGATTAACCAGAGTGGGATCCCAACTCTGCAATACGTTGTTAGTATCTTTCAAACTTTGTCGCAGGTTATACAGAGCATCACCTATTTGACAAGAGGTAGCAATTAGCATGGGCAGATATAAAATACTTACAATGAATATATAAAGAACCTTATTAACAAGGGGAGGGGGGGGGGCTATTTCTAAGTTTCACTAAGAAGACTAGTTGCACATTTTAAAAATTGTGTGCAACTTGGTCGATCTAGATTACTGGAAAGAAGCACAGGAGAAGGAAAAAGAAATACTCCCTCCGTCCAACAAAGGATGTCTCAAGTTTGACCAAATTTGAATGCATCTATACACTAAGTCATGTCTAGATACATCCAAATTTTGACAAGCTTGAGACATCTTTTGTTGGACAGAGGGAGTACAAAATTTCTCATGCGATTAGAAATAGCAAATTCGTATTAACAATGACTCTTATCTACATGCTCTCATTTTTCTGCGAAGAAACAGGTATGCTGGGCAAAAAACTATGTAATCAAAGTTTCCTAGACACTATACAAATTAGCAGTTACGGGCAGCTCATCAATTGGTAGGGTATGGGGACACATCATATACTGTTCAATGATGCAACAAACGATTTCTGATCACCAGTCCTTACAAGAATGTGACCTTCTTCACCAAAACACAGATCAAATCAAATAATATCACCTAGAAAAATCTCAAAAATAGCAATTCCTCATGAATCACATTTCTTTTGTTTTGGAACAAAAGAGGAACCAGATTTCTATCCCTAGGCAAACAAATTAGACCAATCGTGCTAAGCAATGATACCATGTGACATAACAAATCAATTACGGAGTATACAGAACAAAAAAAAATTATTCCCACCAATTCCATCCACTGTTTGCTCACCCAAAGACACTACTGTACGTACTAAACAAGCTTACAAAACACCTACTAGTACAAGATAAAACCACGGTACACAGCAAACATAATATGCTGCTCGGTACGAAGCATGAGCTCAACTTTTCTACCCCCTCTACGGTGTTAAGACCGACCTCCCGATCCCTCATCTAAAACTTGGTAATAAAAGCAACTGAGAGTACTCCATTCACCAAACCAACCGACCACCATCCCCACATCAAGCAAACATAATTGAGCAACAAAGCGGCTATTGTACCAGATCAGGCCGACTTACCTTCCGTGTTGGCGACGACATGCCCCACCCCCGCCGCCACGACGACCACAGCGACGACCAACGCCCGCCACCTCTCCATCGCCGCCACCGCGGCCATTCCTACCTACCTGCTCTCTACTCTAGAGCCAAGTGGGACCCACCTCACCGGCGCATGGCCCGGCCCGGCCCACCTGTCCTCCCTCAGATCGACGAAGGTCCCGCGCGAGCTGCACGGCCCGGATTCGATCTGCTGCGCCGCCGCCGCCGCCGCTTCCCCGTCCAGAGCTCGCCCTCTCTCTCTCTCTCAAGTGGAAGAGAGGAATGGATGTGATAAATTTTCTGTAGCTTTAAGTTCGAAGTGCGCGTGTGTGCGCCATGTGTGTGTTGTGTTCCGACCTAAATTGTTCGACAGGGCGACGGGACCATCGCCTATGCCGGGGAAGGAGGAAGGCTACGGCGTGCGGGAATCTTTAGATGTTACCGACGCTTGGGTCCCGGAGTACATGGGCCCGCATGGAAGTGTGAGTGGGTGTGGTGGCGGGGAGTAGGGAGGGGCTGTTTGTGGTGGGGCAGTTGAATTGATGGAGCTAGTGGGAAGAATACGGAGCGGAGCAGAGAGGGGTCACGGCGGCATCTGCTGACCTGGCGGTTTGGGGGACGCTGGGGATCTCGTGGACGCGGTCCTCGTACGCCCAGTCTTGTCACTCTCGATCGTCGCGATCCATGAATCAACATCTGCGTGGACCACGGCTCCAAGTCGCGAGTTTGGCATGATACCGGCGCAGCGCTGCACGCTCCCTAGACTATCACGAGATTAACGTGTTATTATCAGTTTTGCTAGATTTCCTAAAAAAAAAGAATAAACTAAATACCGGTCCTTTCATAGACACTAATGAATCTTTTCAAGCGCTACAGTTGAAGGAAAATTTGTTGTAAAATCTAGTGCATATAAAAGGGATCATTCGGTTTGGAGTTTTTTTCTCATGGAAGTCAAAAAATTGAGAAGATGGAAGCAGCGGCAGTTGTGTCGGAGATGGCGATTCCACCCTTGAATATCTACGATCATACGAGCTGCATGATATTTTAGGATATGGATATTTAGGATGTTGACACTTGTCATGTATTAAGTGGTCTTGTACAATTAGAAGGTGAGATATAATGGTTGAGTTTATAATTATCCTAGTAGTAGGGTAGGTACTAAAAGAGAATTGTACCAAAATTTGATAGTAAATAAAGTTTAAGTTCTCTTACAAATGTGATCTCTCCGATAATATATGTGTGCATAGTTCTTCAGTAGTAGGTATTGTGATTTTTCGTGTTGTTTGGTTGTGGGATTCAACATGGGAATTACATATTTGTATTTCCTTTCATGATTGTGCCATGACAATAATTGCTTACGTGATCTAATTGTGTACCACCTTTGTAGGGTTTGTGTTATGCTCTCCATGCTCTAGCACATTCTAAGCCGAGTTGAAAATTTTGGTTGCTTAGGACGATATAGGTAGTTATGTAGATGGGTACATTGGTCTTTTTCTGAACAACACATTTGAGTATTTCAAAATCACGAAATCTGCAAAAGTTGTCGGTTTCTTTGATTTCTTTTTAAATCAGTATCTCTTATCAAAGTTTAGTTTCAGTTTCTACTCATGCTAATGACAATGACAATAAGATGTAAATTTTGTTATACATATGTTACTTTATAAACAACTTCTCCAGTGGAATTGTTAGAGATGTTATTTCGATTGATGAAGAAAATGAAAACCTAGAAAACCGTGTTATTAACACAAACAAACTACATGAGCTCTTTTTTTTGACTGAAGATCTTTGACATCATCATCCCATACTATCAAGCATTTATTATGTTTCAGCAGCTCCTGATATTGTTTGCCTCTCCCTGGGACACCGATCTCCCTTATGCGGAAATCGTTGTGAAGATTGATTAGTTTCTATTATGTCGTTGTTTGTGTGGTGGTGTGATAAACATATACATGAACAAAGTGCTTTTGCATGTGCCGAAAAGCCTAGAACTTTTGTACACCTTCTCTTATTTGCTATAATATACTTTATTGATAAGGTGAAGTGGGATTAAATCTGACCAACGAAGACATTTTCAACAGGTTTGAGCAGAGGACGATGAAGACATTTTCAGCTCTAAGAACTCTTGGTCGTACTTTATTGAGGATGGTTTCTCCTTGTGTGAATGTTGATCTAGATCACGAGTAATAAATCAATTACCTCGAGATTGTTCTAAGTAAACCAAGAACAGAGATGTCTCAAAAGAATGGGGGCATCAAAGTGAAGGGGCGCGTAGAGATAAACAAAAACTTTTCCTACGCGAACTCCCAAGATCTAGCCGAGGTAAAAGGCCACGAGGATTACCACTAGACGCGCAGTTGCGGATTATTGATGCGGCGCCTTGATGCAGTGCAGTCCCTCGATCCGATCTAGCCGATCCAATCCCGCGATCGTCGAAGTGCTGAAGTACAGCACCTCTGCCGGTATCCACACGTGCGAGGAGGAGCTCCGGCGGCGGACTGCTAGGTCCGGTGCGACGGTTGAACTGAATCGGGCTAGGGTTCTCAACGCATGAGAGTGGAAAAACCGTACCCCTTAGGCATCCCACGCCCCTGCTTATATATCGAGTGGAAGTGGGCTCCAAGCCTTGTGGCCCATCCACCCTGCGAGTCCAACTCGCATTGTCAGCCCAATTCCAGTTCGGGTCCAACCCGACCAAATACTTGCTCCCGCTCTTAAGTGTGTGACCCCACAGGCTCATGGCGACTTGGACACGATTGGAGTCCGACTCACAATCGATCAATCGGTAGCGGCTCCTAGCAGAACGTGCCGACTCCCAAGTACCATCGAGTCATGACGACGTACCTTCCAATGTGACATACGTCTTAGTCCCTTTTGCCTCACGATATACCTTGTCGAACTATAGGCGATTAATCGTCATCCCTTTAATAGTTCAACTCTCTTCTCGATCTGTGATATATGATTCATCCGACTAACTCTTAGTCGATCGACCCGGTTAACAATTAACCAAGTCGAGCATGGCCATGCTTCCCGAATCATATCACTCGAGAGGGCCCAGAGAATATCTCTCCAGTCGGAGGGGCAAAATCCCATCTTGGTTATCCACATCACACAGCTTGATTCTCAGTCAACCCGAACTCTGCCTTTATAACTGCCCTGTTACGGAACAACGTTTGACAGAACCTAAGTTGGTGATCCACAACTCGGATTGTGCGATAACCTCAGGTCTAAGGATTACATTGATTGAGACATGCAAATGACGACCTACTCGTTGCATCTCAATATGGGTCAGTCCGACTCGCTAAACTCTTTAGCCGAGTCCGTGTAAGCTGGAATGACATCACCATGCCCATGACAAGTGGAACCGAGTCATCAGCCAACTTTCACATTAGTCTAGGTTATGTGTCCAGCACAACCTCAATGACTAAGGACAATTTAGTATGAACAACATGAATACATAGTTCCACAATCAAATCACATATTCAATGATACATATCAGATGTTCAAACAAGGACAACTTAATAATATTTATGAATACATTGGGAATTACATCATACATGATTGCCTCTAGGGCATATTCCCAACACAAAGTAACCTGATGCAGAGGTGCACTAGGTGACAGCCTATGCACTTATGGTGTTTTTGGTTGGTCGTTCGCGTTTGGTGGGTTGGCACCAACCAACTTTTGTTGTATCATCTCATTCGCTTGCAGAGTTTAGTTGTCTAGATGGGCGAATCCGGTTTCGCGTTTAGTTGAACCAGTCAGAGTGAATGGTTTCATCCGGAGGTTGACCCATGGCCTCCGGGCGAGTCCTTCGCCGGTTGCTGCCCTCACCGGTGACAGCAGCAGTCCTCACCGGCCCCGCGCTCTTGTTGACCGCCGCCCTCGACCAGGTCGCAGCAGCATCCCTCATCGGCCCTATGCCATTGTCGCGGGTGTCGACCACCCTCCCAACCTCCTTCGTGAGCCACGTGATCCGGACGGTTCCAATTCACGTGAACCAGCATATGGAGGAAATATTCTCCTCTAGCCGCCTTGTCCACAAGATACTTGCATTGCCAACCAAAAGTTGGTCCGCCCCGAGCGACCCCGCGTGACATGACCCGACCTACCCAACCAAACACACCCTTAGGTCGGTAGAGGGAGCAGGGGCAGCAGCCGAGGGTAATTAAAGAGGTCAACACTGGAGAAGGAGGGTCGGCGTGGTGGCGCAGATCGATGACCACTGCTATGCAGTGGCGGTCCTAGGATTTGAGAGTGACCATTGATAAATTTTCATGGCCAAAACTCATACTTCCTCCGTCCATCAAAGGATGTCTCAACTTTGATTAAATTTGAATGTATCTATACACTAATCATGTCTAGATGCATCCAGATTTTGACAAACTTGAGATATCTTTTGTTGGTCGGAGGGAGTAGTTAATTTGTACCCAGATGCATCCTTCATACTTTAATATGAACATATTAAGTGCCCGAAAATAAATAAATAAAGACATATTCCCTCCGTACCGAATTAACTGATGTGGATTTGTATAGTACATAAATAAATTTGGTAGAAGTGCACAACTAGTTTTATTTTTTTCTAGTATTACCCTTGTCGATTTGGAAAAGAAAAAAAAATCCAGGGCTGAGTTGCTAGATCCTACTTTTTTTTTGTTAGTGAAATTTGATGGAAATATGAGCAATTTATCACAAGATTTAATAGATAAAAACAGTAAATAAAACATGTGGAATATTGCAACCATGAATAATTCGCTACAAGAATTAATCAACATAAATAGTGGGTAAAACATGACTAGATCAAACACAGTAGTCATGCAAGCATATGAACAAAACACATCTAAGGCAAGAACTAAACATACGAATTGCAACATGGTCTCAAGTATGGGAAACAGTGACACGTACGGTGCAGAGACGGAACCGCTCGTGTTTCCGTTGCCAGTCATGTTGATGCCGAGGATGTCGTCGACCTTTGGAAAGAAGTCATCATCGAGGAAGGACTCGTCGGAGTCCAGTGCGTTCGCGATGAAGAGGAAGGACCCAGTAGTCGCACGTAGCACTCCCCAAAAACCTTATCGCCCTTCTCCTGTACAGGACTCGAAGAGGCGGGGTTCCGGAGGCTTACTGTCCCGACCTGCGGTGCATGCCGCGAGACGGGATGGGGAAGAACGGAGGCAGTGCAATGCTCTGGAACGAGAGGAGGCAGGTGCTCTTTCTATGTTCTTTTGGGAGAGGAGCGACCTCTCTTATTTAGGCACAGCAGGCAAACGAACAGGCAACGGAGGGAGGCGAAAACAAAGAGGCAGCAGCTGGAGCGATGCAACCAAAACCCACTGCCAATTCGTTTCAGGCCGGCTGCAAGGGGTGCAATAAAAACCCACTGACAAATTCGTTTCAGCTTATGTGCAACCGTTTAGATTATTTTCCAATCACGCGTGGCAAAAAGATAGAGAAGCTCTCGGTTCGAGGCATTCCCGCAACCCGCGGCACATGCGTGTCGTGACGAGACGTGGTGGGCGGCAAAGGAGGAGTGCGTAGAAGCTCTCTTCTTCTCATGCTCATACAACAGGTGGAAGAGCCCCCCTTATAAGGTGGTGCAAACTCTCTTCAACTAGTAATGTGGGACTAAACTTATGTCCCACCTCTTGCCACACATGAATGTGTCAACATGGGCCTTTTTGATTTTTCCAGGAATTTATTGGACTATAAATTAAATAGTGGGCTGGGCCACAATTATTCCGACAATCCCCCACCAGATCACAAAGGCACATAAGATTTGCCTATGGTTCCAAAAACATTGTTTAATATACCGGTGCTGCAGTGGAGACTGTTAAGTTGAACTTCCACCTAGGACTTTATGTTACACTAGTTGCAACTTGAACAGTGGACGGTGCCTTGAACTGCAAGTTTTTCTGCGAACCTAGTTTCACACAAAGCCTTGACCGATACTAGGCTACCGCAGGACTTCCCCGCGGGTGGAGCTTATGCATCATACTCCGAGGCCTTCCATGAGTTTATTAGAGAGCACCCTAACTCTCACGGACTAAGACGTTTAACAGTCAAGCTCATATAGGTGTGTTCTTCAAAAGATGTTCTGCAGGACAACATCTCTGCTTGTAAAAGCCTCTTAGAACACATTAAGATAAATATCAACCTGCCATGCAGAATAGGAGAGTATTGCATCTTCACGGAGAGGTAAATTTTTAAGGATACTCTCCTCTCGGTTGACCAACAGCTTGTCTCCCACTTCTAATTCACGGGATCTCCGATCACATAGAGTGGTTTACCACCGTGGACAACTCAAAATGTGGGTCTCGTACCCATCTCCTTCGATGCATTATCTATCACACTGCCTGATAGACCCTTTGTGAAGGGGTCTGCCAAATTTTTAGATGTATGGATATAATCCAACGTAATAACTCTGGAGTTTCTCATTTTTCTGACAGATTTTAATCTCTTCTTCACATGCCTTGAGGACTTCATATTATCCTTAGAACTGTTCACTTTGATGATAACAGTTTGATTATCACAGTTCATAAGGATAGTGGGTATTGGTTTTTCAACCACAGGTAAGTCCATCAAGAGCTGACGAAGCCACTCTGCTTCAACAGTGGCTGTGTCTAATGCTGTGAGTTCCGCTTCCATAGTTGACCTCGTTAAGATGTTGTTTCTTGCAAGACTTCCAAGAAACATTGCCACCACCAAGTGTAAACACATATCCACTTGTGGCCTTAATCTCATCAGCATCAGATATCCAGTTTGAATCACTATAACCCTCAAGTACCCTTAGATACCCATTATAGTGAATGCCATAGCTCGCAGTGCCTTTTAGATAGTGTAAAACTCTTTAAAGAGCATGCCAATGATCATCGCCCGAATTAGAGACAAATCGACTAAGTTTGCTCACAGTGAAAGCGATGTCAGGCCTCGTAGCGCTAGCTAAATACATAAGCGAGCCAATAACTTGAGAGTATCTCAGTTGATCTCTAGCACTTCTTTGATTTTTCCGAAGAAGCACGGTAGGATCATACGGGGTAGGAGAAGGCTTGCAGTCGCTATATCCAAAACGACTCAAAATATTCTCCACATAGTGAGACTGAAGCAAAGTAATCCCACCATGGTCATCTCTCAACAGCTTGATGTTCAAAATAACATCAGCTACTCCAAGATCCTTCATCTCAAAACATCGAGATAAGAAATCCTTGACCTCCTTGATCATAATGAGGTTGGTTCCAAATATCAGTATGTCATCAACATACAAACAAAGAATAACTCTCTCGCCCCCACCATGGCGATAGTTCACACACTTATCGGCTTCGTTCACAACAAAGCCCGCGGCAGTTAAGGTTCTTCCAAACTTCTCGTGCCACTGCTTAGGGGCTTGCTTAAGACCATATAAAGATTTCACCAACTTGCACAGCTTTCCTTCTTGGTCTACTACAAAACCATCTGGCTACTCCATATAAATTTTCTCATCTCACTCTCCATTTAGGAAAGCTGTCTTAACGTCCATTTGATGAACGAGAAGACCATGTGAGGCAGCCAATGATAGTACTACTCGAATGGTGGTCAATCTGGCCACTTGTGAGTAAGTACCAAAGAAATCTTTACCTTCCTTTTGGGTGTAACCCTTGGCCACAAGCCGTGCCTTATATTTCTCAATTGTACCATCAGGTCTAAGCTTCTTCTTGAACACCCATTTACATCCGACAGGTTTGCACCCATAAGGACGATCAGTTATCTCCCAAGTTCCATTAGCCAAGATAGAGTCCATCTCACTACGGACAGCTCCTTCCAGTAGTCGCCATCTGGAGAAGCATATGCTTCCAAAATGGAACTAGGAGTATCATCCACGAGGTACACGATCAGGTCCAAGCTGAGCGAGGTCGTCCGCCAATTCTCTACTCCGGCCGACGCTGCACCAGATCATATTTAGCGCTCTGCAAAAATATGTAGTTCGCTGCTGTGTGCTCAGCTTGTAACCGCCCCCCCTCCCCCCGTCCTGCTGTTCTCTTTTTCATACTTCTTCACTATCTTGTTGTTGAACATGTTTGTTACAGACCTGGTTTCATAAATCTAAGGAGCCGCAAGGCCTCCTGTTGATCTTTAAAAAAATCATCACCAAAAGACTTTGCAGTCCTCTGTCTCTTACTCCTCTTAGGAGCTTCAATGTCATCCTCCTCAATATTTCCAGAGTGTTTGATCGGAATTGTAGGTTCGGGAATTGAAACAAATTGCGGACTAGATGAACTCGACATCTCCTGAATTGATGAGCTAGGCTTATCCTTCATAGGAAAGATATTCTCAAAGAAAGTCACATCATTTGATTCCATAATTGTACCCACATTCATGTCAGCTACCTCAGATTTTACAAGAGGAATCTATAACCGATGTTATGAAAAGCATATCCTAGAAAAACACAATCAACGGTTTTGGGTCCAAGTTTGCGCTTCTTGGGGATTGGCAGATTGATTTTCGCCAAACAACCCCAAATTCGTAAGTAAGAGAGTTTTAACCTTTTTATTCTCCCATTCTTCAAATGGAGATCTCTTTGTTCTTTCTGAGAACTCAGTTTAGGACATGACACGCGATCAATATCGCTTCCCCCCACCATGCCTGAGAGATGTTAGCATAATCTTGAGTTTGAGTCTAGCTAGGCGCATGTGTGTGTGTCCTAATGGGATTAGGATTAGAGTCCTAGTCCTAGTTTTGTTAGCTGAGTGTGTATTCGTGTAGGATACTAGTCCGTGTGTGGTTAGATGTTGCGCTTGTACGTGTGTATATATACACATGTACACCCATAGCTTGTAACCAAGCCGTGAGATATTGAGGAGAAATAAAAATAGAGGGCACGATACGGGCCTTTGGCCAAATAAATTTCTGATCGTGTGCGTCTTCATGTGATTGATCTTTGGGCAAACCCAACGTTTGGTATCAGAGCGAGGTCCAAGATTTGAAGACGCGCTTGCCCCGGGGAGGCGATGTGCTAGCGCCTCGGGGCGGGCAACGGAGTGGAGCAGCTTTCTGTGGATTGGGTCGAGTTGTCATCACACGGTGGGCCGATCTCCTAGTGACGGGGGATCATAGTACTGATAGCCGGGTCGACTTCCTCTTGAAGTTGGTAGACTGTGAGGGCTTGTACTCCCATCAAACTTTGGTTTGTCATCAAACCTGTCTTGTTCTTGGGTTTGTGGGATTGGGAGTTATTCTTCTGTACGAAGTTGGCACTAGAACCTCCTTCAGTACCTCGAGCACGTGTGTCTTTTGCTCTCGCCTTCTTTTCCACATCAAGAGTCCCAATGAGATCCGTCACGGAAAACTCTTGTCTCTTGTGTTTGAGAGAAGTAGCAAAATGCCTCCATGATGGAGGAAGCTTGGCAATGATGCCTCCACCAACAAACTTGTATGGTAACACACAAGTGAAGTGCTCAAGCTCCTTGGCAAGTGACTGTATTTCGTGAGCCTACTCCACGATGGGGCGGTCCTCAACCATCTTATGGTCATAGAATTGCTCCATGACATACAGTTCACTGCCAGCGTTGGAGACTCCACATTTTCTCTCGAGCGCATCCCACATGTCCTTGCCATTGTTAAATGACAGGTATGAATCAACAATATTGTCGCCAAGAATGCTGATCAAAGCAGCCTTGAAAGTGGTATCAAGCTTTTGAAAAGCCTCCTCCTCAGCAGGAGTATGGTCTCCCTCAGGAAGGCCATAGATGGCGCTATAGCAGCTCATGGTCTGAAACCAGAGCACTGCCCTCGCACGCCACCTCTTATAATTGACACCTTCAAACACAGGTGGCTTCATGGAAGCAGCAAAACCACTTGGGGTAAATTGCCTAAAATAAGGTTTTTGGATTGATGGAAATATGAGCAATTTACCACAAGATTTAATAGATAAAAACAGTAAATAAAACATGTGGAATATTGCAACCATGAATAATTCGCTACAAGAATTAATCAACATAAATAGTGGGTAAAACATGACTAGATCAAACACAGTAGTCATGCAAGCATATGAACAAAACACATCTAAGGCAAGAACTAAACAAACGAATTGCAGCATGGTCTCAAGTATGGGAAACAGTGACACGTACGGTGCAGAGGCGGAACCGCTCGTGTTTCCGTTGCCAGTCATGTTGATGCCGAGGATGTCGTCGACCTCCGGAAAGAAGTCGTCGTCGGGGAAGGAGTCGTCGGAGTCCAGTGCGTTCGCGGTGAAGAGGAAGGAGCCTGTAGTCGCGCGTAGCACTCCCCAAAAACCTTATAGCCCTTCTCCCGTACAGGACTCGAAGAGGCGGGGTTCCGGAGGCCTACTGTCCCGACTTGCGGTGCACGCCGCAAGACGGGATGGGGAAGAACGGAGGCAGCGCAATGCTCTGAAACGAGAGGAGGCAGACGGGATGGGGAAGAACGGAGGCAGCGCAATGCTCTGGAACGAGAGGAGGCAGGTGCTCTTTCTGTGTTCTTTTGAGAGAGGAGCGACCTCTCTTATTTAGGCACAACAGGCAGACGAACAATAAAAACCCACTAACAATTTGTTTCTAGAGAAGCTCTCGGCTCGAGGCATTCCTGCAACCCGTGGCGCGTGTCGTGACGAGGCGAGGCGGGCGGCGGAGGAGCGCGTAGAAGCTCTCTTCTTCTCATGCTCATACAACAGGTGGAAGAGCCCCCCTTATAAGGTGGTGCAAACTCTCTTCAACTAGCAATGTGGGACTAAAATTATGTTCCACCTCTTGCCACACATGAATGGGTCAACATTGGCCTTTGGGATTTTTCCAGGAATTTATTAAACTATAAATTAAATAGTGGGCTGGGCCACATAAATTCCAACAAAATTACGAAGCTAGTAAGGCCATGAACAGGATTTTTATAGTTCAAACAGCCGCTCCTGCTGCCATGGGTGGAGGATGGAATTATCTTACGTGGGACGAACTAAAGCATGAAACACCTCCCGGCATTCGACAGTGCTGCGAAATTTATATTCAAAAATTTGAAGGAACCTGCCATGAAGAACATGCACATGCACTGCCCAAACGATTTTTGACCTGCATGAACTGAAATTTTTCATCTGGTCCAGCCGTCATGCTTTCGACCTCGACGATGATCTTGGGGAGAATAGTGGCCGATTCCACGAATCGAAGGCAGACAATCAGGCAGCGTGGACATTTTCATTCAAAAAGTACTTTGTATGATTCCGCCTCTCCGGTCTCCTACTCTCCTTTGGTCCTTCCTCTCCCAGTCTCCCTCGGTGGCTGCTTCCTAGTCCCTACTTCCCTAGGCACCGAGAGACCAGATGCGGCGAGGCTGGTTCGACGAGGGCACGAGGCAACTTTTTTTTTTTTTAGAATAAGCACGAGGCAACTAACATCGATCGATCTGGATCCAGTAGACCAGTCTCTCGTCCCGAGCGGCCCATGCGGTGCATGCAGCGATTCGTAGGCCCAATAGACACACCGACGGCCTAACTACGGCCTCAACTCCCCCAAATCGCGCTTTCTTTCTCTTTTCTTTCTTCATCAACTAGTACTAGTTTTATCCCTAAAAGAAACTACTAGTACTGTACTAGTTTTTGAAGCAATCTTAAAAAAAAAAAGTAGTTTTAGAAGCAGCACAAAGATGTACTGTTTGTGTAACAATTGCCTGGGAGCTGAACATGTTCACTTCAGTTCTTTTATTATTTTTTATTATTACTATTGCGAGTGATGATATGCCTATTTTCTTGCTGACTGAGAACTTCAGTTTATGTTTCATAAAACCATTGGCTGTATTCTCATCTCAGCATACATGCTTATTAATTATCTTCTGACCTATTGTCTCTGGCAAAAGAGGCTGGGAGCACCCGATTTATTTATTTATTTTTTGAACGTGGGAGCACCTGATTTTGCATTGGAGCCGCATGGAGAGAGACCATCGGCAGGAAAACAAATTTCAACAGATTCTTCAATATGTCAAGGACATAAGGTACTTTTTCAGTGCGCATTTTCAGTTAAGATTTGATTAATTCAACGGACTTTTGGTGCTCATTTTGAGGAAATAGTTTCCGAAAACTCCCAAAACTGGCCTGTGTTACACAAATCTAATCCAACCTCTTCATTCCAAACATTATCCCCCAAATCTAATACAATTAGCATATCCATTACAGTTAGCACTACATCATACAGTTAGCACTAGATTTTCAACAAAGGGCCTAATAAATAGAAAAAAAAGGTCTAGAAGAATAAACATGTTAGGTTTAAAAAAATAATTATTGTAACGAACTATGCAGCAACGTGCATGCATATGGATTGTGTCTTCAGAACAACGCACGACCAACGTAAAAGGAAAAATGAATCATTGAGCGAATAACTCCCATTAAAATTGATGGATAGAGCAGGGCAGCCGCATATAAACCCTAGCTGCTAGAAAGAAGTAGGCGCCAAAGTTGTGATCTTTGCTGGTTTCCCTCGTCTTCGACCAACGATTCGGCATCTGGAGATGAGGGGAACCACAAATCAGTGACTCACATGTAGTTTGTGTAACTCCTTTGTGAGGTTTTGTATCCTTGGCGATAACACTTAGTGGCGGATCCACATAGAAGGTAGGGGGAATAGATGAACCCATAAAAACACCACTATAGATGTCAATATTTGCAAAAAAGAATACATAATTTTGGATATTTTTTTAATGTAGTTGACTAGTTGTCTCTAGATCTGCCACTACTCCATGGTCCATGGAGATACTGGATCTCGCAGTTTGAACTTTCGTTATTTTGGTCTACTTCCTCGCCGGTTTGGTGATGAATGAACGGCTTGACAACGTACATTGCAATGGGTGCCCGACCACAGTGTGTTCAATGATCTTAGGTTCTCATGTCATGCTCTACTCAAAACCTGTACGGCTTGTAAAAGTCTGGTCTTCTGTAGTTTAATAACCAAAGACATGGAGATATATCGAGATACTGATGACAGATCACTTCAAAGAATCTGAGTTATCGGTTTTTGTTTCAGTTTATTCGATCATTTTTGAATTAATAAAATTGGATGTTTGCAAAAAAACAAGGGCCACTAAGAAAACAACGAAAACGTACATTTCCACTTTCAGTTAGTGACCACTAAATTATGTATTCATTTCTTCAAAAGAACTGATTTTGTGCGGGCAACGATATCGCCTGAAGATAGATTTACGAGTCTAAGGGGATGGCGGAGTACCACATGTAATCGGGTGAGGCGGATGCGCAATGTGTTCGGATAGGAACCAAATGTATCGTCAAGTATTCGTCTAATAAAGTTTCTTAAAATAAGTGAGCCCTCGTGAACAGATGCATTGAACTGAAAACGCTCGCTACCTGTATTTTTCTGAGTGTGTGATATTGTCAAGTTGAACCAATAATTATCTCGCAAAAAAGAGGTTGAATCAATATATCAATATATAATTATTGGAGGATGGATTCTAGTCTACTGCGAGAAGAGAGAGAGGTAGCAGGAATCTTCTTTTCAATGCTAAGCTAGATCTGACCAAGTGTAGGTTCACTATGATTGGCTACTTTCATTAGTTAATTTTTTGATGACGTAAAGGCGATCACAGGCGTTTTTTAAGCGAACCAAGAGGGAAATCCACATCAGGCCTGAAAAAACAGAATATGGTCGAGGGACAACGGCGGCATGACAAATCAGATTATCATGAGGATATTATTTGGTTTCTAACAGTTCATTTTCTGTGTTATTTAAACACTAAACTGTATGCATGCACCATATCATAGTACATCCATTTTCTCCCACCACACCAAGAGCCAAATGCATTTGTTTTCACCATTATAATGAAGGACTTGAGCCGCTTGGGTCGCGGAATCGGCTAACCTTAATTGCCATGGCAGAACTTGCTCTATTGATTAATGTGTTGCAGGATGTTGCTCAAGAAGATGGACCCGATGTTCGATCTCTCAAGGATGGTTTCCAAGAATAATTAAATATTGAGGTTCTTATAATTAAATATGCAAGCCAAAAGTAGTCTTTCCAGAACGCAAAGGGTTGTCCACGTACTGATCGTATAACAACAATAACTCATCTTGTCAATACACTGTCATGGGAGAAAATTGTCATCTTCAACTTGCGAATCAGTAGAGTTTATACTAACAAGGCTCAGCACCAATTGTTATTCTAAAGCTCCATGATTTGAGAGACAATTTCATGTCTGATGAGCAAGATTTAATCCGTAGGAAATCTATCCAAACGGCTTGTCTCATTGGCACTTTGATAAGCCAACCTCACAAAAAAGAAACAAAGTCCAATCGATTTCTTGTAGTATGTAGCGTTCTACCCTTTTGCGCACTACAAAGGGCAAAAAGGATACAGCATGCGTACGCGGCGCCTTTCCGCAACCCCCCAGCGTACAACTCAGCCCGTAATTCCGCAGTGTACCACAGAACAAAAGCTTATTGACTAATTATAAACCTACATAGTTTGACGTAGCTTGGTTAGGTTTAATTTTGTGCATCACTTGATATGCCTACTTGACAGATTTTTAATCGCAAAATACGTGCAATCTAGCTGGAGCTTAGGTATCCATTTCTTCGACCGTGCTCGGTTACGTGGACCGCAATTAGTCGTCTATAAAATCAGGCGATTAACCTTAGTTAATTAATCATATCTGCCAACCTAGCTACGTCACCCCATGAACCCCCAATACCATCAATCCGATGGTTTCCCCGGGGGTAACATACCCCGTGAGCACGAGCTGTGTATGTAAGCGCGTAAACAGGTGCATCCACCCTACTACCAATGCATCCACTTGGACGTGGTGCTTGCTATACTGCTGCCCACAGAAGGACTTTCCCTGAACTCTCACTGAAGATGGGTCCTCTCCATGGATGGGAGCTGAAGAGGTCCAGCAAGTCAGTGAAAGCCAGGATTTCTGTTTTGGTACTACTACGTGGTATTTCCGTACGTAGTATAGATAATACCGACAACTGGCTGATGCACTGATAATTGGGCTGCAGCTTATATATTCAGAGAAACTTAACCTTTGTGGCCGTCCAATGGCTAGCTGTTCCCCTTGCGTCACACCCGGACAAGTAGGCTGATATCTTATTGCTCCCAAGTTGTCCTTTTGAATCTGGAAGAATCCGTCCTCACAATGGCTCTATGCCAAAGCTCGTGATTGTGCAACCAATTAACTATTCCGGGTGCTAACAGACTGCATGCGCCTAGTGTCGCCTTCATATACGTCAGTAGCAGTACCAGGTACTCGTAGCAGTGAACATTTAATTTAGCTAGCCCGGCTGGAAGTTTGATCGATCGTCCCGTCTCAAAGGCAGCAACATGCTAGCCTACCACCATCAGTCCGATTGGCTCCTCCTCCTGGGTGCCTTTGTGACTGAAGAAGCAACAGGAAGCACAACCCTGCGGAAAAATTCTCTATCTGGATCTGAACTATGGTCTCCCTCCCAGTCCCATTCATCGCCAATTTGTTTAACTTTGTTTTATCTGTAGTGCTATATTTTGTAATGGTCAGTGGCGAAAATCGATCGTTCTGCCAGAAACAACCAGAAAATCAGCTACAGGCTCTTAATTGTCAACTCTCCTTATCATTTGCAACGCTTTGACGGTGCATCTCTTACTTGTGGACGCGAACAGGACACCGCTCGGCACCTCCATCAAGGCACCAAGTCATCACGATTTTACTTGTGGAGTACAGATAATACGTGAGAACTTTCCAGTCCGCGTACGTTTGTACTTTGACGACCTCCATTTTCCAAGTGAACTCTATCGATCATCCAGTTCATCAGGATTCACCACCAACCTAGCTGAGCTCCGATCGAGGAGCAGAACCAATCATTGGCCCCGTTGTATCACCGAATTCCCGCCTTTGATTACGTACGTGCTGACCCGAATCACCAACCTCGCTCCCATTGGACGAGCAGAGGGAGCAGAGCACAAGCCAAGAACTACTACACGCATCTGTACTTCTGTGGTTTCGCACCGCGAGACGGCACCAGATCTAGCCTTAACTGTCCTCTGTAGCTTCCGGCGAAGCCTCTCGATCGCCGGCGACTGTAATTGGATCCAACGCATCGGCACATCTCGACGTGTCGTGCTGCTAGAAGCCCAGGGAGTCGCTCGGTTTTATTTACTGTATTTTTTTGACGGGGGGAAGGAGTAGCTGGTTGTTGTTCGCTGTCGTCTTCTGCGCCTGGTGGTGGTGGACGAGGATCCCCGCGTCGCCAGTTACCAGGAATCCAACGAGACAGATTCCTTGAAAGTCACTGACATGTGGGATGCGTCTCAGGGCAGGGCGTCCTTGTCTGTGGGGGGGAGCTCCGGAGGGTCGGGAGTATCTGTAGTGGGGCCGAGCCCCTCGGGCGCGTGAACGGCACGTAAAACTTGGAGCTAGCCGGTACTATCCTGCCGCGTGGCAGTTACGTGCGGGAACGGCGGTAGACGGCCCCGTGAAGCCGAGAACCTAGGCGGCTAGGCTTGGGGAGCCGACCCGACACGACGGAGCCCTTTTTTGGTTGCGTGGCTCTGCGCGGTACCAGCACAAGGCGAGACTTGCCGGGGCCATGCAATTATTTGCTCCAAGAAGATATATACCTGGACTTTTCTTTTTGCTACAACAGCATCTCAAAAGTGGAAAGCAGTTACGAGAAAAGTTACACACGTAAAATTTTAAAAACATTCTTAGAGCACTGCCATGCATGTCAAAGGCTCGAACATCTGCGTGCGTATAATGTTTCATACGAGGTCTTGTTCGGCACTAATGTTCAAGAAGCACTTTAAATTTAAAAACACTAGAAACCATAAATGATTTTTTGGTAAGGAGAAATTAAAGGGGAATATTCCTGGTTTTTCATCATGAAACATCTCATTTTGGTATCAATTTAAAACACTTCTCGTACTAGTGTTTTTTAGTGTTTTGGAATGCACGCAGTACGGGGTTTTGAGAGTATTGAGTGAACACCAAATCCCCTCAACAAATACCAATAGGCTAGTGAATAAAAATTACACTAGTGTCAAAACAAAGCCTAAGAAAGTTACACTTCAAATTTACGGTGCGCTACAATACCTTGTGCACGCTCTGGGAGCCGATTCGCTTGATAAGAATAGCATCCAGTTAAATTTTCCAATATTAATAGGAGGTATGTATAATTAGATTCTGACTTTGCTTTGTGATGGTTGAAATTTTACATTTTGTTCACCTAGGCGATTGAATCGGTCATGCAATAGCTTCACAAACTCCACTCATTGGTTTCACAAGTCATTGTCATGGGAAGGTTTAGATATATTATTTTATTTCGTGATATATATTGAAGCATAATAATTGCATGGTAATAGTTTGTGAACCTCTCTTTTTGTTTAATAGGTGTAGTTTAGGGGCAGGTTTTCGTCCCATAGTCAGGTCCTGATTGCAGGGCCTGGTTAGTGGGTTTCCTGCCCGCCGTAGTATAATCTGGTGATCTTCTTTACCCTCCGTTCTCACTCTCTGTTTGCCGTTGACACTTTGTATTTCCGTTATGAAAATTAATGGAAAGGGGAGAGATTCCAAGTTGGATAATAATTGCATGGTAACACGAAAAATCATCCATATTATGGCTATATTTAGTCAAGTCAACTACAATTTGCAGCCGCTGAAATCAAGATACATGCATACATGGAATTTTAATGACGCAGAAGATGGCAGCAGCCAAAGAAACCTACTCCACGAAACGGTGAAATATAACAAGTGGACATATACTAGGCATATATGCATGGTCCACCATGCAACATTATGGCTACCAACCGAACAAATTGAATTGCCTGACTGCGCCATTTGTGATTAGTTGGAAAAGATCCAGATCGAGGGAGAGATGCGAGCTCTTGCACGTAGTGCTCCGGCCAATCGCATCGTCGTGTCGCTGCAACCTCTGCTTTTCGTTGAAAGGGATGGGGTGGTGGAGAGTTACAGCTAGCTACTAGTTCAATCTCGTTTTTCCGGTTTCCATTCACACTTGACCTGCAGTTCCTCCATTTCAAAAGAACTACTTTGCGTACCATGTTTCTCCTAAGACTTTTTTTTCACGATGTCTTCGTAGTCTACTCATTCCGTCTCATATTAAGTAACGAAATATTATACTCGCTCCGTCTCATAAGGTTTTTTCTCTGTTGTTTCTTTTTTTTTTTGCCGTGTACGGATTTTTATCTCTCCAGACTCAGAGGAAGAAATCCACCACACTGTTGCTGAGATTGGAGCAACAACCGATCTGGTCCATAATTTGTCTAGCCAGGACCTCACTTACTAAACGCCGCTTGTTAATTAACCTAGAACTGGAACCACACATGCATGTGACGTATAAATCCACGGTCTGAGGTCTCCCCCACCTTCCGCGATGCCAGACGGGTCAGCCGGCCGGCACCAGATGAAGTGAGTGAGACCGACGGGTAACGTAAGAGTGCAGTGTGCAGTCGTAATTAACTTGTTACGTGCGCTCCTTGTCACAAGGAGTGAAAAGCCAGAACTTCCCCTCGTTTAGAAAAGCCAGAGCTCCCCGGACGGTGAAAATGCGTACTACGTTGCTCGGATGACTAATCGGATGCGGAAAATATCAGCATCAACATTCCCCTTCGAACCTACCAGCCTCCTCCTGTCACAGTTGTACAAAAGCAACCATCCAGAAAAATCCACGAACCAAAACCGGACCCGCGCCGGGCGCCGAGGCACACGACACGAAGTGGGAGATGGGCCGTCCGCCAACTTTTGGCCCGAGCTCGGCTCCAGCGTGAGCCGACTCGAGCCAGGTAGGTAGGGTGCGTGCGTGCGTGGGAAACTGTGGCATCAAAAGCGCCGTCTGCCGCAAACGTCCCCGTCAGCTGACGTCGCGCACCCATGAATCCCCCTACACCATCATCAGCCCGAGACCATAAACACGCTCTCTCTCTCTCTCTCCTTCCTCCCTCTCCTGAAGGAGAATCTCTCTCTCTCTCTCCCCTCTCTGTCTCTCTCTGCGCAAAGGCACCAGAGCCTCTCCTCCATTGGGGGTAGATGATCCTAGGTGATTTGCTGGCTTCTCTCCCCATGCCTCTTTCTTTCTCCTGTTCTCCAGTATTTTCTACTGTCTGGTTTTCCTTGTTTGTTTGTTCCTCTGTTGGTTTATGTTTTGGTTCGGCCTGTGCCGCGTGTGAGCTTTCCGAATGGGTTCTTCATTCAGACTCTTGAGTCTTGCTCTGGAATCGAGTCTCTTAGAGGTTTTTGTGTCCTGGATGTTTAGTTTGGTACCTTTTTTTCAGAACCATTTTAGCTTGGGAATTCATAGGCAGGTAAATTTAGATCTGTCATGTGTTGTACGCGGGTATGGCTATTCATCCTAGTGATGTTGTTTTTCAGTTGGTGGGATTTCATTTCATGAGGGCTATGCCGGCCGTAGGAGGAAATAGTGCTCTGTTTTAGGATTTGTTCAGGTTGCATGTGCTACAAAAGTCCAGGTACTGTGTGCTGTTTCTGCTAGATATGGCTAGCCACATCTTACCATGTCTCATCTAGATCATAACTCCTTTTGTGTTCTTTTTGTCTGTGGAGATGTTTTGGTGAAAGAATTTTCCATTTTGATGCCACCGCATCGTCTCTTCTTGTAAACTGTTTCTTGATTATAAATGTTAAAGCACAATTTGTTTCGTCCCATATTCCTTCAAGAAGTTGGTACCTCCTAAGTAGATTAAAAGTCTTGTTCAGGACATGTAGTATCACATAGAGGTACTTGATCTGACTGTCCGAGTCCAATATGTTATGTTTGTATTTTGCAGTTATGTAGAGATGCTTCATGTTTTCTCCAGTTAAGGTTTTCTTTTCTTTTTGAAAAGGCTCCAGTTAAGGTTTTTAGAGGTACTAATCCTACTAGAATATATATCAACTGGGCAGAACCGATAATCTGTCTCAGGTCATGTCAACCAAGGCCCAAGGTGTGGTCAAGGTTTCTTCCTTGGCTATTGCTCATATGAGAAATTTTGGCTGAATTCGGAGCCCGAAAGGTAGCACCACGTACCTTTGATGCTCTTTTCGCACGGCCACGGGTACCGGAGCGTTAGATAGTTTAGTCAACTGAATGGGCACTTCCAATTCTGCTTGAAAATATGCTGTTCGTTGGTTATGAATGTTGACCCGGATGGTTGTACTTCGGGTCGTAGGGATAATCTGTTACTGATGTAGCTATTAGGGAGTACGACTTTAACTAGTCTAAATTATTTTACTGATCGAGTAGTATTTCTATAAGATGCATGGTGCGTAACGGCTGATATTTCATAGATTCATGAACCAATATGCACTACAGAATTTAGGTGATTCATTGAGTTATCCGCTCAATAGGGGTGTGGAGGATTCGTATTTCGGAAGGCTCAACAATTTAGCCAAGTTGCTTAAGTTAATTTTAATCTACTGATATGTGGCTCTTAGGTAGCTTTGACTTTATTGTGTGCTTGACATGATTTTGCATGTCTTCATATTCTGAAGGCATAGTTAATGATGAGCTGAAATAACATTTATAAAATACGTTTAGATTACTTATTTTTGTCAAATCGGTTTTGGTTGAAATCTGTATCTGCCCGTTTGTCAAACTTCCCAATTTACCCCTCAATGGGTGACAAGCTTTGCGGTTTGCCAAAAAATTTCTTCTACGAGAAAGCCTTGGTTGATGTGATTTTTATATTGGATCATTCCTAATTTGTCGATGTCTTACTGATTCCCACTTCTGTGATCATGTTGAACTGCATCTGATGAATATTCACTCGAGCACAGACCTTTGTGTCTCTATTAGTTTAGTCCTGCTTTCGATGATTGATTAAGATTCCACAATGTTCTGTGGTTGGTGTGGAGCCAGGTCAGATCAGATAGTCAATCAGACCACTGGACGAGCATGGTCCCACAAAAGAAATAGGGAACCCAGAATTGCGGTAGCCTCAAGCCCTCGGGTGATCTTTAGTTTCAGCAATTCAAGACACTTTTCAGTAGTCTCAAACGATTTATGTGCAAATATGGCTTGGCTGATAATTTTCTGCTATGTTTTTTCAGTTCATCAATACTAATTTATTCCTATTTGAATTCAATAATACTTTTTAAAAGTCATGTTAAGCTCCATTTTCAGAGTATGAACACCATCTGACACTTCCATTTCCATTTTGTTGCAGTACTGTTCCAGTCTGAAGATTTTCCCAGCACATAGCATTTGAGCACATGTGGTTCTACCTGATGCTCAACATTTAGTAATTCAAAAAAAGAAATTGGATGCTCAAATACCAGAGATCACCAAAGTGTCAGATGGTTTAGCCTGTCAGGGTTCATTGTTCTACTGAAGCCAGAGGGTAATGGACAGGGCAGACACATCTGGTTTTGTTAGTAGTGGATTCAACGGCACCTTTCTGCTGCTCATATTCTTTGACTTCGTCTATTCCAGAATCCACATATAAAAGGATCAGAAAACATCTGAACTTTTGTTGCCAAAGAGATACTTGTTCTCATTGATTTTTGTTTCTTCCAACCATCTTCACTCAGTTCGCTGTACAGAGGTTTTTAGCTAGGATGAATATCGATTTCGTGGATAGCCGTCATGTTGGAAACCAGAACCTGATGGACGGTTCTGCGGTAATAATGTCCGGACACTCGGTGCCGAGCTACACGACAGCCGGGTATGGTCAGACCTCGTTCTCCCTGGACTTCCGGGGTTCAGCTGCAATGGACAGCTACAGCCATGGCAACAGGGGTGTCCGGAGGTCGATTCATGTTTCTGCACAAGACGATGCCTGCAGGCTGGTACTCGGACTGGGCTCATCGCCGGAACTTAGCTCTGCGGATTACAGGCCTGCCGACGGAGCTGGCAAATCGAAAGCACCGGTGACTCTGTTTGGCCGGAGTCTGTCATTCAATAATCCTGGGACGGTGAGCCTTGGGCCTCGTGATCAGGGAGATGGTGCTGAAGCAACCGTGCAGAGTTCTGAAGCGCCTGCTGGAAACATCATCTCCTTCTCTGTAGACGAGGGCTCGACGTCGGGCTTGAGGAGCTCCGGTGGCTACATGCCGTCGATGCTCTTTGCGCCTCGGCCGAATCTCTCTGTCGCTGAAGAGGCACATGATGATCTGCCGGATCACACGGACAACACCAATGGTGGCAGTACTGCTCAGCATGGCCTTCAGTTCAGCCCTGAACCTTCGGCGACGACCATGACGGAGACTTCGTTTGGTATGAGCTCTGATGCTGTAACCGGTATAACCAACAATTCCGGGCAGCCTGCTCCGCGGCGGCATCCGAAGAAGTGCAGGTTCAAAGGGTGCTCGAAAGGCGCGAGAGGTGCGTCGGGCCTGTGCATCGCCCATGGCGGCGGGCAGAGGTGTCAGAAGCCCAGGTGCCACAAGGGCGCCGAGAGCCGCACGGCCTACTGCAAGGCCCACGGAGGCGGGCGGCGGTGCATGCAGCTGGGCTGCACCAAGAGCGCCGAGGGGAAGACGGACCACTGCATCGCCCACGGCGGAGGCCGCCGGTGCGGGTACAACGGGTGCCCGAAGGCCGCGCGGGGCAAGTCCGGGCGATGCATCAAGCACGGAGGAGGGAAGCGGTGCGCGGTGGAAGGCTGCATCCGGAGCGCCGAGGGGAAAGTCGGGCTCTGCATCTCCCACGGCGGCGGCAGGCGGTGCCAGCACCCTGACTGCCGCAAGGGCGCGCAGGGGAGCACGCTGTACTGCAAGTCGCACGGCGGCGGCAAGAGGTGCGTGTTCGAAGGGTGCTCCAAGGGCGCCGAAGGCAGCACGCCGCTGTGCAAGGCGCACGGCGGCGGGAAGAGATGCATGTACGAAGGAGGCGGCGTGTGCCCCAAGAGCGTCCATGGCGGCACCAGCTACTGCGTGGCGCACGGCGGCGGGAAGCGCTGCTCCGTGGCGGCCTGCGGCAAGAGCGCGCGTGGGCGCACGGAGTTCTGCGTGAAGCACGGCGGAGGGAAGCGGTGCAAGGTGGAGAGCTGCGGCAAGAGCGCGCAGGGGAGCACGGAGTTCTGCAAGGCACACGGCGGAGGGAAGCGGTGCACGTTCGGCGGGCTCACGGGCACGGGCGGCTGCGAGAAGTTCGCCCGCGGGAGGAGCGGGCTCTGCGCCGCGCACGCCACGCTCGTGGCCTCGTCGCAGTCGCGGCAGCAGCAACAGCGCGGCGGAGGGAAGAACGGCGGCGGGAGCTTGATCGGGCCGGGGCTCTTCCGCGGCATCGTGTCGTCATCGGCCGCCGCTAGCGCCATGAACTGCGAGTACTCGTCGTCGGGCGTGAGCACGGTGTCGGACTGCGACGGCTCGCCCGTGGCGAGGCAGGAGCTGATACCTCCTCAGGTGCTGGTTCCCCTCTCTATGAAGTCCTCGTCGTCGCCATCCGTGCCATCGTCGTCGTCAGATAGGCGCAGAGAGGGCGGAGAGCTCTCTGTTCCCGAGGGGAGGGTGCACGGCGGTGGCCTCCTGTCGTTGCTCGGCGGGAGCTTCAGGAACGTCGTTGACGTCGACAAGCTGTAGCCCCGCACGTGCCCGGTCTCTTGGCATGCTCGATCAATTTCTGTCCAAATTTTATACGACTAGTTGTTTTTAAACCCCCCCAAAATTTGAACATTCTACGGATCTTCTAGATGTTAGATTGGTGGCATACAAGGGAGGCTATTGCCTACTGGTACGTTGTTTTACAGATTGTTGTTGTGTCTCATTTTGTGACAAAGGGTCCACACATGTATCTGCCATTGAAAGCTTAAATTCATGGCAGGTCCTAAAGCTTTTTGGCATGGAAAGCTTTTAATTAGGTTTTTAATTCTTGCTGATTACATGTATATGTAATAATGGAACCTTTCTTTTGCTACAATATATTCTGGTGGATTATCTGGTCGAGGATTCTCAGAAACACCGTTGAAAATAATAATTCCTTTGCTGTCGTTGAAATGTGTCCCCAATGTTTCGATAGATGTTCGCCACCGGCTAAGTTCATAATTGGTCTTGTAATTGATCTATTGCTTCGCAACTTTGCTTAAGCTTTGCAGTTCGCAGATATTGTTGCACCCTGACCAATTAAGGATTAGAATAAATTGCCAAAACTAGCATTTTGGGGCTTTGGTCGGAAAAAAACCACCACTTTGTTTTTTATTGCACAAAACCGTCGCTTTTTGGGGTGAAAAATTCCTTGCGCCCCCAAAATAGTCACGTTAGGGAGTCTAATCCTATTTTTGGCAATGTGGCTCAACCCGTCAGTCCATTTTCGTCGTGACGCCCATTAGACGATGGGTGTGGGCAACCTGAACTTCTTGACATGTTTGCCACGGTCCCGTAAACGATGGGCGTGGTCTTGCTGCTACCACCGCCACTCGCCTTGTGCGCCACCGTCGGGACCTTACTGCCGCTCGCCATGTGCGCCACCACCGACGCGACCCTAATGCTATTGCCTGTCGCCACATGCGCCGCCACATGCAGCGTGAGTCTGTTGTTTCCGCTGCCGCGTGCTGTTGTTGCGGCCCCAAGGGGTGAGCTCGAGGCCGAAGAGGAACCCGCCGCAACACGCTCCAGTCCGTCTTACAAGCCAACGCAATGGGTCATCAAATGCTTCAAGTCGTACACCTCCAGCCCAAAGAAGGCGCACATCGGGCTGAGTAACTTTGCCACGGACCCTCGGAGCTTCCATACGACCCGAAGTTGTAGGCGGAGTGTAAGGTGACCCGGGGACACGCATGAGTCAAGGCCATGGTCATGATGCGCGGTGAAGTCGAGCCCCAGGTCAGTGAGGAGGCTGACGGGGTTCGCGACGGAGGTGTGCGGTGAAGTGGAGCCCCTGGTAGGTGAGGAGGCTGACGAGGTCCGACGCGACGAAGAAGTGGATGGGTGTGGAGGGTTAGGCAGCGGCGGCGGTGCCGCCATCGGCATGGAGATGAAGCCAAGCACGGCGGCATCACGGGTGGCGGCGGCCAGGGCGTGCTCCTGGGCGAGGATTTCCTACTGGCAAGTGAAGCGGGCCATTTCCTAACGCACTTCATGATGAAATAGCAGTGATTTGTTGGGACACCTTGCCAGAAACATGATTATATTGAGCCTGTGAAGCCGGCCTGGTGAGTATCAAGGGGAAGGAGATGGTTAACACGGGTATGGTGAGTAAAGTTGTGTGTGAGCCTGTGAAGCCGGCCTGGACTCCTCCAGCGGATGGATGGCTTAAGCTGAATATTGACGCGGCCTTTTCGGACCAAACAGGAGCTGCTGCGTGGGGTGGAGTTCTGAGAGATCATCTTGGGCTGGCTGTTGCCTTCGTTAATGGCCCTTTCCCCGCCTGTGGGGATGCTACGGTGGCAGAGGCCAGAGCTTGCCTTACCGGGCTGCGCTCCCTTATCCAGTTTATTGATAAACCTGTGATATTGGCGAGTGACAACTCTGGGATTGTTCAGGAGTTAAATTCGCAAACGTTTGGACGGTCGGCTACTGCCCAAATCGTTAGAGACATTCAAGCAATGAGCTCTATCCTCCCAGGTCTCTCCTTCCAGAAGGAACCAAGACTTGCTAATACGGTTGCTCATGAGCTGGCTAGGCTGAGTAGGGATGGTTTTGGTGGTGGTGGCACCCTGGGGCCTGTCCCACTTTCTGTACTTCGAGTGTATGAGATGGATTCTTCGGGTTTAGGGCCTGATCTATTATAAAGTGTTTGGTTTTCCCTTAAAAAAAAGAAACATGATTATATTCCCTGGCGCCACTATTTTGGCCGTAATCTGATGCATTTGTTTCTTTTAGAAAAATCCGGGCGTTTGTATTAAGAAGAAACACACAATCTTATGGATAGCCAAAACCGCAAGAACACCATCTATGATCTACTAAAGCAACATTAAGTGACTACTGTGAAATCATAGGTGATGTGTAACATTGACAAGTGTTTCAGATGAAACATTGATGTGGATACTTTGGATAATATGGATATTTATGTGATGACATATATCTTGTTTGGACTTAGTGCTTTGCTAGTGGTGTGCTGATCCATTAGTTTCTTATGTGAAAACATGGCGTGAGTTGTGTGAAACTTACTCTGAGTCAAGTCGTGGACTTGTGCTCGTACTGGTTATTTGTGTGTTCGCTTTCAGGTGTTGCCGGAGCTAGAGGAACGTGGTCGATGACAGGATCGAGGGACGAAGCTTGGGAGAAGCTGAGGTCGAGGATCAAGGTCATGCGGGACGTTCGTGTGAAGGAACAATGGAAGTGAAGGCTACGATGATCCGGAAGGGCACCGGTTTGTCGTACGTTGTTTATATCGGATATGTACGGTATTGGAGATATTCGATACGTGATGGTCGAGTTTTGAAGACATCACAAGAAGAGTTGATGGTATGGAGTGGCATCGACGTGAAGATATGTAGGTCCAGCCGTGGCCGGACGAGAACTGTTTAAAGATTAAACAGTAGCGTCATCAAGATGGCGTTGGATGGAAAAGTGGTCTACATGAAAGTTGTGCGCGTCGTCGAGACGAACAATTTTGCTTTTGGAGTCATCTCAATCTGAGGTCGTATGCGGGCCTCACGGGTAAAATACCGACCGGGACAGAGGAGTTCGTGTTGGATTCGGACTCGGTTTAGGGTCGCGAATTTTCTCTTATAAATAGAGGGCATCCTAGTTAGGGTTTTAACAAGGACGTGAGGGAACTCAGAACTTTGGATATAGATCAATTCTTGGAGAGTTTTTGGATGCATGGATGCATCTTTTGTAATCGATCGACATCGTTGCAATAAAGAGATTCGTTGGCGGTGTCATCTCTGTTCTTTTCGGATCTTCGTGAAATCTTCGTGCTAGATCTTTCTAACACTTTGATGCAGATTTATCACGAGTTCATAATACTTTTTTGCAGGTTTACCGCAAGATCAAGGAAGATCGCGATTACTTCATCTTTCTTGTTATTCCTCGAAATTGGTTTTAGATTAATCTTCGTAACTTTCTGTCAGCTGTTACTATTTTGATCATATCTTTTGATTAGTAAGTCCAATTGAGCTTATTCTTGTTGCGTTGGTTAGATAATTTCAATACCTGTCTTTTGCATACTCATACGTATTTTTTGGTTCATCCAATCAAAAGTTACGACTGTTTTACTATCACGGACAGAAAGGTGATTTAGGGTTCGAACTTTCGGGAAAAGTTTTAATTTGCTTCCGCGTAATCATTCACCCCCCCTCTGATTGCCTATCTCGATCTCACAACTACTCTTGAAGTTTTGCTGATATCCACATGCTTTACCTGATCAAACCAGAGTTAATCCGATCGTCTCGCATATATTCTGAAATTCACACAATATGTGACCCGTGAACATTGGTGGATCTTGGGGGGGCGGTGGGGTTGTGGGGGAGGGACTATTACAATCTCAAGTTGCAGTAACGCGAAGGTTCAAAAATACCAAGCCCGACCACCGGCTGCAAGATCCAAAATCATTTAAACTTTAAACCCACTTCACAAGGATTCATGTCTCTCTAAAAGTTAGTTTCTCCTATCTCCTGTGCTTTCTGAGGATATCGATCCACATTGTAAACCCCCAAACTCTTTGACCTCTCGCAATATCACCTCAACGGGACCTGACGGTGGCAACAAGACTTGAACCTTGTGCAAATTTATTTGAATTTTCCAAAATATCGATGGGTACTAAAATATGTATCTCGAAAGTTTCGACTAACTACAACTTTTGGTAAAATTTCATCAACGGTCTGAAATTAGCCACTGTCGCCAGCAACGGCCGTTGGTGCCATCAGGCTCATAGTAGTACAGCAGTGCAGGATAGGCGGCGGAGAGTGCGCGGCACGAGGCAAAGGTGCAATTCATCGTAAGCTCTGACCGAGCATTCGATGTATCAGGGGGGGGGGGGATCACCACACGTACCAAGAAAAAGGTCACTTTATATCTTATCGATCTGTATAAGCAGCGAGCAGTAGTGGAGCTCCTGGGTCTCTCCCCGTCTTTGCGCCGAGCTCTTCTAGCAAAGTTGGCATACATCGTTTAGCTGTGTGGACTTCTGAACGAAAATGGCGAGAACCCTACATCTACTGCGTTTTGTTCTTGCCTGGTGCCTCGTGGCGCTTGCCCTGTCCGGCGGCGGCACCGACGCGGCGGGAGAGAAGAGGAAGATGGTCGGGGTCTATGAACTCAAGAAGGGGGATTTCTCCATCAAGGTCACTAACTGGGGGGCTACTCTCATGTCCGTCATCCTTCCCGACTCCAGAGGTACTGATGCTTCTTCAGTTCTTCTTCCTTTCCAGAGTTTTTTTTTTGTTCTGGTTTGTCATTGACTCATTTCTATAGTACTGCATATCGCAAAAACTCTCAGTCACGTTTCATTGTAGGCAACTTGGCGGATGTTGTCCTGGGCTATGATACCGTTGCTGAATATGTTGTAAGATCATGCGCCCCCTCGGCTTTATTTTAGCGTTTTGTTCTCGCATGGCATGCATCTGTTCTTCTCTGCATGTGGTATCATGCAATGCAAACTCTGTTCTCCCCAACAGTTTCGGACACCCGCGCGTGCTATTTTGGCCTGAAATCGTGTTCTGCTTGCATGTGGCGCGTATACAGAACGGCAGTGCCTACTTCGGAGGGCTGATCGGCCGCGTGGCCAACCGGATCGCCGACGCCCGGTTCACCCTGGACGGGAAAGCCCACCGATTGTTCCCCAACGATGGCAACAACACGCTCCACGGTATGTATGCATGCATGCATCACAGAATTTTTACTGATTCCCCACCGTTTGCGTTGCGTGACAGGCTCTGCCGCGAGCTTTCTTCGACCATCTTTCTTCCTGTTGTTGCACAGGTGGCCACCGGGGATTCAGCAAGGTCGTATGGACGGTGAAGGAGCACGTCGACGGTGGCGACTACCCGTTCATCACTCTGTTCTATCGTAGCTTCGACGGAGAGCAAGGTGAGGAATTTGGCGCAAAGACGGCTCCCAACTCATTGAGAAATGCAGCAACCGCTTAATTTTGACTTGTCTTTACAATTTTCTGATGTGAACAAGTGCTTGATTATCCCTTTCTTTCTGTCTTTCTGTAATGAGTGCTCGACCAAGTATATGTGTGCAAGGATAGCTAACGCTACAGCACATCCATGTCCCCACTCTTTGCGGTGAAGAACATTGGCACTTGTGTTGCCCGCGGAATCCTGCGTGGTCCAGTGTTGTCACGTTGGGGAAAATATGTTTCCCCCCGTGCGTGAGCACCAGTAGTGGGCAACATCGGAGTTTGCCTTGCCCGAAACATGCTGGTCAGCTGGCATGTACCACTTATAGGAAAGCCTATATCATCTTCCCGTGCACGCGGCACAAACACACATTTTAAATGGGAAAAAGAAGACCTCAGAAGTCAGAACCGTGGTTTGTGACTTGCGAGGCAACGAGTCTATTTCAAATATTACCAATCTCGTCATCCCTCCCCGTTTCCACTTGTCAGTAACACTAGCATGTGGGTTGTCACAAGAGTTATGTTTTAAAAGCAAGTTCTTGTCCCATGTCATCACTCATCACCCCTCCCAACTGGTATTTGCATCTACCATGGATGCCCAAAAATACTACTCAGTTACTGCCCAAAAAATTTCGAACGAATTTTAAATTCAAACCGTTTCAATTCCATAAGAGATAGTTTTAACTTGAATTTCTTTGTAGACAAAACATTACCATAACACATCAAACATTCGTTTATGTAATACTCCCTTTGTTCCTCAAATTAAGGCCTATGTTGTTTCAGCGAGCTTTGATCAAAGATTACTCCATCAACGTGTGACTTATGCGATATAAATCATAATCATAAACAAGTACTCCCTCCGTCACATATTAAGTGACGAAATATTACATGTATCTAGATGTTTTTTTGGATATAGACACATCTATATTTGGACAAATTTGAGTCACTTAATGCGGAACGGAGAGAGTACTTTTGAATATGAATCCAATGATATTAATTTTATTTCACAAAAAATATATATTAATAGACTAAATCTTGGTCAAAGACTCGGTCAAAAAAACATTATACACCCTAATTTAAGAAACAGAGGGAGTATATCCACATAGTAACGCTTAAATTTAGAAAATGAAAACTGTTTTATGCGCATAGTTTGGGCTAAAAAATATGGTGTATGATTTGTATGGAACACATGGTTTATATATGGTTTTGTGCTAGAGTGGTTTAAGAGTTGCTTCCTCCGTTTGGTACTCCCTCCGGTTTTTTTTATAGGACGTATATTATTTAGCACGAATATTAACGCGGACGTAACGATCGATCTAGTACATCGGAGGGAGTACATGCTATTCCTTTTCCTTCCGTTTCATAATTTTTATCTCAAATTTGCCGAAAAATAAATATACAGTATCTACTCATAAAAAGTGTCGAGATACATGTAATATTTCGACAAGAATTATGAAACGGAGAGAGTAATTGTTAGTACTACGGAGTTTTATCATACCTGCACTGTAACGGCGTAGCTGAACAACTTTGAGCAAACAGGGTTTCCCGGCGACCTGGACGTGTACGTGACGTACGAGATCTCAGGCCCGCACGCGCTGAGCGTGCGCATGAACGCGACGGCGCTGAGCAAGGCCACCCCGGTGAACCTGGCGCACCACGCCTACTGGAACCTCGGCGGCCACGGCAGCGGCGCAAAAAGCATCCTGGGCGAGGAGCTTCGCCTCTTCGCCTCCCGGTACACGCCCGCGGACGCCGCCACGCTCATCCCGACGGGGGCGCTCGCGCCCGTGGCCGGCACGCCCTACGACTTCCGCCGCCCGGCCTCCGTGGGCTCGCGCATGGCCGCGCTCCTCCGCCGGTACCACGGCGGCAGCGTCGCGGGGTTCGACACCAACTACGCGGTCGACGGCGCGGCCAGTGAGCTCGGCGGGATGCGGCGGGTGGCGGTCGTCCGGGACGGCGCGTCGGGGAGGGCGATGGAGCTGTGGGCGGACCAGCCCGGGGTGCAGTTCTACACGGGCAACGGGCTGAGCGGGGTCAGGGGCAAGGGCGGCCAGGTGTACGCGCGGTACGGCGCGCTGTGCCTGGAGACGCAGGGGTTCCCGGACGCCGTGAACCATCCCAACTTCCCGTCGCAGATCGTCAGGCCAGGGCAGGTGTACAGTCACCACATGCTGTTCAAGTTCTCCTTCTAGTTCTCTGTAGCTAGCTAGTACGTAGCCAAGAAAAGTCGTCGTTGACCATGCAGCTGGATTGCCGTCGACACAGATAACCTGTGAACCGGGCTTGGATGGCTAGATCGACCTCGAGCCATCGATAACGGATAATAAGTTCGAGCAATGATCATGTACCAGTACCGTCTCCGTTCCCAAATATAAAAAGTTTTTAACTTTTACAGTTTCGTTAGTGTAGGTATTTTTGTAAAAAAAATCAGTCGATTTTGGAGCCATTAGATCCATTGAACAGTGGGAGATTTGTGCGTGCGTGACCCACTATTTCTGTCTGTCTCTGAGAGAATCGCTGAAGCATCGGGGCCAGTGCTGTTGTAGTTCTGTTTTTTTTAACAAAAAACGAGGCTGCTTTAGCGAGGCAACTTTCACTCTCATGGTTCTATATTGAACTGCACACATGTTTTGAATTAATCGCACACATCTATGACGTAATCTCATTGATTCTATTTTTCATACTCCGTACAACACTAGTGGAATTTGTATAAATTGCACTCTTATTTTGCTCTAATTGCACAACTTTGATAATACAATTGCAAGATTGGTCATGTGCGACTGCTTTTTAGTGATCCCATTATTTTTTTATTTTGTGTTTAGTAGTATTTTTAGGTCATATTGGATTATAAAGGGTCCCTGCCGGAGAGAGAGGAAAGAAGGAAAGGAAAAGGAAGAGGTCCCCGTCGGAGAGGAAGGAACAAAAAAAAAGATAGTGGCAAAAGTCTAATTTACCAGATCGGTAGAACACGCCCTAGACCGGCTCTAGACATCCACCTAAATTTTTTGAGGAAAATGAGAGCTCTGCCGTTCAATTAAGTAGAGGACATCCTCCTAAATGAGGTACCGCAGTAAGCTACTTTGAGAGCCGTCATAGCCTTCGCCCTGAAAAACTGTACGCTTAATTACTAGGAGAAGACATACACACATATATATACCGTCCAATTACTAGTTCTGTTTGTACGTACCAGGCGCAGGGCTTCAAAGTTGAAACTGCAACCTGTTGCCGAGCTTAAAAAGGGAACCTAACTGCTTTACCTGTTCGACACATGGGTTTTGTTTCGGTTAAAGAGGTCTACATTTGACTGTGCTGCACTACCAGCTGACCACTGGCGACAGATACTGACGAAGATAGTATTTTTTTTAACTTTTTGACATGATATGGAGATTGCTTGTCTAGCTACCAGAGTCTCCCAGTTGAAACTTGAAACGGACACCTGCTTTCCTAGCCTGCTCAAAACTGTTTGGTTCTGTAAACAGACGCGACATTCTGGAAGAGTTCCTAGAAAGACAATTTAAATGTGTTTATCTGATCATTAATAGGTCCAAGTAGTACTGATAAAACGATTTAAGATTTTGCACATCTGAAAAGAGAGCAAAGTGATTATTGATTATTTCCTTGTACGAAAAATGACAGTCTCCTTTGTTCGGTAGCAACAAAACAAGAAAAGCGGACAAATTTAACTCGTTCGGGCAGGATAGTCTCCAAGAGACGCAAATGAATTTGAATCATAAGCTGCTGGCCGTCGCAGGCTTGGCAGCAGAGGGAACCAATGTTCATATTACTGGAGGTTTCCTGATGAGCTAAAACATGGCGACCAGGAACACCTCTCTTGTCCTCTACCGCTGCAGCCTCAAACACTGAAAGAAAAGAAACTGCGGGGAAGATAATAAAAAATAGAAACACGACGACCTCCTCGATCTTCAGTCCTGACATATCAACAAAGTAGGACATGAATTTGTCGGCGGTCTTGAGGAGCATACGTTGAGCGGGATCAGTGCCCGCCGGCCATGACAGCAGCGTTGGATGTGCCTCTCGTCTTAGGAAGCCAGACGAGCGCGAGGACCGTGCAGATGAATGCAAATGCGCCGCCGATGCCGAATGCCGGCGTGTTGTCCTTCCCGAAGGCCTTGTCGATTGGGCCGGCAGTGAGTGCGATTACCAGCTGGCATCGAACAAAAAATGAAGCAAATCGTTATTTCAAGACCAAGGGCCCAAGGCGGCCCAGTTCAAGAAAGTGTGATACGACCAGGTTTATTATTTACCTGTGGCACGACGATTGCAATGTTGAGGACACCAATGGCGAGGCCTTGGCCACCGTCCTCGTTAGCGACAACCTCAGAAGCAACGGCCCATGGAACGCTGAACAGCACCTGCAAGACAAGAAAAACAGTGAGCACACATGCAAATTAACCGGATCAAACAGTAGGAACCCGTAACGCCAAGGTGCGGTGTCAATTAAGTACTCACAGCCTGTGGGATGCCGATGACCGCGAAGAGGGTGAGCGCGGCGGCCCTGATCTTTGGGTCCGGCCCGGTAAGGTTAGCGGTGAGGGACGCGTTGTACCCCTTGGTGGAGATCAGGCTGAGGACCACCATCAACGTCATGACGACGAAGACGAGGAAGTTGCTGATGGACCAGACGACCTTGGACGTGAGCGTGCGGCAGAGCTTGGGGATGAGGAACGAGGTGACACCGAGGGCGACGGAGCAGAGGAGCAGGCCGATGGCGCCCTCGCGCACGCCGGCGTCGTACTGGGCCGCCTTGGGCCCTTGTGGGACACCGTGGTAAATCTCCCGGCCCATCCAGTCGGTGTCGTACTGGATGAAAGGGAACCACGAGAGCTGCAATGGAAAACGCAAACAATGTCCACACAGATTAATTCTTTTTTGACTGCTACAAGATCAGATTAATTGTTTTTTTGAACTGGACGCACCCAGGTGACGGCTGTGACGGCCAGCACTTTGTACATGTTGGGAGGCAGGTTCCTGAGGCTCCGGAAGAGGTCACCGAAGGCGGAGATGCACCCGCGGCCGGAGGCGGCTTCCACGGCGTCCTTGTCGAGCTGCTTCTCGTCGGCGATGACCAACGTCACCGCCATGCTGATGATAATGAGGACCTGAGAAACACGTACGAAGCGAACAACCAGATTTGTTAAGCAGTGGTAAATAAAAAGCACCGTCATACATTTGAAAGGCTATCAGAGTAGTATGTAGTACCACAGCAGTGAGAAAGGCTCCCTTCAGATTTGCGCAAGCTTCGCAGCACGCCGCAGTTTTCAGCCAAGGGAACGTACTAGTACAACCAAACATAACATGAGTCGGCCAGTCAGTAGTCAACAAAGAAAAGAAAGACCCAACCAAGAAAACAAAGACAGAGAGGTAAATTGTTGGACGTACTGGTGCCATTTGCCGTTGGCGCCGGCCGTGTAGCCGAGGATGTTGCCGATAGCCATCCACAAGCAGAAGATGGCCTGACCCACGTTGGGGCCGTAGTTTCCGGCTGATAGGTCCGCCATCATAGCACGAGCCGGCCCCTGCACAGTGTTGTTGGCGAAGTCCAGGAACCAGAAGCCGACAATGTACACGGCAGCAGCGGCCCAGCGAGGGCCCGTGGTCGAGCTGCAGCAAACACAAACAAACAGATTTATTTATTTTCGCCTTCCAAAACAAAAGGACAGAGACCTCGACCAAAACGAAAAAAAAAAGAACACGGGTCAAAGCCGTCAACTAGACAAGTACACTAGACGAGTCAAAGATGACGCGGACCTGCAGTGCTCCTTTGTGTCGCCTAGCCGCCGCCCAATGTCAGCGGAGAAGCCGATGAGCATAACCTGACGAGTCAAATTGAGCGTTAGAAGAAGAAGAAGAAGAAGGAAAGGGGTCGGTGGCAGATCGAATTTGACACGAATCGACGTACCGAGATGCAGATGATGATGCATCCGACGAGGATGAAGGGCCTCCTGCGGCCAATCCTCGCAGTGCACCGGTCGCTGTAGTAACCGACGATGGGTTGTACCTGCCGGATGAATCAATTAGTAGCAGCTAGCACATTAATCCTTTTTGCTGTTTTTTGCAACCCAGGCCTTGTTGGGGCATGCATGAATGTTTATAGATTCCAAAACGTTCAACGTCTCATTAACTAGACGGATAGATGTGGAAAAAATAATTCATCTACCGGAGAGTGGTATATCCAGATCGATTTTACTGGGTGGATCGATCGTCCAGCAACAAAAGGAAACAAAATAAACGAAGGGGTAAAAAAAGGAAGAAGGTAAAAGGGGATGAAATCAATTGTGTGCTAAATACTCACCACAAATCCAGCTACAGGTCCGCAGATCCAAGTGAGGGAAACATACTGGTGGGGAATCCCAAGAGTCTGCGACCGAAAAGATCAAGCATTACGAGACAAATTGACATGAACCAAGCTCAAGCGGAGAGATCGAAAGGGGGAGAAGAGAAAGAAGAGCCAGGCGTCATGTATACATACCTGGGAGTAGGGCGAGAGGAGGGACAGCTGCAGCGCCCAGCCGTACTGGATGCCGCCGGAGACCATGCATGCGAAGAAGAGCTTGAGGAGGCCCAAGAACTTCTTCCGGCCATCGACGACATTGCCGTTTCCGCCCTCGATCTCGCGGGCCTTCTGCAAGGAGAAGGCCAACTCGACCTTGCTGGCCTCCTTGAGGTCACTCCGGCCTTCCTCCATGGACAAGGTCTCAGCTATGGACGACGGAGAAACAAATACGCGGCGGTTTCGCAGCGCGAGGAGGAAAGAAAGAGAAGGAGAGATGGGATGGGCGAGCAAACCCCAAGGTTCAAGGGGGGGTTTTAAAGAGGCCACGGGCCAAATCCCGTGGAGGGTGGGTAATGCCGTGTGGCCCACCGGCAGAGACACAGCCCCGCTCTCGTTTTATCCACGCGTTTTCCTTGGACGGAGATTGGTTTTATCCGTTTAGAAGCTCAGGCAGTCAGGCTATCCTATCTTTAATTTCTTTCTTGATCAAGGAGTATTGAGAAGCTGGGAGAAGGGTATGTATACATGGAAATTAATTACGGTCCTTGACTATCGTGCCATGCCAGTCGCGTATGTATGAGTTGGCCTTATCCACTGATTTGTTTTCACAACACGTTAAAAAGCCGGTCCTGCTGCTGGACGACATATGATTTACCCTGAATGTGTATAATCCTTTTTACTGTTGGGCTGGCTGTATGCGGCTATGCGTAACTGTGGCCCTGGGGACTCGCCAAGTCGCTAGCATGAGTTTCTAGTAGTACTAGGAGTAACAAGAATTTATAAAAATTAATTTCGAGTATTGAAATAATATTTATTCTAGATAGAATGTATCAAATAAGATTTTTTTAGATAAGAGTGTATAAAATAATATTTTTTAGATCGTCTGTATCCAATAATACTTTTTAGATAATAGTGTATAACATAAGATTTTTTAGATAGTGTGTATCCAATAATATTTTTGGTTTCTAGTACTAGGAGTAACAAAAATTTATTACTTTCTCCGTTCAACAAAGGACGTCTCAACTTTAACTAAATTTGGATGCATCTATACACTAAGTCATGTCTAGATACATCAAAATTTTGACAAACTTAAGACATCTTTTGTTGGATGGAGGAAATAAATTTAATTTCTAGTATTGAAATAATATTTCTTTTCGATAGGATGTGTCAAATAATATTTTTTTACTGTTGAGCTGGCTGTAATGCAGCTATGCGCAACTGTGGCCCTGGACTCGCCAAGTCGTCAGCATGAGTTTTTTTGTTTTTTGACAAGTCGCCAGCATGAGTTTCTAGTACTAGGAGAACAAAAATTTATTAAAAATTAATTTCGAGTATTGAAATCATATTTATTTTAGATAGAATGTATCAAACAATATATTTTTAGATAAGAGTGTATAAAATAAGATTTTTTTTAGATAGTGTGTATCCAATAATATTTTTTGTTTCTAGTACTAGGAGTAACAAAATTTTATTAAAATTTAATTTCGAGTATTAAAATATTATTTCGTTTCGATAGAATGTGTCAAATAAGATTTTTTTAGATAGAGTATCAAATATGATTTTTTTTTCTAGATAGAGTGTTTCAAATAAGATTTTTTTTTAGATAGAGTGTATCAAATCAGCGAAACTTATTGTGAACCGAAGGAAGTAATGTACTTTTTAGATTATTTCGTTATCGATTCATTCATCTCACTGAGATTTGAGAACCACCTGGCGACTATTTTTTAGATTATTTCTTTATTTCTTTTTTTAGATTTGAGAAGCTCTTAGCAATAGATCTCATCGCGACTAGTATGTAGCTGCAGGCCTTAGAAAAAAAGAACACGGCAGAGTAGTCTTTTTTTAGTGTCACGGGATTTCTTGAGGACCGAGACAAATACTCCGTACGAGATATAATCTTTTCTCCCCTCATTATCCGGGTAGGTAGGTAGGACATTTTTGGAGGAATCAGGTTCAGGAGGGGTGCGAATCATGCTTTTTTTAAACGTGGATATGATCATCTGAATTGCCTGGATATTCTCTTCCATTGTATCCATATAGTATTATATCGATACCGAACTTAACTGCACTCGCCTAATCAAAACGGAAAGTACAAACTGATTTTGATTCTTTTGCGGATGTAAATTTAATCCATAGCTTTGCATCATCTGTTTATCTATCTTGTGTTAGTTATCTTGAGCACCCTCAGATGTAAGTTTCGAATCTGCTTATTCTGTTAGTTAAACTGGTAATTTGTGCCCGGTCCGGTTTTCGGGGGGAGGGCGGTAAAAATACAGGTCTCTTGGTGCACCTGGAAGAGATGGCCCGAAGGCAGGGACGCGAAACGGGATGGTTTGTGTCTGTCTAGGAGGGCGAGCTTGCCGAACATTTGAGGTGACCTTATCCGATTTGCAAAGTCGGTAGAGATGACCTACACGCACCCTATTTCCTGTAAGTAGGAGTAGTAGCATTAAATCTTTCAGCTGGTCAAACTTACGTCATACTGCAATTGATCAGGATTTGACAGTTCAACAAAAGATGGTAGGTCGACGATATGCAATCCATGATTTGCCGCTCTCAATGTGTGCCGTTGTGCTGCGATTATTGCTCCTCCAACCTTTTATCTTCATAACTAAGATGATGTATCAGGAAACATGTAGCCACAGTCGAGTGGAAACTGCACCGTCCAAGCGAATTCTGCGTGAAATTGCACCGTCCAGGCGAATTCTGCCTGCAGAGACAATCACCTTCCCTGATAGTGAGATTGATCGTGAGTAAGCCTGGTGAGACTCACGACAACACGCCGAGACGTGTGTTGAAACTGATCTCCTCGAGCAGTCCAATGCGATGATGCATCTCGTCTTCCTCGGATGCCTCCAGCCGAATACGTAGGTAGGTAGGGTAGGCGCAGATGAGCGACCTCGCCTGGAAGTCCTACGGCCGGACCTACCTTCTACTTCGAACCGATGTCCTTTTCCCGTGCGATCGTTATCCACTGCATCGGATCAACATTATTCATAGCAGCTCGTGGCAGGTGGCAGTATTTCTGACACACACCAATGGATGGGCCGCATCCCCGGGTTCCATCGGAAAGAGAACGCAGAGAATGATGCAGAGGCTGATGCGGTGCGTACAACCTCTTAGACGAATAGACGAATCAAAGTTCGTAGCATACGAATAATCGGTTGACAGACCAAACGGCAGAAGATTGCAAACAAGAGCAGGTCAAATTGTCCTCATAGATATAGCCAGATTATGATATAGAGGTCTCCTTTAGGTCGAAAATACGACAGCACTTCATAAGACATTAAACAGTTCCTACAGGTAAGTTTCCAGCTAAGTCAAGCACCAAAAAAAAAAGAGAAACAATCTCAAAGGGTCACATGACTTCGCCCTTCAGAGCTACAGCCTCCAGAAACTGCAGACAACGGTTCATCAGGACCACGAAATCGAACTAAAAGGCTCAGTTCTCCTCATCCTCCTCATCTTCACCATCCTCGCCATCAGATCCCTGCAGACAAAAACAAGCAATAAGGTAACCATCAAAGATGAAAGAACTATTCAACAGAACTCACTCTAGTTGCTTTACCATACAATGAACATGTACTTGCATGTTTTGACACTTTTATTATTAATATTCATTCACAGATCAATTTAATGTGAAGATAAACAAAATCTTGAAAAGATAAGATATATGAACATGTTCTTGCATGTTTTGACAGTTTTGTCAATAGTCTTTCACAGATCAAATTAACGCAAAGATAAACAACACTGAAAAGGTATAGCTTACCTCTTCATCCTCATCATCTCCTTCGAACTCTTCAACCTCCTGCAATGAGAGATCTTTAAGGACCAGATATAGGGATACAAAATAAAACGATGCATCAAATTACTTCAATAGAATACTAACATTGTTGAAATATTTCAACGGGTTGGGCCACAAATCTTCTTTGATGATCTCTGCAACCTGCACATTTGAAATCTCGTAAACCACTCCCACAAGGAATTAAAAGAAAATACTCCTGGTAGACCAAAGAGCTCATAACCTATGTTGTCAACCAAACTGCTAAATAAATCACTAAAAGTTCTGTAAAAAAGCCAGACGAGCCACATAAATTCTGTTACCTCATCTTGCACCCCATCAGCAAGACTCTTGTGCTCCGTATCAGTAAACCAGGTGAAGAAACTGCAAGAAAAACAGAAGACAAGCTTTTTAAAGGTTTTGGAAGCCTTAAAAAAGACATGTAACAAGGCTTACACCAGGCAGTGTTGTTTAACATAAGTTGTATTCATGCCGAGTAAATCATAAAAAATACAGCAGAATAAAATGTATACTGGATTCCCTTCTAAATGACTACACCGTCTATGACCACAGAAAGGAACCACTTAACACAGGACGGCAATAGCAGTACAAGAGTAGTTGGCAATATTATAACTTGATGCAATGTTCCAGCACTCCTAACATGGCATTAATTTGGTGATTCCACACAAATGATGGGATGAACACTATTGAAACAAAGCAGCAGGAAGGCTTAACGCGGATGCAAGAAGATAAACAGTCAAGTCAAAAGCTATGCTAGGGGTGTTTAAAATTGGGCTGATTCCAACCCTGCTAAAGTCGGCCGTAGCATGTTATTTCAACTTCCTTTGTTGCATGCAACAAGTAGCAGTGGTAGTTCAAAGACAATGTTTAATACGGTTTGCACGTTTTGAGGCAAAACATTTTTTAACAGCCCTAAGCTACATCGAAGTGCAGTATGTTCACATGTACTTATCATGATTCCCAGCATTTTTATTCACTTTTATAGTATCAATGTGAGCTGAACAGCATGGGCACATAGCACATTTCCTATTTTCTGAAGATCTTGTGCAATTGCTAATGAATTCAGTAGCAGGGATCAAACAGAGTAGCACAGAGTTGCATTGGCTTTTCACAAATTGGTGTAGGATGTACTCCCTCCGTTCCTAAATTGTTGTCGAAATATTACATGTATTTAGACGCTTTTTAAGAATAGATACATCCATATTTGGGCAAATTTGAGTCAAAAATTTAGGATCAGAGGGATTACATAATAAAAGGTAAATCATCATGCATGAGAAAAGTGAATATTGATCTTGAGATGAGCAACAATATTAATCATTCAGTGCTGTTTCAACCATGTCATAAACATGCAACAAGACAGCATCAACCAAATGACTACAAACAACAACATCATCATCATCCATTTGCAACTACCCTGGCAAAGGCAAGAGAAGCAACTAACCTTTCTTCAACCAATGGTCGCTTGCTTCCTTTCTTCTTAATCGCATTTCCATTTGCAATTTCCTAGGTGCATAAAGTAAAGTTAGGAAAGGAAGGCATTCGATTTTTTACAACACAAACCAGTACTGAAATATAGCTTATAGAGATTAAAATACCATTCCTTCCTTCCACTTAATGGAAGTGGCGTTTATTGCTGTTGTTCCATCATCAGCAAAGGCATATGTCTTTGTAAGCTTTCTGTCTTCAAAGTACGGATTCTCGGAGAAGTTCTGCCAGTCCAAAACAAAAAGAAGATAATGAATACGAAGATGAGACGTTTAATGTTTCACTTGGGTCTTGACCAAAGCCATTCTTCACTAGTTCACTTAAGTAAACAGGCTATGCCATTATGGAATACCACATTTTAAAATTTGGTCTTATTATATGCAGTATTTGATTTCACCCTAAGCACAAGTGATGCAATGAAGACACCATCAAGTTTGATTCACAAGAGGAAAGATACTTACAAGAGTAATGGAGTAGCCTGACTTGACATCTTTAGAATCATCCACATCAACTGAGTCCAAGTACTTGAACATCTATAATAAGATAAAATGAGAAGCTACATAGATTTATTTATAAAAAACAGAAAACTGTTGCAAATAATTTAAGCATTGTTTCTTATCCCATGCATATGCTTGTACGAATTTTCAACTAGTGCAGAAATCAATTTTATACTAAATAAGATACCTTTTGATCCTCTTCAGTCAAAAGCTCACTGAGAAGAGGATGGCTTAGAAACTGCAAACAGCACACAATACATCAGAATGTAAACATGTAGATCAACACTTGAACAAGCAAACATGCCTCCTTTTGCATAATAGAGTAGTTTACATACCGCTGTCAACCAAAAGTCAGGGATTTGTTTGATGATGTCACACCTTCGAAGATAGACAGGTCTGCGGATCTCACTGTACTTCTGTTCGACCTCCAAAACTTTATCACTTGCTTCCTCATTAACCTGTGAACATTGGATGAAATTAACATGAGCATGACGATAGACAGCTTTGAATAAGAGCATGTAAGCACTAGGTTTCAAATGATGAACCACCTCCAGAAACACAAAATAACCGCATCAGTTTTTAAAAATGTGGGTTACAACTCTTCCTAATAGCTTTGGGAGATACACATTAGTAGCAATGATAATACAGCAAACAAGGCTAAGAATACCTTTCCACCCAAATAATGAAACTGGGTTCAAGTACATTGGTATGTAACTATATTGAGGAATTCATGGTGATCAGACAGTCAATACCAATCATAAAAAAAGTACTACAAAAGAAAATGGGGAACCTGATAACCTACCCTAGCACAGGAGATTATGAACCAGATTGTTTATATCAAATTCAACATCAAAATTTCATTACAAAATTTGCTATACATTTTACCAGAGTCAGTTTCTTGCGACCAAACAAATGGAATAACACAAACTTGTCAAGGAATAATTGGTGGAATGGACTGGACAGGGGAAGCAAATAGAACACCTGCACATGCAGTACCACCAGTTCACAATTTCTGTATTTTGTCCGCATCAAAGATAGCAAACGATGCAGATTTTAAACTCGAGCAGTTACCAGTAACAGATGACATAGATTCAAATTTTCGAAACGAGGTTTCAAACAGTTTACTACCAGCTCCAGCGGTTAAGCTGGTCAAAATCCAGTTCCAGCATGAAGAGAAACAAACCCTGAATTGTTTCCAGTTTTCCATAATTAATATTTAGTTCCATAGGGGAACTTCAGTTGCAAATTGCACTGACTTAAAATCAAGTTATTTGAGTTGTCCTCAAATTCAAATTCTTATTTAAATAATTTAGCATGTTAGTAGGTAGTAACAGAACCATGTCGGGTCTACATGCTTACTTTGAACTTAAATTGGCACCCGAGATTTGTCACTTGTCTGAAGTTCACTGGTGCATCAGTCTATATAGCACAGACCGCAAGCACTTGAAATTCAGTGCCAATCCACAGAGGCTATAATATGCTAACATAATTCGCCAATATCCTTTTGAACAACTATTATGTTCGACACCCGCAGTGTTCCCGCATAGCCACGGCTAAAAGGAACGGACAATTCTACCAAACCCCAATCGCCAACACCCCTCCAGTAAATTGCTGACAAATTTGACACAGCAACCGGCTCCAAATCCCCTAAGCCACTGCGAAATCGAGCTGTCCGGACATCCCTAAATCGTCACGACGTACTAACAATAGATCGCGAACTCGAGAGAGGAGCAGAGGCGAGGCTCACCTTCTCGAGCTCGTCCTGGATCTCCTGGAGCCTCTCGATGGAGAGGACGAGCTCGCCGTCGATCTGCTCGTTCTCCTCGCCGCCGTCGACATCGGTCTTGGCCTTCTTCCCCTTGTCCGCTGGCGCCGTCATAGCTGCGTCTCTAGGGTTTTAGCTTCCGACCTGCGCCGCGGGAGCAAGAGGGAGTGTGCGTTTGTTAGGAGCGGGCAGCGGAGGGAGGCGGAGCGGGGGAGAAACAATGTGGAGCTGCGCGACTTTTATAGTGGCCGGCGCAGAGATACGTGTCGGCTCAGTATTTAGACAATTTGGGGTGAGCGGAGCCGTTGGATCTGACACGGAGGGGTTTTCTAAAACCCTAACCCTAACAATTGGGGGGCGTGTACTATCTTGTTGAGTTCGGCCGTAGGCTGTACTGTTTGCAGCTTGGGTCAATCACAAACAGGTTATGTTTGTGTAATTTAGATATATATAGGTTTAAGTATGAAATTGTATTATTCTGTATTAGTTTTTAGAGATGAAATTGTATCTTTTGTGTAACCATTACTGTTTTAGTCGCACAAAGAATTGTCTTCGAAGGTTTTCTTCGCTTTTCATCGATTGAACATGATGACTTAGACAACCGGTACGGCGGTATAACATGAAAATAAATGGATTAATTTGACATATGCCAGTACAATTTTGGCGAATTCGAAAAATGTTGCTTTAGTTCTCATCTTTTGAAAAATGCCACTACATATGTCTGTGTAAATTCATCGAAGAAAATGTCACTCTAGTGGGTTGAAAGACAAGAATTGCAGTGGCATTTTTCGAATTCGCCAAAATTATAGCGGCATATATCAAATTGACCTAAAATAAATGGGCTATACCGACATGGCATGTATGGTTGCACTTTGCTAGGCCTCATAATTTAGCACGATAGCATCACGACATGGTACGACTGTTTGGGCTATGTTCGGTTTGGCCCAGCACGAACATAGCCTGTGACATATTAGTCTAGCATGTATAACTCTATGCATGTTACCATCCTCCAAAAATTAACATCCTCATCTCCCAACGTCCGACCCACAAAAAAAACTCTTTGGCACACAACTCTAAGTTTTCCCCGTGATATATGGATCTCCTAGCACAACACACATGTAGCGTAGCCACTGCAATAGGGCACTCACAAAAGAACAAACAAATCCACATTGTTGTTGCACATCAGCCTTGTGCCTCACCAAACAGTTGTTGATGATCAATCATCGTCTTCACGTAGCAATGGTTCCTCGAGGGATCATTTGTGTTGGCTCCTCCACAATTGTGTCTTCCGGTAGCAAATAGTCATCAGACCGCCATGATATATTGATCTACGGCCACACCTGAAAAAACATCTTAAGCTCTAAGTTGGGTTTGATGAAGTTGACAACATAATTAGGGAACTAATGAAACCTGCAAGTGACTATAAAGTGGATGGAGACTCCATGATACAAAAAGAGGAAAAGACTCGGCAAGATTAAATTTGCGCAATCTTCTTCGACTTTGAGTCATAGGTATGTCGCACTATTAAGAGGAGTTACTTGTTGCTACAACAGGGGGAAAAAAAACTTTTAAACCTATGCACAACCTAATGATACATCTAAGCAAGCATAGGGAGGATAAGATAGGTTGATGAATGATCAAGATCATCTCTAGCAAACAAGCATGTTTTATTTTCTGCCTCCCCATCTGTTATTAAAATGGTCAGAATTGGTTTATCTACACGCATACCCAATAACTCCTAAATTCCTATTCCCACTAATCAAACAAATGATTCAATTGGCCACAACCTTCAAACTGTCATTCCCTCTCTCTAATTCCCTCGAACGAAACAAGTTGTCATTCCCCTTCCCTAATGTTACGAAACACGTTTAAGTGGATAAACGATTATTATTCCTAAGAAAAGGTGAAACATATTACTCCCTGCGACAAGTAATATGGATCGGAGAAAGTACTAAACATAACAAATATCTAAAAGATTCAACTAATCACGCGGTAGACCGTCCCGTCTGTGTGAAGTTCGCCTTAAGAGCAACTCTAGCTGTTACTGTAAGTGACCGATCCGAACTGTGTTTTCAGTTTTGGCCGAAAAATGGGCTAGACCAGATACCGAAAATGGCCCGCAAACTGAAAGCCTAATTCAAATTACCGAATTGACCCGAGTTTCTGCCCTATATGTACCGTTCGGGGGGTGGGGGGGTCGGATCCATTTCCGAACTCCGCTCCGTTGCAATCCCAAAATCCCCACCGCCGCCGCCACCCACTTCATTTCCCAGCGAGCCGCAATCCCTTTCGCTGCCTCATAGCCTTCGGCTCCTTTGACGATAGGTCGCATCCACCAACTCCAAGTCCAAAGATGATGCGCCTCGGTAGCTCGGGCTCGGGGGCTCGATGGCGGCGGCCGCGAAGGAGCTGAATTCCAGAATTCAGGTCAGAAGAATGTCGTCTAGAACAAAAACCGAACTGAAATCCAAACTTTTGAAAACAAATCTTCGGGCGTGGATTCTTGTCTAAATTCGCATGTCGAATCTCGTCAAGCAAAACAAATTCTATGTAGAAATGCCTTAAAACATAAAGATCCGACAAGTTCATACATACGAACTGCATCCGACAAGTTCACATACACAAATTAATCCAAGTTTAAACATAAATTAAACCTACATAGAAACGGAGGGGGCTTGTTGCCGGCGCCACCGAGGTCTCGTCGAGGGGATTACCAATCTAACCTGGAGCGGAGGATGGCCTCGACGAGGTCTTCCTCGAACTCGGCCTCCCGTCTAGCATCCTCCTCTTCCGTCGTCTTCTCGGACGGCGCGACAACCTCGTTGAAGGCCGCGTTCGTGTTGTCTTCCTCGACGGCTGCCGGAATGAGACAGCGAGAAGTAGAGGCAGAGCTCTTCGCACCAACTTCCAACTCCCGACGCACCCGAGTTCGCCGCGCACGCGACGCGTGGACCTGGGGATCCACCTCCGCTTGTCGGGCTAGGATTTCCGTCAAGCAGAGGTCGTACTCACGCCTCCGCGCCTTGGAGCCCCCCTTGGGCCGTACTCGCGTCGTGGTGAGCCTCCTCACTCTCCGGCAAACCCGGGGTCTGCCGCACCCGCCAGACGACCCAGAGTTCGGTTGAGCCGGACTCAGTAACTGCTAGAGTTGCTCTAAGTCCCTCGACCAGGTCCGCCTCCAATGATTCAACATGTGCACTATACTTATTAATTTGATTTCTAAAAATGCTAAAATTAACACACTTGGCTCGTCCTGTCTCTTATCAACATTGACACATCATATGAATCATTCGATTTCCTTATAGTATTATTTTCAGCCGTTGCTCTCGGCTAATGCAGCAGTTCCTCTTGGATATCCAGGCTGCAACGTGTTCGACTCAAACACTATACATTATACTCTCTTTGTTAATACTACCACAAGTTCAACTATAAACTAACCCATCATACATTCTGGTACAATCTCAATATCCCAAATCAAAATACAATTATGTGTGCTCTAATCATTGATATTTTGAAGTATCTGAATGACCCTTTTAAGTGTGCATTAAGTTAAATGAAGTAAATTATTATCCAAGTTCCGAACAAAGTAAAGGAAGGAATGTTGCTTGGATTAGTAGGATCCTTTTGGTTGTGACTGCTCTTTGGATCTTTGAACGGGGGACTGCTTTAGGACCCACTAAATCCACAGCAAAAGGAGACAGCCCAGAACAAGCCAAGAATGATGAAAGAGCAAAGGAGCATAAAGCAACAGCTCCAGCACAAGAAACTCCTCTCAAATAAAGCACAGCAAGATGTGTTCTCCTGCGCTGTTTTGCATGGAGAAGTGTGTTCTTGCTTGAAAGAGAAGCTTCGGAGGTGTACACACAAAGATGACACCCTACTGATGGAGCATAAAGCATTACATTTAGTAGTTTGGCTTGCAGGGGTTCGTTACCTATCCCCAAGAAGTAAGAAAAACCAAAACAAATGGGCCTCCCCGGGCTAGTTTCATATTATTATTTTTCCTTTTCAGCAGAATCTTCATAAATAGCCTTCCGTTAGCAGAGTGCAATTTCTTTCACTTTGGAGGATAAGTACTTGTTGTTTCTTCCAATGGGCTTGGTAGTATAAAGTGATCACTTGGGGTCTATCACTTTGAGCTTTACTCTTTTGGACCAAAATCTTCTTACCCTTCACTACCATAGCCCTATATCTACAGACACATAGAGCTTTCACCCTGCATATTGTTGTCTCGAGTTCAGATAGGCACATCATCATACATACACAAACTACAACTTCCTTCTGCCACTAGACTGGAAGTTAGAGGAGAATGGGAGTTCATTGTGATCGCCTGGCCATTCTTGCTATGCTTGTTCTCTTGGCATCTGTGTCAGAGGCTTTTGCTCTGCGAAGCCTAGGCGTTTTTGCCCAAGCAAATGGTGCAAACATCTCACCGGCAACGCAACCACGAGAGCTCACAGAGCGCAATGCTGCCCCTGCCGCTGCAAGATTTGATGTGCCGGAGAAGCACACGGCGGCCACCGTCGCTTCCTCTTCAACAGTATTCGACCCCGACAGAATGAGCAAGCGGCGCGTCCGAAGAGGGTCTGATCCGATTCACAACAAATGTTAAGTCCTGTAATATTCAGGCAAGAGTAGCTTACGATCCTTGGGTATTTTGTGTTCCTTTTTTGTTAGTCTTTTTGTGGTCTTTTATGGGTCTGAGTTGTTCCATGAAATGTGTCTGGAATTCAAAAGGTTTCGAACGAAATACTTGTATATTCAAGGAGAGGGCGTGCAAGGGCATGGCAAGTTGATGCAATATTTGTACATCATGATGTAAATCATAAACATGAAGAGAAAAGTTTTGTATTAGTGCAAACAAATGAATAACTGGTAGTGATATGTTCTTCTGGTTCTTCTGTAACTTTGGCACTCAGACATCAACTACAGTACGGCATGTATTTATACCTGTTCATCTTAGAAATTGTTGCTTTCTACGCAGTTCTAGATAATCTTCATCAAGCAGTAGACGGCAGGAGGGTGAGTTTTCTTATATGCATTTAACAAATCTCGAATTTGTTGTCTTGTTGAGTTTCCCTTTTCTGGGGTTCATAGTAACTTTTTCTGAGTGATGAGTAAGTCTATTTTCTTGTCACCAGGAATTATTGTCACACACAGGAGCAGGAAAACTGCAACAAACGTGGAGGGATTGATACTGGTGAGTTCTCAACAAAGAAACATCCGCTAAGAATTGTTTCTTTTCCTGTTGAATTCTTTTGTGCAGAAACGAGACCTAAGTTGGTCCCAGAATTCACAACTTATGACTTCTCAAAACAAATTGTAAAAGGTTTGATGTAAATATGCCTCTTTCAGTTATAAGTTATAACATGCAGGCCTGATAACATGGAAGTATTCACTCCATTCAGAAATACAACACGTTTTGGACAAGTATTCTAGATGCAATTTTGACTGTTTTTTTCTACGTGCACTTGTTAGTGATTTTTTTAAACTACAGAACTGTAAACCATTTCAATGATACAAGTCTAATGCGAAGCTGATCAGTGAGCCATAGTGCTCAGAGACCTGTATTACTCTCTTAAGTTGATGCTGATATGTGTTTATATTGCTCAAAGTGATTGATGCTTCGCTTAGAGTACACGAGAAAAGGAGAAATTTTGTCGGATGGAAATGTACAGATACAGCAAAATACAGCCGTCCAAGGAAAAAGACTGCAAAACTTGTTTGTCAAGAGTGGGATTTGAACCCACGCCCTTTCGGACCAGTACCTGAAACTGGCGCCTTAGACCAACTCGGCCATCTTGACTTCTGCTAGAGCTTTACTTCGCAGCAATTATATTTCTGACAGATAACACGAACTTCATCTTCTACACATGATTCTGCTAACATGGAAGAGCGACTCGTTCGACGTGTAAATGGAGACGTCAGACTCTTTACACCGTCGCTAGCTGATATACGGATTACAAACATTGTCACCTTACAGCACATCAAGCGAATGGGTGGTACTGAAGTTTTAGTGTTTGTGTTTTTAAATCTGTACCGTCTGCTACAAGTGATCTCTTTTTTCTGCCGTACGCGATCTGGCCTTACTTCCCGATTTGACAACCAGGAGAAATCAGGCTTCCTGTTTTGAAATAAAGATAAAAATATAACTTAGCTTTTTACTAAATCAGAAAATCTATTTTTCTGCCGTTGGCGATCTGACCTTACTAGATACATAACAGACATTCGGAACTCAGCATTTCCCCCCGAAAAGGGAACACAACATGAACCTAGTCTTAACACCATTCAAGCACCACAATACTTTCTGTAATTCAGTTTATATATATTCATTTATTGAAAGATGGTATCTCTTTATGTACAGGGGGGATACTGAAAGCCGTCACAGAAACGATGACTAAGCAGTAAGCAGCAAGCTAGCATAATGTATTTGGTGTTCCACCTGACCCACGGAAGGCCCACTGCGTCTTCTAAGCGCTCAGGGGATGGGCCTGTTGCTCATGAATTCAACTGCGGTAGTTCCGGATGAGGTGAGGCAGGAGATTCTGGTGCCACGGCGAATTGCATCATTCTTCCATTCCGGTGGAGGATGATCGCCACTTCCGTTGGTAATAGCATCGCTTCTTCCTGATGCATCAAACAGTGGCAAACCTTTATTAACTACTCATAATGGTTGAATAAAAAAAGGATTGCCATATTTTTTTTAAGTTACTCATAATGGTTGAATAAAAAGAAGTGAGCATAGGATTCCGGTTTCCAACCTAAATTCTGGCATTAGCAACTAGTCCGGTAATGATTTTTTTTTCTGACATAGGAAATCATTTTTGGGCTGTGATGATCAAACTGCGCCTGCCCCAAATCCCAACAAGGGCATGAGTGCATGCAAATGGAACAAAATAAATTACTCACCCGCTTATTTTCCAAACATTATCTGTTAAATTGTATTTTTGTTGATTAACTTGGCCAAACAAAAGCATTATCATCAGCGACCAACCTGTCTTTGTCTTTGACGCTGCATGATACTAATAGCCCAAGCCATGATGTAGCATGGCAGAAGAAATCCAGCTGCCCTCAAAAGAAATAGCTGCCAAAGATCAACGATTAGTACAATGGACCTGTCTTCAAGTCCTCACGAATGTGAATCTATGTTCCTATTTATATATACTATCGGGGTTTCAGCTACAGTTTTTTTTTAAAAAGTGCAGTATTAACTGGTGCATCAGAAACCTAACTTACCGAAAAAATAGCGGATGCATCATCTTCATCATCGCTACTAGTAATGGTGAGTGTATGCCTCAAGAGCAGAAGTGCCATTAGCTGGATATAAACAGAGCAATGAGATATCAACTAACTATCATCCAATATAACATGGTGGCAATGACAGTATTATAAAAAGAACAATACACTGAACTTATAATAAGGAAAAATGGATCTTTCTGAGTTGTCTTGCTGATTTTTTTAATAGCTCCGTGTTGGCAATTTATAACGTGGTGGCAATGAGCCAATGAAAACATTAAAAAAATGAACAACAAGATACTGAACTTACAAAGAGCTATGTATCCATGACTTTATTTTTTAGCCATGCTTCAATTATCATTGCCAAATAAACAAAGGACAGATCTTTAGCAAGGAAGGACACATTAAACAAAGCAAGGGGAAGTGGTGGCAATGGCAACATTAAAAAAGGAACAGCAATATTCTGAACTATAATAAGAAAGAAGCAACAAAAACTCAAAAAGACTGTCCGAGCTGTCTGGTTGACCAGTTAAGGCCCAGGCCAAGGGACTCAACTGCATAGACCAGATATGCATATGACCTTTCTATGATCACAAATTTGCAACAAACAGTAAACAAAGAGCACAGCTTTTCAGAATATAAACTAAAATACTTACAATCAAAAATATTGAGCGGCAAAAGGCAGCAGCATTATTGTTTGTCGCAGTATATTCATCATACTCATCTTCAAGTAAACGGTGTTGAGCAGCAGCCATAGCCAAGATTCGAGGATCATGTAAATCCAAATGATTGCCAGAGATGGACCAATCTCCACTGGTACAACAAAAAAAAGAAAATAACAGATGAGAAATAAAAGAACTTTATGATCGAGGATAAATTGCTAATTGCTCAGAAAAAAATTCAAAATATGCCAGTGTAAAAAGATAAGTTTCAAGAATGAAGATATCAACCTTATCTCTATAGTAGTCTCATCATGATGTATCTGGGGTGGAGCAGTGTATCCAGGCTTGTACAACTGAAATGAAAAAGGAAACTCAAATTCTGATCTGCAACCACATATCCACAAGGTTTACAAGGAAACATGAATACTGCTACGCAAACATACTTTAGATGGAGTTATGATGCATATGCTGATATGCATGACACCGCTTGTACTTGTGGTAGGTTTTAGTACTTTTTGCTACCGGGACCATATAGCACTTCGTGTATGTCAACGGGATCAAGTTTAGTTCGTGTAAATTTACATGAAAACGGAACTGGTACAAAATAGGAGTGAACCTACAGGAGGCCCAGGTTCCCCTAGCATGTTTGTCTCTGTTGTTAAATACAAGAAATGGCAAAACAGGACATGCTTGAGTTTACATGAATGGAACTAAAGATGCAACAGTTGCTTACCTCATGGCAGATTTCACAGATTATGTCTCCCTTCTCATTGCACCATCGTTGCACACATTCCCTGTGAGCATACTGTGCAATAAAATGAACAGTGTTTAGCCAACACATGAAACTGGCAGTGTAAGGATCTACATAAACATATACAGACTCAATCACATAAAATGCTTTCAAGGATTTAAGACGTATTTTTGGGTAAGCAGTTATATCACTTGTAAAATGGCAATCACTGTCAGTGTCTTCAGTTAAAGGTCACCACACAAGATAACTAACCCTGATGACTTCATCCATAAGCTTGTTGCAAGTAGCTATCAACATGCAGAAAAAAGAATGCCTGGCTCTTTAAGCAACAATGATGACAGCTCAAACAGGCAGCTATTCACTCGAAGTAGCATCACTTTACAGAACTACTTTGTCCTGGAAATATTAATAGTCACAGCAACAAAGAAGATGATATTATACACACTCAAGAGCCACCCCATCAAACGTATAGATGCATCATGTTTATATGGAACGAGCTACCAGTCATCTTCTAGTCAAACTGCATTGCAATGCGCTGTACACATGTTGACATCTCACGTTGTTTGACAAGCTTAAATTCATCATTATCTACCAACAATAATACTATTATTTGGATAAAACAACATTAGCAACATGAACTGCAAGCAGAAACCCTTGTTCGGCGAAGGAAGCATGCACCTTTAGGCTGCCGCTGCAAGCGCAGGGGCTTTCGAGGTTCTTGGCCAGGTCCTCCTCCTGGCAAATGCGGCACTCCACCATCCCAATCAGAGCCTCAACTTCTTCCCCGCAGGAGGCCAAACCCAGCCCCTCACCGGCGCGGGAGGGTACGAAGCCCCGAACATCCAGCGCAACATGATCCCCCATCCGAGTAAATTACCCCAAAAATGTCACGCCCCAAAGCCTAAAGTTTTTTCACAACCTGCAGTGAACCCTCGGAATCGTCAAAACTTGCCAAATCTACGGCAAATCGAAAGGGTAGCAGGAAGAACTGAGGCTAAAACCCTAGAAATTCAGGACAGGGGCTGAACCGGGCTCAAATCCAGGCGGATTCAGAGGATTCTTGGCCCAAATCGAAGCTTTCGCCTCCAAAAATCCAACAAGATGGAAGGCATCATGCAGATTATCAGCGATCAAGAAGGAAATGGGGAGGAAAGGAAGAGGCTTTCACCTTGACCGACGAGCTGAGGCACTCTTCGAAATATCCCCAGCCGGCCCAGCGTTTCTTGCCTCGCGAGGAGACGCGCGGTGCTTTATCATCCCTCGCCGTGTGACGGCGTCGGCCGTTCGCCGCTATGCGCCGTTTACTCTGCTAGTGTGGCCCAGACCTACCATAAAAAAGACGTAGCCTGCGTTACTGACATGTGGTCCCACGAAGGTGGGGCCGGGTTCGTATCGGTTTTATGGTGCGTAGGCTGATGTCACTCGTTACAATAAGCTTCAAAATGGACATTTCGAATATTTATCCGAAAAGACGCCATGTAGAGTTTGTATTAACTTGGGTGGTCGACTCTCCGTTGACAAGAAAGAAGAATCTCAGTAAGGCGACAACAACAAACTGACATAGTATACGTAGAAGAGTGAATTGTGGAAGACCACGTGTATTTCTCACGTGCTCACATCTTTTGCACTTATTATCAATACAAGTGATAATATGTGTTCCTTCCCTTGCCAAGCGACCAGCAAGTGTAGCGTTTTTCAGCCTGCCAGCGAGTGAAGATTTGGAGTATGCAGGTTTTAGAATTTTGTTCCGCACCAAGTTCATGTTGACAGATGCATGCAGGTTTTAGAATTTTGTGTGCTAAACTGTTCCCAACGCCAATTAAGTTCATGCACTAAGCATGTGATCCACTCCAATGAAAACTATCTCTTGAATCATCATATCGGCCTCGATATGACTCCATCAAATGTTCACTAGCCGATCTAGGCTAGCTGCATGTGGTTGCTAGCTGGGAGGGCATGTCCCCGTTTTTGCGTTGGGAACTCAACAAAAATGACCTTGTTTTGCAACTTTTTCATTCATTTAGAGTACATCTCGTAAGTACATAAAATATGACATGTGTTGCACCCAGTTGAGAACTATGCGGTTGGATTCATATAGACGTCCTTTAGCCAATCTCTCTCATGAGAGAAACTTGTGTGAAGCACCCCGATCTAGACAGATTGTAAGCATCCGAATTGTGAAAAACTACGAAGGGTTTCATCAAGTCAAAAAGTTAATTCCTCTTGTTTTCTTTGAATTTTATTACTCTTGAGATTTTGGGATCCCTAGCCGGAAGGTGTCTTTTCAAGACCTCCAATCTTATGAGGAGGTGCTTGAGGATTCGGGACGGAGCCTCCAATCAAGTTGTGGAGTTGTGCCCTTCTCCTTGTTTGTAAGGGTTCGACGTTCGCCCTCAAGGAAGTCACTAGTGGAACTCACCTCACGTTTGTGGTGTTGTGAGAACTCATCTGAAGCGACCGCCCCCGGGTAGGGTTCGATCTCTGTGCTTACGGTGCTAGTCCCTGGATCGACTCACTAGCACACACCGTTTCATGATGAAATACCAGATACAAAGGTCAAGTAAATTTATTACATCGTCATATCCAGCACTCATAGTACTTACAACTTGCAGAACCCCTCGGGTTAGCTCAAAACAAATAACTTTAAAGTCTGGCAGCGGAAAGCAAATGGAAGAACGAGAGCCACATCAACACCACAACGAGAGCATGTTGGAATGTAAGCTCGTAACCCTAAAACAACGACGAACCTTACTCATCGTCTGATCCACCTGCATTATTTAATTGCAGCCACTCCGTGGTCAATACATTAAATGTATTGGCAAGTTCACCTGGAAATTATAACGAAACTAACATTGTACATGCAGTATATGGCAAGGTGGAGTTTAGGTTTTTTTTGCATGGAAGCAGAACATAATTTACCCTACTACAATTGAGTATTACAATAATGTTAAATTATTGGACACCGGGTAGATACACCGATGCTCCTATTAAACTATGGACATTGAGTAGACACATCAATGCTCCTATCCCAAGTTTAAACCATTCATTTTACTAAGAAATTAGAATGAGTGAGACCTTCCTTACAGCTCCCAAATCTAGTTGCTCAATAATTGTCCGTAACCGGGGACACGGCTAAGTATTTAGTTTGACACTCTCGAGAGGTTGTACACTTTACCCACAAGAAACCGACAGGTTAATCCCTTGCTGTCCTCAGGGTAGAGTAGCAACGGCGTCGATTACGAGAATTTTCAGAAGTAATCACCCAGACCCATACCGAGGGACCCGCTTCCACCTACACGGCTACATCATCACGATCACCTCGGGCCCAGGATCATACGACCTACTACATGAAGCCAGAGCCCATTTAGCATGTGGTTGTACTGGAAGCTACTAAACAGGAAACTAGTTCAGTCTCTGGTTACCCCGGGCGACACAGGCGCTCCCATAGACATGGAGAGACGACTCATAGAAATGGACCTGACGCCGCATAAATCTCAAATACTCAAAGCAGCCCACCCAGGATGATTCATTAAAGTTGTTTTTACCAGGTTTCCAAAATACTCCACAATATCAGTTTCATGGTAATTGAGTTTCCCTCCTGCGTATACTAATATAGCATAGCATTCAACTACAAACGATGGCAATTGGTGGAAGGGTAACAGCACAGGTATCCTACTCTACAAGGACAAAAGTATAGCTAGCATAGATACGAATAATAACCCTATCAATGCAAACTACACAACACTAGTGCATAAGTATTTAAAGTAAGTAATGTAATGGGAATTTATGATCAAAGTGAACTTGCCTTGGTAGTTGACAGTGTTAAAGCACTCTTCACAGTCACACGGTTCGCTCTCCGAGAAAACTAAACGAAGCAATAAAACATACATAAACAAACCATACACAAGCACAAAATATGCCATGATGCAATGCAAGCATGTGACATGAGTTGATAGGTTTTTAGTTAACGAAAGGGATTTCAGTTTTGCATAACTCACAGGTTTTAAAACTCTGGTCCAAAAAGATTTAGCAATAAAAAATTTATTACACTAGTTAAAGGCAGGATTCTAAAATGAGGGTTTTAAAAGCATAAAACAAGGTTTTATAAGAAACCAACAATTAAATAATTTAAAATATTAATCCTCTGGTCCTACTGGACAGAGGACATCAAAACACAATTTTTTTAGAGTCGGTTGCACGCAATTTTTTTTTTAAATCAAAAGATATGAATTAAATGGCATTAAAAGCCTTTCTGCAATTTGACTGGGTTTAGATTATTCAAATTTACAATTAAACTATTTCAAAAGATTCTACAGGCCGAGAGCTTTCCAAAAAGGTGTAGAACAACAAATTTGGCTAAATGGATTAAAAGATATGAGCATTTGAAGTTCCACGGGTTTTTCTGCAAAGTTACAAATTAATTCGGACGAGGAATTAAGTTTAATCCTAAACAAGGGCACATGGCATGCTGTGATTGGTCGGTACCGGTTCGGGGTCAAAATAAAGCACGGGCTATCGGATCTAACCTAAAAGAAATGGATGGCTCAGATCAAAACATACCCCTTCGGGTAAGTGATCTAATCTACACCATAGATTGAGATCGGACGGGTGTGAGGCTACGGCCTTACCTCTGGCGGGCTAGTGTTCCGACAAGGTCGTCGGCGCGATGGTCTGGCGGTCTTCGGGCTCGGGGAAGTCGTCTACAGCTTCCTCTTGGCACGGGGAGGAAGATGGCGGCGACAGCTTCGCTCGGGGTGGACTGTGGGGACGCCTAGGACGAAGGGAAGGCGGCGGCGACGGGCTTGCTCTCGGTCGTCGGCGTCCGTGGGTCTTCGGCGCACGGAACAAGAAAGGGAGCGCTTCAAAAGGAGCGCAACAACAAGGGGATAGAATTAGAAAACGAGATGAGGACGATGCCGTACCGGTTCGTCAGCGGTGACCAAAAGATGGCGGCGGCGGCGAGCTTGCTCCGACGACGAATTTGGGCAGCGTGGGCGCGGGGTGAGCGAAATCGGAAGAGGGGAAATGCAGAGGGGGCGTCGGGCTTTATAGGGACGCGCATGGAAAGGAGAGGGAGGCACGGGAGAGAAAGAATCCCGGTGATGGCGCTCGCGGCCGTCACGCGCGTGACTCGCGGGCTTGCCTTACGGGGAAGATGAATCTGACAGGCGGGCCCCGCCTGTCAGTGGCTCGGCGCGCGTGCGGCTGGGCTGGCTTAGCGCGCAGGTAAGTCGGGCCGGTTCTGCCCATTTGGTCGGGCTAATCCATTTCCTTCTTTTCTTTTCTTTTTTGTTCTTTACTTTTTTTCCTTTTTCTTTTTCTGTTTCTTTTATAACTTTTGATTTTTGTCGTAGCGCTGGGCTCCGACACCGGGGATGCGCGGGCACCCCCTTTCAGGTTCGGCAGTGGGCGGCGGGGATCTCTTCGGCGATCGCCGGCGGGGCCAACGTCAGGCGTTGGAGGACAGTGTACACAGGAACGCTTTTACCTAGGTTCGGGCCAGCCTGAGGTGTAAAACCCTACATCCTGCCTCTGAGTTTGTTATTAGCCAATGAACTAGGGTTAACAGGTTACCGGGGGGAGTTCCCGGGTACTCTCTCTTTCTAGCCTCAGTGCTACTTGCTACTTCTCGCTACTACTAGTAGTGGACTGAGAACCGATCCAATCCCTTGACCGTTGGCGAGGGTCCTCCTTTTATACCGAAGGGGATACCACAGGTGCCTTGGTGCATGGGCTCCAAATGGCGAACGGAGAACTAGGGCAGCTCGGCCCCGCTGCGCTGGCTTGCATGCAGGATGAGTAGCTCTGCACCTAGGGGTCCAGGTGCCTAAAATTTACCCCGGGCCAGTCACTGTAGGCTGACTGGATGGGGAATCCCCTTTCTGTCGGTGCATTTAATGCTCGCGTGGGATTCACTCCTTGTCCTGACGAGCCCTGCGCACAGGGAACCCGCCGAGTGGCCACGTGGCGTCGCTGTCCCGCCCGCTCGGTCCCGCTCTTGTAACGGGCAATTGCGCCCGGGAACGCCCTTCCCGGCAAGTAACCTCCTGGGAAGCGCCCAGGCGGGAATTCTCTTGCTGCCCTCCAGGGCAACCCCCGCAGCCCCTGATCGTGCGGATGAGTAGCCCTGGCAACACAGTTAGACTTTGGGTGGCTCTGTCTCGCACGGGTAGGCTTTATGTGGGTACAAATATGGTAGTTTGTGTACGTGAAGTTGATTCACCCATTACCTTCCCATGTGGACTCCCTCTTAATAGTACGGAGTTCCTACGACTCAATATAAATAAAAAGCCGCTAAACACCGCTACGCTTGTTTCCTTTTTGAGGGCAACGAACCGTCTTGTGCCATATGATCTCAAATCTGAAACACTCGAGCACACGGTTAGTCCACGAGTCATTTTGTCATTAACACCAAAACACTTAGGGATCGAAATGCCCTTTCAGAGAGTGGAGGAGAGTCGGAGCTCAGCTGGCCCGACCTCGAGTCCCCCGGTGATGAGGCGGGTCAAGTTGCTGGGACCCAAGCGGTCCTCCCCGCGGCGGAGGAGGAGGAGGAGGACGACGCGCCCCTGATCGTGCGGAGGTCAAGGGCGCCCGTAGCCGCGGCCACCTCCGAAGTGGCCGCTAGCGCCGCGGCGGCTTCCACGGCGACCGTGGGCACGGCAACCCCACGGGCGCCCACGGCCCCGCCCAAGCGGGGGCTCTTCCAGGGCTTCGAGTTCAAGCTCAACCCCCCAAAGGACGGCACCCCGATGGGAGCCGGCAAGAGGGGGACAGCCGACTTGCCACCCGCTGCGCCGAGCAAGAAACTGCGCACTCGGGCCAACACCAGCGCCGACCCGGCCGGCGCGGGGGGCGGTGGCGCCACAACTGCGCCTGCCGCCGACCCAATCCCAGTGGAGGAGGATCCGGCAACTGGTACTGACCCTTCCCCTGGTTCCATCGTTTAGGCTTTTCCTGCCTGTTGATCCGCAGCCGTGCTGCTTTTTAATTCACATGTGAAGTCCAACCCGCGGCGGGCGGCCCGGAAACAGCGGCTGGGACGGAGCAGGAGGAAGCTCCTCCCGCAAGCCCGACGGCCCCGCAAGGTACTCATCCCGAGCTTCCTCGCGTTCATCGCCGGGTAACTTAGTTTATTCTTGATTCTAATTCCTTTCTTTGCCCCAGACCCGACTGCGCCCACGACGGGAGCGGGTGTTGTGGTGGTCAACCTCGGCTCCAACGTCGAAGACGCGGAGACGAGGGAGGAGCCGGAGGCGGCTCCCGCGCCAAGCTCCACCGTGCCGGGCGCAATGGTGGGGGCACCCACCCTCGCTCCCGAGGCGGAGCTCGGCAGCGCGTCCCCGGCCACGTAGGCTGATGGCGCGGATCCTGCAGCCACCCAGCAGGAGGCGTCTCGTGCCGAGGGCGCAGCGACTCCTCCAGTCCCGGCCCCCACGGGTGCGGGTGCGGGGGAGGCCGCGGCAGTGGAGCAACAGGAGGCTCCGCCGCAAGTAGACGATGCCCCGCCCGGCCAAACAGTGGCGGTGGGGGCCTCGTCGTTGTCTGCCACAACCTCCGGCGCGGACCTTGGCATCCTTGCCGGGGTGACTTGGGATCCAATCACCTGGGACCCAAGCATCTTCGACCAGGGGCACCAGTTCCTTGACGCCATCAAGGAGCAACAACTTGCGTTCGTCACCTCCTTCAACCAGGTGAAGGAGCGTCACGAGCTCGTGAAGGGCCAACTCGGCGAGGTGCGGCAAGCCGTTGAGAGGGAGCGGCAGGAGCTCTCCCGGCTACGGGAGGAGACGCGCCTGGCCCGGCAGGCCAGGGATGAAGCCGCAGCACCGATCGTCCCCGAGGCGGAGCTCCACCGGCAACTGGAGGCCTAGCGCACCGAACACCAGCGGGCCCTGGACTTGCTGGCGGCGGCGCAGGAGAAAGCCAACAAGGAGCACGGGGAGGTGCTCGCCACGGCCCAAGCTCGCCTCAACGAGAAGAGCGAGCTGGTCTGCAGCTACCTCTCCCAGCTGCAGGCGCTGCGCACCAAGCTGGACGAGCAGACCAAGGCTGCGGAGGACGCGGCAGCGGCGTCGGTACGGCGGGAGAAGGAGCTCAACTCCGCCAAGGAGAAGAACGCCCAACTCGAGTCCGAGTTGGCCACCGCCCGGGAGGAGCTCGTCAAGTTGGGCGAGGACAACGTGGCCAAGGCCATGGAGATCTCGCGACAAGCTGACCTCCTCCGCCAAGCCAAGCATGCTGTGGTGCTGGCACGCGGCAACCACGCCACGCTGGTGGAATAGCGCCGGCGGGAAACCGTGAAGCTGCTCGGGATCGCCCGAGCGGTGCGCGACCTGTTGCCGCGGTTCGAGCTGCAGGCCGCGCAGGTGGACGGGACGGACATCAGCACGCTGATCCCGTTTTTCTCCAACATGGTGGGGAAGCTCGGGGCGCTCGATGTGTGGATCTCCAAGTTCTACGACGGGGAGATTGCCACGTGCGCCAGGGAGATCGCCGGGACGATCCTTCCCCGGGTGCACCTCCGCCACCCGGACTTCCCCTTTGAGACGCTGCTGGACGCCTGGTCGGACAGCGAGGACGGCCAACTCACTGCCAGGCGGAGAGCAGGTTCGTCGAGGAGGTGGTGGATCGGATGCAGAGGAAGCCGGAGCCTAGGCCCGAGCCTGAGCCCTCGGCCGAAGGCGCCGGCAACTAGTCGCTGCAATCCCCTGCCGGACCTCGTTTTATCTTTGTGCCTTTGTTGTGTTTTTTATATCCCTACAAGTACCACGCTTGGCACCGTTCGAACAATGAACGTTTTATTAGTTCATGTAATCATTCACTGCGTTTTATAAATTTCGTTCTCTAGTTCTATTTGGTGCTTGTTTCCTCTTCCCCGGGTTGACTCGCGGGGTGGATCCACTAGCCTTCATGTGGTGTGTCTTGTGTTGCCGGGGACTCGCGCGCCACACACTTAACCGGACCAAGGACCCGGGACGGACCCGCAGTGCCGACCTGGGGTCAGGTAGCAGCGGCGAGCCACTCCGCCTGCGGGATAGCTACTCCCAAGCATGCGCTCACGGGACTGACCCGCAAGCCGCACGAGGAGCGCACTCCCCCCGCAGGCGTCCTTTCAACACCCCAGCCACACGTAGGACTCGTGCCACACCAGCGAGCCAACGTTAAGTGCCAGAAAGCTTGGAGACTAGGCTCATGTACTTAGCTGTCCGTTCTCACGCTTGGAATACTTGTTGGAGGGATGCGGCAGGAACGCTGTGGCGAGGCCGCCGCCGGTGCCAAGCACGGGTGGCGGCGCCACCACAGCGTCTCCGCGGCAACCCTCGCCTTGGGAACGCTCTCTGGAGGGATGCGGCAGGAACGCTGTGGCGAGGCCGCCGTCAGCGCCAAGCACTGATGGCGGCTCCACCACAGCGTCTCCACGGCAGCCCTCGCCTCGGAACCACCCTCTGGGGGAATGCGGCAAAGCCGCGATGGCAGTGCACCCATCGGCACTGAGCACTGATGGCATGTACCACCATCGCGGCGCTGCGGCAGCCCCCGCCTTGGAGATGACCGGTGAAGTGATGTGGCAGGGAGGCGATGGCGGGAACACCCCCGGCACTTGTGCGCGGAGAAATGCTCCACCACCACTTCTCTACCGCATCACTCACCATCTTCTTAGCTCCGCTTTGGGTTGCTCCATGGCCACCACGCCTTTTTATAGGCGCGGTGGAGAATCTCGCCACCATGCGCGCCGAGTCGCTGCAGCACACGTGGCGGCACCCTCCCGCGTCAAAATTCTTGAAACGCAGCAAGAGCCTTGCCACCATGCGCGCCAAACCGTCGCAGCACACGTGGCGGCTCCCTCCTGCAACAGGAACCTCGAAGTGCGGTGAGAACCTTGAAGTGCGGTCGCTACGCACTACTGGGCACCACTAAATGACACAGCCCGTGAGCGGTCCACGAGCATTACAGTGCGCAACTCCGTCCTTGTCCTGCACGTCAGATTCTTACCGAGCACAGGATGCTGCAAATGTTTTTCGAAATACACGAAAAAAGACGCAACATGGATAGAGCACAGGTAACCCTCCTGCCTCCCAGCCCCCGGGCACAGAAGGGTCGATGCCAAACTTGGGTGTGAGCACTATTCCATTCCCGGACGCAGCTTCTGCATGATGCGCATTGTGGGGAGCCCGGCAACGGCATGGCCCCATGCCGGAGTAGTCCGGCAACGGGTTCTTCGTTTTCGAGGCTCCGGCAGCCCCCTGCTCACAACCAAGGATGGAAAGAGACTTATGTGCACCTAAAGGAGGAGACAAAAGGAGAAAAAACATGCAAATAATCGAGGCAACTTGAAATCCAGAGGAAAACACTTATCTTTATTCATAGAAACTCGTGGTTTACAATCGGGGGTTGCCCGGTTACACTAGTTCGAGAGGCATGCTACCGAAGCATCACCTGTGGGTCGGGCTCCGCCGCGTCACGGGTAGAACTTGCGCAAGTGCTCAAGGTTCCAACTGTTTCGCACCGGCAAGCCTTCTTCGGTTTCCAGTCGGACAACCCCTGGCCTGGTAACCTGCACTACCCGGAACGGGCCCTCCCATTTCGGAGTTAGCTTGTTCTCGGCCTTCGTTCCTTGTATCCGGCACAGGACAAGGTCTCCGGTCTCGAGCTCCCGGGGACGAACCCGCTTGTCGTGATAACGGCGGAGTCCCTGCTGGTAGCGTGCAGCTCGCATAGCAGCCCGGCATCGAAGTTCTTCGATGAAGTTTAGATCGTCAACCCTCTGCTCGTGTTGGCTATGGCTGCCGTACGCGCGTACCCGAGGGGATCAATGCTTGAGCTCGAGGGGCAGCACCGCTTCTGCCCTGTAGACAAGGGCGAAAGGAGTTTCACCCGTTGCCCGGCTAGGTGTGGTCCTGATCGACCACAGCACGGGCTGGAGTTCTTCAATCCAGTGCTTCCCGTGGCCTTTGAGCTTGTCAAAGGTTCGCGTCTTGAGCCCCTGCAAGACCTCTGCGTTGGCCCTCTCCGCTTGCCTGTTGCTCCTTGGCTGAGCAACAGACGCGAAGTAGATCTTGGTGCCCATGCCCTCGCAGTAGGCTTGGAATGCTGCGCTTGTGAACTGTGTGCCGTTGTCGGTGATGACGCCATTAGGCACACCAAACCAGCACACGATGCCTTTGAAGAACTTGACGGCCGCCTGGGCGGTCACCTTCTACCCACTTGGAGAACTTGTTGATGGCCACGAGCAGATACTCATAGCCGCCAACTGCTCTCGGCAACTTGCCGACGATATCTAGCCCCCAGACCGCGAACGGCCAGGAGGATGGAACGACTTGCAGGGCCTGCGCCGGCTGGTTGCTCTTCTTCGCGTGGAATTGGCACGCGTCGCATGTCTTGACCAGCTGCTCGGCATCAGCTAGCGCCATAGGCCAGGAGAAGCCGTGCCGGAACGCCTTGCCGGCCAGAGCCCGGGAGGCCAAATGGTGAGAATATGTGCCTCGGTGTATCTCCTCCAGCAGCGCACGCCCTTCGTCCTGGGGCACGCAGAGGAGCTTCACTCCGTTTGCACGCCTCCGGTAGAGATTCCCATCCACCAGGGCGTACATCTTGGCTTGCCGGGCTACATGCTCCGCAGCAACGTCATCTTCCGGGAGGGCTTCTCCCTTCCGATAGCGGGCGATATCCACCGCCCAAGGCGGGGTCTCCCTGCCCATGCATGCCACTATATCAGCGGCATGGACCTGCGCTGCTGTGGGGTTTCCCTCGGTTGCCGAGGGGGGGGGGGTGACCGAAGGCGCAGTCTGCCTGTGCCAGAACACCCCCGCCGGAACCTTCCGGCGCTCCGCTGCCAACTTGGATAGCTCGTCTGCCGTGAAGTTATCCTTGCGCTTGACATGCTCAAATCGTAAACCCTAGAACTTGCGTTCCAGCTTGCGGACTTCATCCACGTACGCTGTCATCTGCGGCCAGTCGTAGTCCTTGTTGACCTGGTTGATCACGAGTTGGGAATCCCGCGAACAACCAGGCGCTTGATATCCAGGGCGATCGCCGCCTGCAACCCGGCAAGCAACCCTTCGTACTCAGCCGTGTTGTTGGTGGAGTTGGGGAAGTCGAGCTGGATGGCGAACTTCAGCTGATCCCCCGTGGGCGACTCGATGACGACTCCGGCACCAGCCCCCTGCAGGCCGAACGCGCCGTCAAAGTACAAGACCCAGTGGCCTTCGTCCAGCTTGCCGGGCAGGCTGGTCTCCGACTCTTCTTCTTCTACGCTCGTCGAAGTCCACTCTGCCACGAAATCAGCCAAGGCCTCACTCTTGACGCTCTTGGTGTTGGTGAAGTGCAGATCGAACTCCGATAACTCCATCCTCTACTTGGCCACCCTTCCGGTTGCTTCACGGTTGGTGAGGGCTCGCTCAAGGCAAAACCCCGACACTACCGTGACGCGGTGCGCCTGGAAGTAGTGGCGCAGCTTGCGTGATGTAAGCAAAATCCCCAACAAGAGCTTCTGCACCTGCAGGTACCGCCTGCGAGCATCGCGCAGCACCGTGCTGACGAAGTACACCGGGTGCTGCACGAGCCGCTTGCGCGGCGCTGACGCTGCTGGCTCAGCGACGGTTCCCGGGTCCGATGCGGCTGCCGAGGCTGGCTCAGCCCCCTGCCTCACAAGTCCGGTCCCCGGGAGTTCTCTTCTCTCTCGGCAACCAGCACCGAGCTAACCACTTGGTCAGTCGCCGCCAGGTAGCGTAGCAGCGGCTCGCCCGGCTTGGGGGTGGCGAGGATGGGCGGCGACTTCAGGTACTGCTTGAGATTCTGGAACGCTGCCTCAGCCTCGGGGGTCCAATCGATCGGGCTCTTCTTCTTCATTATCTTGAAGAAAGGAAGGAGGCGTTCACCCAGCCTTGAGATGAAACGCCCCAACGTGGCCACGCAGCCATTGAGGCGATGCACGTCCTTCACCTTGCGGGGAGCCTCCATCTTCTCGATAGTTTCTATCTTCTTTGGGTTGGCTTAAATCCCCCTGTGTGAAACCAAGAAACTTAGAAGCTGACCCAAGTCCACACCGAAGGTGCATTTCTCAGGGTTCAGCTTGAGCTTGATCCTGCGGAGGTTATCAAACGTTTCCCGCAGGTCATCAATCAGCGAGTCCCCGCGCTTCGATTCAATGACAATATCGTCCATGTAGGCCTCTATATTTCGGCCTAGCTGGGGGTCCCAAACACTCGCGTAATGCACGCTGGAATGTTGAGCCCGCGTTCTTCAACCCGAAAGGCATGCATGTATAGCAGTAGCAGCCAACTGGCGTGATGAACGCCGTTTTCTCCTCGTCCTCGACTGCCATCTTAATTTGATGTTAGCCGGAAAAAGCATCCAAGAAACACAGCAAATCGCAACCGGCAGTGGAATCTACTATTTGATCAATGCGAGGTATAGGGAAAGGATCTTTCAGGCAGGCACGGTTAAGATTAGTAAAATCTACACACATGCGAAGTTTATTATCCCCCTTGGGTACTACTACAGGATTAGCTAACCAAGTGGGGTACAGTACTTCCCTGATAGCCCCCACAGTTTTGAGCTTGTCCACTTCTTGCTTGATGAAATCTTTGCGCTCCTGTGCTTGCCGGCGGATCTTCTGCTTAACAGGGCGGGCGTCTGGACGCATCGCGAGTCGATGCTCGATCAACTCCCTAGGGACTCCGGGAAGGTCCGACGGCTCCCAAGCGAACACGTCGGCATTCTCCCGGAGGAAACTAATGAGTGCGCTTTCCTATTTGGCAGTGAGGTGTGCACCGACGGTGACGGTGCGCTCCTCATTGCCGGCTTGGAAGGGCAGCTTCTTCATCATGGCAGCCTCCTCCTTGAGCTTCTGGCCCATGCTGGGGCGTGATCTCGAGCCTGCTCCTCCCTCGGCAAGCCCTTGCGGGGTAGCACGGGCCTTCTTCGCTGCGGGGCCGTCGCCCGGCAGCGTGCCATCACTCCCGGCAACGTCTTCGTCACCAAAGTCGGCCATGGCGGCGGCCTTGGCGACCTCGCCTACACACCAGGCTGCGTCCTTGAGATCGCACCTGATGGAGAGGACTCCATACGTGGACGGCATCTTCATCACGCCGTAGGCACAATGAGTCGCCGCCATGAACTTGATCAGCGCCGGCCGACCAAGGATCCCATTGTAGGGCAACGGGGTATGCGCCACGTCGAACACAAGGTGCTCGGTCCTGAACGCTTCCCGGGACCCGAAGGTCACCGGCAGCGTGATGCGCCCCAAGGGGCGCACAATCCCGGGATTCACTCCCCAGAACGGGTCAGTGGGCTTCAACTGCTCCAGCGGCAGCTAAAGTTTCTCCACTAACTTGGCGGACAGGAGGTTCAACCCCGCTCGATTGTCCACCAGCACCTTAGTCACCGTCATTTTGTTGATGATTGGCGAGACCATGAAGGGCAAAACCCCTGAACCCAGCTGCCTGGCTGGGTGATCGTCGGCGCTAAAGGTGATCGGCACGTGCGACCACTTCAGCGGTTGCTGCGCCTCTGCGTCCGGCAATAGCGCACACACCTCTCGGGTGAGGCGCTTCACCGCGGCATGATATGGGAGAGCGCAAGCTCCCCCATGGATGCAGGCGACGCCGCGAGGCTCCTGGAAGCCGGGCTCATCGCCCTCGCTGCAGTCGGACTCACGCTGCTCCTCAGCGCGAGCCTTGTCTCGTCCCCAGGGAGGGCGCTCCCTGCCAGCGCGGGCCTGGCCGCGTCCCCCTGGCTGCCGGCAGGCTTCGGGCCCGCTCTGGGGTCGTTTGGTCAATTTCGGGAGAGATGCCCGATGTCACCGCAGTTGAAGCAGACGCCGGCTGCTCGGCACTCCTCGTGGCGCTGCTCGCGCCTCTGCTTGATACCCTGCAGGATGCGGCAATCCTGCGCGTCGTGGGTAACGTTGGCGTGGATGGTGCAGCAGGGCACGTCGCCCGGCTTGGCACCTGGTCCGCCGCCAGGCAAGGCCTTCTTCGCAGGCCTTGGGGCAGCCCTCGACTCCGCGGCGAGCACTTGCTTCCCGCCGCGCTTGCGGGAGCTCTTCTTCTACGAGCCCTCAGCGGGGCTCGCGGCAGCCTTAGCTGCAAGCTCGGGCGCCAGGCGCCCTTCCTCGGCCATGGCACACTTGTGCGCCAGGGCGTAGAGATCCTATGTCGTCCGGATCCGATGCGTGCTCAGCTTCTCCCGCATCTTGGGGTCGCGGACGTTGATGGTGAAGGTGTTGATGATGGCGGCCGCCTCCGCCTCTGGGATGGAGTAGGAGAGACTAGAGAAGCGGTTGACGAAGTTCCGCAGCGTCTCTCCCGGCTTCTGCACCACGGTGTGCAGCTTCGCCATGGTCCCCGGGCGCTTGTAACCACCCTGGAACGCGCTCACGAACTGCTCGCGCATGTCCGTCCAAGTGGCTATGGACCCGGCAGGCAGGTTGAGCAGCCAAGTTCTCGCTGATCCCTTAAGGACCATCGGGAACCAGTTAGCCCTGACCTTGTCGTCGGTGCCGATGGCGTGCATCCCCAACGTGTAGGTCAGGAGGAAATCCTTGGGGTTTACGGATCCGTCGTACGTTCCAAGCGCGGGCGCTCGGAACTTGCGGGGCCACGTCACCCGGCGCAACTTGCAGGTGAACGCAATGCAGCCGTCCTCGGGCCCATAGGAGCATCCTCCTGCTCCTGCGGGTCTTGGCGCTCTGCCGCGCGTCGACGCCGATGCTCCAAGCGCTGGTGGAGATCCTCTTGCTGGCGGGCGTTCAAGACACCGCGCACGTCACCCCTTGTGACGGTTGGTGACGAATCCGAGGACCCCTCAGGATCCCCGCCTCCTTGCCCTCCCTGCGGGGGAGGGTTTTCTCCCTGCCCCGAGGCGCGGGGCACGTCTTCGCATCCCGAGTTCTGCCTGCGGCGTGAGCCAGCCGGTGCGCCCTCGCCTTGTGGCTGTTGGGCGGCGAGTGCAAGGAGCGCCTCCAGCTCCGCACTCCAAGCCTCGTGCGTCGGCTTCCCCTGTGGCGGCTCGTAGCGCACCATGACACGCGCGACGATGATAGCCTCTGCTGGGGTCTGGGCAAGAGGCTGCCCATTCTCGGAGCGGCTGCCCTCCGCCCTGTCCCCCGGCGCCCTCGGGTGAGTGGGGCGCGAATCAGTCGGCGTCGCTCGTGATGCGCCGTGCTCCTGGCGCAGCTGCGGCTGCGCGTTGTCAGCCCGTGAGAGAGCTCGCTGACCGGCGCGTGCGGCATTGTAGCCGCTCACGCGACTGGCCCCAGCGCTGGGGGCCGGCTCAGCCGGTTATCCGCCGACGGCCGGGGTGGGGGGAGTGGCGGTGGGGGCAGCTGCGACTGCGGCTGCTGCACCCGGGCAGGCTCAGGATAACCCTGATCCTGCGACGTGCGCTGCACGTCGTGCGATCGCATGTGAGCCGCTGGGGCACCACGCGGGTCGATCCTAAAGTCACCAGCCCGCTTGGGTGGCATGATGGCTGGTTCGACTGTCGTGGAAGATGGAGCCGGTGCAGCTGTGGACGACGGCGCCGGTGATCACCGGCGAGCTCTCCTCACGCGCCCCCTACCTGGTGCGCCAGATGTCGTAGCGCTGGGCTCCGACACCGGGGATGCGCGGGCACCCCCTTTCAGGTTCCGCAGGGGGCGGCGGGGATCTCTCCGGCGATCGCCGGCGGGGCCAACGTCAGGCGTTGGAGGACAGTGTACACAGGAACGCTTTTACCCAGGTTCGGGCCACCCTGAGGTGTAAAACCCTACATCCTGCCTCTGAGTTTGTTATTAGCCAATGAACTAGGGTTAACAGGTTGCCGGGGGGAGTTCCCGGGTACTCTCTCTTTCTAGCCTCAGTGCTACTTGCTACTTCTCGCTACTACTAGTAGTGGACTGAGAACCGATCCAATCCCTTGACCGTTGGCGGGGGTCCTCCTTTTATACCGAAGGGGATACCACAGGTGCCTTGGTGCATGGGCTCCAAATGGCGAACGGAGAACTAGGGCAGCTCGGCCCCGCTGCGCTGGCTTGCATGCAGGATGAGTAGCCCTGCACCTAGGGGTCCAGGTGCCTAAAATTTACCCCGGGCTAGTCACAGTAGGCTGATTGGACGGAAAATCCCCTTTCTGTCAGTGCATTTAATTCTCGCGTGTAATCACTCCTTGTCCTGACGAGCCCTGCGCACAAGGAACCCGCCGAGTGGCCACGTGGCGTCGCTGTCCCGCCCGCTAGGTTCCTCTCCTGTAAAGGGCAATTGTGCCCGGGAACGCCCTTCCCGGCAAGTAACCTCCCGGGAAGCGCCCAGGCGGGACTTCTCTTGCTGCCCTCCAGGGCAACCCCCGCAGCCTGGCTAGCCCTGCCAAGCTGGTGACTTGTCGGGCAGCTTGCTCGGTGCTGCCCGGGGTGCTGTCCTCCCGGGAAGCAAGCGAGGTGACCCACGCGTCATGCAGCGGTGGTACCCCGGGTGTCACTAGTGCGACAATTTTGAACTCCAAATCAATCAAATAAACTCCAGAAAAGTTGTAAAATCAAATCCTCAAATGCTTTAGCCTCTGGGACTTGATTTACTCCAAACTAAAATATTTAAAAATAATTTTGCTTGTATACTTGCCTTTAGGGCTTTATGACAATTGAAGTAAAATAGGTTTTCAATTCCAATTCAAATACCAAAAAATTACGGGTAGCTCATTTATGCAATAAACCCCTTTTATGGTCAAACCCTATTGGGTTGAAAATCTAGTTTGCAAAAGGAAGATGAAACCAGATTTAAAGTAAGGAAGGCTTTGAATTGGATTCAAAAATTCAAAACAAGTTTTGAAGAAGGCTAAAAATGCATAGGTGGTATGATGCTTATGAATGCAAAATGCATGATGAAAAGTTTGAAAAATTTAGGATGTTACATCATCCAACTTTGTGGTGTGGTGAGTTGGAGAATAGAGTGAGTCTTTGTGGCGCCTCTACTTTTGTGGTAGAGCACTCCTCTAAACGGAAACGTACACCGACTCCAATAGGTGAAACTCCGGTGAAATCTTCGTCTCCCCGTGTGGTATCATTCTTGCCCCTTTACTTACTCGCAAAGCTTAATTGTTTATCTTGTGCTTCGGTTATCAAGCAAGTTTCAATTGATTATCTATTGATTGTGCTCGTGCTTCGGCTATTGCATCATACTAGGGGTGTTCATCATTTAGACGTTTTAGTGAACCCATGTATTGATGCTTGTATCCCATAAAAGTGAAAAGAAAAAAAAAAATTTGTTAGTCGCCTATCTATCCCCCTCTAGTCGACCATACCGATCTGTATTCGGTAACTTCTAGAGTTGCTCTAAGGAGCTTGCCGTGTGCTAACGCTGTAGAGGGCCCCCTCCTCCTAGTCACTCTTGAAATACTATTTTGTTCATTTTTGGAGGACTATATTGCAACTACAATTGCATAGACCATCTCTTTTGAGTTTTTGAGCCAAAACAAGGATGTGACTCAGGTTACTCTGGGGACCAGCCGGCCGGCCAGGCCAGGACACCATAATGAAATTCATATCCTGAATTGTATTATTTTATACATCGAATTTGAATTTCATATATTTTGTACCAGTGAATGTTGACACGGGACATGAGTTCTCATGTTTCTTTTCATGGCTTCTCTTGATGTTCAGATCACCGGATCCAATGAATGTATCCTAAAAGGGTCGATCTTCCTCGCCCTCTTCTCAGGTTGCCATTTATTTAGAGAATGTAACTACTCTCTTCGTCTCATATTAAGTGACTCAAATTTGTCCAAACAGTAATGTATTTGTAGTCAAAATGTGTGTAGATACATGTAATATTTCGTCAGTTAATATGACACCGAGCGAGTTGCTGCTTATATATGGATCATCGATCGTCTTCCATCCCACACGACAATGAGATAGTTGCAGGAACAAACGAAGAGGGCAAGGAACGAGCCCCCGGGCCTCGGGCTCGTGTTATACAACTCGGTCAAAGTCAAATGCCAAGTCGCGGGCCGGCGCGACTATCTGTGTAAAAAAAGATGCCTTAAGCGTGCGCCGGTTGCAGCACTTGTTTCCCTCTCGATCTTCTCGCCCGTTACCGCTAGACGCTCGGAGGCATATGCTATGCGCCTATGCACCTCCTCCTCGTCGCCATCTTCTCCCCTTCGTCCTCTCCGTGATGGTCACATCTCCCCGGTTGAAGCTTTGAGAGGATTGAAGAGCGGAGCACAAGCCAAAAGGTAAGCGGCATCCGACATCCCATCCATCCTACTATCATGCAACCGCAGTAGCCATTAGGGGGATCATTAACTTTCAGCCGTATCAGAGTAATTATTCGCCTGCTTATTGATTTGAGAAAAGCTTGATCACTGCCCTTGCTTACATGCTCGGGTTTTTTTCTGACTGAAATGCTTACATGCTCGGTTATTTTTCCTTTTAGTTTGAGAAAAAAATGATGCAATTTCTTGATAGTCGATGCAGCATTCATGGTAGTTATTCCATTCGTCATCGTCATCGTCATCGTCGCTATTGGTAGATTATGCATGTTCCAGTTTGAGTTTGCTAGAAGCAAGTCTTGGCGATGAAGAACAAATCAAGGATCAACACTTGAGAATAACCACCGTGACGTTCCGTTCATCGGAACAGAAAAAAGAGAGAGAGAGAGAGAGAGAGAGAGAGAGAGAAGGGAACAAGAAGAAAAGTCAGGGCTGCCGCCCATGCATTCCAAGACAGACTGGGTGAAACAAAGACATGCAGGGCTTGAGTGGACTGGAGACACCTGGTCTGGTACGGTGGTACAAGTGGCAGTTCCTGGCGTTGCATCCTCGTATCTTCAATTTGACAAACTACTGCACGAACATTTGACACGCAAGCACATTGGTTTTGACATGTTCATGCTCAAGATTAATATAGTACTCGAAATGGATCCTTGAGGGAGTATCATATTAATTAACCCAAAAGTTGGAAGGTGTTTTCAATTGCTGCGGCATAGTATAGTTCACTTACATTGTGCTTGATGTTCTTGGCATGCTACGGAACATATCAACTTAGTATTTAAAATATATCTGAACAAGAATTCTTACATTGCAGTAATAGGAAGCGACGGCAATTGCATTGACAGGTGCCATGCTGGACCTTGAACATCAGGGAGGACAAACCTTGACAAGGCGCTAGAGAAATCTAGATCAGAGATGTGGACGACAAAGCGACTCAGCATAACGGTTCTGATCACCTTCTTCTCTGTGCTGGTTGTGCGGCATATGATAGTGAATGGCACAGCATCAGGGGCATCACGGATACAAATCCTCCATACCAATCCCCTTGCATGGTTGAGCAACCCAGTGGATGCACCAGTAGCCAGTCCAGAAAATACAGAGGTAGTACCAGTAACAACAGATGCTTCGAACAGCTCCAATTCTGGAAATTCCTCGGTTGAAAGATTTCAGTGGCTAGATACATGGAATCATATGAAGCAGTTAGCCAACATCTCCAGTGGCCTTCCTCATGCGACTGAGGCAATCAACGATGCAAGAACTGCATGGGAAAACCTGACGATATCAGTTCAAAATGCAAGTTCTCCATGGCCAGATAAAGAGAGGCTTTGTCCATACTCGATTCGCAGAATGAATGCTTCCGAGTCACAGGGCAGTGATTTCACCTTCGACATACCATGTGGGCTTGTTGCAGGTTCTTCGGTAACTGTTATAGGCACTCCTGGTAGCCTCTCTGGTAACTTCTGGATTGATCTTGTTGGGACGACATTCCCAGGGGAATCTGAAAAACCCATTGTGTTGCACTATAATGTACGTCTAAATGGGGATAAACTGACTGAAGGTCCAATCATAGTGCAGAATGCCTACCTTGCAAGTAATGGCTGGGGTTATGAGGATCGCTGTCCCGGCAATAGCTCTAACAATGCAACTGAAGGTACTTAAAATTTGCTTCTTTATTGCTCATTATTGTCGTGTCTCATCACACAAGTTATCTGATACCTGCTCTCCAAACAAAAAACTGATAACTTTGACAGTGGATAATTTAGAGGGATGTAATTCCATGGTGGGTAGAGAACAAAAGAGCATAATGAACTCAAAAAATCATACTGGTGCCAAGCAAGGTGGCAAGCCAAGCACATATTTTCCATTTAAGCAGGGATACCTTGCTATCGCAACTCTCCGGATAGGACTTGAAGGAATCCACATGACTGTTGATGGGAAACATATCACTTCATTTGCATATAGAGCGGTAACCTTCTTCCATGTGGACCATGAAATAAATGTGATGTAACTCAGATCCTTACAATCGGTGCTTCTCTTCTTAGGGCTTGGAACCTTGGTTTGTTACTGAAGTAAGAATTTCTGGCGATTTCAAGCTAGTAAGTGCAATTGCAAGTGGCTTGCCCACCTCAGAAGACTTGGAGAATAGCTTCGATCTTGATATGTTGAAGTCATCACCTATTCCAGATGGCAAAGATCTCGACCTTCTGATTGGCATCTTTTCAACAGCAAACAACTTCAAGCGCAGGATGGCAATTCGAAGGACATGGATGCAATACCATGTTGTGCGTAACGGAACAGTAGCAATCCGGTTTTTCGTTGGCCTGGTAAAAGACTAAAAAATAAGTAATAAACTGACAACTGGTTCGAAGCGATTTTACTGGTAAAAATATTTAAATATTAAGACAGTTCAGACACCTGATACTAAAGTTGATGTTGTTTTGTTTAAAAGCATACGAACCTGATGGTAAATAAGGAACTCTGGAATGAGGCACACACATATGGTGACATTCAGGTGTTGCCCTTTGTTGATTACTACAGCTTGATTACATGGAAAACACTGGCAATATGCATCTATGGGGTACATATTGATGTTCACCATTAATTTATGCTTCTTCATTTCTTTCTATCTGTGTGCTTAATAGTGATTTATTTGATCCCTTTAATTGAACAGACCAGTGCTGTATCAGCCAAGTATCTGATGAAAACAGATGACGATGCTTTTGTTCGGGTAGATGCAATCCACTCCTCAGTACAACAGCTGAATGTCAGTAAAGGTTTGCTTTATGGTCGCATCAATGCAGACTCAGCTCCTCACAGAAATCGTGAAAGCAAATGGTACATAAGCTCAGAGGTAATGCCTCCATGAAAGGGTTCCCTACCCCTTAACATTAAAGTACTAGTTCATCCCTGAAAAAACACAAAAGGTTGCAAAACAAACTTAGTCCTGAATTCTAAGGCCATTAAAAAAGGGTATAATCTGTTCAAGGACATTTATGCAGTTTAATTTGCAACCCACCACCAGGCTAACAGAAACCCGGCTGGGCGTGTGTGTGTGTGTGTGGGGGGGGGGGGATGAGTTACCTCTATATCATCAGGAAACAGGGAGTACTAGGACTTCTCATGTGTTCTTGTTCTGCAGGAATGGCCTGGAGAAAAATACCCACCATGGGCTCATGGACCAGGATACGTCGTCTCAGTAGACATTGCAAAGACAATCAACATTTGGTATAAAACAAGTTCTCTAAAGGTATTGCTATTTAGGCGCACACGTAACTACATGCTAAATGAAAACTAGCTGACCTGCCAAGCCAATAACCTGGAGGATTTAGCAAAAATAAGCTACAATATCTGTATTAAACAGAAATATTAACTTACTAGGCATTAAGCTTACACGAGCTATTCAAAAGTATAAATGCAGTCAAGCTGCCTAAATTACAGTTTAGCTGTTTAACTAAAATCTCAGCTAAAGAGTCACATGAAGTACCAAAACTAGTCCTGCCTGCTGCCGCATAGCAAATGATTTCTACTGTATACCTAAGTGTCTAGCCTCTTATTATTTTATCTTCTCTACTACCAGAAGACATGTTAGAAGACTAAATAACATGTTATCTACATCATCCATTCTTGCAGATGTTCAAACTAGAAGATGTAGCCATGGGCATATGGGTGGATGAAATGAAGAAGGGCGGTTTACCTGTGAGATATGAAACAGATGAAAGGATCCACATTGATGGCTGCAAGGAGGGGTACATTGTTGCTCACTATCAAGAACCAAGGGATATGCTATGCATGTGGGAGAAACTCCTAAGAACAAATAAAGCAACATGCTGCACCTAACTAATGCATAACGAATTTTGACGACTTGAAAATTGCACATATTTGTTTTACTCTTTATTGGACTAAGGCTACTCACTGATGCTGGAATGAGAATGGGAAGAACAGGAACTTGTTGGCCAGAGTTTTGAATGCTATATGTTTGGCCATTATTGACATAGAATTCTTGACATGTAAGAGAAATGTAGTGTGAACTTGTTGAAAGTATGAATGAATTTACACGGATGCCATTTATTTTCATAATCTCAGTTTCTTATCAATGCTAGAGCAATTACACAAGGTCTGCATTAAGTACCATACCCTGGTGGTTTTTTATAGCCAAAACAAGGTTGAATCCGATCATAGCAGACAGTCTAGCAGCACATATTCCCACAAAACTACAATTGTGATCTCCAACGGTAAGGGAAAATAAGACAGATGAGCATAGGATGTATGTGTCAAATCTAACAACTATAACCTTAGCCATAACCAAGCATGGATAAGCAATTGTATATCCAAATGTAGCTGGCTCAGAAAATTGCAGGTTGTTTCACAAACATAACCTATCGACATTCAGGTATTCATTTTTCAGTTCCAAATGTGAACCAATTCCAAAAGTGAACCCAACAACAATTCTATTCACATAACCCCATGAAAACTCTACATAAAAAAAAGAGCGGCAAAATCGATATGTTCTACATTACACTGCTACAATTCATGTCACTCCAGAATGCATTTTTCAAATTAAAAAGAAATAAAGAGAAATGCTGTCACTAAACTCTTTGGGTTGGTTACCACTCACATAAACATAGGTCCCACAGCTCCACCATCAAACCAAAACTTTTGCGTTCTCAAACAGCTCATGCATCAGATCCATCCTTCTCACAAGAATAGTAGATTGAAAGTAATCATCACCTTAGCACCAGCATCCTTTTCAATTCATACTCAAGTCTCAACTCTTCCTTGACTCTAGCAGTGACTATATAAAATGATCATCCATTAAGGGATCTTGTCAAACTATAACTTCATGCCTTGCTCCTTGTGAACTTCATATCAGACTTTCCCTTGGGCTTTAATACTGGCCGAAGTGCAGGCTCATATCATATCCTTATTGCCGGCGAGTGCCGCATCGAGGAGCCGCTCCTTGAACTCATCATCGCTGCTCGTGAGCATGTCCTTTAGTGACATCTCAATGCCCCTCAACCTCAGCGCTTCGTGCCTCGGCTTAATCCTCCCCTCTAAGCTGAACGCAAAGTAGTGTGGGAAGTCGGTGAGCTCGGTGGCTGGGTCCTTGCCCATGCCGTCGGCAAGGAACTGGAGCTTGGGTGTGAGGTTAGTTTCAATACCACAGGAGAGGATGGCGGGGGCGCGGCGAATGATGGCACAGATGGCGGGGTCGGGGAGCCCCGTCGCGTCGCCAAGGAAGAGGAGCTTGGGGAGGAGGGTACGGTCGACAGAGAAGGCGAGGAGCAGGGCGGCGGCGACCGGGAGGGGTCTCCGGCGCAGGGAGACGCGGTGGCGAAGGAAGTGAAGCGCGGGGCGGAGGGTGTCCGGGATGGACGCGGCGAGCAGGCGAGGGGAGCGGGACACGGCGGCACGGAGGAGAGGAGGGGGCAGCGGCGCGGCGGCGGAGAGGAATCGGAGGGACTCCTCGGGAGGGGAGGTGAGGAGCGACGGGAAGGCTGCGAAGACGCGGGAGGCGTCGCCGGAGGAGAGTCCGTGTGAGAGGAGGAGGCGTAGGGAGGCCTGGAGAAGCGGGAGCGGCGCGGAGCGGAGCTCGGGGTGAAGGGCGAGGAGCGGGAATGGGTCCAGGTGGAGTTCCGCCGAGAGGAATTGGATCTTGCGGCGGAACTCCACACCGCCGCCGCCGCCGGAGCGGCGAGCAGGCGGGGCTGGGGCGGGATGTGGAAGCGGAGGAGGGAGGTGCGTATGGGCGAGCATCACGGTGCCGGAGTTCGTTCTTTTTTCTCAACGAGAATGGATGCTGTTATCCATAGCAGTACTGTTTTCCGGAAAATAATTAGGTGAGCCTCGCCCAAGGCTCGCTGCACCCCTCCGTTGATGGCCGCCACGAGGGTGGATTCAACGACGCCCTGCAACCGCAACTAACAATCACGGGGGAGGAGGAGGAGGTCGCAGACTAACAATTACGGGGGAGGAGGAGGGGCACGTGGCGGCCATCGGCAATCACGGGGGAGGAGGGTGGGGGGGGGGGTGTGTTTACGTGGCAGCCATCCACGGAGGGGCACAGGAAGGCTTGGGTTAGCCTGGGGCTCACCCAATTATTTTCCCTGTTTTCCAATCTTTCGCTAGCCTGAATGCATTTTTTAAGATGAAACAGCGGACGAATTCTGATAGGTCGGATATTTTTTTGGATTTTTGCAAAAAGAAATCAACTTCAAATTTTAAAAGATTAGCTTTAAATTTTTTTGACTTTTCATTTTTATATTTTGGTTTCGGGCTTATAAACCTAGCTGTTTCTCATGAGCAAAAATACACTGTTGCTCGTCTCATTTGCATTCTCGTTGCTGCCGACTGCTTTTGTGCTACTCCACTCGATGGCGGCGGTTCCTTCGATTCTCCCTGGCTCTTCTGACGAAGCTTGTGCAATGGTTGACTTCACGGAGCTTAAATTCGTGTTATTCTTGAACTTAAAAATGTATAAGAATTTAGGGGGACAGGTTTGTGATCTCCCGTTCTGGCCTAGACAAGCTAGACAGCGGAGCGGCGCGAAATTTTCGCTATGTTTGATGCTTGTTATCAGCACCTTGCATCATTTGGCCTGGCCCGTTTGTGGTTTTACTAATTTAGGGTTAACGTCTATGTTCAAAACTGAATCAAAGGCCAAAAGAAGATGCAACACCTTCATAATTTGTGTCGAGGTGGATACGATAAAGATACATACCCGTGGTCCTACGTGGGGTAAAGCAACTTGACCTCAAACCAACAATGGAGCAAATTTGTGAGGTAGAAACAACCCATAATATTGCAAACATTTTTTGTTTTGTTTTTGCGAACAGATAATATTGTAAACCTTGTATTAGAAGATTTTGAGATGGACCACGAACAAATTGGGCGCATGATTCTAGATTGCGTGTTGGTGCCCGATCATGAATGGCATAGTATCATGCACCAAGATAAAGAATAAGTACTGTGAGATGGTCCATGAACAAATTGGGATCATGATTCTAGAGTGTGTTTTGGCGTCCGGTAGTCATGAATAATAGTACTCTCTCCTTCCCATATTAAGTGATTTAAATTGGTCCAAATATGAATGTATCTATAGTCAAAAATGTCTAGATACAAGTAATATTTCGTCACTTAATATGAGACGGAAGGAGTGATCAACTTACTACTATCTACTGCTTCCTCCGTCCCAAAATAAGTGACATGGATTTGTATAGATTCTTATACAAATCCACGTCACTTATTTCTGGACGGAGTGAATAGCTAGTATGCCTAGTCATGGCCTCGCCAGATTGACTATATATATGTTGTATTGTGTGTGAAATCATAGGTGATATGTAACATTGTCAAGTGTTTAGTGAAACATTGATGTGGATACTTTGGGTAATATGGATACTTATGTGATGAGATGTATCTTGTTTGGACTTAGTGCTTTGCTAGTGCTGTGTTGATCCATTAGTTTCATATGTGAAAACATGGCGTGAGTTGTGTTGAAACTTACCCTGAGTCAAGTCGTGGACTTGTGCTCGTACTGGTTATTTGTGTGTTCACTTTCAGGTGTTGCCGGAGCTAGAGGAACGTGGTCGGTGACGGGTTCGAGGGACGAATCTTGGGAGAAGCTGAGGTCGAGGATCAAGGTCATGCGGGACGTTCGTGCGAAGGAACAATGAAAGTGAAGCCTACGATGATCCGGGAGGGCACCGGTTTGTCGTACGTTGTTTATACCGGAGATGTACGGTATTGGAGATATTCGATACGTGAGGGTCGAGTTTTGAAGACATCACAAGAAGAGTTGAGCTATGGAGTGGCATCGATGTGAAGACATGTAGGTCCAGCCGTGGCTGGATGAGAGCTGTTTAAAGACTAAACAGTAACGTCATGAAGATGGCGTCCGATAGAAAAGTGGTACACAAGAAAGTTGTGCCCGTCGTCGGGACGAACAACTTTGCTTTTGGACTCATCTCAATCTGAGGTTGTATGCGGGGCCCACGGGTAGAATACCGACCGGGACAGAGGAGTTCGTGTTGGATTCGAACTCGGTTTAGGGTCGCGGATTTTCCCTTATAAATAGAGGGTGTCCTAGTTAGGGTTTTAGCAAGGACGTGAGAGAACTCAGAGTTTTGGATCTAGATCAATTCTTGGAGAGTTCTTGGATGCATGGTTGCATCTTTTGTAATCGATTGACATCGTTGTAATAAAGAGATTCGTTGGCGGTGTCGTCTCTGTTCTTCTCGGATCTTCGTGGATTCTTCGTGTTAGATCTTTCTAACACTTTGCTGCAGGTTTATCACGAGTTCATAATACTTTGCTGCAGGTTTACCACGAGATCAAGGAAAGATCGCGATTATTTCATCTTTCTTGTTATTCCTTGAAATCGATTATAGATTAATTCTCGTAACTTTCTGTCAGCTGTTACTGCTTTGATCATATATTTTGTTTGGTAAGTCCAATTGAGCTTATTTTTGTTGCGTTGGTTAGATAATTTCAATATCTTTCTTTTGCATACTCATACGTATTTTTTGGTTCATCCAATCAAAAGTTACGGCTGTTTTACTATCACAGACAGAAAGGTGATTTAGGGTTTGAACTTTCGGGAAAAGTTTTAATTTGCTTCCGCGCAATCATTCATCCCCCTCTGATTGCCTATCTCGATCTCACACCGTGCCATTGTGGCCACAAGCACAGTTGTTCCAACCGAGATGGGTGCCACTCCGACCGGCGAGAAGCCGCACGTCATGTTCCTGCCGTTCCCGGCCCAGGGCCACATCACGCCACTACTACAGAAACGGGTATCAGTGTCGGTCGAAAAACTACATCAGTAACGGGCAGGCCGTCCGTTACTAACTTCCTGCCAGTGATGATAACTAATGTCCACCACATCAGTGGCGGGCACAAAACCATGACCGACACTAAAACTTTTTCACGATTTCAAAAAAAAACAGGCCGGAATCCCGGTCGGAATCAGCAGCTCGCCGGTGGGGGCCGAAACGGCGGCAAGAGCAGGGACCAAAATCAAGAAAGAAATGCATTGCTATCAGAAACATGGGATTGATCACATCACATCAAGAAACAAACATTGGATGAAACACAAGAAAAAAAAGAACCCTAGCTGTCCCGGCCGTCGCCTCCTCCTAGCGGCCGGCCCCCGCTTCATCTCTCCTCGGTGGCAGCGTTGTCGTCATCTGCAATAGGGTGAGAGAGAGATCGTGAGGGAGAGAGAGAGTAAGAAGGGAGCGAGGGAGATACATACTGGATCGGCGGCGAACTCCTTCAATCCGGCGGTGCCTTCTCGGATCTGGCGACGAACTGGACGGATCTGGCGCCGATGGAGGCTGCGTCGGCCGGGCACAAGGCGGCGGCGGGCCTCCACAGCGGCAGAGAGAGGAGGGAGAGCTGGGAGAGGGACGAGGGAGAGGAGGAGGGCAGAGAGAGTGGCTGGCTCTCGCGGTGTGTGTAGAGGAGAGAAGGGGCCGGAGGTTGGGATGGGAGAGAAGGGGAGGTTGGGATCGGGAGGAGAAGGGGAGATTTGGCTCGGGAGGGGGAGGGAGGCGGGGAAGAGATAGATGGAGGGAGCTGGGGGAGATCGATGGGCGGCGGGTTGGTGGGAGAGATGGGACGAACAATTTATACTGCCCCCAAAAAACCCTAAGGATAGCTGGGCCTAACAACAGGCCGGTACAGGCCGGTGTCTGTACCCAAATAACTATTAGTGGCGGGCCTTAAAGCATCACCCGTTACTAATATACAAGTATTTTGTGTTTTCCATTTTAACTGTAATATACAGGTATTTTGTGTAACTAAAATGGTTTATAATTTTATCAATATGATATACTTCGTATAAAAAATGGATAGGTGTCATTTTAAACCATATAAATTGTAATTGCTTCACAAAATATCCCATTTTTTGCACTTGGCTTCAAACACACAAACATGTTTATACCTGATAGTCCGTATAAGTTTGTACTACATCGTTCATTTTTCAAATGTTAACACATGATATTATTGTTCCATCATGTTAAGCAAGAAAAAAAATAAGACTTTCGCAAAAAGAATCACATTTTTCTGATTTTTTATGAATTAGTTATGATTTATTCAATCTTCAAATGTCTCCAAGGCTCATCAGTGGCGGGCCTAGATATCAAGCCCGCCAGTGATGTGTGTTTTTGTGAATTTTGTTATTTTTCACATTGAACCATTAGTGACGGGCCACCCGCACCCATTACTGATGAATGGTCATTAGTGACGGTGCGTGCCCGTTAATGATGAGGCGCGCCCGTCACTGATGAGTGGTCATCGACGGGCGTACCACATCCGTCACTGATGACCACTCATCAGTGACGGGCGTGGTATGGCCGTCACTGATGATGATGATCATCAGTGACGGACGAGATCGTCACAAATACACTGTTTTGTAGTAGCGGCGCTGATGATGAAGTTGGGCAAGGTCCTCCACTGCAAAGGCTTCCACGTCACCTTTGTCAGCAGCGAGTACGACCACCGCCGCTTGGTCCGCTCCCATGGCCCCGGCGCCGTCGCAGGCCTCCCGGACTTCCGCTTTGCCACCATCCCCGATGGCATGCCCCCGTCCGACGCCGACACCTCGCGGGACCCGGCGTCCCTGTGCTACTCTACCATGACCGCCTGCCTTCCCCACTTCAGGGACTTGCTTGCAGACCTCAACAGCACAGCCGGAGTGCCGCCAGTGACGTGCGTCGTGGCGGACCACATCACGAGCTTCAGCTTGGACGCCGCGTCGGAGCTCGGCGTGCCGTGCGTGCTGTTCTGGACTGCCAGCGCATGCGGTTACATGGGCTACCGCAACTTCCGATTCCTCATGGATGAGGGCCTTGTTATACATGGATTGTGACTCTGTCCTGCTACGAGTCCTACGTCCACGTTTCGTCCCGTTTCAGAGCGGGTCAAGTACACTTTACATGGCAATGGTTATCTGTTATATACTCAACACAGCAAAAATTCTTTAGTTTGTTCAACACAAACAAAGGACTCCCTCGATCAGGGATAATCCAAAACATGTACTCCCTCCATTCCATAATTCTTGTTTCAAATTTGGTCAAAAATGGATGTATCTATTCCTAAAAAGTGTCCAGATAGATGTAATATTTCGACAAAAATTATGAAACGGAGGAATAGCGTACAATTAATATTGCAAGTTTGTAACGAATTAACCAATTAAGTTTTGCAATGTGCTGTAATTTGCGGTTTGGAGCAGATGAAGAACAACTGACGAACGGGTACATGGACACGCCGGTGACCCAGGCTCCAGGGATGAGCACGCACATGCGCCTAAGAGACTTCCCGAGCTTCATCCGAACGACGGACCGATGCGACATCCTTTTCAACTTCATGATAGTAGAGCACATCGATGGCATGGCCGCTGTCATCATCAACACCTTCGATGAGCTCGAGCAAGCGGCGCTGGACGCCATGCGGGCTGTCCTCCCGCGCGTCTACACCATCGGCCCGCTCAATTTCCTCGTTGAGCAGCTGGTGCCTCATGATGGTTCCCGCGCCGCAGTACGAACCAGCCTCTGGAGAGAAGACCATTCTTGCCTCGACTGGCTCCATGACAAAAAGCCTCAGTCCGTGGTGTACGTCAACTACGGGAGCATAACCACAATATCGAGCAAAGAGCTGGTGGAGTTCGCGTGGGGCCTGGCCAACTGCGGGTACGATTTCTTGTGGATCATGAGGAATGACCTGGTGAAGGGCGATGCCACTGTGCTGCCCCCTGAGTTCCTGGAGGCGACCAAGGGCAGGTGCCTACTAGCGAGCTGGTGCGAGCAGGAGGCGGTGTTGCGGCACGAGGCACTTGGCATGTTCCTGACACACTGTGGGTGGAACTCCACGATGGAAGGCCTGAGTGCCGGCATGCCGATGCTGTGCTGGCCATTCTTCGCTGAGCAACGAACCAACTCCCGCTACTCGTGCATGGAGTGGGGTGTGGGCTTGGAGGTCGGCGACAATGTACGTCGGGAGAAGGTCGAAGCGAGGATCAAGAAGGCCATGGGAGGCGAGGAGGGGAGGGAGATGAAGCGGAGGGCGGCAGAATGGAAGGAGATCGCACTTCAGACGACGACACAACCTGGTGGCAGGTCGTTGGCCAACCTGGACAATCTGCTCAAGGATGTACTGAACTACTGATCCCCAGTGAAAAAGCTGGTGAAGTTGAGATCTTGACATGGATTTGAGTTCTTGCATCGATTAGTTGCTGCCATCTATCTAAACAAATAAATATTGTCCTCTTGTTCAGTGTCGGTCCTGAGATTTCGGATGTGGGGCGAATTAGAATTTGTGCCCATAATATAAACATCAAAATAATAATCATTATGTCAATATAAAGAAATATATCATGATTTTTTTTGAGAACCTAGCAGGAGCTCTACTTTTTCATTAAAGGGACAAGAAAAGTCATGTACAAGAGAACAAAAGGAACCAATGCCAGCTACAGGCAGCCAACCTGGTGAAAAAACAAACAAATTACTCTCTACCATGCTTGTTTTACTCTTCAAACATTTTAACATTACTCAGCCTGCTCGTTTACTCTCTTTTTTCCTCATTGTCACATGCATACGTTTTGTATTACACGACGGGCATCACCCGGACTAGGGCCTCCCATCTTCGCACGTCTGTGTGGCTTTAGGCATCTGAGCGTCTCGCCGTGTCATTGTATCCTTGTCCGGACTCTGGCGTGTCTGGAGATTTGTGCTTGTTGATTGAAATTCGCCTCACGAGAATGCTTATCATGTCTAAGTGTGGCAAAGAGCCGAACAGTAAATCGACTAATATTTTTTCTTATAATTGAAATTCTGATAAGACCGTAATGCTCGGGCCCAAGTGTATTGGGCCAGCTGGCTAGGCCTAGTAGTGTATAGACAACATAGAGCCATGAGGAGTGAGTGTAAGAATATTTGTGTGGCCAATGTAAATTATAGTGTAATTATAATGTTAAAAGATTAGTGTGATGATGCTAATTTAATTGATTGGAATTATGGGTTTTAATTCCCTCTTTTCTTCCTCTATTATATCTTCACAACGATATATGTGTATGTGTACTCCCTCCTATCTTAAATTATGAAATATTACATGTATCTAGACGTTTTTTAAATCAGAGCTAGTAATCAATTAGAGATTACATGCATCGGATGGGCACATACAAGTGCACGTGGGTATACGTGTGAAGGGATGCATGGAAGCGTCATAGCTTGCTTGCAGCCGGGAGCCGCGTAGTTAGGAAGGAGTTTAGCACGTGAGAGATTAAGCAAAGCGACGGCAAGCCACGTGCAAATGCGAAGAGACGCTCTGCTGTTTCCAAAAGATGCATCCGTTGTTTAACAGATGCGTCTGCAGGGTGGAGACACGGCGTCGCTTGGTGGCATATAAATAAATGGCCATCGCTCTGATTATCTCATCGATTCTTCTGCACAACACAAGTATTACTCGCAGATCAAGCGCTGACCATACGCTGTAAGGCTGTTCTTCGTCCATCAGAGGAACACGCAAGGGAAGAGGTAGAGAGAAGAAGAATGTACGAACGATGGCTTTAATCTCGCAAGGACTCGCAATGGAGCAAGATACACTAGGATCATCATTGTTAAAGGTCTCTAGGATATTTTGTTGTATCATGGGTATTGCAAAAGATCCGCAAATAAAAGTCTATTCCGCTTACAGTGAGCACACACGTGGACCTAGAGGACCGCCGCGCTCGGTTTGCCTTGGTATGGTGCTCACACTGTCGCTCGCCCCCTTAGGGTCAGAGCCGCTCTTGTTTTACTCATAGCTAGCACGGACTACCACTGCAATAAGAGTCTTTGTTTCTTATTCGAGTGGGTTAGCCTCTTTTATACTCCCTCCGTCCGCAAATAAATGTACATCTATCTTTGTCCTAAGTTAATTTTTTCTACATTTGACTAACTTTATTTAAAATAGTAGAAACACACGTGACATCAAATCGGCATATTATGAAACTACTTCTCAGAACGGATCTAATGATGCTAATTTGGTGCCATAAATGTTGTTACGTTTTCCAATAAAATTGATCAAACTTTAATATTTTTGACTTAAGACAAATTTAGAAGTACACTTATTTGTGGATGGAGAGAGTACATTGTCTTGCCCTACGCCCCGTTGAAATTATATGGCAGGACAGGCCTTGGGCAGCGCAAGCAACTTGGCCTTAAACCAACCAAGGAACAAATTCGTGAGGTAAGAACCAACCAATAAGTAAACTTGTGCTTGAAGATTTTGTGAGGGCCAATAAACAAACTGGGAGCATGATTGCAGAGTGCTTGGTGTCCGGCCATGGATTGCATGGTATCCGGTTCCGACGTAAATAAATCAAAGTGGATATTAGATATATTTTCCATATTACATGGGTTTCGAGACTTGATTAATACACCTGTCATACTTTTTATACTACCAAATAAGGCAACTAATTTGCTTTAAGAATAAACTTTTCTTGAAAGCAAAACTTACTTTCTTAGTAGTATTGCCTTGATCAATGTCTACCACCAATTCTTGCTGCACGGAAGTGCTTGACAGTCGACACTATAAATACATACAGAAATCACAGTTCGATCTCGACCTGTAGTTCATTCAGGGCGCGCGACAAGAACAAGATGGGTGCTGCTCCGGGCGACAGGAAGCCGCACGCGGTGTGCCTGCCTTACCCGGCGCAGGGGCATATCACGCCGATGATGAAGCTGGCCAAGGTCCTCCACTGCAAAGGCTTCCACATCACCTTCGTTAACACCGAGTACAACCACCGGCGCCTCGTGCGCTCTCGCGGGCCCAGCGCCGTCGCGGGCCTCGCGGGCTTCCGCTTCGCCACCATCCCCGACGGCCTGCCTCCATCCGACGTCGGCGACGGCGATGCCACGCAGGACATCGTGTCCCTCTCCTACTCCACCATGACCAACTGCCTCCCCCACTTCAGGGACTTGCTTGCCGATCTCAACGGCACGCCTGATGGGGTGCCGCCGGTGACATGCGTCGTGGCGGACCACGTCATGAGCTTCGGCTTGGACGCTGCGGCGGAGCTCGGCGTGCCATGCGCACTGTTCTGGACTGCCAGCGCCTCCGGTTACATGGGCTACCGCAACTTCCGATTCCTCATCGACGAGGGCTTTGCTCCTCTCAAAGGTACTCTATATAAGAAATTAAGAATCAAAGGTATTCTATGAAAAGATGGTTTTGCTTTGTTTTAAACAAACTTTTTAAAATTTGATCGAGATTATATTTTTTTACTGAATGTCAAATTTGAATACATTTATGGACAGAGAAAGTATATTCGTTATTGCTTCTTCTTCCTTAGACTTGTAAAGTCCCTGTCATCTTGACGTTTAAAGGCAGGTCTGGTCGCACCAAAGGGGATTTTCTAACTGAGACGAGCCATTTGGCGGGGTCCATTCATCATATGAGTAACATTTCAAACACACTCATCGGAAGAAATTGTTCATGCATGCAACAAATCTCTGGTCCTTACAACAAACCGGTGGGAAAGAGTCAGAAAATATGCAACAACTTTCCTCAAAAAAAAATATGCAACAACAAAAATAACCTTCGGAAAAGACGTCTAGAAACATTGCTACATGTCGCCTGTTTATATGCAACAAAACTTGTACAAGCTTGGAACTTGTAAAAACAACAGATGCAACATCCAAATATTTAAAATAGCTTACCTCTAACCATCAAATTTGAGGCGTCTGACAATCGCTGGTGCGAACTTAAGAGAGGAAGAACGGTAGTGGAGGAGAAGCGCTCATGGGAGTAGAGAAAAAAGAGAGCAGGAAGAGTATAAGAAGTATACGGAAAACGACCAGAGCAGTCAGGCAACAACGGCTGTTTCCCAAAATTTTATCTTGGTTTCAGAATGACTTTCAACATGTTACAAATATTTCCCAAATTCTTTTGCAAGATTCACCATGGTTCCAAGATTGATTTCCCAAATGTTGGATTATGTTTGTGTTTATCCTTATAGTCTACAAAAGTCATCCTAATGACCATGATCAAACAAATCACGCCCTACGGAAATCGCCGAGGGGGTTGGACTGTTTTGCTGAAGAAAAGAATTTTGCCACATTGAGTGCAGAAATGCTAACTAATCAAGCAACAATCACAAAAAAGTACAGTGTGCAATGATATAAGCTTGTAACAACTAACAACCAAGTTTGCATTTGTGCTAGATGTCAAAGAAAAGTTCACCTTTGTGCTATATGTGTGCTATTTGAGCAGATGAAGAGCAATTGACGAACGAGTACTTAGACACGCCGGTGGACTGGGCTCGTGGGATGAGCAAGAACATGCGCCTTAGAGACTTCCCAAGCTTCATTCGAACAACTGACCGCGGTGACATCATGCTCAACTTCTTGATACACGAGGTAGAGCGCAGCGGTAGCGGGGCTGCGATCATCATCAACACCTTCGACGAGCTGGAGCAGCCAGCGCTGGACGCCATGCACGCCATCCTCCCGCAAATCTACACCATCGGTCCGCTCAACTTCCTCTTCGAGCAGCTGGTCCCCGAGGATGGGTCGCTCGGTGCGATACGCTCTAGCCTATGGAGGGAAGACCACTCCTGTCTCGAGTGGCTCCATGGCAAGGAGCTGCGGTCCGTGGTGTACGTCAACTACGGGAGCATAACTACAATGTCCAGCCAAGAGTTGGTGGAGTTTGCGTGGGGCTTGGCCAACTGTGGGTACGATTTCCTATGGATCCTGAGGAATGACCTGGTGAATGGTGACACCACCGTGCTGCCCCCTGAGTTCCTAGAGTCAACCAAGGGCAAGTGCCTCCTGGCGAGCTGGTGCGAGCAAGAGGCGGTGTTGCGGCACGAAGCGGTTGGCCTATTCCTCACACACTGCGGGTGGAACTCCACAATGGAAGGCTTGAGCGTCGGGGTGCCCATGTTGTGCTGGCCGTTCTTCGCCGAGCAGCAGACCAACACCCGTTACTCATGCATGGAGTGGGGTGTGGGGATGGAGATCGGTGACGATGTACGCCGAGAGGTGGTCGAAGCGAGGATCAGGGAAGCCATGGGAGGAGAGAAGGGGAGAGTGATGAAGCAGAGAGCGGTGGAATGGAAGGAGACGGCTGTTCGGGCAACATCACCTAATGGGAGGTCGTTGGCCAACTTTGAGGATCTGCTCAAGGATGTCCTAATCCCCGGGTGAGAAACATGCGGACTCATGGGTCACCGACTTGAGTTCTTGCGTCGACTGATAATTGGTATCTGGATCATATACTGCTCCCGTTGTTTGCTGTTAAAAATGAAAATGCTGCTCATGTTGTTTTACACACTAGAATAAGAGTCGTTGTTGAGTCGTCGTGCACGTCGTATGTGTGACCAGTTTCCACATTATTTGGCGTAATAAAGGGAGATGCATGTTGTGCAAAAAAAACTGCCTTCCTATGGTTCGTAGGTTGTATATGTTTTTGTTGATGCAGCGTCTGATTTTCAAGCCCAGCCTTGAAGTTGAAGTCCCTTGGAACATAGGAAGAAACTTCATATGTTTAATTTTCTTTAACAGTACCAGCGGCATACGGGTGATAAAACAAATTAGTGGCAAACATCACTATTATGAATTAACAGCATTTGTTGGTAATTTTATTCAACTTTGGTGACACACATTATTATTATCTCAGTCTATTGCAATAGGTCAAATGTTTATAAATTTAAAAATTCAAGAAGATTTTTATAATAGAAAGGGGCGACGGACCGCCGGCACCAACAAAAGGAGTAAAGAGATAATTTTATTTAATTTTGATGGCGAACATCATTAGTACCTTCTTAGTGCAATAGATATACTGTTTACATTAAAGAAGTCCAGAAGTTTTTGTAATATAAGTGATGACAGAACGCTGGCACCGATTGTCCTTTTTAAGAAGTACAGAAAAGGATAAAGATGACTCAAGATGTGCATATTGAACAGCGGAAAATTCAGAGTACAGCGCGGCAACTAATTAAACACGAATGAAACAATTGCTAGTTAAAAAATGAACGCTACAAGCCCAACTGTTAGGTTTTCTAGTAGGTCTTTCTAGTCTTCTGCTGTACTGATGAGCACGTACAGCGCGGCGCTTATATATCGATGCCAGGATCAGAATACCAGCCAAAATGCAGTTGCAAATTCTAATCCTGCGCTCGTCCTAACATCGACGCAAAAAGAATCGTCGACCGCTTAGCCTTCTTGTTGCTGTGCGCGGTGGAGGCAGAGAGTATTAGGTGATGTTTTAATATTTCTGTATTAATTTTGTCCAGTTGAAGCACTATCTAATCACCTAGCATTGGACGTGCCCTTACCCTTTTGCTTGTATGATGAACTCTAGAGGTAGCCAGTGAAACAATGACGTACAGACGTGCAAATAGCCAAAACCCACCGAGACGGCAAGGCAATTTCGAAGTCAAAATGGGTGGGCGTCGGTGCAAGCTGTCTGCTGTGGTATGTTTGACTCGTGCTCGATGTGTAGCCAATATTTCAGCCTTTGCAGTGGAGTACCACTTTTTTTTGTCAGTGTTGACCAGCTCTCGCTGGCAAGGATAACCTTGACAAAAACTTTGGGTAAACTGAAACGAATAGGCACTTCGTTCTTCGCCGCTGCTTATTTTATTTGGAGCTGCAGGTGAACAGGGGTGTGTAATAGTCTCGTGTGTAATAATCGAAGAGCCAGATTCAGGCCCATCCACAAACAAGAGCACAAACAACACGATCTACCACACGCCGAGCTCCGGAGATGGACGCCGTTCCACCGGCCAGCGAGAAGCCGCACGCCGTGTGCCTGCCGTTCCCGGCGCAGGGGCACATCACGCCGATGATGAAGCTTGCCAAGGTCCTCCACTGCAAAGGCTTTCGCATCACCTTCGTTAACACCGAATACAACCACCGGCGCCTCATCCGCTCCCGGGGCCCCGGCGCCGTGGCGGGCCTCCCTGGCTTCGTCTTCGCCGCCATCCCTGACGGCCTGCCCTCGTCCGAGGCCGACGCCACGCAGGACCCGGCGTCCCTCTCCTACGCCACCAAGACCAACTGCCTCCCCCACTTCAGGAGCCTGCTCGCCGGCCTCAACAGCGGCTCGGACTCGGCTGGCGTGCCGCCGGTCACGTGCGTCGTGGCGGACAGCCTCATGAGTTTCAGCATCGACGCCGCCAAGGAGCTCGGCGTGCCGTGCGCGCTCTTCTGGACGGCCAGCGCCTGCGGCTACATGGGCTACCGCAACTTCCGCCCCCTGATCGACCAAGGCATCATCCCCCTCAAAGGTAATCAATCCTCTGTTTTTCCTAAAATACAGAGTAACTCCCAATTCTTACCTGCAAATTTGCAACATGGTCTTGAATCTTGAGTATCTCAACAATTCTTTTGTGGGGAACAGATGAAGAGCAAATGACGAACGGGTTCATGGACACACCGGTGGACTGGGCGCCCGGCATGAGCAAGCACATGCGGCTGAAAGACTTCCCCAGCTTCCTCCGCACGACTGACCCCCAAGACACCCTCATGACCTTCCAGCTGCACGAAGTGGAGCGCGCCGAGGCCGCGGACGCCGTCGTCATCAACACCGTCGAAGAGCTCGAGCAGCCGGCGCTGGACGCGATGCGCGCCATCATGCCGGCCGTCTACACCATCGGCCCGCTCAACCTCCTCGCCGACCAAATCGCCCCCAGCGAAGGACCCCTCGACACTGTAAGCTCCGGCCTGTGGAAAGAAGACCACGCCTGCCTCGAGTGGCTCGACGGCAAGAAGAAGCCCCGGTCCGTGGTGTACGTGAACTTCGGGAGCGTCACCGTGATGAGCGGCCAGGAGCTGGCGGAGTTCGCGTGGGGGCTCGCGGACAGCGGCCACGACTTCCTGTGGATCGTCCGGCCGGACATCGTGAAGGGCAGCGAGGCCGCGGCGCTGCCTCCGGGGTTCCTGGAGGCGACCGAGGACAGGGGCCTCCTGGCGAGCTGGTGCGACCAGGAGGCCGTGCTGCGGCACGGCGCCGTGGGCGCGTTCCTGACGCACAGCGGGTGGAACTCCACGGTGGAGGGCCTCTGCGGCGGCGTGCCGATGCTGTGCTGGCCCTTCTTCGCCGAGCAGCAGACCAACTGCAGGTACAAGTGCGTCGAGTGGGGCGTCGCCATGGAGATCGGAGACGACGTGCGGCGGGAGACGGTGGCCGGGAGGATCAAGGAGGCGATGGGTGGTGGGGAGAAGGGGAGGGAGATGAGGAAGAAGGCAGCGGAGTGGAAGGACGCTGTTGTTCGGTCCAAGGCGAGGTCGTTGGCGAATCTTGAGGCGCTGATCCAAAATGTGCTGCTCTCTGGTCAGAAAAATTAGTGCTCCCTGCGTTCATAAATATTTGTCACTGTTTTATTGTGCACGAGGCGTGACGATGTTTTCCCTTTCTTTGTCTCTCCTTCTTCGTCTCTCCTTGGCATTTGATGATCCATATGACCATATGCACTTTCCACATAGATTTTGGACGATCCCTGTGCCAAGACTTAACTCTTTTTGTTCGATAAAGGCCAGAACTTAACTTGGCAATGTATAAACCACGGTTGTCAACTGAAGACTGCTAGTAGTACTAGCTAAGATCTGTCGTGTTTTTGTTCGATAAAGGCCAGAACTTAACTTGGCAATGTATAAACCACGGTTGTCAACTGAAGACTGCTAGTAGTACTAGCTAAGATCCGTCGTGTGAGAGTCGCAGCGCGTTGAAATCCATCGTGTATAAACTGCGTAGAAAGTTGCATCTGCTACAGATTTGCTGAGGCAACTTAGTATTTCATGTTTAGTTTGTAAGAGTGGAATCTTAAGGAAGCAACACATTTCTAGACCTACGGATTACGGTATATATACTGTACAGGATCATGCGAGGAACTCTGCAACTTCATCCAGCGACTTGAGGGTCTTCTCGTAGAAGAGGTACGACTCGTACACCTTGGGAGTCCGCACAAACCGGTCGAACTGCACGGCAAGTTCATCACAGATTACAGAGTGAAATATACATAGTGCTGATTGCTGAAAAAAGGCAATCAAATTGTTGCAATTAGTTACACTAACCTCGGTCATGTTGTCGACGAGCTGGTTGGCGACGCGGACGTAGTCGGGGCGGCGCGGCTCGGGGACGGCGGCCATGGCGGTGGTGAGGTCGAGGTCGAGGTACTTGGACTTGAGGCGCACGTAGAAGAGCACGTACTTCCACGACATGGTCTCCAGCATCGGCCGGAGCGTCCGCATCCCCTCCGCCGTCTGCCGGATCCGCGCCGCGGCCTCCTCCGCGGTCAGCCCGGGCTCGAAGAACCTCTCCCGCACGTACGACCGCGTGCCCCACCTCGGCACGCTCCCGGGCGGCGACGGCGCCGGGGCCGGCACCGCGGCAGCCTCGGCAGCCATGGCCGGGGGCGGCGCCGCGGGGCGCCGGGCGGAGAGCGCGGCCGTCGCGGCCAGCGCCGTGGACGCGGCCACCGCGAGCCGGCGCGTGGCCGACTGCGGCGCGTTGGTGCGCTTGTCGGCGCCGTCATCGTGCGGGCGGTGGCGGTTCGAGGGAGAGGAGTTGGAGGAGGTGGCGCTGGAGCACAGGATGAGGTGCTTGGCAAGGGTGGCCATTGTTGCCGGCAAAGCTCAGTCAGCCACTCAGCTCAGCTGAGTGGAGTGGAGTGGAGTACGTGCAAGCGAGGGTGAGGTTCTGTTGGTGTTCGGCACTTCAGGAGATTGTTTTCTTGGGGCTGGAGGGAAGGGCGTGGGTCGTATGGTAGAGACTAGAGAGAGGTATTATCCACTTTGTTTAAATAATACGATTTTTTTTAATATTTTTGAAAATAATACGTGTTTAAAAAAATTCAAAAATAATACCTCCTCGGTCTGGGCCAGGCCGATTAGACTCAGTCGGCCTGACCAAAACTGATAAGGCCCTGTCGGCCCGGCCCAAGCCGACTGGAGGTCGGCGTTGCCAAGGCCGATAAGGGACCGACGGGGTGGGTCGCGGGCACAGAGAAATAGCATTCTCGAGCCATGCCTACCTGCTGCAAGCAGAATCACACGTGCATGCATGCCTCAGGCGCGTGCGCATGCTAGGGCAACGTACGTACGTACATACCTCGCGTGGATAGCTAGCAGCAACGCAACGTACGCAGCACAGTGCAAGCGGGCGGCAACCGTGGTCGCACTTAGCTGTTTGCATTCCACGGGATATATACATATCCAACGATCAGCGGTCACAAGGACGGACGAAACGAACGGTCTAGCTAAGCTAGGCGCAGAACCGACAGACGTGATCAACGATCGTGCATCAGTGCATGCATGGACGGATGGATCGAGCACGGCAAGCTACAAGCGTATAGTCACGTACGTACGAGCTGGCCGGTGGCAACGAAGGGCCGACGACCCACACCGTCGGCCCCTTATCAGCCTTGGCAAGGCCGACTGCTCTGTCAGCTTGGGCCAGGCCGAGAGCTTCCTCTCAGCGCCTGGGCTGGGCAACCGGCCTCCAGTTGGCCTGGCCTAGGCCGACAGGGCCTTATCAGCTTCGGCCAGGCCGACTGGGCCTAATCGGTCTGGTCCAGGC